>NC_060149.1:247237173-247837481 GCF_021461385.2 Schistocerca piceifrons
TTCCAGACCGAATGTACCCGATACCACTGCAGACGAGCTTGTTGGTGTGCAGAGGCCAAGGAGTGCCGTGAGTTCAGTCCCCTTTATCTGAGCCGCATATTAATGGTCCTTGCGGTCACTAAAGCACCAGTTACATGTCGGATCGCTGATTATGATGAATCCGGGGCTCTGAGTGCCTCTCTGACGATTCCTGGGTCTTCGCGTTCTGTCACCTCACCAGGTCCACCGCTTCCTTCTTGACGCTGCGCTCGGCCATGGTTCACCCATTCCTGCAAACATCGTCGAATAGTGGCATCGTTCCTATTGAAATGTCGAGCAATTCGTCGATGACTCCAAAAGGACTCTATGAGCCCTCCTACACGTCCTCTCTCAAATGCTGACATCAGTATATAATGCTCACGCGGTTTTCTCCGAGACATAGTTACTGTCCAACTGAGTACACGGAACGAAATTCGCGTAGACTTCATGCCATGGTATCGACATGTCCACTGTTTACTATCCCCATCAGCTGTAACCGCGCTGCAGCGTCACACATTCATCCATCGGCCGCCAAAGTTTACAATTTTGTATTTTCCGTCAATACCAGTACGAATCTCAATTTGTGACCAATTTGCATAATTCCTTTGTACTGCGTCGTTTCGTTTTGTCTTAGAGTGTATTGTGCGGTACACACTACAATCTATTTGAGATAGTGATATCTAAAAATATCATAAACGACTGGCCGGCCGGTGTGGCCGTGCGGTTCTAGGCGCTTCAGTCTCGAGCCGTGTGACCGCTACGGTCACAGGTTCGACTGGATGTGTGTGATGTCCTTAGGTTAGTTAGGTTTAAGTAGTTCTAAATTCTAGGGGACTGATGACCACAGATGTTAAGTCCCATAGTGCTCAGAGCCATCATAAACGATTTTCAGCTGATGACAATAGTGGCCAAACCTTATGTTATAATCTACTTGCTGTAATTCTTCTCGCATTTTTTAAAGCTACAGTACAAACCAGTTTCTTATAAGGAAAATATGCAGAAGGAAAACCAAGTGTCACGTCTAATGCGAAAGGGCTTCAAACAGTTGACACAGAAGTACTACGATTCTGACGAGAGAAGTACAAAAATCGAATAAATAAGTCGACACTGCAAACCATTATAATGATTCCGTAAGTCTAGAGAAAAAGTATAAACAAGAAGCATCAGAGTATAGCTACTCTCTAAACAGAGCCTCCAGGCCAAACTGACAATGGGAGACGGCATAGTGAGTAAGAAGAACAGCGGAATTAAAACCCTGTATGTTAATCCACTTTTGGATCTCTGGGTTTCCACAAATAATGTTATGCTCATATCGGTAATTTTCATTAACAACGATCCCGCAAGATTTCCTACCACCGCCCTCCCCCACAATAAAAGCAGTTACTACGGTACATAAAACTTTTACTTCTCCTTCAGAAGTGCGTGAAAATAGGAAAGAGATCTTTCTCCATCAACACAGGGGTGACTGACACGTACCTAGCTACACTAGAAACTCTCTTCCAACAAAAATAGCAGTCCAAAGAACAAAAAACTTGCACTACGTTTCGCAAACGAAAATAGTAGTGCTCGAAAAATATTTCCTTGCTACCCGCGAAGAAATGAACGACTTCTCTAGCAGCCACTCAATTGTATTTCACCAAGTGAATCATCATCTTACTCGAAACTCTGTTAGAAATGAATAATGCAGTATGAAAACGCAGAAGACTTTCTGCATTCGGCTTAGAAACGTGACACAAGAATATTTTCGAGGCGTACGCACATCACTTGCATAAATAGCTGAATCTGCAAGCCATACATGGGCCGGACGTATTTCAACAGTGACGACAATAAACATTTGGCTATCCTCAAATGAGATAGATAACTGCCGCCCAATTTTGTGATTACAGAGAAAAAGTATACAGTACAGTCGACAATCCAGTTTTATAGCGAATTTACAACATTAAACGATTATCCCATTGTTACACATTCCTAAATTGGTTTTATCAACAACTACCTGAAGAATAGAAATGTAACGCCCAGCACTGACGGACATCACGCTTCTTCAGAGACGATACAAGGAAAAAGCCTCACTATAATCCACCATCTTTGGTATTTATGTAAGTGACGCCTCCCAAACCAACTACGCAAATCGTCGACAATGGGAATCACATGGCAGAAATCAGTGCCTTATGAGGAACATGACTAGCCAGGCTAAGTACTCAGTAGTTGTATATACAGTAACGAGAAATTAAATGCACACGTAAAAACTTTTATTTACTTTTCAAGGAATTAATTCGTCCTTTGCCTCCTCCTGAAGGGCATCCTAAAATGCACACAATACAAAAAGGTTTCAAAGGCCTTGAACAGCAAGTTAGACTGTTATCAGAAAGAAACGGGCTTCACAACCACGTCCTATAAGTCAGATTCAAGTTTTCCACACCTTCCCCAAATGATACCGGATGACAGTCAAGACGATTCTTCAATAATCCGTTTTTTCCTGAATCACACCAGGCAGCTGCTAGTATGGTTCCTTCCGACAGTCCGTACCTTCCCTAAATCACATCGGGCAAAAGCCAGGACGATTTCCTTTAACGAGGCTACTCCCGATTTCCTCCCACGCATTTAGCCGCCTCAGCCAACACTCCGACCGTAATGTCCCCCATGTCGACGAGACGTTAAACTCTCACCGTCCTTCATTACAATGCCAACAACTCCAATTAATGACGGTCCTTAATGTTTTCAGTCTAGAACAATATGACAAGCTCCGAGCTTGTAAAGTCCTTCTGCCTTCCTCTTCTCAGAGCATTTAATACCCTCGGGACAGCATCGTACACGATTGTTTGACGATCTATGATATTTAAGACATTGGTTTGTTAGACATTGCTGCGTACTACCTGACTTTAGCCTCATATTTCGCATATTTGCAGGTTATTATTTCGAAACATCCGTGACAAGCGGGAAATCTGGGTTCGAGTCCTGATCCGGCACAAATTTTCGTGTGTCACCAATAGCTAATGTAGCTAATGTGAGAAAAATTCCGCGATTTCGAACAAATTTCATAAATTTACTACAGCTGCAAGATCGTCAGCAATATATCTTTCTCCAGACATTATTAAACATAGGTATTACAAGTTTTGGCGGCCAAAATGACGATCGTAATACTGATGTTGAATACGTCTGTCTCCTTAAAACGCTGTGGCGGGAATCTATGTAAATTTGCGGACGATAGGGTCGTAGACGGTATGATATGGAAGAGTCGGTCCTGGAAACGTGCTCGGATAGCTGAAATTGTTAAGAAGACCACTCGCTACACGCGGGAAATCCGGGTTCGATTCCCGATCCGGCACATATTTTCATGTGTCACCAACGGGTGAAATCTCCATATCTAATGCAGCTAATGTCAGAAAGATTCCCCCAATTGCGAATAAATTTAGTACGCTGCAAGATCGTTACCAGCGTCTCTTTCTTCAGACATTGTTAAAAAAGTGTGCATTCCTGATTGAACTCTTATTTCAGTTGACGATCAGACTACAAAATAGTTTAGAGTGTACGCTATGCAACACATTCTTGACGTTTCTATTTTGTAACGTATATTCTGTGACGATCCGTGCTGACATTCCCCAGCGTCAATGTGATTTTTGTCTAGTGTAGAGTTGCGGGTCACCTATCTACGCACGGATAGCACAAGATGCATTGTACTGAAGTAGAAACGACTTCTCTTATTCCTTTTATATTACATAGTAAAAAAATACATTAAAAATTGATTGTGCGTGACGTTTCTACAGGTCCAATAACTATTATGAAGGAAGCAGGAAAGGCAACTATCAAGGTATTTCTGCTCGTAGGAATCCCTATGGGCTAACAACTGCTGTATCAAAACCACTAGTCATAGCTAGCTTCTGCATGTCTAGAACTAACATTGAATTTACACCCAAGGGAAATCGATAGTTGATGATCCTGCATCTTTTGCCGCGCTACAGGAACGAAAACTTGTAATGTCTGGTGAATAATATCAGCAACAGTTCTGAATAAAAATTAAGAAATAAAAATCATATGATGTACCAGATACACCGGATCGTTATACAG
The DNA here is from genome assembly GCF_021461385.2 of Schistocerca piceifrons. Classification (NCBI taxonomy): domain Eukaryota; kingdom Metazoa; phylum Arthropoda; class Insecta; order Orthoptera; family Acrididae; genus Schistocerca; species Schistocerca piceifrons. The sequence goes on from NC_060149.1 coordinate 247,241,257, forward strand.
CTTTAATTGCGATCTCAAAAAAATTAAGATGTGTAATTAATTTATTGTTTGTTTGTAGTCCTAGTACAGTAGTATGCAAGAACAAAATGGCAAAGTTCACTGATAAAGTGAAGTATCATGCGGTAATTCGTTTTCACAATATTGGAAAGGGGACAACGCTGCAACATTTCGTGGTGAGTTGGTAGAAGTGCACTGCTAAAATGGACCATCATTTCACACAGTGATTAAGTGGTTCAGGAGCTTCCGGAGCGGTCGAAGAAGTCTCAATGAAGAGGAACGAGGTGGCAGATCATCACTCTGTGAAGAACCGGGAATCGCAATAGAACATAAAACAGAAGGGCAGCACAAATGGTGACAAGTTTGTTTGACCCACGGGGAAGTGTCACTGGCACGTTGACAGAACTGAAGCGGTAGACACTTGAAGACTGGCTTCGAGAACCGGCTTTGGCTCTGAGCACTATGGGACTTAACATCTGTGGTCATCAGTCCCCTAGAACTTAGAACTACTTAAACCTAACTAACCTAAGGACATCACACACATCCATGCGAGAACCGGCTTTAAATGATAACTAAGCATGTGCTATAACCCCCTACATAACGTTCCCATAGTGATCGTGAGGATAAGTTTAGATTAATTGCAGCATGCACAGAAGCATTTAAACAATACGTGTATGGAACGCGAAAAAGCCCTAACTGGTACAGTAGGATGTACCCTATGCCATGCACTTCACAGCGGTTCGCAAAGTAAGGATGTAGATGTAGAGGTGGAGACTCTGGTGCTCGAAACGGCCTTATCATAATTAAGGCGATGGAGAGAAAATTAAAAATCAGTCATGGATCAGTTTCCACCATCCTGCACAACATTTTGAACATGACATGTGTACGTGCGTTGGTGAAAGCGAAGCGTCGCAGGAAGCAGTCCTAGGGGCTGTTTTTGGTCCACAACACCCCAGCTCATTCTGCACAGGACACAGGCACACGTGCTCCTCACCTTCCGTATTCTCCTGACATGGCACCCGCTGACCACATCCTGGTCCGTCGGATGAAGAACCCATTGTTCGGCTGGCATTTCTAGAATTACGACGAGGTGATTATTAAGGAGAAACGTTTCCTGAACAGTTAAAATGGAGACTTCTGGAACCAATGTGTAGTAGCTAGACGGTCTAGTCACATTAATGTTACCACCGCCTACGTTCGACGCCAACGTGCTATATCCACTCACAGATGACAGGTGTTAGCACCAGCAGTGAAGGGTATAAAAAGCGGGTAGGGCGGTAGCGATTCATCTGACGCCCAAAAGGGCATGATCATCTGGTTTCGGGTCAAGGCTGGAAATGTTTCCGAAACGGCTAAGTTTATAAACTGTTCGCGTGCCGCCAGCCGGAGTGGCCGAGCGGTTCTAGGCGCTACAGTCTGGAGCCGCGCGACCGCTACGGTCGCAAGTTCGAATCCTGCCTCGGGCATGGATGTGTGTGATGTCCTTAGGTCAGTTAGGTTCAAGTAGTTCTAAGTTCTAGGGGACTGATGACCTCAGAAGTTAAGTCCCATAGTGCTCAGAGCCATTTGAACCATTTTTTTTTTTGTTCGCGTGCCGCCGTGGTTAAGGTATACCGTGCATGGCAAAATGACGCTATCCAAAACTAGCGCCGAGGAAACTGTGGTGCACCACGGGCCATAGGTGACAGTGGTGAACGACGCTTGCGGAGATGTGTGCGGGCGAATAGACGTGCAACTGTTCAGCCCAGATGAACCAGGGAGGTACCAAAAGTGTCTCCTCAGCAAACACTGCTACGTATGGGTCTCCGCAGCAGGCGCTATGTGCATGTGCCCGCGCTGACTTCTGTTCATCGGCGACGAAGATTGGAATTTGCTCGCTAATACGGCAACTGGAAGTCCATTGAACGGCGACAGGTGGCCTTTCCAAATGCATCACGTTTCATGATCCATCGGACAGATGGTCATTGGATCGTTGGAAAGGTCGACTGTACACCACCATCAGGTGTGTGCTTTAGATTTATTTAATTGCATCCGGTTTCGGTGATACAATGCACCATCTCTGGGCCTCTCTGCGACACAGGGTGGTCACGTATTTAACCGGAATCACCACCATATTTCTAGTAAACACTACTCACTCAATGAGCTGATGTGTTGCTACTAGACGGAACACACACGGTAAGTTCCGCGGAAGCCGATGGTTTCTGATCGTTTCACTGGAAATATAGTGGTGATTCCCGTTCGAAATGCTATCACCCTGTGTCATAGAGGGGCCTGAAGGTAGTGGATTGTGTCACCGAAACCAGCTGCATGTAAATAAAACTAATTCACACAGCTGATGGTGCTACTGTTGCTACTCATTAAAGCAACAGCTGTTGTCCCATTATCCATCAGGCGTACGGAAATTCTACAACCAAGGACTCTGCCACATCGTCCATCGTTAAGAGGGCCGTGACGCACTGAAGGATGAATATTCAGAGAAAGAATAACACCATCATCAAGTCTCACAGTCACTGTTTGATTTTTTTCGAGGCGTTATTAAAACTTTATGACTGCCTCTCGTAATTTGTGCAGTACTTCAAAAGCAGTGTTTCGAACTCTTGTTCAAATATTGCCATTTAAATCGTTCTCAGTTCATGCTCGAATTTGAGCAGAACAGTAATTCCTAACACACGAGAATGGGGGTTATTATTGCGTGACTATGTCACATTCAATCCTACAGACCAGGTGGCGAATGATCATCCGATACAAGGATACCGCCAGGAGTGCCTCAAAGAAGTGTGGTTCAAATGGCTCTGAGCACTATGGGACTTAACATCTGTGGTCATCAGTCCCATAGAACTTAGAACCACTTAAACCTAACTAACCTAAGCACATCACACACATCCATGCCCGAGGCAGGATTCGAACCTGCGACCGTAGCGCTCACGCGGTTCCAAACTGAAGCGCTTAGAACCGCACGGCCACACCGGCCGGCAAAGAAGTATGATTGGACCGCTCTTCTCTAAACAGGCTGAACATTAATAGAACCGACAAACTGTAGGAAGGGATTCCCGACTGGAAATTGAGGAAAAGAGGTCCTGTGTACATGCATCGTAAAATTTGGAAATTTGTGGTAGGGTCGTATGGGACCAAACTGCTGAGGTCATCGGTCCCTAAGCTTATCCACTACTTAATCTAGTTTACACTAACTTACGCTAAGGACACCACACATACACCCATGCCCTAGGGAGGTCTCGAACCTCCGACGGAGGGAGCAGCGCGGACCGCGGCAAGGAGCCTCAGAACGCACGGCTACCCCGTGCGGCTACAAGCATCGTTGCCACGGTAGATGGAGCTGATGAATGAAAGTTCCTCTGACCACGTGCCGTGTCTGTAGTCCACAGATGGTAAACTGATGATGCCATTTCCGGTAAAGGTTGTTTCGTCGGTAAAGAGAACTGATAATTGTGAAGGCCTGGTGCAAAAACCATCGACAATATCCTTCCCGTAGAGGCAAATCCGCTGCTAATAATCATTACACTCGTTGCAGGTGATAGCGGTAGTAGCTGTTGTCATGAAGATTCATCCGATACAACACGTTGGCGGGCCACTTGCCTGGTGCTTTTACTAGGCTTCGCCTCGATATCCTGCAGAACTCGGTCCTACAAATCTGGTGTACGCACTGCCTGCCGCCTCCCTGCGGGTTTGTCTGTCTAAAACGGCCCATGATCACACAAACGCCCAAAAACGACTTGAAATAATTGTGATCGTGTTTGGTGTCTTTGAGGATACTTGTTTTGGTATAGCCGTGCTGCCTCTCGAATGTTTTCATCTGCTTGGGAGTATACAAACACCATGTCGGCTTGTTCCCGACATGAATACCGGACCATTCTGCTTCTAACAGTGCACTACGTCAATCACGCACCGAGCAACACACAAGGAACCCACGGCAAGTGGTCATAGGAACCTTCATTCGTCAGCGCCGCCTACCGTGATAACGACGCATTTCCGGACACATGTTCATAGGACCTTTGTTTCTCCATTGCCAGTCACGAATCTATCCGTTCAGTTTGTCGGTTTTATTTATGTTTACCATGCATACATAAACGATCTGTGAGATAGGTTGAGCCTGCCGCTGTGGCCGAGCGGTTCTAGGCGCTACAGTCTGGAACCGCACGGCCGCTACGGTCGCAGGTTCGAATCCTGCCTCGGGCATGGATGGGTGTGATGTCCTTAGGTTAGTTAGGTTTAAGTAGTTCTAAGTACTAGGGGACTGATGACAACAGAAGTCCCATAGTGCTCAGAGCCATTTGAACCATTTTCAGATAGGTTGAGCAGCAACCTTGGACTGTTTGCTGACGACGCAGTAGTGTGCGGTAAAGTGTAGTGGTTGAATGAGTGTCGGCGGATTCAGGATGGCTTGGCCAGAATTTCCATTTGGTGCGATGAATGGCAGCTTGCTCTAAATGCGGATGAATAATAAGAGTTAATAGAGATGAGTAAGAAGAACAATCTGGTAATGTTCGAATACAATATTAGAGGTGCTGCTTGACACAATTACGTCAATTACACATTTACGCCAAATGTTGCAAAGTGATATGAAATGGGACAGACACATAGTACGGACAGCGGTTTATTGGGAGAATTTTACGGAAGTGTAGCTCATCTATGAAGGACAGCGTGTACAGAACACTTGCGTAACCCTTTCTTGAGTATTGCTCGAGTGTTTCGGATCCCCAGCAGAACGGATTAGAGTAACGTATAGAACACTTGTGAGACACATTCTTGTGTATTGTTGGAATGTTTGGGATCCCCACCACTTCGGATTAAAGAAAGACGTCGAAGCTATTCAGAGGCGTGCTGCTACCGACATGTTCGATCAAATGGTTCAAATGGCTCTGAGCACTATGGGACTGTAACATCTCAGGTCATCAGGCCCCTAGAACTTAGAACTAATTAAACCTAACTAACCTAAGGACATCACACACATCCATGCCCGAGGCAGGATTCGAACCTGCAACCGTAGCGGTCGCGCGGTTCCAGACTGAAGCGCCTAGAACCGCTCGGCCACTCCGGCCAGCGGTTCGGTCAACACACGAGTTTTAAGCTGATACTTAACACGCGAGTTTTAATGGTGATGCACAGAGATTCAAATGGGAATCTCTGGACGGAAGGCGACAATCTTTTCGAGGAGCACTACTGAGAAAATTTGGCAACTGGCATTTGAAGCTGACTGCCGAACGATTCTACTGCATCCAACATACATTGCGCGTAAGGACCACGAAGATATGATTAGAGAGATTAGGGCTCGTACGGAGGCATACAGATTGTCGTTTTTCCCTCACTCTACTTGCGAGTGAAAAGGAAAGGGAAATGACTAGTGGTGGTACGGTGGTACCCTCCGCCACGCGCAATACGATGGACTGCGTAGTATCGGTGCAGATGTAGAACAGCGTTGAGCAAGCGTTTGCAGAGCAATTCCGAAAAGATGACACACACACACACACACACACACACACACACACACACACACACACAGCTCTTACTTGCTGCAGTTTTGCCTTGAAAATGACAAGGTTGTCATCTGTCGTAATAACGGTTGTTGTCGACGACTTGCCGGGCTGCATTCCAGTTAGTTATTTGAACAGCGAGTATGCAGTGATTCAAGACACCCTCCGCCAAGCACGGAACGAAGACTTGAGGAATACGTGTGCAGACATAGATGTAGTTACACAGCGGCCCTACTGTCCTCTCTCCTCTTTGTCCGCTTTCGAGTTTTTGGGTTCGCGTATCGTCATTGTGACGACACGGGGCAATGGAGGAACGGGTGAAGTAGAAGGGCGAATGTGGGCTAGGCTGCGCGGCTGAGGTGGTCGCGGGCAGCGCTAATTGCTAAGCGCCGCGGCAGACAAAGAAAGCGCCGACAGCCAGGCCGCTGTATTGATCGCGGCCGCGTGCCCGTCTTAGGCGCGCCACCGCCGTACACAAGCCTCTTGTCCTCCCACACGCTCAATCGCTCTGAATCGTCTCATTCTTCCCACAATTTCTCGTAAATCACCTAACCGTGCTGTCGTCTCTGATAAAATTACGCCAGAGCAAGAAATTTCGATTAAACGAGTGTTTTATTCACTTGCTTACCGAAATTTTAACAGTTTTCCGTGATGTCTTTCGCAACGGTTTCTCCTCTGCCTGTAACACACTCATACTTTCTCCACATAGCCCTACGCAAACATAAAATTTATTACGCGTTCGCTTACTTGTTTCGTTTTTGCCTTGAGCTCGTTCCATTTAATATAATTTCTTCCTACCGTAACGTGTATACTGTGCGAATCAGTTTAAATTCGTGACATAACTGCTTTTAATTCGCATTGCTAACAGAAATTCGGAGGTTGTTCGGGGATATACTCTGAGTATTTTGGTGTAAGCTATCCGCGGTCTCCGGTGGCTCGTTATTGTAGAACACTTGCATTTCGTTTGACTCCTTACCCCTATTCATCTCTGTACCTTTATTGCACTGAAAATACCCGCGCAACACTCCAAATGTCGTCGGTATGCGCTGTGAGACTCTTTTGGAAACAAACCTGTCCCGTTCGCTAGCGGCGCTTGCTGTTGGCAGCAATAATGCCTACATTAATCTGTCCTCAAGCTTAAAGTCAATAGTGCTCTGTCTTGTTTTGGGTTTGAATTTCTGGCAGTGTTAGTTGTATGTGAACAGTGATACACTTTAGAACGAATCTGTTTACTGATGAAGAGTTGATTGGTACACTCCTCGTTACGCGTGTACTGGTTGCAATGGAAGAACAGCAATGAAGTGGCCTCACAAGGGCTGAGAGCACTCAGCTGCTTGCCAACAGCGCTCTGCAGACCCGGACGGCCATCCATCCAGGTGCTAGCCAAGCACGTAATCCCCTAACTTCTGGCTGGGTGTTGTGTGCTGTCCTTTGGTTAGTTAGGTTTAAGTAGTTCTAAGTTGTAGGGGACTGATGACCATGTATGTTAAGTCCCATAGTGCTCAGAGCCATTTGAACCATTTTTGAACCCTAACTTCGATTATATGAAGGGAACCGGTTTTACCACTCTGGAACGGACGTTAGAAAAATATGGAAACCAAAATATAATAAATACACTGAAGAGCCAAAGAAACTGGTACACCTGTATAATACCGTGTAGGGCCCCCGCGAACACGCGGAAGTGCCGCAACATGAAGTGGCATGGACTCGACTAATTTCTGAAGAAGTGCTGGAGTGAACTGACACCATGAATCCTGCAGGGCTGCCCATAAATCCGTAAGAGGTCGAGGGGGTGGAGATCTTTTCTGAACAGCACGTTGCATGGCATCCCGGATATGCTCAGTAATGTCAAAGTCTGGGGAGTTTGGTGGCCAGTGGAAGTGTTTAAACTCAAAAGAGTGTTCCTGAAGACACTCTGTAGCAATTCTGGGCGCGTGGGGTATCGCATTGGCCAGCTGGAATTGCCCCAGTGCGTGGGAATGCACAACGGATATGAATGGATGCAGGTGATCAGACACGATATTTACATATGTGACACCTATCAGAGTTGTATCTAGACGTATCATGGGTCCCATACTACTCCAACTGCACACGCTCCACACCATTACAGAGCCGCCACCACCATGAACAATCCCCTGCTGACATGCTGGGTCCTTGGATTCATGAGGTTGTCTCCATACCCATACCTTCCATCCGCTCGATACAATTTGAAACATGATTCGTCCGACCAGGCAACATGTTTCCAGTCATCAACAGTCCAATGTCAGTGCTGACATGCCCACGCGAGGCGTAAAGAGCCGTCCGCTGTGGCCGAGCGGTTCTAGGCGCTTCAGTCCGGAACCGCGCTGCTGCTACGGTCGCAGGTTCGAATCCTGCCTCGGGCATGGATGTGTGTGATGTCCTTAAGTCTAGGGGACTGATGATCTTAGATGTTAAGTCCCATAGTGCTTAGGGCTATTTGAACCATTTGAGGCGTGAAGCTTTGTATTGTGCAGTTATCATGGGTACACGAGTGGGCCTTCGGTTTCGAAAGCCCATATTGATGGTGTTTCGTTGAATGGTTCGCACACTGACACTTTTTGATGGCCCAGCACTGAAATCTGCGGCAATTTGCGGAACGGTTGCACTTCTGTCACACTGAGCGATTCTCATCAGTCGTCGTTGGTCTCGTTCTCGCAGGATCTTTTTCCGGCCGCAGTGATGTCGGAGATTTGATATGTTACCGGATTCCTGATATTCACGGCACACTCGTAAAATAGTCGTACGGGAAAATCCCCACTTCATCGCTACCTCGGACATACTGTGTCTCATCGCTCGTGCGCCGACTACCTCATCACGTTCAAACACTTAAATCTTGATAACCTGTCATAGTAGCAGCAGTAACCGGTCTAAGGACTGCGCCAGACACTTGTCTTATGTAGGCGTTGCCGACCGCAGCACCGTATTCTGCCTGTTTACATGTCTCTGTATTTGAATACGCATGCCTATAACCAATTTCCATGCCGCTTCAGTATATAACCACAAATATAAATACTGAAAAATATAATATTATACAGGGTGTTAAACAGATACTCTACATTTTGAAAGATGGTAGCATGGATCAAACAAGATGAAAATATCCAGTAAACGTCGGCACTAAAAAGCATACAGTAAGAGCTATGAGCACCGGTTCATCTTCGCTACTGTGAAATGCACATCTCCTATTGAAAGCACTTTGCTATTACGGACGGCCTACAAATGCAGTAAACAAATGACGACACGTTCCTATGTTACTCTCCACGGACACAGCATACAGTAAACATCTGTTAGTGTTATTACTACGTATTCACAGCTCTGCATAAGTGAAGTGCATACATTAGCTCCAATGGAACCAGCTTGTGTTTTGACAAGTTTGTGAAATGTTTCACAATGCACTTGCTAGTACAGTGGAAGCCTATTGTTCCACACGAGAAATGACACAAATGATCTTATCGTATAGCCCGGCAAAAGGATGAACACTAACAGATGTTTACAGCATGCTGTATCCACTGACAATAAGAGAGGAATGTGTCCCCATTTGTTTTTTGCATTCTGTAGGCCGTTCGTTACAGCAAAGAGCTTGCAGTAGAAGTGACATATTTCACAGTAGAGAAGATGAACAAGTACTCATAGCGTTTAAGGTATCCATTTCAGAGTCCGTAAATGCTACACAAAATATCCCTGACCAAACTGCGAAATTTTGTCGGTGAAGTTCCGGTTCATCCTCCATATTAAGGTCGCACGCATGTATGATGCGAGAGGTGAACGGTGGCTATGAGCAACAGCCGTGCGCTCTTCTATTGGTCTAATTGGCATCTTTATCTACAAATGTCCTTCAGTCCTCTACATGTTAAAAACGGATTTTTGGGATTCTGAAATTAGAAGGCTTTCTTCGAATGGTAATCACGTGACATTTTCCATGAGTTCCGATACACTCTGCCGAGAGACGAACAAACCTGTGACTGTTGCACTGTTGGTCTTTGTACACTTACTAGGCCAGTCAGTTAGGGGCTACATCTACAAGACTACTTTGCACACTTAAGAGGATGGCAGAGGGTTCATCGAACCACTTTCACACTATTTCTCTGCCATTGCACACTCTACCAGAGCGCGGGAGAAACGAACACTTAAATCTCTCCATGCGATCTCAAATTTTCTCTTATTTTATTGTAATGATCAGTTTTCCCGATAAGGGTGGATGTCAACAAATTATTTTCGGATTCGTAGGAGAACGCTGGAGATTTAAATTTCGTGAAAAGATGTCGCCACAGTGAAAAACGCCTTTATTTTAATGATTGCCACTCCAACTGGCGTTTCATATCCGTGACACTCTCTCCCCTATTTCTCGATAATATAAAACGAGCTGCCTTTCTTTGAACTTTTTTAATGTTTTCCGTCAGTCGTTTCTGGTTAGGATCCGGCACTGCACAGCAATACTCTAGCAGAGAACGGACAAGCGTAGTGTAGGGCAGTCTCTCTAGTAGACTTGTTGCATTTTCTAAGTATTCTGCAGATAAAACACAGTCTTTGGTTTGTCTTTCTCACAACATAATCTATGAGATCGTTCCAATTTAAATTGATCGCAATTGTAATTTTTAGGCATTTAGATAAATTGATAGCCTTTAGATTTTTGTGATTTAACATATATGTATCCGAAATTTAACGGATTCCTTTTATGAGCAGTAATCACGTGGATGACGCACACTTTTCATTATATAAGGTCAACTGCCACTTTTCGCAGGCATACCGATATCTTGTCTAAAACATTTTGCATTTGATCTTTCGATGATTAGCATCATCTGCAAAGATTTTAAGAGCACTGCTCACATTGTCTCCTAAATCGTTAATATAGATTAGGAACAGCAGAGGGCCTATTAAAACTTCCTTCAAGAACACCAGAGATATCTTCTGTTTTTACCCGACGACTTTCCGTCAGTTACAATGAAGTGTGACCTTTCTGACAGGAAACCACAAATCCAGTCATACAACTGAGACGATACGCCTCGGGCACTCAATTTGATGCCACATGCATAAGGTATCAAAAGACTTTTGCAAATGTAGGAATACGGAATCAATCTAAGATCGTCTGTCGATAGCACTCCATTACTTCGTGACAATAAAGTGCTAGTTGTGTTTCACAAGAACGTTAATTTCTAAGTCATGCTGATGTGAGTTCAAATCAAATGGCTATGAGAACTATGCGACTTAACATCTGAGGTCATAAGTCCCCTAGAACTTAGAACTACTTAAACCTAACTAACCTAAGGACATCACACACATCCATGCCCGAGGCAGGATTCGAACCTGCGAGCGTAGCAGTCGCGCGGTTCCGGACTGAAGTGCCTAGAACCGCTCGGCCACCACAGCCGGCTTCAGCCATGCTGACTGTGTGTCAATAACAGATGGCTATCCTCGAGTTAACTCATAATATTCGAACAAAGTATATGTTCCAAATTCCTGCTGTAAATCGTCGTCACTGATATGGGTCTGTAATTCGCCGCGTTACCCCTAATTCATTTCTTGAGTACTGACTGGAGGTAGGTGGGTGTGTCATGAACAACAGACTAAAAATCCGCACTGGTGGGTTATGAGTGGTTCAAATGGCTCTGAGCACTATGGGACTCAACATCTATGGTCATCAGTCCCCTAGAACTTAGAACTAATTAAACCTAACTAACCTAAGGACATCACACACACCCATGCCCGAGGCAGGATTCGAACCAGCGACCGTAGCGATCGCGCGGCTCCAGACTGTAGCGCCTAGAACCGCTCGGCCACATTGGCCGGCGGGACTGATGACCTCAGATGTTAAGTCCCATTTTTTTTTTTGAACAAAATTGTATAAATCTCTGCACGCTGTTCTACACTGATGGAGGGGAAACTGTGGTCTTCGTACGGGAAAGAAAACTCCCCCCCCCCCCCCCGCACGAGCGCTGCCTGTTTTTCAGTTTATAGGCAGACTATACCTCCTCAGTATTTCCTGTCTAGTTCTCTACGTGAATAGACCAAATAACTTTACTGACTGTTAGTACAGAGGAGTTATTTGCAGTTGCTAAGTGAACTTTTATATAAAACACGTTCCTATAAACAATGGCTGAGAAGCGCTTAATTTGTAAGTGTGATGTTATCCGTCAACTTTATAATTTTGTTGGGAAAGGGACTTTATTGGTAAATGTCTCACCTTGCTGATGTCTGTTGTTTGGCTTCTTCAAATGTTGTGAGAGCGGAGGTTGGTGTGATGTACTTGATACCCCTTATGCTGTGAAAAGTATTCTAGCCAGTGATAGTGTAGACAATTAAATCAAAACTGTCGAATACATACTGACAGCATGTTACGCTTGGGATAGGCTCTTCAGTGTGATAGTCAGTTGGCAGTTCCAGCTGTTGGACTTATTTTTACATAACAGCTCACTAAAAAACTGCAAATAAGTACTCATTTATAAACTGAAAATAACTCCACTATATAAGCACTAGCTCAGTCAAGTTGTTTTACCTACTCACGTAAGAGAAGCGGACAGGAAATACTGGGAAGTTTTAGTCCGGCTGTAAAGTGAAAAGCGAGCAGCGCTCCTGGTGGGAGAAGTTGCCTTTACCGCAAGAACGCCGCAGCTGCCATACGGGATGACTAAGAATCAATTTCCCCTCTAGAAGTGTAGAACTGTATGCAGAGATCTACGTACGTTCTGTCCATATGTGCTCCTTGCCGTTAATATTATTAGTAACTCATAGCTGTATTTCATTTAGTGGTAACACACTTCGTGAAAAATGACTCCGCCCACCTCTCTCAGGGCATATCTGCGCTCTGCGTGGACAGTGATTCTAAGGCGCGCTGTGCAGAGCGGGTATAACTTTGTGAAACACCCAGTAGCTGCTTCTTGTGACGTAGTGAAGTAGACAGAGCGAGCAATCATTTTCTCGCTGTTGAGTCTGCAGAGCTATGAAGGAGGGAAGTGCATGACCGCAATTGATGGAGCTACATTTTCCCTCCACCCCGCGCCCCCTTCTGCTCCGTTACCCTCCCAGAACGCAATATATCCATTAATACGTTTGTAGTACACTAATTTAATATTTGTTCTTATCCCACTTTATTTAACAATAAACATCATTTTTATACCATTAAAACACTGTTTTTAACAATCTGCGATTCTTTCATCGCCGGCAACGCAGAACAATTAGTCCAGGAGAAAAAGATGAGTAGGACAAATTTTGTAGGAAATTTAATTTCGTTTAATTTTGTACCGGGTAACGTTTTCGCTAGAAGCTCTTCGTCGACTGGGCTGTAAGTCCGGTGCTTCCTGCTGTGCATAACACGGATTACAGGCACTTCAGCAATGTTCCAATATAGTCCGTACATGTCATTTTTAAGCATTTTTCCAATACCCTGTTAAGAAACCGAAGATTTACCACATGTTTCACCTGTAACTGATCCTGCGTAGTTGTTGCTTTTAACGTCCCCATGAATTGTTACACTCCGGTATTGTATGACGGCTGGTTCTACATATGCCTCATTAATCGTGTAGTTAGAGAATGCTACAGTTGTACGTTTAGTAAAGTGCACAAAGTTGCATTTTTCTATATTACGATCTGGTTGCTAATAATTGCATCTGAGTTTTTGTCAAAATCTGGCTGGATATTACAACATTTTTGCCGGATAACACTTTGAACACATTTAACCAGCGGATTGTTTTCACTTAGGAACCTACAGTTCTCCATTGTCAGATGCAGTGGTTCTGATTCGCAACTTTTTTACAGTGGCTTTCATTTCTGGGACATACGAAAAACAAATACGAACCGTTAAATGCAGACAAATAATCCTTATCAGCGCCTTTTTATAGAGCGACACGATATAATGTGTTCACGTTGATCCTTTCAGTAACGGCAAATTACAACAGCAACAAGCTGCAAGCATTGAGGAGGGCGTATTTCTTTCCGCACACGTTTTGTGCACTTCCTCCACGACGCGGCGCTAGATAAGATAGTAAAACAACGCTTTTCTTCATCGACCCGTAGATTCTGCCTGTAAACTAAAAGACAGAAGAAACAAAGTAGCTAAAAACATTTGCCATGCATATCTAATAGACACAGGTAAACGACATACCGCCCATCATATATCTAAAACTTTATCGCTGAAAATTATATACATAACGTATTCAGAAAGCCCCTTGCACCATTGCCAGCAGGAAACTGTATGTACCCCCTGACAGTACTTGGCGAACAGATAATAACAGGTCTTTGAGCGAGATCGATATGGCGAGGCGAGAAACTGCTTTACGAGGGAAAAGAGTAAATCTACACAGTAGCGATGTCGAGACACTTCCACATCACATTTCTTGTCTCACTACCGAAAAAGTACAACGTAATGAATAGCAGTCAGTATTCTGTCTCAATGCTACTAGTTTCAAGGTTCAGTACTCAACTCAGCTAAACAATACATTCGTAACTACAACTTTTCTGAAACCTTCTAACAAACAGAAGTTATATGCCGGATCAGGAATCAGGCCCAGACTTTTGCCTTTCGCGGGAAATGCTCTTAGCAAGTGATTCATGCAGGTGCGAAGAAGTATCCGCGTCTCAGCTTCCACTAGCTTACTTAGCCAAGCAAATTAATCACATTTCGTACTAATGAAGAAATATTAAGACAGAAAAGGGTTATAACGGGGCGCTTAGATGGGCCATATTTTACGGCAACATTTGGCGGCAATAGCGTTGCCGTCAACATTCCTGAAACGTAGCTGTAATTGACCTCAGTTGGGCAATACTGATGTTATTGCAGGCTGTTAAAGGTATATGCCGAGGAGTTGCCGGTGTTGTCCAAGGGCGGAGGATATTTCGTATTGCAGGGCAACATCCTTCTCTACCCTTGTCTGTATATGCTCCCCTCTCGCTCTCACCTTTGTTTCCTACTTCTCACACCGAAAGTGCTGCAATCATACATCTAACAAGGGGTCGCACAGCAATCGGATTTTTTAAATTTATTATATTTATGGTACGTAAGTTCGAAACTCAAATATCAATCCGCCAAAGCAGTTCAATGCAACTTTCAAAAATTCTCGAGAAAATCGGTGTCGAATTTTTCCCGAGCGGATTTAATTCCGTAATCCACAGTCTACCAAGCGGCCGGGCTCATAAGGTTCTACGGTAGAATTCGCGCTTGCAGTGTGGGCGACCTGAGTTCGATTCCCCCCTGGTGTAAGTTTAAAAAATGGTTCAAATGGCTCTGAGCACAATGGGACTTAACATCCGAGGTCAACAGTCCCCTAGAACTTAGAACTACTTAAACCTAACTAACCTAAGGAAATCACACACATCCATGCCCGAGGCAGGATTCGAACCTGCGACCGTAGCAGCCACGCGGTTCCAGACTGAAGCGCCTAGAACCGCTCGGCCACACCTGCTGGCCTAAGTTAAACAGAATATTGCATTTCTATAAGCATTTCCCCAAAGTTATTAAACACATAAAGACAAAAAATAATGTGTAATGTTTTTATTTAAACTATCTTTTTTACCAATCTTTTATAAAATATTCGTAATTCATAATTTGTATTTTGTGCGCGATATGTATTTAGAAGTAAGAGATGTGCATTTTTCATTTAAAAAATGACAGATGTGTATTAGTTACCATACATTTAATGAAGTTTATATATAAAGCTGAACGGAAAATACAAAAAAGATGACGGGAACGAGACTCGAACCAGCGCTTACCAGTATCGAGCGATACCAATTTCCTTTTTTTCCATCTTTGTCTATTGCAAGCTTCACAGTAATGCTCGTAGAAAACGTACTACTGATAAAAACTTGCATCAGCTGGGAATCGCACCTGTGCCAATCACGTTGTAGGCGAGCTTTCTACTACAGAGCCATGTGACAAGCCGACGAAATCGGCCGTGAATTACTGAATTAAAGACGTTCGGAAAAATTCAAAATCTATTTTCTCAAGAATTTTTAGTTGCATCGAACTGCTTTAGGAATTGGTAGGTGAGTTCTGAACTTCAGGTGCCCCAATTACGAAAATTTACAAATATCCTATTACTGTGCTGTCTCTTTGTGAGCGACAAGGTATCGTTTCTTTTTGTTCCAATGCTTGCGCGCGCGCGCGCGCATAATAGCCACTTGTATTGTACTTGTTAGCCCGTACAGCAATGCAGAAGTGAGAAACGAGAGAAATATGGATTTTGTAAATGTGATTCATCTACGATGAGAGATGTGGGACGTCAAAATTGATGTAGCCTATATAAAGATCACAAACTGAAAAACATGTTTGTAAGCTGTTGTGATTAGGTCAGAATCACGACGGATGAAGCACAGAAAAAAAAAAAAAAATCCCACTGTCTTTGAACCCCCACAGTCTTTGAACCTATGCCAAACGCGAAGCAAAAAAGTTGCATCGAAAGAGAAAAAGCGTAGGTGGTTTTCCGTCCATATGTTTTGCATTTAATCTCATGAGTTCCATTCTGTGCCGCGCGGGATTAGCCGTGTGGTCTGGGGCGCTGCAGTCATGGACTGTGCGGCTGGTACCGGCGGACGTTCGAGTCCTCCCTCGGGCATGGGTGTGTGTGTTTGTCCTAAGGATGATTTAGGTTAAGTAGTGTGTAAGCTTAGTGACTGATGACCTTAGCAGTTAAGTCCCATAAGATTTCACACACATTTGAACATTTGAATTTGAACAACCATTCTGTCTCTAGATGTACCTGAAGCAGCAGTTGACAGTGTAAACAGTGCTGCGTGGCAGTGAAAAAAATAAAAGAAAAATTGTATTCTTATTTCAAAGTTCTCTTAATGAAATCTTTCAGTCCTTCTACCAAAGCACTGCGTACTTCTGGTACCAAGCGGCATTCTGGTAATAGTGAACTTTAAGTCGATAAATTGAACTTCCGTACGATTCGCCAGTAGCTAAAAACGAAAGGGTGATGGCCAATTGGGTTATATCTGGTATACACTCATATTTGTATCGGTTTCAGCAGTTCTCTGACAAAGTGCTTGTACGAGATAGCAGAAATTTTGTTTCGACATTGGTACAATTCTGGAATAGGTATATATCCAGCACCAGCTCACTAGTTAAATTTTCTGAAGCATTCTCTTTACTTAAAAAAGAACGCACCCACAGAAAGCCCAATATCCCTTGTTCTTTCTAAATTGACTCCTTTTGCGATGGAAAATCAGCAGAGCCACACTGATTTCCACTAGTTCGCGTTCGTACATTTTTCGGCAATAATGTGACCCTTGTAAACACTTTCGGCCGGCATACACCGCTGGGCAATACTAGCCAGTAATGTTGTAGTAAATGAGGCTGCAATAAGTGTGGCCACAACGTTGCCGGCCACACTGCCGAGATATATTTTTGGCAATATGCAATTCTTACGGCCTAGGTAAATGTACCCTTACGACCCAAATTATTCTCTAAAACAGAGCGAAGTTGTATAGTGAAGAGTGGCCGTGTTTAGGTAGATACAAGTACGCTCGCGCGAAATTCCGAATACAGTCCAAGCGCTGAATGCTCGGATGCAAAATTTTTGTTCGTTAAACTCTAGCTATTTTTACGCGGTTTTCCTCAGCCATTTCTGAACGAACAAAAATGGTTCAAATGGCTCTGAGCACTATGGGACTTAACTGCTGAGGTCATCAGTCCCCTAGAACTTAGAACTACTTAAACCTAACTAACCTAAGGGTATCACACACATCCATGCCCGAGGCAGGATTCGAACCTGCGACCGTAGCGGTCACGCGGTTCCAGACTGTAGCGCCTAGAACCGCTCGGCCACCATGGCCGGCTCTGAACGAACAGTTTTCTCCTTAAATCATCAGGAGAGGTTCCCATACACACTTTTGCATTAGGTATCGTCCAGAGCTCTGACGCAGCTCAATGAAAACGTTATATTTTGGTATACATTTCGTACATGCTGGACACAGCACGTTCTGGGAACAGCAGTAAGTATAAACCGACACCGCAAGCTCTCCACCACGGTTTACGTGGGAATTCGTGCTAATGACGACTTTTCTTTACGATCACTTGTAAGTATCATCTCATTTAATAGCACACTGCTTACACCCCGTTCCGATATCTAGCAAATGCTAGAGAAGGTACAGGGGGAAATGGGCTGACGGATCTGGCGCCGACTCAGCCGACGCGCCTAGGGACCAGACTGCTTCCGCCTTCCTCGCGATCGAACATCCAATTTCCGTTGCAGCTCACAAACAGGTAACTGCCACCATCGCGCTGCAGTTAGCGTACTGACTGCTAGTCGGCGTTCATCTCAAATCACGGACTTCAGACCTCATTAGCGCCCGTCAACTGCACAGACGGCAACATTATGAGCATTCACCGAGAGTCGCTATGTAACCCCTTACTGAAGTTTCAGTGTGAACCAAGCATGCGGAGTCCTTCATAGTGCTGCGAACATGAAATGTAATTAAACTGTAGAGATTGCAACAATATCTTGTGGTAGACATTCATGCAGACCAGCTGAAACTTCTACCACAGTCCCTAATGATATTGCCCATTGGCGTAATTAGCTGTCACTTAAACGAACTATGGCTGTTCCCTCTGATGATGGTTCAAATGGCTCTGAGCACTATGGGACTTAACATCTGAGGTCATCAGTCCCCTAGAACTTAGAACTACTTAAACCTAACTAACCTAAGGACATCACACACATCCATGCCCGAGGCAGGACTCGAACCTGCGATCGTAGCGATGTCGCGGTTCCACACTGTAGTGCCTAGAACCGCTCGGCCACTCCGGCCAGCCCTGATGATGATGATGATGATTATGATGATGATGATGACGATGATAATAATAATAATAATAATAATAATAATAATAATAATAATAATAATAATGATAAAGAGGCGATTCATTCCTTTGAAAAACTCAATGAAATAGCATCTAAAAGTGAACTAAAAATTTCTTATGAATTAATCTACTATGTGGAAGGTTCTGCTCGAACTTAGATGGTCAACCCATGTTTACACA
This sequence comes from Schistocerca piceifrons, assembly GCF_021461385.2. Lineage (NCBI taxonomy): Eukaryota > Metazoa > Arthropoda > Insecta > Orthoptera > Acrididae > Schistocerca > Schistocerca piceifrons. Next base: position 247,259,731 of record NC_060149.1, read on the forward strand.
GTTTGGCAAAATATCTTAAGTATCTAAATTTAAATGCCAAGGAGAAGTCAAATTGGTTCAAATGGCTCTGAGCACTACGGGACTTAACTTCTGAGGTCATCAGTCCCCTAGGACTTAGAACTACTTAAACCTAAATAACCTAAGGACAGCACACACATCCCTGCCCGAGGCAGGATTCGAACCTGCGACCGTAGCAGTCGCGCGGTTCCCGACTGAAGCGCCTAGAACCGTTCGGCCACCGCGGCTGGCAAGGAGAAGTCATCCAAACCTCTTAATTAAATCGCGATGCAAATAAAAAGAGAATCAATTCAGATTACTGATGAAGATTATGTGTTGGGGAGGGCATTCGAGTTGGGTATAAAGAGAATCGTTAAATTACAAAATGCTTACAAAATTGTATGGGATAGATACAATGAACAAATCAACATCTGGTAATGCAAAATTAAAACATTACGTCACAGCAGTCAAACCTAGAGCGTTATACGCATCAGAAAAAAATAATTTTAGACAGATCGTTAACTAAAGACACAGAAAGAGAAGTAAGGAAAATACTAACAAGCAAGGAAAAATTTTGGTCAGGTTTGTGTTGAGGAAATCTGGGTGAAACTGAAGTCTAATGAGTTCTTTCACAGTTTGGAGAAAATCTCTGGCACTTTCAGGGAAAGGAAGACTTAAATTTTATGACCACATTGTCAGAAGTAACGATAAAGACTGACCAAAAGAATTCTCTGCCATGCCCTCTCTGTGAAAGCTGAAAACAAATGGATGCTTGAAATTGAAAAAGATCTTAAGGAAATAGGCTTACAAAACAATATTCTACAGTCAACGTAAGCTTTCACGGCCGGTATTGTCTTCACTTAAAACTTCCGGGCTGATAGGCCGTGGTCGAAGTATAAAACTCTCCCCTGACACAATGCGAGTTTGGGAGAAGAAGAGAGCAAGCACATTACGGAAATAAGCTCAGTCGCACTCCGCAGCTGTGCTTACTGATATAAAAAATAAATAACGAAGAAAAACTAACTTATTCGTAACACCCAAATGTCAATGTGATGTGGCAGACTTCCTACGTCTCTTAGTACCGCTTCCGCACAGTCCTGTTGCTACTGTTGCAAGTAATCCTCTTTGAGACAAAGAGTTTGAGTAGCGCGTCCATGACCTGTATATATGTTACGGTAGAGAACAAATGCGGTGTACTTTTCTACACACGTTTTTGATAACTATGAAATTTACTTCTCAGAACAAACCAGTCAAAAGATTTTATTTCTAATCCCTACCTTAGTGTGATCCTTATACATTTCCTGTGCGCAGAGGCAAAATTCGTTCAGGTGTAGAGATTTTGGAGACTTTCGCAACACTAAGGCCCAGGAGAAACACAATCGGTGAAATGTGATCAATCATCAGAGCAATAAATCATAAAAACACAACAACTATAACTGTAAAATCTAAACAACCTGTTGCTGCACTATTTAGACGTAGGTCATGTAGTATGGATGTACAGGAATATCAGCCTTTCAACACTGAGCCATGGCACTTTCCAGGCAAGCAAGTGCGTCTTCCAGCAAAGCACACATCCACTGGAAAATTAAATAGGAAGAAAGCCCTTATTTCTGAATTGATGCAATAGCAAATATAATTAATAATCTAATTCTTTTGTGCATTATGCCCGTTGTCAATTACATCTTCAATCCGTTTCCTTCATGGTTCTCCATTTTGCCTCTTTTCCTTAGACCAGAATCTCAATTCAACCCGTGGCAGACTGCTACCTATCATGCGTTGTGTGTACTGTAGCCACGTCTATCAATGTTCGTTTATGGTGTCATTAACTGTTCCTTTCCGCCCTAGTTCATTCCTCATGTTATTACATTCTCTATTCCTCAGTGTGCAATTTTTGTTTGATTATTATTATTATTATTATTATTATTATTATTATTATTATTATTATTATAGGTTCAAATGGTTCAAATGGCTCTGAGCACTATGGGACTTAACATCTGAGGTCATCAGTCCCCTAGAACTTAGAACTACTTAAACCTAGCTAACCTAAGGACATCACACATATCCATGCCCGAGGCAGGATTCGAACCTCGATCGCGCGGTTCCAGACTGAAGCGCCTAGAGCCGCTCGGCCACTCCGGCCGGCATTATTATTATTATTATTATTATCACTATTTCGTTAATAATAACACAGTTCTAAAGTACGAGGGGGTACCCAAAAAAGAACGGTAATAACATTGCCGTGGGCGGAGCTTGTGTAGTACGCTTTTCTGCAGCTAGCCGTGTATATCTCAACTATTCGCCACTTGAGTGCCACCTGTGTTGTCGACCTGGCTTGTCCTGTTCAGCCGGCTGGTGTGGCCGAGCGGTTCTAGGCACTTCAGTCTGGAGCCGCGCGACCGCTACGGTCGCAGGTTCGAATCCTGCCTCGGGCATGGATGTGTGTGATGCCCTTAGGTTAGTTGGGTTTAAGTTGTTCTAAGTTCTAGGGGACTGATGACCTCAGATGTTAAGTCCCGTAGTGCTCAGAGCCATTTGAACCATTTTGTCCTGTTCATCCGCAGTGATTGTTTTTGCTAGCGCTGTTTGGTTCTTTTTTCCTTTTTATGATGGCAAGTTTAAGTGAACAATGTGCAGCTGTGAAATTTTGTTTTCTACTCTGTAAAAATGCGGCTGAAACTGTTTTAATGTTGAAAACGGTGTACCAAGAAGACGCTATGGGAAAAACTCGAGTAAGAGTGGTTTGCTCGATTTAAAAATGGCGACATGTCGATGGCTGACAAATCTCGCTCTGGACGTCCGTCAGCTGCCCAAATCGACTAAAATATTGACAAAATTCGGGAGCTTGTTCTCACAGACCGTCGACAGACAATTGATCAACTGTCAGAGATTAGTGGGTTATCTTGGAGTTCGGTTCAGCGAATTTTAACAGAAGATTTGGGAAAGAAAAGAGTTGCTGCCAAGTCTGTTGCTCGCGTTCTGACTGACAATCAAAAGGAACGTCCAGTTGAAACATGTCGAGCTTTGAACAAACAGCTTGAAATGATCCAGATTTTCTGTCAACAGTTATTATTGGTGAAGAGTCATGGTACTATGGCCCAGAAACAAAGCAACAGTCAAGCCAGTGGAAGACATCATCACCACCCCGGCGAAAAAAATGTCGTCGAGTCAAATCAAAGATCAAAAAATGCTGTTTTGCTTTTTTGATACCAAGGGCGTAGTTCACTCAGAGTTTATTCCCCCAGATCAGACAGTCAATCAGACCTTTTAGTTGGAAATTTCAAGAAGATTGCAAGATTGCGCAACTGTGTTCGTCAAAAAAGATCCGATTTGTGGCAGGCAGGAGACTGGCTTTCCACCACGACAACGCACCTGCACACACAGCCATCACTGTTAGACAGCTTTTGGCTAAAAATGACATGTTTCCGCTGCCCCATGCACCTTACTCGTCTGACCTGGCTCCGTGCGACTTTTTCTTCTCCATGAAAAGGGGTATGAAAGGACACCTATTTGACAACATTGAAGAAGTCAACAAAAAAGGAGAGAGGAACTGTCGGCCATTTCTCAAGATGACTGCAAAAAATGTTTCGAACAGTAAAAGCACCGGTGGGACAAATTATTTGCAATGGAGAGTTTTTGGACGGGATACGGTTGTTTTGTAAACAATTTGAAAATGTATATCTTTTAAAAAATAATTCCGGGTTTTGTGGGTATCCCATCTTATTACTCTGAAAGGCCGTTCAAATGCGATGTCGTCAGCCTACTGCAACAAAATATATAAGAAAGTTTTGTACAACAATGTTTACTCTTTTTTGTGGTTTGTTGTCTAAGACGTACGGTACTTAACCTGAACCATAGAAAATAGCACCCATCGATCAGTTAGCGTTGGCTCTCTCCACAAAAGATGTGTAACAAAGGGCCATCAAGTTTGCTTCTGGTGGTCTTTCTTTTCACGCCGGAATAATTCCGGAGTACGTATTCCTGATCAAGACTGAACACTACATTTCCCGTAAGAAGTAAAATTCTTTTGTAGTCTGACCGTATACACAGACTTGATTAGTATTGAATATGGTAAGTATTTTAAACTGTTCATACAAACCTCCGTAGTTAAAGACATATAACAGATTTTTAAAAAGAATATCCTTTCTTCTCTTAGCTGCAGACACATAGCCATATCGATGGTTGGCAATGAAAACGTCGTAACTTCATCTGTCTTTGAAAACCTTTAATTCCAGTAACCAGTAGCTCCATTATCAAAGAGAGTTTTGAAAGTGCATGGATTTCTCTAATCTGTCAGTAACTGGGTTTCTACTGTATAGTTACACATGTAGTAACTTTCATCTGTGTGACTTTATATACTTTTTCGAAAAACTGTTTAACTTCTCCTGTAAAATTTAGCACAACTGAATTACGTGATTTTCACTGCTTACCATCGATATGCCCTATATGCCACAGGCCACATCCTTTCTTCCAAGACGAGAGATCATGTCGCTCTCGGTTATCTCTATATTTACTGGATCTTCATCCTGCAGCGCTACGGAAGCGTCTAATTTTCTAGTTTAAGTTTGCTATCTTACTAACTTCTACCCATCCACTACTGGGTGTCGTCGTCATGAACCTTCGAAGGCGATAGTTAACTAAATGGAAGTGAGTGGTTTCGGAGAGCTTTTCAAGTCTTAAACATCTATGATGTTTATGTGCAGACTAAAGCGACGAATGATAATTTGTACCAAGGCCGGGATTTGAACCCGCATCTCCTGCTCAGCCACTGCGTCAGGGTGGCGTAGTGGTTAGCGCGCCTGCCTAATGAGCAGGCGCCCCAGGTTGGAATCTTTGCCATGGCACAAATTTTCATTTGTCCCTTCAGTCTGCATATATACACAATAATCAATTGTTTCTTCTGCCAGGGTCACGGCTGCACGGCATACACTAGAAACTCAGACACGAAGCCTTTGCTACAACTGAATGTCTCACATATCATTAACTTGTTCACACAAGATCCGATATTTAGTTTCTCCAAAAATAGCGTGGATGCGGTATACACACTCTACCTAAAGAGCAATAAATAAAATTCTACTCTGCCATAATGTCCTTTATTAAAGCCCTTCGATTTCGGAAGACCAGTTCTTCAACTGCGGGTGCGTGTCAAACGTAACTGCGTTATTGAAAAGTGGGACCACAAAGTAAACGACATTAATTAAGATTAAACGTAATAACATAACAGTGCGACATTTTTCGTCAAACTGTAACTCGGTTTCCACGGGCTCTTACAACCAAATTGCCTAAGACGGGTCACGGAAAGACACGTTCATGACGCCTAAAGGGATGATGCTGCAGTTAGCAGTTAATCATACCACTGAATTTTTAATATAACAATGTAACGGAAGTGATTTTACAGACGTCTCACACCCTAAAGTTTTAATTACATCTGTCTAACTATTTTTGATTATATGATATTCGTGGTTTCATCTATAAAACTCTACAACATGAACTCTCCACGAACGACATCAATAAACGACACTGCTATAAAATAATAACTAAGAAAATTTACAAGAGCAGTGAGCAGTAGTATTCGTACGGCATACACAATGTAAGTGACGAAGGTCCAACGATAGTTTAGCAATGAACAAAATAGTACATGTCATGGAACTGTTAGAAACCGAACAATAACAAGAAACAAACAAAACCTGTGCGAAGCAACACATGTCACTTGATTTGCTGTGGACTCGTGAACAGCAAGGAACAGAAAATTTCGAAATCGATAAGAGGTGAAAATAAAGCGAAGATTTTCGATTGCGGCGCAGCAGCAATAATTACACATTTAGCAGTCTTCACGCATATTTCCTAATTTACAAGATAGCCGGCTGACAGTTATGCTATGGGTGCAAAAAATGGCTATGAGCACTATGGTACTTAACATCTGAGGTCACCAGTTCCCTAGAACTTAGAACTACTTAAACCTAACTAACCCAAGGACATCACACACATCCATGCCCGAGGCAGGATTCGAACCTGCGACCGTAGCGGTCCCGCGTTTCCAGACTGAAGCGCCTAGAACCGCTATGGGTGCACCTTGAGTTTTCGGTAAGTTCTTTACTCCGTCTTGCGGTCAAGCGATGCTCTACTTCAATTAGGAAACGTGTCACCCTTTAACTCTTTTGGAGCCAGGAGTCATAATCACCATAAACCTAACGTTCCGAAATGATACACATTTACCAAGAAACGTATTAGGAGTAATCCACTGAATTACAGGCCCATATCATTAACGTCGATATATTGTGTTCGAACATTATGAACTACCACGAAGAAAACGGTCTATTAACACACAGTCAACATGGATTTAGAAGATACCGTTCTTTTGAAACACAACTAGCTCTTTACTCGCATGAAGTGCTGAGTGCTATTGACAAGGGATTTCAGATTGATTCCGTATTTCTGGAGTTCCGTAAGGCTTTTGGCACTGTACCACACAAGCGGCTTGTAGTGAAATTGCGTGCTTACGGAATATCGTCTTAATTATGTGACTAGATTCGTGATTTTCTGTCAGAGTCGTCACAGTTCGCAGTAACTGAGGGAAAGTCATCGAGTAAAACCGAAGTGATTTCTGGCGTTCCCCCATGTAGTGTTACTTCGGTTACACGATAAATCAGTCAAATCTAAAGGCCTTAAATTCAACTAAATACCTAGGAATTACAATTACGAACAACTTAAAGTGGAAGAAACACACAGAAAATGTTGTGGGGAAGGCTAACCAAAGGCTGCGTTTTATTGACAGGACACTTAGAAAATGTAACAGATCTACTAAGGAGACTGCCTACACTACGCACGTCCGTCCTCTTTTATCCTCTTTTAGAATACTGCTGCGTGGTGTGGGATCATTACCAGACATGATTGACAGAGTACATCGAAAAAATTCAAAGAGGGGCAGCACCTTGTATTATCGTGAAATAGGGGAGAGAGTGTCACTGAAATGATACAGTTGGGGGGGGGGGACATAATTTTTTAAAAAAAGGCGTTTTCGGTTGCAGCGGAATCTTCTCACGAAATTCCAAACTCCAACTTTCTCCTCCGAATGCGAAAATATTTTGTTGACACCGACCTAAATAGGGAGAAACGATCACCATGATAAAATAAGGGAAACTAGATATTTTACGGAAAGATACACTATGTGATCAAAAGTATCCGGACACCGCCAAAAACATACGTTTTTCATATTAGGTGCACTGTGCTGCCACCTGCTGCTAGGTAATCCACATTAGCGACCTCAGCAGTCATCAGACATCGTGAAAGACCAGAATGTGGCGCTCCGCGGATCTCACGGACTTCGAACGTGGTCAAGTGATTGGGTGTCACTTGTGTCATTAGTCTGTCCGCCAGATTTCCATACTCCTAAACATCCCTAGGTCTACTGTTTCCTATGTGATAGTGAAGTGGACTGACAGAGACCGCTGACAATTGAAAAGGGTCGTAATGTGTAATAGGCAGACAACTATCCAGACCATCATTCAGGAATTCCAAACTGCATCAGGATCAATGGCAAGTGCTATGACAGTTAGGCGGGAGGCGAGAAAACTTGGATTTCATGGTCGAGCGACTGCTCATAAGCCACACATCACGCCGGTAAATGCTAAACGACGCCTCGCTTGGTGTAAGGAACGTAAACATTGCACGAAAAACGTTGTGTGGAGTGTCGAATCACGGTACACAATGTCGCGATCCGAGGAAGGGTTTGGGTATGGCGAATGCCCGGTGAACGTCTTCTGCCAGCGTGTATAGTGCCAACAGCACAATTCGGAGGCGGTGGTGTTATCGTGTGGTCATGTTTTTCATGGAGGGGGCTTACGCCCCTTGTTGTTTTACGTAGCACTATCACTGCACAGGCCTACACTGATATTTTAAGCACCTTCTTGCCTCCCACTGCTGAAGAGCAATTCGGAGATGGTGATTGCATCTTTCAACACGATCCAGCACATCGAGCACCTGTTCATACAACACGGCCTGTGCCGGAGTGGGTACACGACAATAACATCCCTGTAATGGACTGGCCTGCACTGAGTTCTGACCTGAATCCTGCAGAACACCTTTGGGATGTTTTGGAACGCTGACTTCCGGTCAGGCCTCGCCGACCGACATCGATACCTCTCCTCAGTGCAGCACTCCGTGAAGAATGGGCTGCCATTCCAGCATCTGATTGAACGTACGCCTGCGAGAGTGGAAGCTGTGATCAAGGCTGCTTGGTCAACACCATATTAAATTCCAACATTAGCGATGGAGGGCGCCACGAACTTGTAAGTAATTTTCAGCTAGGTGTCCGGATACTTTTGATCACATAGTGTATAGGTGTTCGTTCTTTCCGCACACTATACGAGATTGGAGTAATAGATAATTGTGAAGGTGGTTCGATAAACCCTCTGCCATGCACTTAAATGTGATTTGCAGAGTATCGATGTAGATGTAGATGTAGATTGTGCAATAGGTTGTAAAAGCCGAACTTACGTACAGAGAAAACTTTCGCAAAACGCTTTGCCCTAACTGGACACAGACACAGATTTATGTTGACGGTAAAATTTGATGGCATGGTTGTAGATCGTGTAGGAGAAGATTCATCAATAGGTTGTTGTAAACGTGACTGTGAAAAGCACACTTCGAAGGATGTAATGTGGAAAATACCTGTGGAGCAGTAAATATTCCCTTATTGTAAACAACGTGTACCGTTCATGGAGTTAAACGATTTCGAGTTCAAGTAACGGAGTCAAATGATTTCGATCTCGAAGTTTATTTCTGTCAATGGATTACTTTATAATGCAAGCTGTTGAGACTGGCGGTCGTCAGTTTCATCAACTGCTGTGAGAGTAAGTAGCTGTTATAGGATGCAACTTCTTTAAGCAAGTAAAAAACAAATATTCATTTCCGACCATAAGTTCCTCGTCTCAAATCAATCAGTTTAGGACCCCTTCTACTCCAGGCGTAATTTTGGCCCTAAAGGTTCCCTTGTTGCCACATTAAAATCTGCTTCTTTTCAAAAACATAGCAGACTTGAAAAACATTCATCTCACTATTATTCTAAAGTAACTGAAATTGCGACTTAATCCTGAAACAGTGTATTATTAAACTAGCAGCTGAGAGAAAGACAAGTGGACAGTTTACGAAAATGGCCACACACGATATGAAAATAAATTGTTATTTCTTTAGATATATTGTTCCAATCTTACAGCAATTCTCATTTCATCATCTATTGATGGCTCTTAAAAATTACATTATTTCACTGAAAGTAATTGTAGTTGTTTGAATATCGTACTAGATATGGCGGTTTCGCATATAGATAATATGGCAAAATACAACGAGGCGACAAAAGTCATGAGATGCCTTCTGATATCGTGTTAGATCTCCCTTTGCCCAGCGTAGTGCAGCAGCTCGACGTGACATGGACTCAACAAGTCGTTGGAACTCCCCTACAGAAATACTGAGGCATGCTGCCTCTGTAGCCGTCCATAACTGCGAAATTGTTCCGGTGTAGGATTATGTGCGCGGACAGACCTTTCGATCATATCACATAAATGCTCGATGGGATTCATGTTGGGCAATCTGGGTAGTCAAATCATCGCTCAGACTGTCCAGAATGTTCTTCAAACCAATCGCGAACAACTGTGGCTTGGTGACATGGCGCATTGTTATCCACAAAAATTCCATAGTTTTTTGGGAGCATGAAGTCCATGAATGGCTGCAAGCGGTCTCCAAGTTGCCGAACAGAACCATTTCCAGTCAATGATCGGTTTAGTTGGACTACAGGACCCAGTCCATTCCATGTAAACACAGTCCACACCATTATGGAGCCATTGTCAGTTTCCACAGTGCCTTGTTGACAACTTGGGTCCAAGACTTCGTGGGGGGTCTACGCCACACTCGAACTCTTATCATCAGCTCGTAAGAACTGAAATCGGAACTCATCTGACCACGCCATGGTTTTCCACTTGTCTAGGCTCTATCCGATACGGTCACGAGCCCAGGAGAGGCACTGCAGGCGATGTCGTACTATTAGCAAAGGCACTAGCATCGTTCGTCTACTTCCATAGCCCGCAGATTTCGCCACACTGTCCTAACAGACATGTTCGTCGTACTTTCTACATTGATTTTTGCGGTTATTTCAAGCAGAATTGTTTGTGTGTTAGCACTGAAAACTCTACGAAAACACCGCTGCTTTCGGTCGTTAAGTGAAGTCAATAGGGCACTTCAGAGTCCAATGTGCGAGGTAATGCCTGAAATTTGCTATTCTCCGCACACACTTGACACTGTGGACCTCGGAATATTGAATTCCCTAATAATTTCCGATATGGAATGTCGTATGCGTCTTACTGCGTCCAGAGTCTGTTAATTCCGCGGCCGTAATCACGTCGGTAACCATTTCACATGAATCACCAGAGTACAGATGACAGCTCCACCAATGCACTGCCATTTTATAACTTGTTTACTAGCTACCATCATCTGTACATGTGCATATCGCTATCCCATGATTTGTCACCTCAGTGTACTCTCCTCTATGCTACTATCATCGTCGTGCGGTAGCGTTCTCGCTTCCCACGCCCGGGTTCCCGGGTTCGATTCCCGGCGGGGTCAGGGATTTTCTCTGCCTCGTGATGGCTGGGTGTTGTGTGCTGTCCTTAGGTTAGTTAGGTTTAAGTAGTTCTAAGTTCTAGGGGACTGATGACCATAGATGTTAAGTCCCATAGTGCTCAGAGCCATTTGAGCTACTATCATCTGCCAAAATCTTGTTAAGATATCTCAAATTGTTTATGGCATACGATGAACGTTCATCGTCTTCATCATCATCAGCCAATTCAATCATTAAATGATGTGGCCTCTTCGAGTCGTGGATTCAGGTAGGCTTTCAGCAGTCTTCTCCAAGTGGGACGGTCTTGGGCTGTTCTCTGCAAGGTGTTACAAGCGATCTTCTTGATGTCTTTGTCCCATCTGTCTGGTGGTCTTCCTCTAGGCCTCCGGTGCTCTCTCTGACTACACTCCAGTACTAGCTTCGTCCATCTGTTGTCTTTTCTTCTTGCGACGTGGCCAGCCCACTGCCATTTCAAGGAACCTACTGTCTCTAAGATGTCATTAACCTTCGTCACAGACCGGATGTCATCTGCCCTTTTCCTATCCTTTCTTGTATAGCCCAGCATTGATCTCTCCATAGCTCTCTGTGCAGTCCTAAGTTTCCCTTTTGTAAATAAGTCAAAGCTGAACTGGGAAGGTAAGGGAATTATAATTAATGGAAGAAGGCTTACCAACTTGAGATTTGCTGATGATATTGCCTTACTGGCCAAAGACTTCGCAGAGCTCCAAAACTTAGTTACAGATCTTGCACCCGAATGTCAGCTGGTTGGCTTGAACATGAACCTTTCCAAAACAAAAGTAATGTCCAACAAATGGGTCCCAGATGGAGATGTGAAAGTCAAGGACAGTCTAGTAGAAGAGGTCAGTGAATATGTCTACCTTGGCCAGATTATAAATATGAAGGGAGACGTAAGGCCAGAAATCTATCGACGCATCAAGCTTGGCTGCAAGCATTTGGGAAGGATTCAAAAGTATTCAGATCAAAAATGCCAGTAAATCTGAAGAAAGCAGTATTTGATCAATGCATTCTTCCTGTGATGACGTATGGCTGCGAGACATGGACGATGAACGTTATGAGTGTTTAATTCTAGCGTTTTCGCTGGCGCGCGAGTGCGGGACGAAGCGCTTTACATACAATCCATTTCCTCGAGATTGGAGACAGACAATGATGTCATTCGAAGTTTAAAGAATAATTTAATATGTTACCTACACTTCATATGCAACACCATATAACCTACCATGCACCAAACGCAATTTCATAGCAACCCTTTTGTTTTCTTCACTGCCAACTTCACGAATTTCTTGCAGTAGTTTAGCTAATCTCGAATTATCACAGTAACCATTACGATCAACGAAATGATAGGCAATTCATAATAAGCTGAAGAATTAAATTGTGAGATATGCGAGAATGGACCTTTTTTTTACCGAATAGTCTCTTTACAATTCGCCCTGTAGGCTGAGACATGAGACGCCATACACAACTCCTGGCCGCTAGCACAGATCCCTGCAGGGCAGCCGACTAGCAGACGATAGAGCCTGCAAGCGAACCGTCGCACCGGGCAGCAAACTAAGCTTACAGCGAATCTTATTCCGTGTGAGACGGGCTTCTTTTGCGAGCTAATGGTTGTCGAACTGTCCACTGTTTAGTGCTTTGGCTGCCGCGTTGTCTCGGTACTACGCTTCAGCTGCTGCTGCAACTTACCGAAGAGGCTGGCGGCGTCGAGCAGGCTGGGCGCGTCCGCGGCGGCGGCGGCGGCAGCGGCGGCGGCGGCGGCGGCGGCAGCGGGGCCGGACCCCGGCGCCGCCGCGGACTTGTCGGCGCCGCGCTCCACGTCGCTCTCCTTCTCCATCCCGCTGCTCACTCCGCCACCTGCACCACAAAGCGCGCTCTCACCACACTGACGGAGCTACAGCGGTTGGACAACAAAATGGAAACAGCGCGGGAAATGGATACTTCATCATAAATACAGACGCCTGCATGTTGCGCTCCTTTATTCGACCAGGAACGGCGCCTGTGCAATGACCTCAACACGTTGCAAATGTCAGTGTTCTCAGAACAGTGTTCTGTGTAGTCGAGTGTGCATTATGTCGGAGATCAGTACACACATCCATAAAAGTTTTGCATCACCTCAGTTCAGAGAATTCCGCAACCTGTACAGAAAATTGGAATAGAGATCAACATAAACATCATTTCCGCCCTTTTTATTGCTCATGAAATCCAGACATTGCATGTTGTACCACCATACAGCGAGACCTTCAGAGGTGGTGGCTCAAAAATGGTTCAAATGGCTCTGAGCACTATGGGACTCAACATCTTAGGTCATAAGTCCCCTAGAACTTAGAACTACTTAAACCTAACTAACCTAAGGACATCACACACACCCATGCCCGAGGCAGGATTCGAACCTGCGACCGTAGCAGTCCCGCGGTTCCGGACTGCAGCGCCAGAACCGCGAGATCAGAGGTGGTGGCCAAGACTGCTGTACACACCGGTACCTCTAATACCCAGTAGCACTCTTGCATTGATGCACGCCTGTATTCATCGTGGCATACTGTCCACAAGTTCATAAAGGCACTTTTGGTCCAGATTGTCCCACTTCTCAACGGCGATTCGGCGTAGACCCCTCAGAGTTGTCGGTGGCTCACGTCGTCCATAAACAGCCCTTTTCAATTTATCCCAGGCATGTCCGATAGGGTTCATGTATGGAAAACATGCTGACCACTCTAGTCGAGCGACGTCATTATCCTAAAGGAAGCCATCCACAAGATGTCCACGCGCAGTGGCTAGCACACTGGACTCGCATTCGGGAGGACGACGGTTCAATCTCGCGTCCCGCCATCCTGATTTAGGTTTTCCGTGATTTCCCTAAATCGCTCCAGGCAAATGCCGGGATGGTTCCTTTGAAAGGGCACGGCCGGCTTCCTTCCCCGTCCTTCCCTAATCCGATGAGACCGATGACCTTGCTGTCTGGTCTCCTCCCCCAAACAATCCAATCCAATCCAATCCAAGACGTTCACGATCGGGCGCGAAATGTCATCCATGAAGACGAATGCCTCGCCAATTTGTTGCCGATATGGCTCAACTATCGGTCGGAGGATGGCATTCACTTATCGTACAGCCGTTACGGTGCCTTCCATGACCACCAGCGGCGTACGTCGGCCCCTCATAATGCACCCCAAAACAGCAGGGAACCTCCACCTTGCTGCACTCGCACGACAGTGTGTCTAAGGCGTTCAGCCTGACCGGGTTGCCTCCAAAGACGTCTCCGATGACTGACATTGAAGGCATATGCGCCGGCCGAGGTGGCCGAGCGGTTTTACGCGCTACAATCTGGAACCGCGCGACCGCTACGGTCGCAGGTTCGAATCCTGCCTCGGGCATGGGTGTGTGTGATGTCCTTAGGTTAGTTAGGTTTAAGTAGTTCTAAGTTATAGGGGACTGATGACCTCAGAAGTTAAGTCCCATAGTGCTCAGAGCCATTTGAAGGCATACGCGACACTCATCGGTGAAGAGAACGTGATGCCAATCCTGAGCTGTCCATTCGGCATGTTGTTGGGCCCATCTGTACCGCGCTGCATGGTGTCGTGGTTGCAAAGATGGACCTCGCCATGGACGTCAGGAGTAATGTTGCGCATCATGCAGCCTATTGGGCACAGGTTGAGTCGCTACACGACCTCTTGTTGCTACTTGAAAAGCATTATTCAACATGGTGACGTTGCTGACAGGCTTCCTCCGAGCCAAAATCCGAAGGTAGCGGTCATCCACTGCAGTAGTATCCATTGGGCGACCAGAGCGAGGCATTTTATCGATAGTTCCTGTCTCTCTGTAGCTCCTGCATGTCGGAACAACATCGCTTTGGTTCACTCCGCGACGCCTTGACCCTTCGCCCGTTGAGAGCCCTTCCTGACACAAAGTAACAATGCGGACGCGATCGAACCCCGGTATTGACCGTCTAGGCATGGTTGAACCACAGACAACAACAGCCTGTACTTCCTTCCTTGTGGAATGACTGGAACTGATCGGCTGTCGGACCCCCTCCGTCCAATAGGCGCTGCTCATGCATGGTTGTTTACATCTTTGGGCGGGTTTAGTGACATCTCTGAACAATCAAAGGGGCTGTGTCTGTGATATAATATCCATAGTCAACGTCTATCTTCAAGAGTGATGCAAAACGTTTTTTGATGTGTGTAAATGTTGATGACTAACGACTGGAATAATTTGCTTGAGACGTGAATCGCACATGAAATTAATAGCACATCTCGGATAGAGAGACAAGCAGACGTTGCAACATCTAGTACGTTTTTAGAAATTGAGAATTTGTAGTAAGGACTATGAGACCAAACTGCTGAGGTCATCGGTCCCTAAGCTTACCTACTACTTCATCTAACTTAAACTAACTTACACTAAGAACGACACACACACCCACGCCCGAGGGAGGACTCGAACCTCCGACGGGGGGAGCCGCGTGGACGGTGGCAACACGCATCAGACCGCGCGGCTACCCCGCGCGGCAGTACGTTTGTAACTGCCACTGTGTAATTCCGTTAATGTGTTACAGTTTCTGTGCGTATCTGTGCCTGTGAGTGGTATCTCCGAAACTTGTTTATCAGACTCACGTCGCAGACTTCGTGCCCGACATGTTTTGGCTGAGCGAAGTGGCGGGATGGTTCCTTGAAAATCTTGCTGTCTATCAGTTCGCAGTCTTTAGCAGAAACGGTGCTCGTACTTCGTATCTAATGAAGTTTTTGTTTATCTGAGGTTAAATTTCAATAAGAAGATGGAGCGTGACTGAGAAAACAAAGCGCATTCTGTTCCTACACGTTCTCGATGTAAATTACGATTTAAGGTTAAATACAACTGTTCGTATGTGTACAGCACCAAGTGTTTTTTTACAACAACACACAGAAATAGTTAGGGCAGTTATATTTAACGATCGTACAGAAGCTTAATAAAGGCTTCGAGAAAGAAGATATTAAAGCGAACTACGACTGTTTTACGCTCTGCACTGCCACTGCCAACTCATTAAACTACGACTGCAGAAGTTTCAGCTTTTTTTCCCCCTTGGACTGTCTGAAAGCTACAGCATAGGACAAGCAGTCACTTCCGCTAAATCGAAACTGAATACTTCTGGAGGAGTCGGCTTCTGAGAGGCAACCTCCAACGAAGAAATCTAAATACGTATCGCTGCTATAGGCATTGGAACGACAGCGATGCGATATTGTACATAAGATGTCTTCTGCGGTTCTCACATCCTATCTGCTGAACTAATGACCTTGTTGTGTGCTATGACCCGGTCGGTGAATTACTGCTCTATAGAAAAAAATCTAGCTATATGTTTCCTGCGCACATTACACAAATAATGAAATTTGTTCTGTAAAGTGTCTCTTATTGAAGGAACTGTTTGAATACAACTACTCGTAAATGCGGGGTGAAGTGTGACCGATAACTCTACTTCTTGGTTACGTTCAAATAGAATAAGCTCTTTTACAAACAAGCGTTTACAACCGTAGACGTACTGATTAGGCAGCATTTCCATTTTCTTCCGCAAAAATAAACTTATCATCTGCGGTTTTCAATCCAGCCTTCGTGGTGAGGTCAACTTTACTCACTATATTTTTATGAGTCGTTCACTTTCTGCGAAACTCGCTAGTTGCATGAAGGATGTGATATGACGAAAACGCAGATGCGGAAACGTTGCACTGAAGCCCGTATCATGTGACGGACTAGGCGTCATTGCGCAAGCTTCACAAAAAGCTACAGCTTAATTGCCTCACAAGAGGCTGCCTGACGTTCTCTGACAAGCGCATCACTTCACTGTCGTCAATGACTGCTCTTGCTACACCTGTTTCTGTTGACATGCTGCACACTATATTTCCCCCAATTTTTGCAACTTCTTAGTGGGTTTTTACAAAACAAACTGAAAATTTCTTACTTTTTAACTTGTAACGCTTGCGCACCGTCCACGTTTTAATCGTGCATGGCACCGGTACGATGCAGAATAGAATCAGTGTAACAATGCATTGTCTCGCGATGACTTAAATAACGGCACACGATTGGAATATTGGAAAAAATCGTTAAAAGAATGCAACCACTACCTTCTAATCAGAAAATATGTGCACTGGCACTAGTCGATTGCTTGTGTATGAGAAATGAAAACGATACCTCATGATAATCTGTCGCTGACTCTCTGTTGAAAAGTATTACAAAAATCGCTCACAGTACCACTTGTGTTCAAATAAAGCTAACACTGCTCCAAGAAACAAGAAAACTTGTAAAAAGAACCACTACTTGTATGCAGAAGTGAAATAGATTCTTCGGGTATGATAGAGTGAACGTTACTACGTATGAGGAGAGGCTCGTTCTGCCTTGCGTAGTAAGTGAAGTGCTGTGGTGGTGGTGGTGGTGTGTGTGTGTGTGTGTGTGTGTGTGTGTGTGTGTGTGTGTGTGTTTTAAAGAGAGAGAGAGAGAGAGAGAGAGAGAGAGAGAGAGAGAGAGAGAGAGCTGGGGGCGGATGTGTGGTACACGCAAGGAGTACAACTCCGCCAGAGCAGCACGATGCTATCTGAGCTATTTACGACCACTTTGTTATTGGATATCTCTCTGCAAATGAGTCAATACGCGCTCCGTTCTCAGGCTTGTCTTGTCGTGCGCTTATCTCGTCGTCCTCAATAAATGGGTGACAGTAAGCGGCGACACATTATTTTCAGATTGTATTTTAATATGATTTTGAATCAAATGCTGTAATAGAGTTCTCAAACACCGTGTTTGCGTCCTCACTGAATATGCGCGAACTGTCCAACGCAAGAATTTACTTGATGATTAGCGCAGCTCTTTCAAGCTGGGCTGTTGATTGTCAATGCATCTTTCACTGAGCTACACTTACATCTTATGACAGTATTTTGCCACCAACTAATAATCGTCAGGGTTACACCACTCTAGGAATACAATCTGAGAACATCTGAACCAATTACAATTTCCTTGGCTATCATACCCAGTAGCAAGCACTGGCAAGACTTAATACTCAAGGAGAAAAACAATAAATATATTCGGTACTGCTCCGGTTGCAAAGTGCGAACACAGATCTAAGGGACTAGTTTCGTTCATTACTGCAGAGTAAGTCGACAGACTGCCTTATCACATGTCACGATAACATACAACTGTCTTACAGACCTGCAATGCCTTCCAGACAGAATGCCATGAACGGTCGAATGTGTTACCTGCATTCATTTCTTGCACTTCCAGTCAGCACCACAAATGCTAATGTTATCTTACTGTTTACAGGAGATAATTAACGTAAATCTATAACTGGTTTTTTTTCGACACAGACCTGTTTTTTCTTTTATTCAGTTTCAGTTCCTGACAACGATAGCTACATATCTGAAATACTCTTTCAATTTAGTTTCACGCCCCGACTGTATTGTAGTTAGTTCATCAGCACACCTAAATACGATCATCATTATTATTATTATTATTATAACTGTCCGAATACACTGATCCTCTGGAGATGTATGCAGCAAAGAAAAAATTATACTAAATAATGGCAGTGAAGCAACGCTCAACGAGTACTACAAACGCATATAACGTTACAGTAATAACAATTGTTTTACATGTACCGCCTTCGGACGAAATTCAAGCAAGGTAAAGCTAAAAGTGTCATCAGGCGGGAAGAAGGGGTGGATGTTAGTGATAGTTCACAATTAATAAAAAAGGCTATTCTTCTCAAGTACTAAACTTCTTTGCCTTGTTGTTCCACATGACATTCGTCAAATACAACGATCCAAAAAGCAGCTCTGAAACACGCCGTATCTGTCGTGGTAATTTGCGTATCGTCCGTAAACAAAATTTATTGACAATGCAGCCAGCAGGGTAATTGCGTTTATGCGCCCATTTAAGCCAAAAGCTTTATTTCAAGGGGAGAGGTATTTACACCAGACATAATGATAAGCCTGATGCATTTATGGTTTAAGTTCATCAGCAAATGTTGCCTTAAACATGCGGGCCGTAACTGTTACGACGATGTGCTGGAATCTGTTACCGCGTCACCAGGCAACTTAAGTCAATGAAATTCACAGCATACGCTTCAGCAGCTCATTGAAAATGTACCCCTGCGATGGGAAGGAACATGGAACACTTCCGCAGTTCGGCCTGGTTGTACGGAATAGTAGAGCAGGACCTGTTGCACAATCACGCGACATAACTCCGGTAGAATTTTTATGAAGACCTGTGTAGAGCATCGTGTACCCTGTCCCAGATGATATCAGAAAGGAATTTATTGTGCTCTTATTCGTAGCTTTTGCGTAAATTCAACACGAAACTCATGTATTCGAATGACTGTCACAATCGCTACCACAAGGTAATTCGGACGCCTTTTCTCCAGTGTCTAAGAAGACAATTTGAGAATGAATACGTAATCAGTTTCATTGATTCTTCTTCAGTTCAATGTTACGTGCCTCATTAATTAATCCCTCTGTGAACATATGCTGCCCGACATAAAAATGATCATTTGATCGACATTGCGAACTAACATACACGACAGGATTCGGATCGTAGTGGTTGTTACTATCACAAAGTTAATTAAAAAAAAATGGTTCAAATGGCTCTGAGCACTATGGGACTCAACATCTTAGGTCATAAGTCCCCTAGAACTTAGAACTACTTAAACCTAACTAACCTAAGGACATCACACACACCCATGCCCGACGCAGGATTCGAACCTGCGACTGTAGCAGTCCTGCGGTTCCGGACTGCAGCGCCAGAACCGCACGGCCACCGCGGCCGGCGTTAATTGATTACTTGTGTTCATATTCTGCTTAAACTACAGAAGCCGATTTGAGAAAAACTCAGTGCCTCGTCTATTATTTCCGATGGTAATTTCTGTTCTATAATAATATAAAAATACATCACAAAATAAATGAAATTCGGCGAAGTTTTTTTACATGACTTACAAAGGAAATCAAATACTTCGGTACTTGCTTGTGAGCGTTCCGACACTGCTGCCCCGCGGGCTTTGCTCTGAGAACGATGCCTGACGGCAAGAAACCTCCCTCCCGCTTTTCCATAAACTCTCTTACAAACTTCACCTACAGGTTCCATAAAAGGAAATTTGCAATACACATAACACTATGGTGGTAGACTGACACAATTTAGTCACCAACAGGGTTTCATAACGACTTTTGTCAACTGTTTCGTGTAATCGGTAGATAACAGTTATTGCAAACAGCAATGAACAACATCAGGCGCAATAATGATGCTGCAGATGTATTCAAATGTCCTCAGCTTCTAATGGCTGAACATCTAAGACGAAAACAAAATACCTTCCACAACAGAACTTTCGCATTCATGCCAGTTTATCAGCCTCACTGCGTCCATTTGACCAGCAACTGAATTAAAGTAAGTACTGATGGTTTTGAAGTTACTGAGTTCTACTGCGCACAGCGGTTGCCTCCAACTCTTTCATTTACAGGACAACTATAATTGAACTTTCGCTGCTTGATCCACTGTAGACGAAAAGAATTTACCGTCTGGGCATCTCGCTTTATAGGATAGACTGTGCGCTGCAGGTTTTGCATTCTTAGTAATTTTGGTTTCGGTAATAATAATGAGCGTATGGCACTGGTGGCCGGGAGACCCCTCGCGGGGCGGTTCGGCCGCCGCTCCACAAGTTCTTTAACGTCACTACGGCGACTTGCGAGTGAATGAAATGATGATGAAAGACACATCTCGAGGCAGAGAAGATCCCTGACCCCGCCGGGAATCGAACCCGAGACCCCGTGTGCGCGAGGCGAGAATGCTACCGCAAGACCACGAGCCGCAAACTTAGTTTCGGTAATAGTACCGCGATATATGATTGAGATGAGCATCAATGTGCATTACAGTTGCAGGAGGTCAACATGGGTCTGGAAAACGTGAGCAGGACTTTATTAGTAAAAGCGTTTTATTAAACAACAGCGATAGTGCTATTGTCCTTCGCGAGTATAGACGCACCAAAAGAATCTGGACAAGTCCTCTTTCCGCACCGGGATTGAAGAACATTATTTGGTAGTTAGAGCTAACTGGCGATTTGGGAATTGTTTCTGGGAGAGATCGACGGTCAATTGCGCCGCAAATTGTTGAAGTTAATGTTGCCATGGCTGAGAATGCTGGACGCAATGTGCGATCTTCAAGCAGTTTGCGAGCTGTGGCACGACAGCAGAACATTCCATGGTCCACCATTTGAAAAAATCTGCGAACAACTGGGAATAGTATCTTTACAAGCTCCACATTAGTTACCAACTTTTGCCAGGAGACGCAGACATTCGAGCAGACTTTGCTCTTAGGTTTCTTGCAAGGGATGTTTTTGACGACATGTGGCCTTGGAACATTTTTTGGATTGATGACGCACACTTTAAGCCCACTGGGGCAGTGGACACTTAGAGTCGTTGCATTTGGGGATCGTCATCGACAACTAATGTTCATGAAGTTCCTCTGCATAGTGAACGCGTCACTGTGTGGTGTGGCTTCGCGGCACAGTTCATGATTGGTCCGTTTTCCTTTGAGGAACTCTGACCCCAAGGACCAAGGACAAGCATCGTCAACGATACACATTATTGTGATTTGCTTCCCCAACATGTGATCCCTGCTTTACGGGAGAGAGGGGCTTTAGACTCAGTTGTTTTGATGTACTGCACATGCGGCTCCACCTCACATTATTCTTGACGTCACTCGATTACTCCGTTACGCATTTGACGAAAACTGAATAACTGGCCAATTGTTCCAAACTGCGTGACCACCAAAGTCACCAGATTTGAATTCGTGTGACATCTGACTGTGGGGGACAGGGGTAATCAACGGGATACTAACACACGTTGGAAGTTGAAGATGAGCATAACGAGGGACGTAGCCAACATCCCACCTGAGATGTTTCGAACAGCTGTAGAGCAATCTGTAGTACGGTTCCAGGCTGTCGTGGATGCCGATGCTCGTCACAATGAGCAACGTTTGTAACCTGGAACGTAACCATGGCACGCAATTAACAAATGTTTCCCTTTCACGTAGGCCCGCATCTCGTGGTCGTGCGGTAGCGTTCTCGCTTCCCACGCCCGGGTTCCCGGGTTCGATTCCCGGCGGGGTCAGGGATTTTCTCTGCCTCGTGATGGCTGGGTGTTGTGTGCTGTCCTTAGGTTAGTTAGGTTTAAGTAGTTCTAAGTTCTAGGGGACTGATGACCATAGATGTTAAGTCCAATAGTGCTCAGAGCCATTTGAACCTTTCACGTAGAAAATAAAATGTGTTTGTTACAATGGTTTATTCGTTATGTCTCTTCCGCGTGTCCTTACAAACGTTTTCACAAAGTTTCGCTGTCCTACGATCACTTGCTGTATTACTAGCGCCAACTGCCTTGCCGCAGTGATAACACCGACTCCCGTCAGATCACCGAAGTTAAGAGCTGTCGGGATTGGCTACCACCTGGATGGGTGACCATTCTGGTCTGCCGAGCGCTGTTGGCAAGCGGGGTGCACTCAGCCCTTGTGAGGACAATTGAGAAGCTGGTTGTCTGGATTGGATAAGTTGCGGCCCCGGTCACGAAAACTGACAACAGCCGGGAGAACGGTGTGCTAACCACATGCCCCTCCGTAGCAGCATCCATCGGCTGAGAATAACACGGTGGTCTGTCGGTACCGTTGGGCCTGTTCGGATGGAGGGTATTACTAGGAAGTGAGGACTAACAGGCTACAACATAAAAGACAAAATGAGTAGTCTGTAGGACGTCGTTGCGATTTAGAAACAGACAGAAGCTGTATAACAGGTTACTTATTCACCAGTAGACCTGACCGGTGTCGAAATAAAAAAATCGGTTTTAGCCTCTGCTGGTACAGAGGCATTCTGCATGTAGAAGTTCCGAGTCAGAGCTTTATAAACACTCATTTCAGGTTCAATAAAAACATACTGTTTATGATGCATTTGGCAGCTACTATGGGCCGGAAAACTTGTAGAGTTTCAAAGGGACTTTTATCCACATAAGTGACGAACACAGAACTTTAAATGAGAAGGTATAGCACCTTACCAATGCGTGACGATGCTCAGTGGTAATGAGGAGCCTTGCGTAAGTGGGACTTACACCTGTCTAGAATGAAAACAGAACATCAGCGCAGACCGCTCGCTTCCGGTTACGTAGGAGCCCGAAACGCTACGCAGATGTAGTGGATACATTGATCATCGAAAGTGAAGTGAGAAGATATTTACCAACACCCTTCGCGTCTACTGCAGATACACAAATGAACTGTCAGCCAAAACGAGCTTCCCACAAGGCAAACTCAGAATAGCAGCCCCCTCGGATACAGTGGTAAGATGGCCGAGAGAATAGCCCACCAAAAACTGAACATAGATCAAGCACGAAAACAGGAAGAATGTGTATGAAAGTGAAAAAAAAGAAGCAAAATAGAAACAGTGAATGGTCCAAGCTCAAGATGTACAAAATCGAGCGAACTGCAACAACCACGGCGTCTTGGCTATGTGGTGACGGTGTTGAAATGTTGAGCGGGAGATCAGTATTCAAATCTCCCTCGTACCACTTTTTTTTTCACAAAACTATGTACTGTCCGTCCAGTCACTGAAACGTCTGTTCGCTGTAATTAAAGTTGTGTGTGTGTGTGTGTGTGTGTGTGTGTGTGTGTGTGTGTGTGTAGTGGTGTAACGTCTGTTTGCAACAGTGAGCTGTGAGGAAGGGGCCTCCAGCCTTAAGTACCTCCATTTGTTCTACGCAAGTACCTCATGTCATGAATCTTACATACCGTTTTGGAAGTCTTTACTCTTGAATTCCTTTGTTGTAACATAGCTCACGCCCGTTTATTTGTTGTTTTCATTTCTGTGACAGGTCTATGCAGCATCTCGTCTGTTATCAATATTCATCACATTTTCTTGCAATGGTAATATATTCTTAACACATGACTAACATTCTATAACCAATGTATCGTATGAAAATTGCCAAGACTGCAGAAGGAAAACAGACAACTCAATGACCGGGTGGAAAGTTTCATAATTTTGTGGAAAAAAATGTGTGTGTGTGTGTGTGTGTGTGTGTGTGTGTGTGCGAGGGGGGGAGGGTGGGGTGGGGTAGGGTGGGTGGGGGAGGGGGGGGGGAGAGCCGCGGGGCAGGAGGAAAATTTGAACATGGATCTCCCACTTTGAAGTCTACCATCGTGACAACATAACCTCGATGCCGTGATTATCGCAAGCCGCTCAATTTTATACAACCTGGTCTTGCACTGTTCACTCTTTCTATTTTGCTACTTTTTTCATAGTTTAATACACCTTCTTCCTGCTTTCAATGCTCGATCTTTATTAAGTTTTTGACTGACTATTCACGTGGACTATTTTACCGCTAAATCTGAGGGGAGTGCGATGGGGAGTTTCCTTCTCAGAAGAAAGAGCTGCAAATATCAGGAGGCCAGGTTTGCTACAAACATAACCAGTTCTGCTAATTAGTTCTGAAATTTGCTGTCAGATTAAAACTGTGAGCCGGGCCGAGAGCTTCAATTCTACCAGGGCCTCTCTGCCACTTGATTTCGCGTTTCCTCCAAGCCAAATAATTATTCTAAAACAATCATATGGTCTACCGCTAAAATGTGAGTAGCACAGAAGTAACGAAATTAAGAACCTGGTGGCATTGTGAAGAAATATCAACAGCATTCAAACGCTTACTGTCTACCTAAGAATGCCAGCGGGTGGTAATTAAAACGAATAATCAACGGTGAAGCTACATGTATACGACACTTTCCTAACAAGACTTCTTTCCTTCTTTCATTTTTATTTTACTGCATAAAATTATGTGTAATACATAGATAACAAACTAAACAACAATTCTACATGCTCACTCTTACACGCGAAATGACTAGCGGATGGACGAATTCACTTCCTTCTGGGATTTTGTTTTACGTTATTTAAAGCAGCAGTTCGCAGAATATTACTTTTTCACACAACGCTAAAAAATATATAATTTCATGCTTCCGCAGCTGTTTGAAACCATAACATTCCATGTCCGTAAATCAAATGGTGCTGGATACTATATTTTGTAGTTGTGACACTGTACAATTTTGTTTCAGTTAATGGAGCTTTCGTTCGCACAACTTCTTTTATTCGAAACATTCAAATTTCCATGTTTCATCAATCAAATTTCCACATTTTATCAAAAATTGTTTGGTTTCGTTACAGTTTCGGCAGGAACAAACAGGACACCGGTTAAGATCACAGTCATTTTCACAATACACGTTCCCCCGATTTGCTGTCCGTGCTTCCTAAATAAGATGCTACGGAGCGATCTGATTCTTATTTAAATTTATGTTGCTCGCGACCGCAAGTGGGTTATAACTAATTCACCAGCCGTTGTGATCCATATCTACATGACATAACACCTCAGCGATACTGTATTAATCGCTACGAAACATGCTACTTTGTTCTACGTCGAGTACAGCGCAAATTTACTCTTCCATCCCTCAGCAGAGAGGTAACTTCATATAGTTAGCGCTGTCGAAATGCAAGTGTAATTTAGAGCTGGCAATGATCGGTCACTTATGACTCTCAGATGTTTTTATTTATATTCAATTAATATACAGTCGAGTTGTTCTACAATATCCGTAATGGATTAGCATAATCTGTATTTTAGAGCCATGTCATGAAAACAGTAAACAAGCGCGGAATTCGCCACATATCTGACTGTTGTTAAAGTTAGTCAACTCATCGGTATTTTTCTATCAAAATGTGACAAATTCAATTACTCTCAAAGTGACGCCAGGGAATATAAGGGCGTAACTAAATTTCCTTTAGAGGCTTTTCCTTCCCCCCCTCCCCCTTCGCTTTTTCTCTCCTTCCCCCCTTTTTCTTTATTTTCCCCATCATCTGTCCAGTTTCGCCCCTCCTGCTCTCGGCTGTGGTATGTCATAATTGTACCACCTTTTTAGTGCGGTGTTTAAGTGAGTGTTCAGAGTTGTGCGTCTTTCCAAAGTGTTGCGAACAGAAATCATGCTGTCGCTGGGTGTGAATTTTATATCTCTTGCGAACAGAAACCAGACTGGCGCCGTATTTTTTTTTTAATTGTCTGTCTATTATTTTTCTGCTTCCTGTGTATTTTATTAGCATCGACCCTTTGTTTTATGTTTTAAGTACCACAATTTTCCGCCATTTTACCTTTAAGTCACCGATTTTATCGCCAACTTTTATTATTTATTATCTTCATCTTTTGAAAACAAATTCTGTAGGCTGAAGAGCGGAGTACTAAGCTGCTGCCAGCCCGCCCCCTTCAGAGGGAATCGAAACTCAATAAAGAAAAAAAAAGAGGCTTTTCGGAAAGCTCCTTAGGCCAAAACAAAATGTCTAGTAAACACCGACCATAAAAAAAAGATACACGGACCGTAAGAAACATACCTTTAAGAGACATGAGTATTTCGCTACTGTGAAAGACATCTCTTCTATTGAACGTGTGCTACTAGTTCTTAAGGTATGCACTGTAGACCACGTTTTTTCTAGTTTTGGTTCATACTACCTCCCCCCAAAATAGGGATTGATTGGTTGGGTCTGGGAGTAAAGGTACTAAAATGCTGGGTTATCAGCCCCTAAAATATGGAAAACAAAGAGGTTGCTGTAGAAGAGATTTGTTTCACAGTATCGAAGAAGGAGAAGGATAAGTGTTCATAGCTCTCAAGGCATTCGTTTTAGAGCCCATGTTTACTGAGACTTATTTTTTCTTCTAGTATCGTGTACTTTCAATTGAATGCGCTTTTACGCCATTAGTTACGATACACCCTGTATAAGCAGGGTGGTGAGAAACAGTCTGAAAAGCTTGTAATGGTGTTGCGGGATACGTTGGGCTGAGAAATAATAGTTAAGAAAAAAATTCACTACCTTGCACCGCTTCCGAGTTAGTTAGCATTGCAGTTAGCCGTCAGGCGGGGGGTGGGGGGGGGGGGAGGGGGGATTATTTCCCTGTTAACTGGATTAGGAAATGAGACACTGAATGCAGTGGGCGAGGGCGAGTTTTAGCATACTGGCAGCAAAATGAATGACAATGGCAGAAGTCAAGATGATATGAAATAAAGGCTGGCACTAGCAAGAAAAGCTTTCCTGACAATGAGAAATATGATAGCAGCGAACAGATTTAAGATTAGCTTGTAGCTACAAATAGATCGGATCTTATCGACAATGTCAGTATAGAAACGGGGATTAGCGATCACGATGTCATTATACCAAGTATGGTTACGAAAGTTAATAAATCAGTCAAGCAGGCTAGGAGAGTGTTTCTGCTACATAGAGCACATAAACAGTTGTTAGCATCTCACTTAGAGAGTGAACTGACATCACTTAGTTCCAGTAAGATGGTTGTAGAGGGATTATGGGCACAGGTCTGTTTATGTGCCTAGTAAGTGGATAAACGACGGAAAAGACCCACCATGGTTTAGTAACGATATTCGGAAGATGCTGAGGAAGCAGAGGTTGCTGCAATGTCGGTTCAAAAGAGAACGCGTAAATGACGACAAGCAAAGGTTAGCAGAGAGTCGTGCGTCTGTGAAAAGATCCATGCGCGAAGGGTAAACAACTACCACCGTCGCACCACAGAAAAACATCTGGCAGAGAACCAGAGAAAATTATGGTTCTATGTACAAGCGCTAAGCAGGTATAAAGTTTCCATTCAGTCCCTTGTTCACCAGTCTGATGTGGCAGTTGAACGTAGCAAAATGAAAGCCGAAGTTTTAAATATTCTGTTCAAGAAATCGCTCTTGCAGGAGAATCGTACAAACATACCATTACTTGACCATCGGACAGGCTACCGTATGGGCAACATAGTAGTAAGCATCGTGGTGTATAGAAAAAACTGAAAGATTTGAAAACAAATAAGTCACCGTTTCCGGATGAAATACCAAATCGGTTTTACAAAGAGTACTCTTCGGAACTGGACCCCTACCTAGGTTGCATTTATCGCTAATCTCTCGTCCAGAACAAAGTCCCAAGCGACTGGAAAAAAGCGCAGGTGACTTCTGTATATAAGAAGGGTATAACAACAGACCTGCAGAATTACAGACCAATATCACTGAGTTCGGTCTGCTGCAGAATCCTTGAACACATTGCCAGTTAGAGTACAATAAATTTTCTTGAGACTGAGAAGCTTACGTGCACGAGCATCATGGTTTCAGAAAGCATCGCTCGTGTGGAACTCAGCTTTCCCTTTTCTCATATGATATAAGGCGAACTAAGGATGAAGGGCCACAGGCGAGTTCCGTATTTCCACGTTTCCGGAAAACACTTGAGCCTGTGTCCCATTGCAGGCTGTTAACGAAGGTGCAAGCATATGGAGCAAGTTCACTTCTTAAGTAATAGAACTCAGTATGTTGTCCTCGACGGCGAATGTTCATCAGAGACAAGGCTCTCGTCAGGACTGCCCTATGGAAGTGTGATAGGTCCATCTGGCGGACAGGGTGGGCAACAATATGCAGTTGATTGCTGATGATGCTGTGGTGTACGGGAAGGTGTCGAAGTTGAGTGACTGTAGGAAGATACAAGATGACTTACACAAAATTTCTAATTGGTGAGATAAATGGTAGCAAGCCCCAAATGTGGGAAAACGTAAGTTAATGCGGATTCACGTCTTTTAAATATCTGGGCGTAAGGTCGCAAAGCGATATGAAACGAAACGAGCATTTGAGGATTGTGATAGGGAAGGCGAATGCTCGACTTCGGTTTCTTGGGAGAATTTTAGGAAAGTGTGGTTCATCTGTATAGGAGACCGCATAGAGGACGCTGGTCCGACCTATTCTTGAATACTGCTCGAGTGTTTGGGATCCGTACAAGGTGGATTGAAGGAGGACATCGAAGTAATTCAGACGCAGCTCAAAATGGTTCAAATGGCTCTGAGCACTTTGGGACTTAACATCTGAGGTCATCAGACCCCTAGAACTTAGAACTACTTAAACCTAACTAACCTAAGGACATCACACACATCAATGCCCGAGGCAGGATTCGAAGCTGCGACCGTAGCGATCGTGCGGTTCCAGACTATAGCGCCTAGAAGAGGCTCTCCAACTGTATTCAAATTGCACCTCAAACTCGAACGAAACAGGGGATCTTGCCTGAAACCCTGGCACAGGTCCTTCTAATGAAATGAGACTGCATGGTTCCACATTGAGGAGGGATACATGCTAGGGTAGTCCGTGCTGTTGCACAAAGCCACTGAGCCAGGGTGGCATAGTGGTTAGCTCATCTGCCTACTTAGCGGCAGACCCAGGTTCGAATCCCAGCCTTGGCGCAAATTTTCATTCGTCGCTTCAGTCTGCGTATATACATCACAGATGTTTGACACTTGAAAAGGTCTCTGAAACCGTACGGAAGAGCTACCTACTTTGTGTGGCAACAACCTGACAGCTGATGGGACAACTACAAAATTCAAGTCTATACAACTAGATGTCTACAGCAGAGAAAACAGTACTCGTAAATGCGTTTCAGTCTGGACTCTGCCGAGAGGTTAGACCGGAGGCAGCCTTTACATACCCCAGCGCTGCAATTCTAATGCTGTTAACCCTATGCTACTACGTCTCCTAGCGCAACGTAGAAAACGGAAGAAGTTCCTATCTCTTGAGTCATCGACTCGGACGTGACCAGCTGCCCAGGGCACTGCTACGATCATTGCAAGCGGCTGACAAAGGCGGGCATGTAAAGTAGGCGGCAGCGCGCTGGGCTGCGCCGGCGGCGGCCCGGCTAGAAATCGCTGGCCTGGAGAATGTGGCGGCGCGCTTGTTCGTAATGAGTGGAGTGGAGTGGAGCTGGGGCAGCCGGGCGCCCGGGGCGGCTGCCATATTGATTTACACTGGACGCGCCCACCTGCGCAAAAAGCGGCGTTACTGCGCGGCCACCTCCTCCACCTCCGCAGCTCGCAGTAGGCCCCTGCCACAGCGACATGACAGCCTCGCTGCGTCGTGCGAGCGACTGCTGCGCACCGAGCGACGCCTAGTGTTCAAAACGAGAGGTGCTATGCCAAGGCCGTACAGAGGGGGTGGAGAGACAGGCTCCCGCCAAGAGCGCAAAAACTCACACGAAAAAAAAAGACTTTTTAAGAATGGGGCGTGAGGGTAAACGAATTCTCCTACCGCTCGTGTTCCTATCTTCTGCTTACAATAAGAGGTCTTCCCGTCGGCCGGCGACTGTAGACGCACACTGTTGTCCAGGCGTTCACAAACGGTTCAAATGGCTATGAACACTATGGGACTTAACTTCTGAGGTCATCAGTCCCCCAGAACTTAGAGCTACTTAAACCTAACTAACCAAAGTACATTGCACACATCCATGTCCGAGGCAGGATTCGAACGTGCGACCGTAGCGGTCGCGCGGTTCCAGACTGTAGCGCCTAGAACCGCACGGCCACTCTGGCCGGCTGTCCAGGCGTCATTTCGTTCGATTAACACGGTACAGAAGCGACTGTTACTGCAAATGCGTCCATTGCTAATATGATTTCTGTGAGAAGAGTGCGCCTGGTTCACACAGCTGCTGCCTACACACTTAGCTCGTCTTCAACAACAGGGTTTGGACCTCAAAGGTCGTCGTCGAGCCGGTGATCAAACAAAACAAAACAAACATATGCTGTTTGGCGGAAGGCTTCCGATGTTTTCCGATTTCTGCCGACTGAGGACCGGGGCGACGCGACGGCGGAGGAATCAAACAGAAAAAGTGTGGGAGAAGATGTGTCATTCACTTGCCACTGCAGCTAATAATATAAGTGACAGTCAGAAAGTAAACTGTTATTATTTCAAAAGTGATACCCATAACTGTTAATATATTTATCCCACTGTGAGACAAAACGGTCAACGTCTTCATAGGAAAATGTAAACAGTTGCCTACAGAACCCTGATTGTACCCAGGTATGCACCTCTTCCTCCGAAGAAAATCGACGGCCACGGATGTCTTTCTTCAGGGCTCCACAAAAACATGAAAATCGCATGGGGAGAGGTCGGGACTGTATGGAGGATGCGTAAGAGCTTCCCAGCGAAACTTCTGCGGCGCAGTCGAAACAACCTGCCAAGAAAATGCCCGCTCACATGTTGCCAAGAAGTCTCGCTGAGTAGCCCTCACTTATTGTTCATGGAGTCCCGATCTTTCAATATGCGATTTCCACATTTTTTTGGAGCCCTGAAGCAAAATATTCGTGGCCGTCGATTTGCTTCGGACGAAATGGTGCACGCCAAGGTACAATCACGATTTCCTAGGCAAGCGCAATCCCTTTTCCACGAAGGCATTGAACGTCTTTTCTCACAGTGGAACAGATTTATTAAAAGTTATGGTGATTTTCGTTTGACTGCCCCTAATACTTTTGCAGCTCCCATCTTTCGTTTGGTACAATCTGTTGTGTAAATAAAAAAGAATTCAAAAAGAAACTTTCTATAGCAGATTGTCAATATTATAGGAGTTGTCAGCCGTTGTACCTATAGACAAATTGTATTTTCAGGTAAGTTGACCCATCATGAATTCCTCAAGCATCTGCTGTGTTAAGACCACTGGAAGTAGGACTTGCTTATGTATTACGTTTTTGTGTTATTCTAGCACGTATGAACTCTGCATCGTTCCTAGAAAGATACGCTGCTGATTTTGGAGTCAAACACAGGTGAGATATTGATACAGCGGGGCTACTTAGCAAAGTAGCTGCTGCTTTAAGGCTCCATGTGAAGGAGCTGATGAGCATTAACATGGCTTACCATTTCGATATTTTGAAAGAATCTTGCAAATGCTGTTTCAGGAAATTGGTGATCATTGGAAATTTGTGGTACGTTCCCATGGGACTAAACTGCCGAAGTCATGGGCCCCTGCGCTTACACACTACTTAATCTAGCTTAAACCAATTTACGCCAAGGACAACACACACACACACACACACACACACACACACACACACACACACACACGCACCAATATCCGAGGGAGGACTCTAAGATCCGACGGGGGAATCCTCGCGATCCGTGGCAAGGCACCCTACACAACGCGGCTACCCCGCGCGGCTTGGTGGTGATAAAAGGGTACTTAAGGCCGAACACGGGTGATGAAAGACGACTGCCACATTTAGCTGTATTGTCGGCAGAATACGACACAGCTGCTACACGTAATAGTCAATGAGTTTGCTATCTTAAAAGTAAGGAAATGCAAGTACAATTATAATAAATACACTCCAAGTAATCAAATGGTTCAAATGGCTCTGAGCACTATGGGACTTAACTTCTGAGGTCATCAGTCCCCTAGAACTTAGAACTACTTAAACCCAACTAACCTAAGGACATCACACAGATCCATGTCCGAGGCAGGATTCGAACCTGCGAGCGTAGCGGTCGCGCGGTTCCAGACTGAAGCGCCTAGAACCGCTCGGCCACTCCGGCAGGCTCCAAGTAATCCTATGATTCAGTGGGTACATCTTCACTGTTCCAAATTTTAGAGAAGATGATTGTGGGTAGAAAAAACAATGAAAAACCTATGAACTAATAATCAGACCTTAAGCTACACGACATCCAAGGTTAAGTTCAGAGGGAAGTTCAGAGTCCTGTAAGATCAAATCCAGAGCTAGACGCGAAGGTAGATTCTCCCCTTTGATCTTTAACTGTGTCCTCAATAAGGTGATCAGGCAATGGCTACGAGAAATGAAAGGAGTGAATCAGTGGAATACGGTTGCGATTAAAGACAGAGGGCCGCGCGGGATTAGCCGAGCGGTCCAGGGCGCTGCAGTCATGGACTGTGCGGCTGGTCCCGGCGGATGTTCGAGTCCTCCCTCGGGGCATGGGTGTGTGTGTTTGTCCTTAGGATAATTTAGGTTAAGTAGTGTGTAAGCTTAGGGACTGATGACCTTAGCAGTTAAGTCCTACAAGATTTTTTTTAAAAAAAAGAGAGAGGAATACGGGTAGGCTGTCTGGCATTCGCAGACAATATTGTTACAATTAACAATTTACTGCCAAAAAGTAGACTAACTGGCATAAAATACACACTGTTAAGAAAATACGGATGAAGTTGCAAAGTGTTTGTACCTCTAGAAACATAGTGCGAACGTAGAACTACACGGTACAACTCTTAAACGACTCTAGGAAAAAACGCCAGTGGTTGCGGATTACAAATGGGGAAGATTTACCAAGTCCGAAATGTTTAGAACCAACATTTCCTCTTCCGGTTGTAAAACGTCATCTCATGCCATATCGTGCTGGGATATTTGTCATTTTCTGGTGTATTGTAACTAACTGCTTTTGACTAACTCCAGTAAGTATATCGCACTAGCTTACAAACGGAGAATCCAGGTAAAAGACATACTGGAATTAACGTCCCAGCGACATCACGCTCGTTGGAGATGGCAGTTGTAAAAAGTTGTAAGAATGTGGTCGCAGAAACTGAGAGAAGAAGGGAAGAAACGGTGCTTATATATTCCAATAGTATTATAGTATTATCCACAACGACTGAAGCTGAGAAAAGGCATCCTTCAAACGGCAACACTAATATAATAGAGTGGCAGCCTGCCGAATAACGCAGTGCCTTAAGTGTAATCCAGAGGTGAAAAGCACAAAAAAAATAATTTTGGATTGCAGTCTTTGTCGGCGAATTTCACTGCCTCCATAACTCGGCTGATAACCCGCGAAGATTTCACAACAAAAATATTATTAGTGTTTAACGTTCTTTGGACGACTTCAATGGCTACGGATTGTCGTAGGATGGAGAAAGAAATTGGCCTTGTCCTGTTTTTTTTTTTAAAAAAAAAAAGAAAAAAGAAAAATCCCGGCATTGGCTCAAGTGATTTAGGGAAACCATGGAAAATCCAAACTTTTATGACGGGAAAGTGAACCGCGGACTTCCTGAATGCGAATGCCCTGTGTTACCACAGTGACACATGGCTCGCTGAAAAATGAGCGTTTAAGAAGAACTTTACTGCTGGCTACAGCCTGCTACATAGAACGCGGGAGACGTGACTTGGGGTGTAATGGAAAACCGAAGACTTGAGGGTTTATTGAAGGGGAAGGGAACCTCGAGAGTGAGGAGCTTTTACACTCCTCCGAGGAAGTTAGACCTGGATCTCCGGCGACTGTAATGTCAGTCATAACCTGGTTTCAGTCATAATATCTTTTTCATTTCATTTCATTTCACTTTTTGATATTCCTTATGTACAGCAATGTTTTTCCGATTTTCTTGGTCCGGAAAAAAAGTAGACTGGCATTCGGCATAAAAGATTCATGTATATCAGTTTGCACGTTATGTCAAACAATATCGCTGAAGGTGCAGACGATAACTACGAGGGTAGTTTGAAAAGTTCACGGAATAAACACCAGTTGTCAGCCTCAGCGCAACGAGGTTCCCGCGTAATAACAGAGCATCCTTTACTAGTAAAGACGAGAGGCGTCTGTGTGCTGAGCAGAGATCTGTGGCGCGGACGTCTCTCTGTTGTTGTTCCATATAGTAATTTGTGAAGACAGAAAAAAATCGAGATTTGGGCAGTGATTATGTACTTCGTAAAGAGAGGTATGAAAGTAAAGGAAATCCATGCCTACGTTTACAATATACTGGGGACTCTGCAGTTTTATATTCACCTATTTCTAAATGAATACACGAATTCAAACTTGGTCGGGACAGTTCAGATAATGATCCGCATAATTGTCGACCAATATGTGCCACGAGCCCATAAATTATTGCAAAAGTACATAAAAGGGTCTTGAAGATCGCCAACTGAATGTGAGAGAAATTTCTGAAGCTGTGGAAACATCATCTGAAAGGGCATATCACATTTTAACAGTGGAACTGTATATGAAAAAGTGACCTGCTCCATGGTTGCCGCGACTTTTAAGGCAGGATCAGAAATGCAACAGAATGGAAATGCCCCAACAATATGTGACCCGTTTTCAGAGCAACCAACAAGGTTTTTTTGTGCCGGTTTGTGTTGACAGATGAAACTTGGGTACACTAGTATACCAAAGAGACAAGACAATAATCAAACCAATGGAAACATGTTGATTCACCACCAGCAAAGAAACCAAAGGCAACACGCTCGGCCGGAAAGGTCATGGAGCCAGTTTTCTGGGATGCAAAAGGGAAACTGCTGACAGACTTTCTTCCCACTGGTCAGACAATTATTTGACAATATTACGGTAACCTCATGGACCAACAACAGCGAAGAGTGCGTGAAAAACTGCCACGTTTGATAAGGAAAAGTCATCTTTCATCAAGACAATGCGCGCTCACACAAAAGTGTCGTTGCAGAAATACACGAAATAAAATATGAATTGTTACC
The DNA here is from genome assembly GCF_021461385.2 of Schistocerca piceifrons. Lineage (NCBI taxonomy): Eukaryota > Metazoa > Arthropoda > Insecta > Orthoptera > Acrididae > Schistocerca > Schistocerca piceifrons. Next base: position 247,294,591 of record NC_060149.1, read on the forward strand.
ACAGACGCCTTATTCATCTCATTTGGCTCTTTCAGAATTCCGACTCTTCCCCAAGCTCAAAGCTTTCATCGGTCAACGGAGATTCTCTTCAAACGAAGAACTGACAGCTAAAGTTGACGGGTATTTTACAGACCTAGAGGAATCTAATATTCGAGATGGAATCATGGTACTGGACCATCGCTGGAGCAAGTGCATTAATGTACATGGAGACTGCTTTGAAAAATAAAAAAAAGACGTTTCACTTTCTGTTCCATTCCCAGAACTTTTCAAACCATCCTCGTATGAGATGGGCGTATAGATCCCTCAGACAGCTTTTTGTAGTGTTCTAGACCGCATTTCGTCCAGACGGTGTGAAGTGTTGGCTCACAGCAGTGTCGCATCCTCCAGTACTGGAACTATGAACTGCTGTATCATGCGGCAGACCTCTACATTTTAGTCATTTAGAAATACCGAAAATAATTTACTCGCAGGGTTACAGATGACTTTCAGTCCTCTACAAATACTCAGATCAGCAGAAATACGTGGACAATACACTCGTCTGGTAATTTCATCGTCTGCCGTGAGATCTGATTTCTTATGTAATATCTGACAGCTTATCTATAGCACGTCTCCTTTCACATTTTTATGTAGGTGTGAAAATAAAATAGCAGCTACCTCAACGTGTATAGCATTACCAGCATAATTCCGTTAACGAACAGGAACTGTCAGTCAAAAATAATTAACTGTCCTTGCGAAAATAGGAAAACAATGAAAGACAGCAGAAAAAAGTCATCACGCATAGAGAATACTGGACATAAAAATACAATCAGCAAGAAAAAGAAATGCAAATTTATCTATAATTAGAAAAAAGTACAGAAGATTCGACATACGAGACACAGGGATGCTATCAGGAAGAGTGGCCTTGAAATTACAGCAGAAGAAAATCATGGCAAAGTACGTAAATTATCGTAGATATACTACCACCCTGGTCGTTGTCAACGGGGCATCCAACACAAACAAGACTGTCAGGAAATTGCAATACAGTAGGACATCCACGAGTACCCCCAGTACTGTGCAAGTTTATCTCTCACAGTTTCACGAACCTGGAGGAATACATACCCACTACGCAATTCACAACCCTCAGTGATACAAAGTCCACAGGGTGTGTCGTTCGTCCACCAGCATGGCCGGTAACTGCTGGATGGTCGTCGGTGGATATGGAGGTGCTGCAGTACGTCTTCCCAACGCATACCACACGGGATCTCTACATCTACAGCTACATCCATACTCCGCAAGCCACCTGACGGTGTGTGGCGGAGGGTACCCTGAGTACCTCTATCGGTTCTCCCTTCTATTCCAGTCTCGTATTGTTTGTGGAAAGAAGGCTTGTCGGCATGCTTCTGTGAGGGCTCTAATCTCTCTGATATTATCCCCATGGTCTCTTCGCGAGATATACGTAGGAGGGAGCAATATACTGCTTGACTCGTCGGTGAAGGTATGTTCTCGAAACTTCAACAAAATCCCGTACCGAGCTACTGAGCGTCTCTCCTGCAGAGTCTTCCACTGGAGTTTATCTATCATCTCCGTAACGCTTTCGCGATTACTAAATGATCGTGTAACGAAGCGCGCTGCTCTCCGTTGGATCTTCTCTATCTCTTTTATCAACCCTATCTGGTACGGATCCCACAGTGCTTAGCAGTATTCAAGCAGTGGGCGAACAAGCGTACTGTAACCTACTTCCTTTGTTTTCGGATTGCATTTCCTTAGGATTCTTCCAATGAATCTCAGTCTGGAATCTGCTTTACCGACGATCAACTTTATATGATCATTCCATTTTAAATCACTCCTAATGCGTACTCCCAGATAATTTATGGAATTAACTGCTTCCAGTTGCTGACCTGCTATTTTGTAGCTAAATGATAAGGGATCTATCTTTCTATGTATTCGCAGCACATTACACTTGTCTACATTGAGATTCAATTGCCATTCCCTGCACCATGCGTCAATTCGCTGCAGATCCTCCTGCATTTCAGTACAATTTTCCATTGTTACAACCTCTCGATACACCACAGCATCATCTGCAAAAAGCCTCAGTGAACTTCCGATGTCATCCACAAGGTCGTTTATGTATATTGTGAATAGCAACGGTCCTATGACACTCCCCTGCGGCACACTTTAAATCACTCTTACTTCGGAAGACTTCTCTCCATTGAGAATGACGTGCTGCGATGCGATTTAAGCCGGTGAAACGAACAGGCGAGTCCATTCGCCGAATCCCTCTCGTTCCAAGAGCTCCTCCAATTGCGCTATTCGATTGCGATTGCTGTTGCCGATTTTCATCCATAAAAATGAAGTACGTGGCGAAAGCACCCCTGAAAATACGCACATGAGGAAAGAGTACAATGTCATAATAACGATGGGAGGTGTGTGTACCGTATTCAAAGGTTTGGAAGTCAGTATGCCCATGCATCATTAAGCCTCCTCTCACCATAACACCAGGACCACCAAAACGATCATATTAGAAAATGTTCCTGGGTACATCACGTGTTTCCACCTCTCGACATATGAGAGTACGTCCAGAGTCACTACCCCTATTGAATTTTCTCTCATCTCAGAAGAGCACTCGACCCAACTCCTCGTTGGTCCAGTCCCTAAGCCCTTGGCATCATAGCAAACTGTGCCGCTGATGTGCAGATGTCGACAGAACACAGTGTATTGGTCGTTGGGCGAAGAGATCACCCTTATGAGCTGCCCTGTCACTGTGGAAAGTGAGATCTCGTGACTTACTGTACTGTTAAATGTGGTCGCAATTGCACCTGCTGTTTGAAGTGGGTCACTTCCTACCTGTTGCACAATGTAGCGGTTATCTGAAGCTGTAGCTGCCCGTGGTCGACCATTTCTCCCTCTGACCGCAGTGTCTGTGTTTCGGAACGCCCCCCCCCCCCCCCCCCATGTACGTGTAACATTGTTGTGAGCAATACCAAACCCCTGGGTTATACTATTCACACTTCGTCCTCCTTCCAGTTTACTGATAATTCCTCCCCGTGTGATCTCATCCAGTCCGTGCCGTGCTGTAATGAAGAACACAACCTTAGGGCAAACTGCTCGCTGATCAGACTCACTGCCTTTTCCCGTTTCTGCAACTGTCTCATGAGGTGGAGCGCCAGCCCCATTTGGCGCTACAGTCATTCTGGCCTCACGCCACGTGAGTCCAATTTTCCGTGCACGGATGGGAGACCTCTGCGGCATGCTCCCGCTCTTTCATTCACTTCCACCGAATTCTTAATATGTTATGTTATTTGCAGAGCAGTGTGCGTGTATGCACGAAGAGCGTTGGTTTTTTTTCCACTTCTGTTTGGCGAGGGTTGTCTTTTCTTTTTTTTGCGAGTTGGTAGCTTTGGGTATCTTCTGCTTCTGTTACAGTGACCAACATCTTTTGTAACAATAATAAACTTGCGGATGACTGTTTCTTCCACTTCCATATCGAATGTTAGGTCAGTTAAGAAGCTGTGTACATTCGCTAGTACACCTCGGAAGGTTCGCGCTTTTATCGCATTCTTACAAGCAGGAGTAGGAACTCTCTCCTCTAGTTATGTTGTCACTTTTCTGAAAATTTTTCAGTGTTTTCCAACCTTTCTGTGCTTCAGATACTGGCTTAGGCAGTCCAGCTTTCTGACCTAAGCTCTAGTAGTTGGTGTTTAACGAGGCTACTGCGGCAATCCCATCTTTTATAGTAATCTGGGAACCAACAGAACAATTACAAAGCCCGACTCTTTTATATTATGGTCTTGAGCATGGGTAGTGGTTTTCTTCCGACGCGAGGTTTGATGACCTTCTATGATGTACATTCTTCAGTTACTAGGGTTATCGCATCTAGTATTATGTTTTAAACCTGTTCTTGTTGTGCAATGCCATTTATTCCTTATGGTTGTAGAAGACTTCTAGAGAGTAAACCTTAATAATTCTAGACATCGATGGATTAGGTTGATGAATGTTCTCTTCAGTTAGTCAGGTAGTGATATTGACACGAATATTTGACGAATAGGGGCATATCTTCGCTTCAGATGTTGTCTCCTGTCCATGATACGCTGAGGTGAGCATATATTGTCATCTAGCGTAAACAGTGGTCTAACACAGACGATCCTCGGTGGATAGTGAAGGTGGGCACATTATAGCTTCTTCTGATGCATTTTGGTTCTTGTTTTAAGTATCTATCGTGTATTATGCCATTTCTGTTGTTGACAACGTCCCCAGGTGATAATGGTCTCACCCATTAATATGGCCAGCCGTTGTGGCCGAGCGGTTCTAAGAGCTTCGGTCCGGGACCACGCTGCTGCTACGGTCGCAGGTTCGAATCCTGCCTCGTGCATGGATGTGTGTGATGTCCTTAGGTTAGTTAAGTTTAAGTAGTTCTAAGTCTAAGGGACTGATGACCTCAGATGTTAAGTCCCGTAGTGCTTAGAGGCATTTGAACCATTTTGTATCCATTAAAATGTTCTCGCCCAAGCTATTTACATATTGCAGGTATTTCTTTGACGCCCTTTCTTAAGGGATAATTTGTATGTAAATGAGAGGGCGTGCTGAAAAAGGAACACCTCTGAATTTTAATGTGAAAACTAATACAGCTTTTTAAATAAAATAAACGTTACTGACATTCTACGTATTTATTTTTCATGTCTACATAGTTATTTCTCAGCGTAGTCACCCTGGCGAAGAACATATTTCCACTTTGTTGATACCAACAATGTAGAACGTCCGATTTTGTTGGCGGAGCCACGGCCATGCCTCTGCTGCACCGCTTCGTCACTGTAGCAGTGAAGTCCTCGAAGGTGTTCTATAATCGGATGGGGCCAATCCAGGACTGTATGGAGGACGATCGATGACAGTGAAACCAAGGCGTCGGATTGTTGCAGAAATCGAAGTGCTCGTGTATGGTCTCGCATTGTCATGCTGAAGGTAAGGGTGCTTCATGTGTGGACGAACTCTTCTAATTCGAAACTCCATCGCAGCACACTGTTTCTCTCGCAACGACATAGTTACGTTACGCACCGCCGCATTACACGCTACAGTGCGGAGCCCCCTAGCGGCAGAGGGCTGCAAATATGTAGACAATAATACCAATGATGTAGAATGTTAACAACATTTGTTTTATTTAACCCTTTGTTGCCTGACGGTACTTAAAAGTACCAGTAAGTTTTGACTCTCATTATTTTCTCGTGGTGCAGTTTCGTGATCTGAGAGCCTGTCGGTACGTAACAGTAACTGTGCTCTACTGTTTCATAGTGGTTATTGTGTAATACATAGATCTCTCTGGCAGTCAGAGCTTGAAATTGTTTTTCGCGCGCTGCGGTGAAAACAGAAGATTGTATGTGCTTGTTTCCATGGTATTGCCTGAATTTGGGGGAATTTATTGAAACTTCCGCTGAGTTTTCCATTGTAAGTGCTTACCTTCTTTGTTGTTTTATAATAGTTTAAAGCATTACGTCACAAGTGAATGAGATAAAGTGGAAGATATAAGGCGGACTTATTAGTACCGTCAGGTTGTGCGAACACTTTATTGTAGCAGCAACGCGTTACCTCTCATTAGTTGTTCTGTCCACTTTTTCTCACACAGAAATCCGTAAATACATTTGCCTGTGGAACAATTAGAACAAACAGTAAAGGTTTGCCGGGGAATTTACCTAAAGAAAAATGTGTAAATCAAATGACAGAGATTCATCTTTAGACCTAACAGTATTTCAATGGAAGGAAAATAAAGTAGTGTATTTTGCGTCAAACTTTCATGGCACTGAACAGAGAGTAGTGACAAGAAAACAGAAAGATGGAACTAGTGTGACTATACCATATCCAGTTATTGTATGTGATTACAATAAAAACATGGGTGGTGTGGATCATGCAGACAGATTACGTTCAACTTATGGTCTTGGCAAGCGATCAAAGAAATGTTGGCACCGTCTCTTCTGGGGAGCAATAGAAATTGCTTTTGTCAATGCTTACGTCATTTTCAGTGATCTACATGGGGCACTGCCACTGCTGGAATTCAGGCGTGCTGTGGCACTAGGGCTAATGAATGAACAGCAAGTGCCAAATCTCAAAAAGAGAAACTCTGGTAAAGATGAAATAACTCTCCCAAAGAGAAGGAAGGATAACTTTTCTGTTCCGAAGGATGTACGTCTTGGCAACCGAGGAAACCATTTTGTATTGTTCAGTTGTAAAAGAGGACGATGCGAAATGTGTGCGAAAAATAAAATTCAGTCGAGAGCACATTCCCAATGTAGTACATGTATTGTGCTGCAATGAGAAAAAGAAGTTTCCTACAATTTCATGAGGTATCACTAAATATGTGATATGTATATACTGTCAAAAATGTATAGCTAAGTTACTATGTATTGTGAAGTTGCTCTAGAATAAATTTATGCGAAATTAAAAAAAAATTCAGAAATATCATATTTCTGTTAATTAATATTCTAATGTAAAAATATTTAATATTTATGTGGAATAAAGTACAATTTATAAAAATTGGAGCATTTTCTGCGCATGTTGTGATTCTGTCCATGGAGTCTGACGGTACTTCTGAGTACCAGGAGGAAAAAAAATTGTGAAAAATAAAATAAAATTTTACAAAAAATCCTACCGTCATTTGAGGGCACAATAGCATAAATTCTGTAAAGAAAAAGTTAAAAAGTAAATTTTTTCTTACGTCAGGAAACAAAGGGTTAAAAAGCTTTAAGAGTTTTCACATACAAAATTCGGGTCATTAATTTTCAGCACGCCCTCATAAGTACGAGTCTTGCTAGTTGCACTTCTTATTCAAATATAGTGGCCTGAACGTCTGAGTGAGTATGAGGGACCTCAGTTAATTTTACCGGTGTTACTCTATTGTGAAACATTGCGTCTTTTGCAGAGCCAAGCGTCGTTTTTGATGTCTTTTCTCTGGCACACTGGGTGTCACTGATTTCAGTTGTCTTCTTGGTGGAAATTGAGTCTGTTACCGACCAGCAGTGGGACTTTGCATAGAATTTCTTCGTGAGATCGTTTTCTACCTCTATAGCTGTTTCTACTGACCAACAATGTTGCTAGTACTTCGAGGAAGAGGTCTACCTGTACGAACTTGTCGTCCGGGGCTACGTCTGGGTTAGTTACTGCCGGCTTGTGTATACAGGGTGTTTCAGAAGTGATGGTCAATATTCACGGATATGACAGGAATGATCATTCTAAACAAAAAAGTCAAGTAAACATGGGTTCTAAAACGTATACTTTAAGAGCTATGAGCAATTCTTGATCTTCGATACCGTGTAATGAATACTTTCTACTGCACGCAGTTTTCTTTCCATATTTCGGGAAGTGGTAGTATGGACCAAGACAAGAAGAAAATGTCCAGTAAACATGTGCTCCAAAATGTATACCTTAGAAGTTATGAGCACTTGTTCGTTAGAAGAGTTGTATTTCAAAGTAGTGAAGATGAACAAGTTCTTATAGCTCTTAAAGTATGCGTTTTAGACCACATGTGTACTGGACTTTTTTTGTTTTGTTTTGGTCAGTACTACCACTTTTCAAAATATGGAAAGCAAAGAGCTTGCGGTGGAAGAGATTTGTTTGACAGTATTGAAGATCAAGAATTGCTCATAGCTCTTAAGGTTTTAGAGCCCATGTTTATTTGACTCTTTTCTTTCGAATGATCATTCCTGTCATATCCCTGAATATTGGCCATCACTTCTGAAACTTCACAGGTGCAACATTTTCTAGTTGTATTGACCTCTTTGAGCATGTTATCTGCCTTTTCGTCGCACGCGCTGGTGTCGTAATCCCCAGCGCACGTTTAACGAGTGACTGTAGACTCAAAACTGAAGCCTTTGAACGTCGCGCCGGTTGAGGTTTCCAGCAGTCCGTTTCCTGCATGCTACTACAGACCAACATCAACTAAGGCTACCAAATAGCACAAGTGCAGTTCAGTAGCCGCGCGGTCTAAGGCGTCTTGTACAGTCCGTGCGGCTTCCCCCCGTCGGAGGTTCGAGACCTCCCTCGGGCATGGGTGTGTGTATGTCGTCCTTAGCGTAAGTTAGTTTAAGTTAGATTAAGTACTGTGTAAGCTTAGGGACCGATGACCTCAGCATTTTGGTCCCACAAGACATTACCACACATTTCCAAAAATTTCTCCAGTGATTCCCTGAAATCTAATGCCAGTTACCAAGAGACCACCCAGCAGTGATTGGTACATCTACATGGATACTCTGCAAATCACACTTAAGTGCCTCGTAGAGGGCTCACCGAACCACCTTCACAATGATTCACCATTATTTCAATCTCGAACAGCGCGCGGAAAAAACGAACACATATATCTTTCTGAGCGAGCTCTGATTTCCCTTATTTTGTTATGATGATCGTTTCTCTCTATGTAGGTCGACGTCAAAAAAATATAGCCCATTGGCCTATAGCTCGCATCATTTGCGATCATATTACATGTCTTATCAGTATGGGCAAATGGAAGCTACAGTAAGCAGTCCTCTTGCTAAACAACTGTGTTAGCCAACGTTTATTGTTTGTTCCTTTTCCTGCATGTACAGAACACAACAAACGGTGTCCCATTTATCCTGACCATCCGAAATAACTTTTAGTCGAAAATCAAAATAAAAAATATAACAAGCAAATGTTGTTTAGCTAAAAAGGGTACATTAAATAGCATGATAGCCCTCCTTGTAACTTCGTTCATTGCCAAGATATGAAGAACAATACGTGTTTTTTAAATAGCACCCTATATTTTATATTCCGTAGTAAATTTCCTCTTCTCAAGACCTGTTCAAGAAGGTATACTTCCTGCAGTTGACAGGAAACAAGTTGAAACACAACGAAAACACATACCGGGAATTCAAAAAACGTGCCTTTTCTCATTTTTGGCGGTGAATCACCTTCCAGAAAGATCGTCCATCTAGTGAAAGTCTTTTTATTTGACGTCTTTTCGCTGACTTGCGCGTCGATGATGATGAAATAATGATGAGAACAACACGTACACCCAGTCCCGAGCGGATAAGATCCCCGGCCCGCCCGTGATCGGGAGTTAGCAACGCTAACCGCAGTTCCGCGACCTGCTGACACCGGCCGCTTAGTCAACCACGTCCACGTGACTGTCATTTCTACCTTCCACTCGTGAGTGTACACTGTATTTACACAAACCTTGAGCTGCATCATCGCTGTGCATTTTCCTTGTGTGTTAAGTTTTTGAATACTTCTTGAGGAGAGGAACTGGATTACCAAATAAAAATATAGAGTTCTGCACAAATTTAATTATGTATAATAAGCTTGTTTGCGTGGCCATCATCCTTAGCAAGCACAGAAACACTCGTTTTGTATGTAAAAACCACCTTCTCTTGCTGCAGTGCATTTTATTTCTTCCAGAAGCGTTTCGCCTTTTACTTTAAGCCATCTTCAGTGGAATAGTTAATTGACTTTTTGGCTGGTATCTGCGTTTCCTCTCATCTGGTCACGTGCTGGAGATTGCACTATAACTTTACTTATGAAGCATAAGCACATTTTCATGTTACGAACTTTTTTATTCACAATTTCCATGTCCTTTGCACAAATTTCTGTGGAGCGCTATTAGTTTTCTGTTACTACGAGGGCTGACTGAAAAGTAATGCCTCCACCTTCGTAACTTTTCAACAGTTAGCAGCATTGGTATGCGGCAGGTATGGCTTGTTCTGTAGCCTCTTCTCTACAGCTCCAGTTGGCGGGAAACCTTAGCATTGAACGGTTGTGTTGTTACAGCGTAAAGCATGGAACCCTGCGCAGACGGTCGGTCAATTCAATTTCAGCAGCGTTTGCAGTCATCGAATTCTTGACAAGAGAAGGTGTCACCCCAAAGGAGATTTATCAAAGAATGGAAGCAATTTTTGGTGATAGTATTTATGTGAGTACTGTGCGTCGTTGGGCGAGTAAGTTTAAAGATGTTGATGCGAGAACATCTGACCTGCGTGACAAACATAGAGTTGGACGTCCTGTGACAGCACCCACCGAGTTTCACAAGCAAAATGTTCACACATTGATTCAGGACGATCGTCGTATCACTCAGAAAGAAACTGCAAGCACAATTAGCATTTCACAAGAACGTGTGGGTCATATTATTGTTTTGCTTGGCTATCGGAAGATCTGTGCCCGATGGGTACCCCGGATGCTGACTCTTGAAATGAAAGCGCACAGACTTGAAATTTGCCGGGAACTCCTCTCGCATTACGAGAATGAAGACGCACAGTACTCACATCAACACAATCACCATAAACTGCTTTCATTCTCCGATGAATCTCCTTTTGGGTGACACCTTCTGCTGCCAAGAATTCAATGACTGCACGTTGCTTAAATTGCATTGACCGACCGTCTGCGCAGGGTTGCATACTTTACACTGTAACAACACCGCTCAATGCTAAGGCTTCCCGCCAACTGGAGCTGTAGAGAAGAGGCTTCGGGACAAGCCAGTACCTACCACATACCAATGCTGCCAACTGTTGAAGAGTTACGAAGGTGGAAGCATTATTTTCAGTCACCCCTCGTAGTTGTAGATTTTTACCGAAAACTGTGATTTAAGGTCGTAACTACTGTGTGTTCACTTTATCTCTTCAGGAAGATGGCGAACTGTGGCGGAACTAACATCAGATTTTCATGCTGAGCACAGCACTAGTGTGTCTGAACACACAGAGCAGCGAAAACTCCTAACGATGGGCCTCCGCAGCAGACGATCCATGGGCCAATGTTGACACCACGACAACGGCAACTACGACTGGAACGGGTACGTGACCATCGGCACTGGACGTTGGCGCACTGGCAGAAGGTTGGATGGGCTGATGAGCACCGATACTTTCTTCATCATGCCGATGGGAGGGCGCGAATGCGTCGTCTTCCAGGGGAACAGCTCTGTGACACCTGTACTGCCGGACAGAGGCGAGATGGCGGCGCCTTTATTATGCTCTGCGGAACATCCACGTGTGCATCCATGGACCCAGTGGGGCTTGTGCAAGGCACCATGACCGCCAAGGGTGTCATACATCCCTTCATGACGATCATGTTTCGTGACGACAGTGGCATTTTTCAACAAGATAATGCGCCCTGTCACAAGGCCATGAGTGTGATTGAGTAGTTTGAGGAACACAATGGGGAGTTCATCTGATGTGCTGGCCCCCAACTCACCATATCTGAACACGATCGAACACATATGGGATGTGACTGAACGTGACGTCAGAGCTCATCGCCGCCGCCCCCCCCCCCCCCCCTCCCCGGTTCACCGGAATTTACAGGAATTAGTAGGTAGCTTGTGAGTGTAGATGTGGTGCCAACTCCCTACAGCGACCTCCAACGCCTCATTGCTCCATCTACATCTACATCTACAGTTATACTCCCCAAGCCACCCAACGGTGTGTGGCGGAGGGCACTTTACGTGCCACTGTCATTACCTCCCTTTCCTGTTCCAGTCGCGTATGGTTCGCGGGAAGAACGACTGTCTGAAAGCCTCCGTGCGCGCTCGAATCTCTCTAATTTTACATTCGTGATCTCCTCGGGAGGTAAAAGTAGGGGGAAGCAATATATTCGATACCTCATCCAGAAGCGCACCCTCTCGAAACCTGGCGAGCAAGCTACACCGCGATGCAGAGCGCCTCTCTTGCAGAGTCTGCCACTTGAGTTTGCTAAACATCTCCGTAACGCTATCACGGTTACCAAATAACCCTGTGACGAAACGCGCCGCTCTTCTTTGGATCTTCTCTATCTCTTCCGTCAACCCGATCTGGTACGAGTCCCACACTGATGAGCAATACTCAAGTATAGGTCGAACGAGTGTTTCGTAAGCCACCTCCTTTGTTGATGGACTACATTTTCTAAGGACTCTCCCAGTGAATCTCAACCTGGTACCCGCCTTACCAACAATTAATTTTATATGATCATTCCACTTCAAATCGTTCCGCACGCATACTCCCAGATATTTTACAGAAGTAACTGCTACCAGTGTTTGTTCCGCTATCATATAATCATGCAATAAAGGATCCTTCTTTCTATGTATTCGCAATACATTACATTTGTCTATGTTAAGGGTCAGTTGCCACTCCCTGCACCAAGTGCCTATCCGCTGCAGATCTTCCTGCATTTCGCTACAATTTTCTAATGCTGCAACTTCTCTGTATACTGTTATCCGTGCCAAAGGTGGACATACCAGCTGTTAGGTAGGTGGTCATAATGTTCTGGCTGATCAATGTATGTGTTGACTTCGTCTGCTCTCGGCCCTGTTGCGATTACTGATAAGATTAAACGGAAGTCTCTAGAGAAGAAATGCGTACAGCCGGCCACAGATCTACTGTTGATACACATTTATCGAATCGTTCTGTGCAGTGCTTCAACTGATATTTTGTGCGATATCGGGGCCCCATAGCAGAAAATTAAAGTGTGCAACCTGCATAAATAATCAGGATTACTTTGCTTTGAAACCTTTCAGAAGCTGTACGTGTCGTAGGCATAGCCTGTCAGGCGCAGTTTTCACAGCGGCAGGGGATTCCCTACATCATAGCTCCAGCAATTAGAATGAAATATTCGTAAATTACACACACAAAACTTCCTCGTGTATCACTCTACATATTACTGAAAACCAAATCAAGATCCCTACAGTAGTTCCTGAGATTTTGACGGATTACAAACGCAATGCAAGTTGGTAATGGCAGAAAAACATTTTCATATGATACAAATACAAATTAACAGTTTTCAGAGTTTTTCCTTTACTTGTTCCGTAAAATCTTGCTTCTTGTCAAATTTCATGACTCTAGGTCAGCGGGAAGTACCCTATAGACTTGATGAGTGAGTCCGCGAGTATCAAAAATGGCTGCATTGACTTAGAAGCTAACTTTTAAACCACCAAGGGGCCTTAGACTTTTTTTTATGTGACATAATTTTTAGCTTGATACTGTACCTCTACCAGTTCCTGACAAAAAGGGCTCTTAACATATTCGGACAGACTGACAGACGGACGGACAAAAATGTGACCTTATCTGCGAACTCTGTCCCTCATCTCTCTCCTCGATCTTAATGTTTCCATCCGAGCAAAATCATTTCTGTCCCATTCCGTCGTTCGTTTTCGAAGTCCTTCTCAGTAGCAGGAACCCGACTCTGGAGTAACCTCCCGCACTACATCAGAGAACTGAATAGTATCTCCAGCTTTAGAAGACAGTTAATGATATTAAAGTCCATGTACGGACTCGTTGCCCCTGTATATTCTTCTTTCCAACCATATCATGTTCTTTTCCCTATACTCTTAGCTGGTGCAGTCTGCTCAAATTTCCTTTCCCTAGAACTCGCTATATCAAAAACAGCTATCTGGCACCCCTATAAATTCCTATTATATCTGCCAATAATTTTACTGTTATTACTATCAGTGGCAGCAGCTGCACTAGTACCAGTACTGCCAGTACTAACTTCATTAGTTCGGGAGCAGTGTCAACGGCCTCGTCGCAGAGGTAACACCGGTTCCCACCAGATCACTGAAATTAAGCGCTGTCGGTCTTGGTTCAAATGGTTCAAATGGCTCTGAGCACTATGGGACTTAACATCTATGGTCATCAGTCCCCTAGAACTTAGAACTACTTAAACCTAACTAACCTAAGGACATCACACAACACCCAGTCATCACGAGGCAGAGAAAATCCCTGACGCCGCCGGGAATCGAACCCGGGAACCCGGGTGTCGGGCTTGGCTAACACGCGGCTAAATGACCGAACGGGTCTACCGAGCGCTTTTGGCAAGTGGGGTACACTCAGTCCCACTTAACTGAGGAGGAGCTACTTGACTGAGAAGTTGTGGTTCCGGTCACGGAAACAGACAACAGCAGCGAGAGCGGGGATGACACGGCGGTCGGTCGGTACCTTTGAGCCTTCCGAAGCCTGTTCGGAGAGAGTTTATTGTAGTTCAAAGTCGCTCTTATTTACTCATAGTGCGGCTTCAGGCACTCAAATCCTTTCAATACTATTTGTCATATTAATATTGTTCTTTTTTTAGGGAAAGTGCGGTATGTGCAAAACCCTTGGCGGACAGAAGACCGGACCTAACGAACAAAGTTACTAGAAAGACAATTATTCCCGTTAATGTTCCTCTTATAGCTAAACAATATTTGATCGACAGATGTTTTCATTTTGCTTCTGGGAAGAAAGTTATTTGGGTGGCCGAGATAAATGGGACACCGTCTGTATAAAAATAAACAGCCACTTTTGCTTCGGCTGAAATCTGGCAGAAATTATGTAAACCTTCAGACATAATAAGACCGATGTTTACCTTCGAGGGATTACGAATTTCTCATCGACCTTGAGTACAGCTTTAGCTGACGTAATGAGAGGAGTAAAAATCAGGGCCAAGAACACGAGGGATCCACCGTCTGCATAACCTAGACGCCGAGTTTTCGGGGAAAAATGCCCGTGGAAGACGACGGAGAAGAAGAGCCCTGCTGCGAGCGTGGAGTGTAGGCGAGGAGGAACGGAGAAAAGCGAGTAGGGCCTGCGCTTGCGCCTGCCTGGAGCTGCCCGCCGTCTTTTCCCCTCGCAGCGGCATTAATGCTGTCGTGATCGTGCCTACACGGAACTCATTCAAATGAAGAAACTACCGAGCACACAAATAGCCTTCACTGACGCTGCACGCCGTGCCAAAACCTGACCGGCAAACATGTGCATTAATCTCGTAGTCTCTTCTTCTCCCTCTCGAGAGCTTGGAGAACGCCGTTGCTCTAATTTTTACTGCCGTTAAGCAATGAAATGAGAAAGAATGGCCTAGGAGTACGGTCTACTACCAAAGATCCCAGTACATTTACTACACAAAAATAAAAAGTCTTGGCTTCGTGATACAGACCACGTTCTCATTTCTTAATTTGTTTACAAGGGTTGGATATAAAAATGGGAACTCCGTGAGAAATTTATTAAAGGACACCTTATAAGCACCTTGAGCTGCACTTGAAATATTTATTTACCAAACTAGTATTTCGGTGTCTAACCCACCGTCAATGGCATCTGATCCAGAGCGATAAACAACTGTGTGTACATCAGTTTCTACAACATTACAACTGCATGTGTAACAGCAGAAACATAAGTCTACTTACGTTGTGTGTCTCTACAGCAATGACACGTGTGTCAGTTATAAATTCTTTGTGATTTTGAGACTGGTGTGCATCTGGAAAGCAAACGTCCACGTGTATACCTAGAACCCAATTACAGCCATGCCTATGTTAATACGATAGGATATGAAATCTATCGTATCTCATTGTACACTGGTTGTCGTGCATTTTACTACTGTCGAATCTTGGGCAGTGACAATTCTTGATCACGTCTGACATAACTCTCACACAGTGCAAACATGGAGCTGACAGGTCAAAGAGTTTATATTACCGGTCATTTGTTATTTCTACGATACATTTACATATATGTGTGACATGCATTCTGAAGTGTCGGCAGAAGTGCCAACACCGTGTTGTTTGAGGAAGCCGAAATGCACGCTATAAGCTCACGCAGGATGGCGTGAGGTCTGAAACAGGATACGTACTGAATGCTATAAAGAAAAGTACGTAGCTTCTGGAATACTTAACTTTAATCCATCATTTGTATACATCGTTCTTGATGAGACATGCTTCATACGATAACTATCAATTGCTATGGCGCCTTGCTAGGTCGTAGCCATTGACTTAGCTGAAGGCTATTCTAACTATCTTCTCTGCAAATAAACGAGGCTTCGTCAGTGTTGCATCGCTAGCTAAGTCGTCCGTACAACTGGGGCGAGTGCTAGTAAGTCTCTCGAGACCTGCCGTGTGGTGGCGCTCGGTCTGCGATTAGTGACAGTGGCGACACGCGGGTCCGACAGGTACTAATGGACCGCGGCCGATTTAAAGCTACCACCTAGCAAGTGTGGTGTCTGGCGGTGACACCACACATTCATTATATAAAATAGAACCATTGGACACTTGGTATATGAGCGTAGAAAATACAATAGGTATAAAACTGCAAAATAATCCAACATATCATGTCAGGTCAATGTTACATGCAGCATATGGAGACTCCATATCGAACGTATCAAGTTAAAACATTGCTGATATTTTGTATATAAATCTTATTCTGAAACTCTATTTGTTCATTACGTATATTTTCCGGGTGTTTCTCATGCGGGTGTATATACAAATTTCTTCTAAAATGTTTAATAATCTGCCTTTTTCGGCCTTTTGAAGTATGAGCATGTTTTTATTAATGTCATTAGCAGAATGCTTTTATTCCCTTAAATGAATACTGACATTAATACGTTATCTAAATCTGTTTTTGAAGCTTCTCCCTCTTTGCCTAACATAAAATTATCACACTCAATGTTATTTTATATACACATAACATATTATATTTTTGGCTGTTATCTATACTGTGTGCAATGCTTGATCTTATTTTGTTCTCTATCCCAAAGCCAATCTCCAGCCTAGTTTTTCGAAACAAACGGCTTATTTTTTCTGAAATGTGACACCATTACAGTAAGGTTATAAATTTATCTTTATCTACTTACTCATTCTTTTCTATTGTGATCTGATTTATATTCTTTGTATGCTCTTTCTGTTTTTGATGTATAACTGCAAAACTAGTTTTGGTCCACAGCCAATGGGAGTATTAACGTTTTGGACCTGACTGTTAACAGAGAAGGAAATTGCATCTTTTCAACATATTCTGGAAACCCACAACAACTGATTGCTTAATTCACAGCAGTTCCTGCCATACACGATCCCTTAAAGAGGCATATTTCCGGTAAGTGATTGACAGGTTTATCAAACACCCTTTAAAAGTGACGAATATTAATGCTGATTTACATACAATGGAGAAGGAATCGTTAAAATGGCTCTGAGCACTATGGGACTCAACATCTATGGTCATCAGTCCCCTAGAACTTAGAACTACTTAAACCTAACTAACCTAAGGACAGCACACAACACCCAGCCATCACGAGGCAGAGAAAATCCCTGACCCCGCCGGGAATCGAACCCGGGAACCCGGGCGTGGGAAGCGAGAACGCTACCTCACGACCACGAGATGCGGGCTAAGGAATCGTCTAACAATGGCTATGACCCAATACTAGTTATGCAATTATGCATAAAAAACAGAAAGAACATACTAGTAATGTTGAACAAAACATATGAGAAAAAAGCGAGCAAGCAGATAAAGTTAAGTTTATAACCTTGCCATACTGGAGTGACATTCACGACAAAATAAGTCGTTTGTTTCGAAAAAGTAGGGTGCAAATTCACTTCAAGATAGAGGACAGTATAAGATCACGTATTACACACGATATAGGTAAGAGCCAAAAATATAACAGAAGGATGTGTGGTCGCCATTCACCTCCGTCATGGTTGTCTGCTCTTGTCACTATTTCTCAGCAAGACTGCTATAAGATTCCTTTCAAAATCATACAGGACCTGTATTTATCCATTCAGAGACGATAGGAAGCTGTTTCGAATGCCGACGGTATTGCTACACCGTATCAGACAAGGTAATGTGTTGTGGTTTTGATATTTTCATATTTTCGTCCCCCCCCCCCCCCTCATCCAGCCCTGCGTTTATTTAGCAGACTATGGGGCCGTGCGAGCCAGAGCTCTTTGGTCATCGAATGAGTCAGTATATAATTTATAATACCCACCTGAAAATCTACAAACAAAAGAATAACAGGACTAACAAAACACAAGAATAAATTACACATTGCACAGAAAAGTTCTCAACTACTACGAGAAACTCTTACACAGAATCGAAGAAGTGTGTGACGTTGAAATCTGTAAATTTGGATTTGAATACTTTAGCTTTACCACTCGTATTTTTTCAGTTCTGCTGGAAGCCTATTGAAAAAGAAACCTGCTGACTGGTGCAAACCTTTCTGTAGATTTTGTAACGAAGTGTTATGCAAGTGCATATCGTTTTTCCGTCTAGTGTTCACTGAATGAATGTTCTAATTTCTTCTGAATGAATCAGTACTGTCAACAACAAATCCCATGACGGAATATGTGTACACAGATGGCAGAGCTACAGTTACTAGACACCTGCACAACGGCCTATACGAAGTTCGCGTACTGACACCGCCGACCAGTCTGACCACCTTCATCTGGGCTAAGTGGCGAGCGCACAAAATTGACCAAAACATAACAGTATACGAGATAATAGCGTGAAAGTAGGCAAAGTACACACGCCTTCGCGTTTCAGTGTCAGAGACGGTATAAATCACTTTAAGAGGTGAGGTGGCAGCACTCTCTTTCTGTACAAGATTTTGTGTGTGATACTTCCTGGCAAACCTTCATCTACCCACAGTCTACAATGTACGCTGACGCTTCCCAGTGACGTCAGGTGTCTTTTATAAGTGGTTACACCCCTGAAAGGCAGTAAGCGCTGGCACACTGCAGTGTTCATATGCAATGTGTGTTGCGCATACTCTGAGGTGACGAAAAAAAAAAAAAATGTTCAAATGTGTGTGAAATCTTATGGGACTTAACTGCTAAGGTCATCAGCCCCCTAAGCTTACACACTACTTAACCTAAATTATCCTAAGGACAAACACACACACACCCATGCCCGAGGGAGAACTCGAACCTCCGCCGGGACCAGCCGCACAGTCCATGACTGCAGCGCCCCGGACCGCTCGGCTAGTCCCGCATGGCAGGTGACAAAAGTCAAGGGATACCCCCTAATACCGTACCGGACCTGATTTTGCCCAGCGTAGTGCAGCAACTCGACGTGTCAGGGGCTCAACAAGCTGTTGGACGTCTCCTACAGAAATATCGAGCCATGCTGCCTCCACAACCGTCCTTAATTGATGACATGTTGTCGGTCCATTTGTGCACGAACAGACCTCTCGATTCTATCCCATAAATGTTCGATGGGATTCATGTCAGGCGATTTGGGTTCCCAAGTCATTCGTTTTAGTTGTCCAGCATGTTCAAACCAGTCATGAACAATTGTGGCCCGGAGACAAGGCGCACCGTCATCCATAAAAGTTCCATCATTGTTTGGGAGCATGGCTGCAAATAGTCACCAAGTAGCCTAACATAACCATTTCCAGTCTCTTATCGCTCCCGTTGTACCAGAGAATCCAGTCCATTCCATGTAAACACTGACCACACCATTATGGAGCCACCACCAGGTTGTGCACAGTCTTGTTGACAATCGGGGTCCATGACTTCCTGGCATCTGCACCACACTCGAACCCTACCATCAGCTCTTACCAACTGCAATCCGGACTCATCTGACCAGGTCACGGTTTTCCACTCGTCAAGGGTCCAACCAACATGGTCACGAGTCCAGGACAGGCGCTGCAGGCGATGTGCTGTTAGCAAAGGCACTCACGTCGGTCGCCTGCTGCTACAACCCCATTAATGCCAAATGACGTCTCTACGCAAACGCCGCTGCTCTCTTCCACTGCGTTATCCGTGGTGGGAGTTCATGCCTGAATTTGATATTCTCGGCACACTCTTGACACTTCGGACCTCGGAATATTGAATTCCCAATGATTTCCGAAGTAGAATGTCCTAAGCGTCTAGCTCCATCTACCGTTCCGCGTTCAAAGGCTGTAAGTTCCTGTCGTGTCCCCATAATCACGTCGGAAACCTTTTCACATGAATCACCTCAGTACAAATGACAGTTCCACCAACGCACTGCCTTCTGTACACGACACTACCGCCATCTGCATTTGTGCATATCGCTATTCCGGGACTTTCGTCATCACAGTGTACTCCAGTCATCTGCTCCGCGTCAAACAGGATACACTGAATTTCTAAAATATCATTCTCGGCTTAGAGAGATTCATCCTTAAAATATTCTTGTTGAAAGTCACTATCAATTTATTGGGACTGGCAGTATGCAGGTGCAGTATACCTGGTTAGTGGACTTTCCTAGCTTAGTGTGATTTCGTCGTCCCAAAATCGGCGAATACTAAACGACGCCTACCGTCGCTGGGAAGGGACAGCAAACATTTTCTGTCCAACAAAAGGTTTTTACCATCACGTGTTCTATCACCCCCAAACGTTTGATGCAAAGACCATGGATATCAAGACAAGCAACAGTCTCAGAGGTAGATGTAACTGTTTCATTTATTATTTTTGCTTGACATGGTGAATCGCATGCAACGTAACGCACCTTTTATTTCGTAAATGAGTGAAGATATCGAAATGAGGTTTTCAGTAAATGATAGTACGCAGAGGGGCACGTATGGTAAATGCTCTCAATTCTTGCATCAATAGAGATACTGAAGCAAGTATAATATTTTTAAATGGTAAGATGTATTTATTTAACGGCATTCGAAAGGTCTTGAAAGTAAGCAAGTCGTGATATAAGCCCTAATACTGGTTAATGATGGCGTTGAAATTATTTCCAAAAATATATCAGAAAATTGCTAAAACTGAAAGGCATGGCGCCGACTGGCCGTTGCGATGCAAACTTCGCCAAGTGGGGCCATCATGCCAGGATCCGACGCAATATGCTGCAACACTGTACGCCTACGCCAAAATTAACGCCTGTTCAGTTGGTACATTACTATGTAATGTATTCATGTTCTCTGACAATGACTTGGTAGTAAGTCAAAACCGGTACCGATAACAATGTTACATGGGTCTGACACTAAAAAAATGCTACATGACGGTCACGGCGTTTTCTTATGGTAGTACTCTATTCTGCGCTAGATATAATTCCTTCAAATAAACAAAAAGTTACTAGCTTCCAATCAAATAAGATTGAATTGCTTTTGCTCGCCTTGCTGGAACGACATTTAGCCGATTCTTCAAACTGTTGTAGGCACCAGACGCGCATTCGGATGGGCTGGGTTCAAATACCCGTTCAGCCAATCAGATTCGGGTTTTCTGCAGTTGTTCCTAACTATACGAAAAACATTTTTCATAGCGTCCATTACCAATTTGGGGGGGGGGGGTATTTTACGCCCACAACAAAAAAATTTAAAAAATGCAAATTTCGTAATTTTTTTACTTTCACTCAAAATATATTTTAATATACAATTAAGATCCTAAACCTGAAAACTACTAGTAAGACTCAAATTTTTCGCTTAAGTTTAACAGAAAAATTTTAAATATTTATGGAAGATGGTAGAAGCAGTCTCTAAAAACAATAATTTTGTAAAAATTTTAAAATATAAAGTAATTGACTAGATCACAATAATTTCAAAGGGCGTGCATAAATCTCCCTCACCCCGATATTGCGATGTTAATGAACAAAGGAAATGGTTGATGTCCTTATCCATACTGAGCCCCATTTCTAATGACATCGTCTTCGACAGGGTGCTAAACACTATCACGCTGAAACCTAGGTAAACACCAAGTAGTTTGTGCAATCGAGGCGGATTTTTCGTAATTATTACAGGTTACTAACTTCGTATTGCGGAACGTAGGCTACACAGAGACAATATTCGCAAACGGTTCAAGTTTTTGTTATTTACTCGTGGCTTATTACCACTTTTTTTTATGGAAACCATAAATCAGTGGAATCTTAGTCTGAGCGTGATTAACGCAGTAACAGCCAAATCTGGACTGTTCGACATGACTAAAGGCGACAGCAAGTTTGAGCGGCGGGTTCTAAATTTGTCCAACTCGCCAGCTCGATATCAAAGCCAATTGAGCGCCCTCTATTATTTAATGAACAGTGCATAGATACAACGACTTCACTGAGATAACGTAATCGCTAGGTGAGGCCAGCTTTTCAGCTGTAATGTGCAGTTATAAAGCGCGCAGCGCAGTACTTACTTGGACTGCAGTTTTTTTGGATATTTACAATGTGAAGATAAAGCGAATTGTATTTTTAAATATAAAAAATGAGTAGTCCATAATTTCTTTTGTGGTTACTAGATGTGATATGTCACTAATGAGTGATTTCAGAGATAATAATGTGAAAATGGTTATTGGGTACAAAGCCCGCCTGTTATGCAAAACACTGTTTTTTATATATATATATATATATATATATAAAACAGATGTTAAGTCCCATAGTGCTCAGAGCTATTTGAACCATTAATCTATGATAAACAAGTTTCAGTACCTTTGTGCCATCTTCAGTGGGTTTTCTTTACTTAAATCTGTAAAATCTGAACATGTTTTAAGTTATAATTAATCTATGATAGCCCGGCCGCGGTGGCCGAGTGGTTCTAGGCGCTTCAGTCCGAAACCGCGCGACTGCTACGGTCGCAGGTTCGCACCCTGCCTCGGGCATGAATGTGTGTGATGTCCTTAGGTTAGTTAGGTTTAAGTAGTTCTAAGTTCTAGGGGACTGATGACCTCAGATGTTAAGTCCCATAGTGCTCAGAGCTATTTGAACCATTAATCTATGATAATCAAATGTACGGCAGTTTTTGTTTTTTGTTGCGACTACAACACAACGTAACAACAAACAAAAATTTAATTTTCGTAGATGAAATATCACTTTAAAATGTTCAAATTTTTCAGGATTAACTGAATAAAAACCACTGAAGATGCCACAGAGATGCTGAAATATGTTCCGGTGTATATGAAAAAAACATTGTTTTGCATAACAGTCGGACCTTACACCCAACAATTATTATGCAACATGGCCAAAGCAAGACCACCGAAACCAGATGACGAAAATTAATTTAACTCCGCTACGAGAGGCACGCACATGCCAGATACGGATTGTCGACTGTATATCTGATACACTGGCCACCCAAACTAGACTAGCGGGACATCCACAGGTGGGCACCAGCGCAAGGGTTGTGCGAGCCGGTCCATGTGCCACATACCTATAACTGATCTGCAAATACGAATCCACGGAGGTTCAGAAATAAAGCTGGCGCAAGTATGCAACGGGGAGATGAGCTGTCGCACGTACCAGGAACGTGCCAACTGGACCACGGGCTATGTTACAAGCGGCATTCCCTGCACGCAGTACTCCAGAGTCACGTAGGCAGACTCGTGTTACACGACCTGCCAACGTCAAGGCAGAGGATCCAAGTATGCAAGGCATCTTTCACCAATGTCCAAATATACGTCTGTGTCTTTACGCGATAAACCACTTATCGGTGTATGGTGGAGGGTAACAACTACTATTCGTGGTCAGCTAATTTGTAATCTTTTGCACGTACGGTAACTATCTTGCGTCATCATGAAGAATTCAGACAAAAATGCACACATTGTCGCATCTGGTTGATGGTATTGACAGCGGCGTTAGACTGTATGCCGAAGATGTTGTAGTCTACAGGAAAGTAGTATCACACGAAAGTTGGGAACAAATAAATGAAGATTTGCAGAAAATAAATGCGTGGTGTAACGGCTGGCAGTTATCTCTCAATATTAGTAAGTGTAATCTACTGCGTACAACAAGGCGAAAATCCCCATTAATGTACGAGTACAAAATAAACGCCCACTCTTTGGAAGCAGTAACATCCGTCAAGTATCTGGGTGTGACTATTCGAAATGATCTCAAATGGAATGATCAGATTACACAAGTAACGGGCAATACGAACTTTGGATTGCGGTTTATTGGTAGAATCCTGAAGCGATGCAGTCCTTCAACTAAGGAATGAGCGGCAAGATTCGTGACTGGTACATTTAGCCATCGCGAGAGCGTTACAAATCTCATAGAAAGTTTGAAGTGGGACGCACTTGCAGATAGGCGACGCTCTAAACGGAAGGGGCTGCTCACTAAATTCCGAAATCCGATCTTCACCGAGGATGTAGAGCATATATTATTATCACCAACTTTCAAATCGCGCAATGATCACGATTGAAAGATAAGGGAAATTAGAACTCGTACTGAGGCGTCCAGACAATCGTTTTTCCCTCGCGCGATCCAGGAGTGGAACAGAGGGGTGGAATATGACTTTGGCGCGAATTGTGCCCTCCGCCACTGCAGATGTAGATATGTAGACGCGCGCGCGCGCACACACACACACACACACACACACACACACACACACACACACACACACACACATTACATAATGTGTGTGTATGAAAACGAGACAGATGGGAAAAAAGTAAGTCAGCTGTTTATTATTTCAAACATTCATGGAGAAATGTTTGAGGTTGCCTATGGAAACTCTTCGTCCGAAGCAAATCGATAGCAACCAGTGTGTTTCTTCTTCTTTTTCTTGTGTCTTTGTCTCGCATCGGCGCAGCGTCGTCATGGTTGTGAACCGAGGTGACATGGTTAATTTAAGGAGTGGCCGGATATCCTTCCTATTGCCAGTCTGTTACCGCCCGGGATGGAATATATTACCCCAACTGTTTGCGTGTAGTGCTATCCATGTGAAAGTGAGTGAAAGTTTTGGAAATGTCGGCGAATCGTGTAACTGAGGTGGGACTTAGATCCCACTCTGGCATTCACCTAGTGGAATGTGGGAAACCGCCTAAAAACTACATAAAGGCTGGCCGTCAAACCGACTGTCGTCGCTAATCAGCCGGGCGGATTCAATTCGGGGCCGGCGCAACTCCTCGTCCGGGAAGCGGCACTTTCACGCGCACGGCTCTCCGGTCGGCTATCACGAATGTCTTTCTTCAGGACACTAGAAATAGGGAAATCGTACGGGGAGAGATCCGGACTGAATGGAGGATGTGTAGGGCCTTCCCATCGAAACTTCAACAGCGTACTAGAAACAACCGTTGCAACACGTGGCTGTCGATTTTCTTCGAACGAATTGGTGCGTGCCTGGGTACAATCATGATTCCGTGGGCAACCGTAAACAATTTTCCATGAAGGCACAGTGGGATGAATCTATTAACAGTTACGGCGATTGCTTATGACAATTGCAATAATTTTCGCCAGCCAGCGAGTCTCACAGAAGGATTGCTTACACGGAGAACCACCAAATGGAAGGGGCACAGTAATTTTCGCATTCTCCATTTGTTTACTGTAGAAAACGCTCAAATTGGCGAATAATAAAGTTTAATTACATTTTTCCAACTATCTCGTTTTCATTTGACTGCACCTTACAATTAGAAAAACCACAGGACTATGGACCGTACGAAAGTGGTTCAAATGGCTCTGAGCACTAAGGGACTTAATATCTGAGGTCATCAGTCCTCTAGAACTCAGAACTACTTAAACCTAACTAACCTAAGGACATCACATACATCCATACCCGAGGCAGGATTCGAACCTGTGATGGTAGCGGTCGCGCGGTTCCAGACTGAATCGCCTAGAACCACTCGGCACACCGGCCGGCGGACCGTACGAAGTTATATAACATTTACTGTCTTCTTAATTGTCATAATGTGCACAGTACAGTCCATCGATGTACTTCATGCACGATAGCGCTCCTGCAGTGTGTAGACCGAGCGCACCTCAAAGCACATTACCCCAGACTTGTGTACGCCATAGATCTCAAATATGTCCAAAAACACAACAGTTCTCGTCTTGTGGGTTATGAAATTACGTGAAACAGTACGCAATATTAAAAGTCTATTCAAGAGTGTTCGGTGCACGCCAAGACTGTATTCAAGCGAAAGGTAAGCATTCTGAACACTTTGTATCAGGTGATGTCCACTTTTCACAAGATGTAGCAAATGACAAGTGTAATGGACAGTTCTCCCAACTACACTATGCGTGAAAGTCTTAAAACTAGGAGCCTAAGCATTTCCGGACCCATGTTGATGTGATCTTATTATTACACGAGGATTTCGACTGCTAGGTCATTAACACGTGAGAGACATTCGAGTCATTAGTAGCCATCAGCTCCGAAAGCTGTTGCTTCCGTAAAAACTGAGCTGCTTACGCTAACAAACCTTTAGATGCAATACTTGGAAAGTCGACAACCTAATAGCAGATAATATGGGGCAAAAGGCAACAATTAATTTCTACACACAGACGAATCCTTGACAACAGAATTTTTCTATTACGATTATCGCTTATTCGTATGAGCATCTAACCATTTTGTCAAGGCAGTTTTAAGACGTTAGCTTGAAGATATGGTTTTTAACACAGTTCTAAGTTAATAGCTAATACGATAATGTTTTCGCAGACAACATTCTAATCTTCGCTGCGAATTATATTTGGTATTTCTGATCAGTCCCCATTTTCCGAAGACGTTTATTAACTGTGGTGGATAGTTCAAATGGCTCTGAGCACTATGGGACTTAACATCTGAGATCATCAGTCCCCTAGAACTTAGAACTACTTAAACCTAACTAATCTAAGGACATCAACACATCCAGGCCCGAGGCAGGATTCGAACCTGCGACCGTAGCGGTCGCGCGGTTCCAGACTGAAACGCCCACAACCGCTCGGCACTCCGGCCGGCTGCTATGAACTAATTTTAAGAAATGTATCACCCGATGACAAGTCGCTGCGCTACTTGAAACCGTTAATGAGAGAAGAAAAATTCTACTTTTTTAGGCGGCAACGGCCACTCCGGCCGGCTGCTATGAACTAATTTTAAGAAATGTATCACCTGATGTTAGGTCGCTGCGCTACTTGAAACCGTTAATGAGAGAAGAAAAATTCTACTTTCTTAGGTGGCAACCATTTTTGAAAATTTTTGCTCGTCGCATTCGCAATGTTCCACATCCATAATGGATAAATGTTTTCAAGAAGAATGCTGTTAAGTTGTGATTTATTTTATAATTCAGGGAGATACGTGATCCTGGCAAGTCACTATTTCTAAAGCGACCGCATCACGTTCTACTGCATCGTTAAAACGAACGCGAGGAATCTTTCGCCACGCTCCACTGTATCCCAGTAGAGTGTCAATGCAGTGAGCTAATACGCGTGAAACTGGTTATCGTCCACGAAGGAAGGTTAGACTAAAAAGGCTTGTCGACAACGAGATGGCACAGCGTTCAGCTGTCGATATGTAATCGCGTCTGGTGTAATGTACGGCCAGTACAGCACAGTTACGGCTCTGGTGATAAGCTGACAGCTCACTTTGCAGCTCCCGGACCCATTGATGTCACTAAAACAAGGTATGGAACTTCTCACGTTACCATATTAGCTTAAATAATTTAAGCTTCCTGTTGACTTCTTAGTTACCGACAGACCTCGGAGGGAACTGCGTCTTTATCGTACGCATTTCTACTTGGTTTTGAACGGCGACAACGATACAAGGAATTTTACAATTCAGTGTTAACTAAAATTCCGAGAAATGTATTTTTCAGTGTAACTTTCCTACTCATTTCTTCTTAGAGTGTCTTAAAAAAAATGGCTCTGAGCACTATGGGACTTATCTTCTGAGGTCATCAGTCCCCTAGAACTTAGAACTACTTAAACCTAACTAACCTAAGGACATCACACACATCCATGCCCGAGGCAGGATTCGAACATGGTACCGTAGAGGCCGCGCGGTTCCAGACTGTAGCGCCTAGAACCGCTCGGCACTCCGGCCGGTGGAGTGTCTTCTTTCGTTAAAAATTTGCAAGTTTGATTTTTCCGCTGCATCCCTTACATACCATTCCCGTCGCTGTGTAGTCACATTTCACTTGAAATGTTTCATCGAAGACAAACGATCGACCACCAGGATGTTTATATTATTAGTAATGAGTGACAAGGTTCTCAGTGTTAACAAGGAACAACTGCAGGAAGAAGCTACATGAGATTTTATCGAAAGAAAATTTCGAAGGGCTGGCAGGAAGATTAGAATTTAATTTCTCGTCGACATCTAATTCATTAGAGACGGAGAAAATTTCGGGTACAGTTAAGTGGCTCATATAAGTGATTGCCTAGGCGTAGGCCTACAGACGCAGTAAACACTCGCTGACAGTATTTTAATTACAGCACGTATATTCGCTAAATAAAGGCTCTCCAATTCGAAAAATGTACGTTCCATGTTATAGATGGAGATAAAACACATCAAAAACGTTAAATTTCACCACGATTTACTGTTAACATTACAACCTTCTGAAAATTCCTTTAACACATGAAAAATGAAAGCAAACGGAAGCAATGACTTACTTCCACCGCAAAATTCGCAATGCATTTCATAACGAAGACATCACTGAAAAAAAGCAATGTCATTCGGTCAGCCGATTGCGATGATGTTTGGGTATCGATTGAATGCTCATAATTTTACTTCAGTGTAAATGTTGTATGACACTGTCGGCTGGGACATCTTCAAGGGATTCAGTAGACTATATCTGGAAATCTAGTTTTAATTCCCATTGGGCACTTTTCCGTTGTGAAGAGTGAGTGTGAAATGTAGTATCGTGTTTTCGTTGTTGTTCATATTTATGCTGATGGCTATAAAGAAGGCTGGAGGCAACCAATGCTGGCAGACAGCTTACTCCTCTCGAATAGCACAAAGGAGGTCGCTGAATTTAATGTTTTCATCCGATCGACGAATTACATGTACTTATTCCATAAGTTATCGCGGAGAGCCTTGCGATTTAATATTAGTGATTGGTGATCACAAACCTCTTCTCCCCCTTTGTCGGCCAAATAACCGTTGTGGATTTCAACAAGGGTTCGAGTCTCACCCCCTTCCCCACGCGACGACCTCCCCCGCCATCTTACCGCCTCGAGGACCACCTTACAATCGTGTTACAATCTCGGATAAAGATGCGGATTGTTTTCGTACCTTTCCAACGATGAAACTCTGTAGACACTGATCGTCATATTGGTTGTTGTCTCTTGAAGTGTCCTGTCATGTCAATTCTTCATCCTTTACATTCTGCATAAGCGCTCCTTCTTTCGTTTTTTACAGCTAATTCAAACCAATATTTTTCGGCGAAAGGAAAGCATGAAATGAGTATGAAGAGCAATAAAGTTTCTGTTCATGCACAGATACTCGTACGCGATAATCTTTTATTTAAAACGCAGAACTTCACTGTGGTTCAGAATCCACATTGAGCTGTGGGTTCCCTGTAATTGGTTGCGTACGTGATGTCGGAAGAAGGCTACGATATGCCAACTAAAATGGGACCATACCTAGTAAAGCACTATGGTTTTCAAACCAACCTCCTGGGTGATGGCAGCTTTACCTTCTATACGAGCCAGAAACGATTCTGAGAACAGTTGAATATAGTGGAACTGACGTATCGCCATTTCCGACAAAACGTCGTGTAATCTGCTTGCCATTGCGTTCCTGCATACTTTTAAAGATGTAATGAGTACATGCCAGTGTTTCTTTCCGCTGTAACCCAGGGTAAGAATACAAGAGAAAGTACACGCAATGCTAACAAGGTATCTTTTCGCATGAAAATGGGCTGAGATCAGTGTCTTCCCAATGCGCGAAATCAGTCTTTCCACTTCTCGTGCGGAAGATTTGCGGCTTAACACAATCCGCTGGTCGACAGCTTGAGGATTAGAAAATGTGTGGCACCACATCTCATGCCCTGTTTCCCAGCTAAAAGTATTTAAACTGCTTGTCCAAACATGTAAATCGAGCGACGAGTTGTGATCATTATTTTTCATGAAGACAGAGCCGGTCGCTGTGACCGAGAGGTTCTAGGCGCTTCAGTCCGGAACTCCTCTGCTGCTACGGTCGCAGGTTCGAATCCTGCCTCGGGCATAGATGTGTGTGATGTCCTTAGGTTGATTAGGTTTAAGTAGTTCTAAGTCTAGGGGACTGATGACCTCAGATGTTAAGTCCCATAGTGGTTAGAGCCATTTGAACCATCTGAAGATAGTTACACCTCTACGAAAAAAGAAAGTTTTCATGAGAACAAGCGTAGGGTTATCGAGTCTTTTTTGTGCGATTTTGAATCTGATCAGTACTTGTTTACGGCCACCTGACTTTTCGACATTTACTTCAGTTATTTTGTAATTCTTCCCAGGACTTTATAGCGCCACTTCACAAAAGCCAACAATAATAATAAGCTTTCTAATTAAGGCATGTTGTTATTTAATTTCTTTCATCAACCAGTTGTTCTTCAACATAAAATAAAAATTTTAAAAAAGAAACGGAAGTAGAATAGCAGTGAGCAAATACTCTGCCACGTGAAAAATGGTGTCGTAAGTCGTACACACTGCAAATATTCTGTAAACGGAATACTCTTATAGGTAATTATATAATTCTTTCAAGTGTAGCCATGTTTTTTATCCCGGCAGACGACAGGAGAAACCACGAGCACATGGAGGTCGGAATGTTAGTTATAAGAACACAGAAATTGACTCAGTTCAGAAACACACTAGCTGCTTAAAAGTAACCGGACATCCCTATGTAATGCAGAACTGATCACTGGATGTTACCACAGGTGGACGTGCCAGTATAAAAGGAGGCGGGGATTATTGTGATGGCAGTAGGGAAGCAGTAACTGCAGAATGGATCGGTCAGGAGATATCAGTGACTTTTAACTTGGATTAGTAATTGGGTGCTACCTGACTAACAAATTCATCACGGACATTTCACCCCTATAACGTCCCTCAAGTCGACTGTCTGGTGTGACTGAACAGGAAACGCGAAGAAACAACTACAGCTAAACCAAAACCAGGCAGACAATATGTACTGAGGGGCAGGAACCCGTTGCGGAAGACGGTTGTAAAAAAACGGCAGGCAGTCAGCGGAATGGATCACTCGTAAGTTCCAAACCGCTACCAGTAATGAACTTACACTTAGTTACATATGACTGTGAGTAGGATGTTAAAAAGAATGGGGTACAACTGTCGAGTAACGCCGGCCGCTGTGGCCTGGCGGTTCTAGGCGCTTCAGTCGGAAACCGCGCTGCTGCTACGATCGCAGGTTCAAACCCTGCCTCGGGCATGGACGTGTGTGATGTCCTTAGGTTAGTTAGGTTTAAGTATTTCTAAATCTAGGGGACTGATGACCTCAGATGGTAAGTCCCATAGTGCTTGGAGCCTTTTTTCTATGTTTTCGAGCAACACTTAATAAGCAACACATTTATAAAGAGTCAATGCTAAGCAACGCTTGAGGTAGTGTAAAGAGTGACGTCACTGAACAGAGTGTGACTGGAAACGAGTGCCGGCCGCGGTGGTCTAGCGATTCTAGGCGCGCAGTCCGGAACCGCGCGACTGCTACGGTCGCAGGTTCGAATCCTGCCTCGGGCATGGATGTGTGTGATGTCCTTAGGTTAGTTAGGTTTAAGTAGTTCTAAGTTCTAGGGAACTGATGACCACAGATGTCAAGTCCCATAGTGCTCAGAGCCATTTGAACCATTTTTTTTTGGAAACGAGTGAATGATGAACCACGCTATACTCTGTGGCAGTCTAGCGGAAGGGGTTGGATTTGGTGAATGTCTGATGAGGGTTGCCTGCCATCATGTGTAGTGCCATCAGTACAGTACGGTGGAAGTGGTGTTAAGATATGGGGATATTTATCGTGGCTGGGGCGTGGGCCCTATGTTGTGCTTAAGAAGACGCTAAATGCGGAAGGATATGAACACATTTTACAGCATTGTGAACTGCGTACAGTAGAGGAACGGTTCAGAGGTGATGATTGTATCAATGTAACAATGCACCCAGTCACAAAGCAGCATTTGAGTGAGGGCAGAAACATTCTTAAAATGAAATGGCCCGTCGAGAGTCCCAACCTGAACCCAATGCAACACCTTTGGAACGAGACAGGGCGTCGACTTCGCTACAGACTCCCAGCGTCCAACAT
The DNA here is from genome assembly GCF_021461385.2 of Schistocerca piceifrons. NCBI lineage: Eukaryota > Metazoa > Arthropoda > Insecta > Orthoptera > Acrididae > Schistocerca > Schistocerca piceifrons. Next base: position 247,326,082 of record NC_060149.1, read on the forward strand.
CACTACTTTCTCTGGTTTCTGCTCTTGAAGAAAACTGGGCTACCGTTTCCTCCACAGACATTCAAGCATCTCATTGAAAGCGTCCTAAGCAGAGTTCAAACCATTATAAAGGCGTAAGGTAGACACATCCCACCTTAATGCCCACTAATTGGTGTCCGGATACTGGATACTTCTCATCACAAAGTTATCTACTCAGGACACTTGATGAAATCAGTCTGAGACCGGTCAAGCTCTGTAGCGTGATTCATTTCACGCAACCCCTTCTTCTCGTGCTGTTAAATGCCGGCACAGACCGCATGTTACAGAGTGAAGTTTGATAATGGCCAGTATTCGTCATCTAACGGACAGAGATGAGTTTTTTGAAGGCGTATGTTTGGTGCTGCCGTAGCTGGTGAGCGCGGTTGTATGTCAAGGCGTTTCCGTCGTTTGTAAGATTTACGCACGTTAGCATCAGATTCGCCAACGACCCGCCATTGCTTAGTTTTTTCCCCATTCAGAAGATACGGAGACTGACACTTATTACCGATTAGCTGCGCGCTTGCTATCAGTTCTGCTCATTCCTGAACCTTATGTCATCATTCAATGTGCGAGAGGGAGAAAGCGACAGTAAAATATGTACGCGTTAAAACAAGTCATACATGAAAGCTCGTACTATTGAATGTATCATCTGAGGAGAATGAACGTGACATCGTTGTTGTACGTAATAGGGTGAATTGTGATGGCAATAAATACTTAAAAACTAAACTAAATCCGCTAGAACAGGCCATCACGGCCCAACAGTACCGATCGGCCGCCGTGTCATCCTCAGACCACAGGCGTCACTGGATGCGGATATGGAGGGGAATTTGGTGAGCACACCGCTCCCCCGGCCGTATGCCAGTTTAGGAGACCGGATCCGCTACTTCTCAATCAAATAACTCCTCAGTTTGCCTCACAAGGGCTGAGTGCACCCCGCTTGTCAACAACGCTCGGCAGACCGGATGGTCACCCATCCAACTGCCGGCCCAGCGTGGTAGCGCAGCTTCGGTGATCTGACAGGAAGCGATGTTACCACTTCGGCAGCCGTTGGCAATAAATACTTAATTTCTGTTCGAGATATTCACTTCGAGACATGATAAATGCAACAATAAATATCTGATTCGGTCTAAATGTATAATTCCTGTAGCTTTATTTATTTATTTAATCGTGTCTGAGCTGCATCTGTAATTAGTTAATAGGCTATGTATACAAGGTTACAAATACAACTAAATAATAGTTATATATTCATGATCTTCGCATATCGTAAGTCGTCATTACTGTCTATAGCAAGGCTCATATTTCTCTCCAGTGTTCGGCACACTTCACTGCAGCGTCGTTGGCCAACCACAGGTCTTGGAAAGTGCATGGGGCCAGCAAGGATGGACAGGTCAACAGGTGTGTCATAGTTTGTTTTCCTCCACATTGGCAGGGCTCTTCTTCAGCGCATCCCCGCATAAAGGTCATCCTTTGATCTTCCCACTTGACACCTAAGTCTATTTAGGCTCTTCCAGACTCTCCATTCCAATTGTGATCCAGCAGGAAGTTTTTCTTTAATGTTCCAACTTTTCAGGCTGCCTTTATCCAATGTCTGTTTCCACATTGATTCTCTGGTTGTAGATTGACTTTCGTTTAGTGGACGTTCAACTTTTATGATATCTTTCCTAGATTTACGTCTTACCACCGCTGGATGATGTGCGTACGGGGGATGTCGTCTATCTTCACACTGCCTGCGTCGTTCGGCCATCGTCAACGTTTGCCGTCTGATCTGTGGGGGAGGGGGGGGGGGCTATGCCAGAACACATATAAAGGAGATCATGGTTTGTAGGCTTCTGGCATCCCGTAATTAATCGGCATGAGTCATGCAGTGCTGCACTAGCTTCTGGGCATATGTCAATCTTCTCCATATGGGCCATGCATGTTCACCTGGAGCAAAGCAGAATGCCAGGGATGATGCACGTAGAATTTCAGGATTTGCTGCCCAGTGTGAGTTGGTAGGTTTGCGGATTATACCGTTCAGTGCGTTGACTTTCGCTCTAATTTTTTCTACATGTTTCTTGTAAGACAGTGTTCGATCTAGCGTGACTCCAAGATAAACTGGGTTTGGGCGGTGTTTAACTGAGTTGCATTCGAATTGTAATTCCCTGTTTGCTTCCTTATTTTGCAGATGAAATAAACAAGTCTGCGTCTTCGCTGGATGCGGTCGAAGCTGGTTCCCGTTGTAATATTCAGTTCGTGCTCCTAAGGCATCTGTTAGGTTTCTCTCAATCTATTTGACTGATCTGGATTGGCAGGCAAGGGCTACATCATCAGCATAGATAAAACTCCTTGTCGTTGGTCCAACTGGTTGGTCATTTGTATACAGATTGAAAAGAAGAGGGGACAAAACACTACCTTTTGGGAGCCCATTCTTCTAGTTCCCCCAGCGACTTTGCTCTTGAAATTCTACATAGTATCTTCTGTTGTAGATCAGTGATCTCACAACTTCTATTCCTATAGATAAACTAAGGTCACACCATGTAATACTCAAACAGTAAGAAGTTTAATTACGGAAGAGCGTAGAGAAATGCAGCGAATAATTACAGCGTTTGTAGCTCTGCAGCAAGGCGTACATTACCATAAGCTGCCTTTTACGTGTAATGGGCAGTCAAATGTGGTTGCCAAGGTTCTTTCAAATGCGCTGCAGAAGTTTCGCTAGATAGCCCTCACACATTCTCCATACAGTCTCTATTTCTTCCGTGTGATTTCCATATTTTTGGAACCCTGAAGAACGACATTCGTGGCGCAGTCAATTTACTTCGGACGAAAAGGTGCAAGCCTGTGTTCAGTCATGGTTCCCTAAGCAACCGCAAACATTTTTTTCATGGAGTCATTGACCTCCTTGTCTCACAGTGGAAAAAATTTATTAACAATTATGGCGATTACTTTTGAAATGGTAAACAGTTTACTTACTTTCTGTCCATCTGTTTCGTTTCATTTGACTTCCTCCTTAATAGTATAACAGGTGTCCCTCCTCACAGTCGTCAGGCGCATTTTCTCTGATTTTTCGGCAGTTTTGCGATTTCATTTCTGCAGCATATAGGTGGAGTCAACCCAAACAAATACTGCCCATCACGTCTTTCATGGGACGCCAGTGTCAACGGAAAACCTCGGTTTCTTTCCCGTTGCAAACAAAATGATTTTTCAAGCGGAATTTTACGTATCCATTCGATAGAGCGGTCCCAGATTAGCCTAGTGCGATATTTGTTTCATCGATCTATATTAAATGGGACAGCAAAACAATATCCAGCACTCCAGCAGCTACTCACAAGGGAACCTCCCCATCGCACCCCCCTCAGATTTAGTTATAAGTTGGCACAGTGGATAGGCCTTGAGAAACTGAACACAGATCGATCGAGAAAACAGGAAGAAGTTGTGTGGAACAATGAAAAAAAAAAGCAAAATATACAAACTGAGTAGTCCATGCTCAAGATAGGCAACATTAAGGACAGCTCCAGCTCATTAGTGCTGTGGTCCTGTGGTTAGCGTGAGCAGCTATGGAACGAGAGGTCCTTGGTTCATGTCTTCCCTCGAGTGAAAATTTTAATTTTTATTTTTAGACAATTATCAAAGTTCAGGCACACACACACAATCAACTTCGCTCTCCAAAGTTCCAGGACATAATCAGATTTGCTTGGACATATGCAGGATTTGACGGTGTACACACGGAAAAATTTGGAAACGTTAAAAACATATGTTTTGACAGAGCACAGGGAACACTGTGCGACTGTGAAACTGTTGCATTAATTTGTTGCAGTTTATGAGAGAAACTCTTGTGATTTCATGACTTTTTTGGGAGTGATTATCACATCCACAAGAAAACCTAAATCGGGCAAGGCAGAAGAATCTTTTTACCTATTCGCCAAGTTTACAAGTCAGGTGGGTCGACAACATATTCCTGTCATGTGTCGTATAGAATATATCAGACGTGTTTTCCTGTGGAGGCATCGGTTGACCTATGACCTTGCGATCAAATGTTTTTGGTTCCCATTGGAGAGGCACGTCCTTTCGTCTACTAATCGCACGGTTTTGCGGTGCGATTAGTTAATTACAGGAGTGTAACATTTTGAAATTCATATGCCTCTCTCCCACTCTCCCTAAATAGTTTTTTTCAGATCCAGGATCAAGATTCAATTTTATTAAGTGGAGTACTTCTCAGGACATAACGTCTCTTATATCTCCGCAAGCCGACACAATAGTTGCAACAATATCATAGCCAATTCCTTCAACCATCGATCTGAACTGAAGCAGTGCTTCGTTTCTCGGGATCGCACTATCAGAAGGATGTTCCTAAGTGCCTGATGTGCTGGTTGACTTGGAGATATGCGGTTCACTTTAGACTGCTCCCTGAAAGACCTCCTACAACGACCCCGCCCCCTACCTGTTTTCTCCGATTTTCTTGTTTTTGTCGAACAGCGCATATCAAGATTAATTATTGTAAAGGTATTTCTGAACCCCCATTTTAGATTCTCTAGCACACGAGGTGTGCACAATTTTCTTCAACTTTACTCGGATAATTCATCATTTAACAAAAAATGGAAAATTAGTATTACGGTATTTGAGCCACATAGGATGCCGCTTCCGACAGCAAGTGAAATACAGTAACACATGTGGCAAGCGGCTTGAGAAAGAAAGAAAGAGCGGTACAGCATTGTGGGCTGGGAAGCCCCGAGGGGTTCGGCCGCTTAATCGGAAAGGGTCTGCTTCCACCACACACAATGGCCTCTTTCCAAGCGGTGTGTGGCAGTCGTGTCTTAAGTGCATCTGTTGTGTTTAGATTACTGTAATGGATTTGTGTGTATAGTGTGGTCTCATGTCTATGATGGTGAGACAAGGGAGAGGGTGAAACCAGATGCCGGTACATGGCCTACTCCTCCCGATTTGCACCAAGGGAACCGTCGTGGTTAACTTTCTCTTCTGATGGACGGACCATACAGTCAACAGTGTCAAGTATTCCCTCCTCTGTTCCACTCGCAAATGGAATTTAAATGTCTCCGCGCGAGCCACAATTTCTCATTTCTTGTTTTCGCGGTCATGCGAAATGTACGTTGCTGACAATAGAATCCTTCTGGAGTCAGTCGCAAACACCGTTTCGCAAAATTTTCTCAATAGTGTTTCGTGAAAAGATCGTCGTCTTCCATACAGGAATTACCAATTGAGTTTAAAGAGTATCTCTGTGACAATCGCGTGTTGATCGAACCCCTCGATAGCAGCACGCCTCTAAATTGCTTCACTGTGGTTCTTCAACCCGACCTGGTTGGGACCCCCAACACTCGAGTGTACTCAAGAATGGGTCACACCACTGTTCTATATGCGGCCTGCTTTATAGGTAAGCTAAACTTTCCCAAAATTCTCACAATAACGCAAAGTCTGCAATTCGCTTCCCTACTACCGTCTTTACGTGCTTGTTTCATTTGATACCGCATTGCAGCGTTACGCCTAGATATTTAATTGACGCAACTATGTCACGTACCATGCCATAATGCTATATGCGAACATTGTTTTTCCTACTCTGCCGGCCGGGGTGGCCGAGCGGTTCTAGGCGCTACACTCTGCAACCGCGCGAATGCTACGGTCGCAGGTTCGAATCCTGCCTCAGGCATGGATGTGTGTGATGTCCGTAGGTTAGTTAGGTTAAAGTAAGTTCTACGTTCTAGGGGACTGATGACCTCAGAAGTTAAGTCTCATAGTGCTCAGAGCCATTTTTTTTTTTCCTACTCTGCTGCATTAACTTATTCAAGCTGTCATTCATCATAGCAAATGGAAATTCTGTCTATGTAATCCTGTAACCTTCTACAGCCTCTCAACGACGGTACTTCCTCGTACACTACAGCGTCATCAACAAACAGTTGCTCACCGTATCCATCAGATCATTTATGTTTATTGAGCACAAGAGGGGTCCTGTAAGACTATCCTGAGGGTACTTCTGACGATACCCTCGTCTCTGACGAACATCCGTCATCCAGGAGAATGTACTGGGTTCTATTACTTAAAAATTATTTGAGCCATTCACATATCGGAAACCCTATTCGTCTGTCATCAGCCTGCAGTACGACACCGTCTGAAACGCTTTCCGGAAACCGGGAAACCTAGGAATGTAGACTCTCCCTGTTGCTCTTCATCCATGCTTCACGTGAGAAAAGGGCAACCTAAGTTCCGCACGAGCGATGCTATCGAACACCAGTGCACAATAGTGCGTTAGCGAACTACTCACCCACGGCTCTCCCAAGGCCCAACGGTTCCAACCGACCGCCGTGTCATCTTCTGCCGACAGGCGTCACTCGATGCGGGTATAGAGGGGTATGTGGTCAACACATCGCTCTCCCGACCGTTGTCAGTTGTCGTGATCAGAGTGGCTACTTTTCAATCAAGTATCTTCTCAACTGGCCTCACAGGGGCTTAGAGCACCCCGCTTGCCAATAGCACACGGCAGACTCGGATGGTGACCCAACCAATTGTTAGCCAAACCCAACAGCGCTTCGCCTCGGTGACCTGACGGGAACCGGTGTTACCACTGCGGCAAGGACGTTGGCCCGCCAGCGGGCAGCTGTTTAACATATAGAGGGCGAAGTTCCGGCTTCGCCAGTACATGCATATAGGGTACAACGACTTGTTGCAGACATTAGGTCTTCAATGAGTGCAACACAGACCACTGTGAGTAATAGTCCTGAAAAATGCTATACCTCTTCGTTTTCGAGACCACAAATTTGGAATGTTAGACAAGCAAGGTAATAAAAACAGTTATCATAAGCGCAGCTAACTTTGGTGAGTGAACCAACGTACGAAAATGGAAAGAAAAAAACAGTATGAGAGAAAACTAAAACTTCTGCGAAGAAGTGTTTATAAAATCGAGACCGAAGCACCGTTAAATACTATTAAATACTGATTATTTGTTTACGATCTTCAGAAAAGTATTTATGACATAGTGACGAAAGAAATAACAGTAAAAGCAGATCTCATACCAACAACGATATGTTCCTTATATCCACCTGCTGCTAAGGAGCTAATTGACGTAGTGGTTAAGACAACGGACACATTTTCAGTAGCTGTAAGGGTCCAAATCCGCATCCAGCCATCCTCTAGATTTTCCCTTAACTACTTTACTCGGGATTGTCCTTTCACAGTGATAACACATCGACGGGACAGAAAACTACTACTTCACTTTTAAACTTGCTGCTGAAGCATCAGTTCAGCGAGAGTGGAAGCATACTTCTTTGTCGTAAGAGGTTCCCAACCTTCAGCAATGATTCTGTTCCGACTATTGTAGGGCCATCCACTGATTACCACCCCCAGACAGTGTGTCGTTGACTTTAAGTGACCCACAAATACAAAACTGAATATCTCTCTTACGTCTATTCTGGCGCCAGTTGTTTGATTCTTGCCTATCAATGTTCTCTATAGAGGCGCTAAATAATTACTCGTTTGTTTCTTAACAGCCGAAAAAAACGGGCATTCTTGTACTAAAAACAGAAGGCAAATGCGTGAAGTATGCAACGCAGAAGTCACGCGCAGATTCGCTAACATGTAGCAGCCGCAAATATACGTTTGCGTCAACACTGATATGTTCAGTGCGAAGAACTACACTCCTGGAAATTGAAATAAGAACACCGTGAATTCATTGTCCCAAGAAGGGGAAACTTTATTGACACATTCCTGGGGTCAGATACATCACATGATCACACTGACAGAACCACAGGCACATAGACACAGGCAACAGAGCATGCACAATGTCGGCAGTAGTACAGTGTATATCCACCTTTCGCAGCAATGCAGGCTGCTATTCTCCCATGGAGACGATCGTAGAGATGCTGGATGTAGTCCTGTGGAACGGCTTGCCATGCCATTTCCACCTGGCGCCTCAGTTGGACCAGCGTTCGTGCTGGACGTGCAGACCGCGTGAGACGACGCTTCATCCAGTCCCAAACATGCTCAATGGGGGACAGATCCGGAGATCTTGCTGGCCAGGGTAGTTGACTTACACCTTCTAGAGCACGTTGGGTGGCACGGGATACATGCGGACGTGCATTGTCCTGTTGGAACAGCAAGTTCCCTTGCCGGTCTAGGAATGGTAGAACGATGGGTTCGATGACGGTTTGGATGTACCGTGCACTATTCAGTGTCCCCTCGAGGATCACCAGTGGTGTACGGCCAGTGTAGGAGATCGCTCCCCACACCATGATGCCGGGTGTTGGCCCTGTGTGCCTCGGTCGTATGCAGTCCTGATTGTGGCGCTTACCTGCACGGCGCCAAACACGCATACGACCATCATTGGCACCAAGGCAGAAGCGACTCTCATCGCTGAAGACGACACGTCTCCATTCGTCCCTCCATTCACGCCTGTCGCGACACCACTGGAGGCGGGCTGCACGATGTTGGGGCGTGAGCGGAAGACGGCCTAACGGTGTGCGGGACCGTAGCCCAGCTTCATGGAGACGGTTGCGAATGGTCCTCGCCGATACCCCAGGAGCAACAGTGTCCCTAATTTGCTGGGAAGTGGCGGTGCGGTCCCCTACGGCACTGCGTAGGATCCTACGGTCTTGGCGTGCATCCGTGCGTCGCTGCGGTCCGGTCCCAGGTCGACGGGCACGTGCACCTTCCGCCGACCACTGGCGACAACATCGATGTACTGTGGAGACCTCACGCCCCACGTGTTGAGCAATTCGGCGGTACGTCCACCCGGCCTCCCGCATGCCCACTATACGCCCTCGCTCAAAGTCCGTCAACTGCACATACGGTTCACGTCCACGCTGTCGCGGCATGCTACCAGTGTTAAAGACTGCGATGGAGCTCCGTATGCCACGGCAAACTGGCTGACACTGACGGCGGCGGTGCACAAATGCTGCGCAGCTAGCGCCATTCGACGGCCAACACCGCGGTTCCTGGTGTGTCCGCTGTGCCGTGCGTGTGATCAGTGCTTGTACAGCCCTCTCGCAGTGTCCGGAGCAAGTATGGTGGGTCTGACACACCGGTGTCAATGTGTTCTTTTTTCCATTTCCAGGAGTGTATAATAGAAAGCGCTTATCGGCCCTGTATGTATCAGGCGTGGTAGTAGGCCTGCGATGGCTGTGCTCAAATCAACGACCGCAAACTCCTGAACCGAGCACTCGATAAAACGTATTGTTCCTCATTTTGGCCGTCTGTGAGTATTCACTATCAGCATGACGAGTAACGCTCTGCCACAGTTATGAACACTGTGAGATTGAAGTGCGCAGCGTGTCAATTCTTTCCTCATTTACGCCTCGTACCACACAGCGTACGTCTTCCGTGTCTCTGAGTGCTGTAGTTGTTGTCTTCCAAACGGAAATACGCAGAAACTATAAAATGTTATACACTTCCTATTGACTTTACTAACTCTGATACAACATCCGCATTGCGCTAAATACAATCAATTACAAGCTATAACTTCTTTTAGGCTCAATACGCAGCGAAAATAATGAAAACGCGAAATGCCACCGTTGTTTGGATATCAAAATAGCGGAGCGTAATTCACGAGCTGCGTATGCAGACCATCATTAAGTCTTGTCCAACGCACGCATTAGTATTCCTTTCAATCCATGCGTCGGAAACTGGCGTTAATGTCGACAAAGGTAGAGTCAGGTAATTTGAAAGTGGAGCCATCCACGGTTTCTTTCCGCTAGTCGTAAACAACTGTGAGGTGCACATGAAGCAGCACTTTCATGTGGCCGCGGAAACACTCTTTATAAAACGTGCAACACTAACACAATTTGTGGACAGAGGGTGACATGGTAACCATCACTCTTAGTGAATGGTGCGCAACACTTAGGTGGCGCAGTTGTTAACTCACTGGGTTCGCATTTTAGACGACAGCGATTCAAATTCCCGTCCGACCACCTTGTTTGCTATAGTTTCTCTAAACCGATTAAAGCAAATGCCGAGATGGTTCCCTTGAAAAGGAAACTACTGACGTATTACCACCTCCTTGCTAAGACCGATCTTGAGCTGCGTCTCTAATAATCCGGTCGTCGGTGGAACGTTAAACCCGAAACTCCCGCCTCCATTGCAAGAGCCAGGATGGTAAAGTGCCTCCGAGGATACAGATACATAGAGAGAGAGAGAGAGAGAGAGAGAGAGAGAGAGAGAGAGAGAGAGAGAGAGAGAGAGTGGGGAGGGGGGGAGGGAGAGAGAAAATAGGGGAGGGAAGCAGAGTTGTACGTATGTCCCCCTCAATATTAACGGAACATGGCGTACAGAAAGTGAGAGAACTATTAATAAAATTACGTAAGACGCAATGTTTAGGGTATACTTTTCGTATAAACATATGTGTAATGCTACCTACTTCAGAAATTGGCCTCCATTCTCCAATAGTCTACTTTCTCTCTGCATACATCGATAAATGTAAGAGCGAAAAATTAACTTCTTTCCAACGCAAAGATTACAAATATTTCGAAAAATTTCTATTTTTATGGTTTACAAAATACAACACAAATAATACATTTTACTAAGTTGCCGCTATAATGATACACGTATCAAAATAAAACTTGTGAATAGGTATCAGCTCTAGATACGTCATAAAGGATTACCAATAAACAGCATCGACGCCGTGTACCTTTGAAATACTGAGATTCTCTGCCGGCCGGAGTGGCCGAGCGGTTCTGGCGCCACAGTCTGGAACCGCGTGACCGCTACGGTCGCAGGTTCGAATCCTGCCTCGGGCATGGATGTGTGTGATGTCCTTAGGTTAGTTAGGTTTAAGTAGTTCTAAGTTCTAGGGGACTGATGACCTCAGAAGTTAAGTCCCATAGTGCTCAGAGCCTTTTTTTTTTTTTTTTTTTTTTTGAGATTCTCTACAAATTGAGATACTGAATACTTACGGTTAGGGCGCGTTCTGGCAGCCGCGGCACACATTCATGGTTTCCTCCAGACCTGAAATCAACGGTTCGTGTCAGAAACACATTACAGAATGCATTTAAGTTTGTTAGAGAACGTCAAGCTCCACATTCACCAGGCAGTTTATAAACCAAGAAAATTATTCAACTGGAAGGATAAAACAGAAACAAACTATTCAGCTGAATTAATTCATTAGTCAAGTTCTTACTGAGAGATGAAGTAGTAGGCTTCTGGCGTATTTCACTCAAGGAAGAGCATGAAATGAGGGAGTAAACTAGTGTACGACAGACACTGCGGGAATGTACACTGCTGGAGCTTCGAAGATTATCACGTTAGTTTCTGAAGTCTCCGCAAATCTGATCATCTCTACCCAAATGACGCAGGCTCTGATGCTGTACCACATGATATGAAGGCGAGGTGAATAAAGAGAGATCATTTTCATTTTTGTAATTCAATTAAATGGAGTGGTATCTTTCTCTAAAGCGACTCCACACCGAGCAACCCTTTTACTGCAGACACTTCACTCAGTACTGGACTGTAATAAAATATTAAACATTACTGTCAGTTTATTGTTTCCTTACTATACTCAGAAACAGGCATATACTATACTGAAATTACACAGGATTAACTTTTTCACAGTTTTATCCGTCCTTTCTTCTCGGAGACCCAACTACGTAACATTACTACATAGCACAAACAAACGTCTCGCTTCATTGACTAAGCAACCCGCCTCCGTAGCGCTACTATTAACGCTGTGCGGTGGCGCTCGGTTGGGAGGTAAGCTGGTTCGACTCCTGGTGTTGGAAAATATTCACTGCCAGTACTTGGCCGGTAATGGGAGGAAAGGTTTGTGATCCTTCCGCTGGATGGGGACGTTAAGCTCGGCTCCATCCTTCGTACTATTCTCACCCTTCCCTGCATCCATAACAGCACAAACTCAATACTATGGTGTGCACGCATTCGTCGCAGTCATCTGCTCGGTACCGATACACACCTGCCTCGTAACAGGTCGGAGGTAGGCAAAGGCAAACTACCTCCACTAAAAGCAATCCAAGAGCGCCGATGCAGAACTCCGCATCTCTTACGCCTACGATCATTTCCTCAGTATGGGACTACTTTGACGTTGAAATATCATATGACGAGGGAAAGTAGTATATTCTATGCCGTTTACGCCGAACCAGTATGTACACACTTCTTCTAGGCCAACTTTCGAAAGGAGCGAAAAAAGTCAACTATACACCTTGTGTATCGTAATTTAAATGTTAGTTTTCCCTCCGAGCTCTTAAATTAAAAATATATAAATTCATTACTACTAGTCACTGTCGGCCGGAGTGGCCGAGCGATTCTAGGCGCTACAGTCTGGAACCGCGCCACCGCTACGGTCGCAGGTTCGAATGCTGCCTCGGGCATGGACGTGTGTGATGTCCTTAGGTTAGTTAGGTTTAAGTAGTTCTAAGTTCTAGGGGACTGATGACCTCAGCAGTTAAGTCCCATAGTGCTCAGAGCCATTTGAACCATTTATTCGAAGAGGCAAAATGATTTTACACTCGTATTAGAAATTTTTACTTTTGCAAGCCTTATAAATTCCGTGCTAAAATTATGTAACTGTTCTCCCTCTCATCCCTTCACCCTACTTCTAAAATGCAAACATCGTTTGGAAAATATAAAGTTACTGCTGCGGTTAGATTCAACGAACCACGTGTGCCAAACAGTGTTTCCATCTTCATGTTTAGCATCTCTCTCCAAAACCTATTGTTATAGTAGTTAAAAACTAACGCTCATAACGTGAAGCTAAGAAATCAGTAGCGCCGTTTGAAATTTTAGCAGTGGACGAGTGGTTCTAGGCGCTACAGTCTAGAACCGCGCGACCGCTACGGTCGCAGGTTCGAATCCTGCCCCGGGCATGGATGTGTGTGATGTCCTTAGGTTAGTTAGGTTTAAGTTGTTCTAAGCTCTAGGGGACTGATGACCTCAGAAGTTAAGTCCCATAGAGCTCAGAGTCATTTTTTTGAAATTTTAGCGCTTGTAAGCAAATAAAGTTCTGGGTGGTAGATGGTACTGATCAAGCATGGCTGTCTCCTGTAGCAAAGGCCCAGTATATTCAGAATAACATCACCTTATTTAAGTTTTCCTGTCAGTAAAACGGAATGATGCATCTTGAGCTAGTCATACAACAACATATTCCGGCTAACAACTTTCAATATAAATGGACATAGTATTTCGAAGTCAGACGTGAGTAAAGAGACATCTATTCAGATACAGCTATGATCCGTCGAGTCGTCATGACTGATAAATAATGAAATTTCAATATGTGACGGTCTTCTGTGAAATATATACATACTTCTGACTGTCTCATTTCCCCCACAGTGCTATAGCACCTAATCACTGATCGTATATCCTCACCAGACATTTTACCGCAGTAAATTTTTTTCACGATTTTTTGTGCGTCCATTAACGTTTCGTCATTGGTGGTTAATTAACGTAACAATATTGTGTCTTTTGATCCGTATTTGATACCTTCTTCTATGCTTACCAAGACACTTACTGCACCACAAATGTCATTCAAATTCGCAATTTAGTAACTTGGTAAAATCGACGTCTCTCTAAGTATTATTTGTGTAAACTAAAATATATTTCAACTGGTTATTTCTTACGAAAATTTTTTACCTGCACTATCAACTCAGTTCGTAAATACAACGTTAAATTAAAAATTGTTATGCTTATAGTATAAGATACTTGTTTATTATTTTAGTTCCTAGATCCCGACGGGCCATCATGTCTTGTTTGTAGTTATTGTATGTATCTCGAACGACGTACAGATGTAATGTGAAAGACGCTAAAACTTTCACAAATAAAAATAACAATAAAAATAAAAAATATTAGTGGGCGGTTATTAAACACTCATTATTATACCTGAACCGAGTGCGGTAACAGCCTACACGTTGGTCTTTTTTACAAATCAAGTACATTCAATCTGAAACTATTTTCCATTCAGTAAAAAACTGCCACAAAGAACCTGAAATTTACCGACCAAATTCAAACCAGAAGTCTACCTAGGTATGTTGTTTCTCCCTATATATTTATCTAGAGCCATAAACTATGGTGAGATAAATGTGAATATCATAGGAAATAACGATGTCGAATTTATGTGGCATTTCTTAACGGCATACTTATGATACCTTCAAAACTATTACGCCAGATGCACTCCAAGATACAGACCCTCTTCGCAGTCATCTTCGGGCCGGCCGGAGTGGCCGTGCGGTTCTAGGCGCTGCAGTCTGGAACCGAGCGACCGCTGCGCTCGCAGGTTCGAATCCTGCCTCGGGTATGGATGTGTGTGATGTCCTTAGGTTAGTTAGGTTTAATTAGTTCTAAGTTCTAGGCGACTGATGACCTGAGAAGTTAAGTTGCATAGTGCTCAGAGCCATTTGAAGTTATCTTCGCTATATTGTTTTCATGTAAATGACAAAAAACATTTTAAGACACAACATTTATGAACTCTTAGCCTGAAGCAGTTGCTACGTGTTTAGACTGGGCCACTAGAGGGAGTTCCGTCAGCTGTTAATTAAACATGAATCGAGCAGAATTAGAGACTAGAATGTGATGAATACATACCCTAGTATAGACAACAAGTGTTTTAAAACCAAGCATAAGTCCCGCAGCTTGCAGACGAAACCGGAGACTCCAATTGTTTCGCCGGCCGGAGTGGCCGAGCGGTTCTAGGCGCTACAGTCTGGAGCCGAGCGACCGCTACGGTCGCAGGTTAGAATCCTGCCTCGGGCATGGATGTGTGTGATGTCCTTAGCTTAGTTAGGTTTAATTAGTTCTAAGTTCTAGGGGACTGATGACCACAGATGTTAAGTCCCATAGTGCTCAGAGCCAGTCCAGTCCAATTGTTTCTTTCCCGGAACTGTCAGATCTGTGCAAGTGGTCGCCTGTTACGAGACCGTGACGCAGCGAATGTTACGCGCCAACAGGAAACAAAAAAACAAACTCGTCAGCAGCAGGGTCAGAACTTATGTCACACCAGTTATTGCTGATATGTATGAAACTTCTCTATCACGAGAATAGAGGGAAAATCTTTGTCTTTCTGTTTTGGATAACAGGACTTCAGTTCTCCGCAAACTAGCAGTAGGTTCTCAGACAATATTGTTGTATCATAAAATGTGAAAGACTTCCACTATCAACAACATCTGATAACACAAAAAAAACATAAATTGCGAAATGTTGACAGTTGAGGAGTCTCACCTCTCAACCTTCCAACATTTCCAGCGGTTTGTGTCTGCCGCGAGAATTCCGTATGCCTACATTATATGCTTAGAATGAAGACACATAAACCATGCAAAACCACAATTATTTTGATGTGGATTGCAATACTACGCATAGGTCCCACACGTGTGGTAAGACAGTCCCCTCTCCAATATAACTCTGAATGTCTTCCGCCCTCATTCTTGCATTACAGTACTTTCATTTCTAGAGATTATATGAATAAATCGTCAATCATTCCAGATAGCTTACAACCATATGATAAAGAGCAGTTCTTGTCACTCATCGGCATTATTCACAAATGCTACTCACTACACTTCGCAGAATTAGTAAATCATACGTTTTTATTACACACGTGGTGGTCAAATGCTGAAATTTCGTAGTGACACGGGTATTAAAGCTGACATCACGCCACACGTATCTCATCAAGCAAGTAAATGCTTCCACTATCAACTACAAACTTCCCTGCAGTCTGCCTCGGTAGCTGCGCGGTCAGCACGGCTGGTGGCTAACCCAAGGGGCACGGGTTCGATTACCGGCCGGGTCGGAGATTTTCTTAGCTCGGAGGCTGGCTGTTGTGTTGTCCTTACGTTCGTATCGTCAGAACTGACATTCCACTTTTGAGACGGCTGTATCGGCACATTCCGAAAGCCAGTAAATAAAAATATAATAATAACTAACCGTTTTGCACGTCTAGTGACGACTTATGAATGTACAATTCTTCTACCATATTTGTTGTTTATTATGTAGAAGATGTTCAGCATCACTGTCTTCCAAAAAGAAACACAATCTTAAAATTATTCTCCCAACTTGTCATCAGGTTACATTTGGCTCGGTCATACTTTAATTGTCAGTGTCTTAGCCAGAACAATTCTGCCTCAACAGTAGCGACGTCTACGACCTATCTGTTGTCACTTCGTAGGTGCACAGAATTTGCTTGGATAATGAAGGCAGCAGCGCAAAGTCTTCGAGCGAAAAACAACGTAAACGTGCTTATCGAATTAGGGCGTTCTTCTATAAACTGTGGATGGCACTCGACGCATTTCCTCACACATTATTTAATAAAGATATTGATATAATCAAGATACTGCTAATCTACGTTCACCTAGGCAAATAATCTAAAGAGACCAATAAAATAATCACTAACATATTTTCGTAACCTTATAAACAACGAACAAAATTATTTTTCAAATGGAGCTATTCTGTTTTCTGCTTCCATAATAGTAATTATCGACCAGAGAACGTCATTGATACAACAGGTAAACTGGACTTAAACACAATACTTCTAACTGAGAAAAAAAAGAAACGAGAAAGAGTAACCTATATCCTTGTAAGAGCAAATCCAGGATCTCGTGTTACACCAATACTAGGGTGAGAACAAAAGTTAAAAATGGGTTACCAAGACCGACGACATTAACGTGTTCCGCCAGGGCGATGGCACACTATCACATCAACTGACGTCGCTATGGTTCGAAATTCTCCCCATCTATTTCCATTCGTGATCTACACAAATGTTAAAGACGGTGTCGTTGATCCACAGTACTTCTCATATCTGAAGAAAGGAAGGGAGATTGTAGAGTTTAACGTCGACGACGAGATAATTAGAGAAGATTCAAATCTGAACTTAATTTCCGTGGTCAGAGTTCTTATTTTCTAAGTGCCAGTAAGCTATGACGAGTGAGTGGTGGTTGAAGCGTAGGTATAACCCTACCCGATAATAATGTGCGACGTTTGCTTTACATCTGTGATTTACGCGAGTGTTATTTCTGTCTTGATAATCCGCCTTACTTTATTATTAATTGCTGTTTACTTGCTCCCGTGTGTCAATGATAGCACATGTTTTTATATCTTCATTTCTGTCTAACTGTACTCTTTTAAAAGAAACTTTGGAATAACAACGTCTTTAGTGTACACGATTATAAATATTTCTGATTTTTACATTACCGTTGTGCAGCTTGGTTGTTCAGTAGTTTAAGTGTGGGATTCATGGCAGAAAGATTCAGAGAGCGATCTCTTGGTGACCCTGGGAAGTTTTGTGGCACATCACGCGACAAAAGTCTGAATATCCTAAAAAGGCTAAGGCACTGCACTCTTGGGATTCCTCGTAAAAGTGCTGATGTCAGTAGTTAATACGGGCTGGCATAGTTCAGAATTTGACAAGGCAATATCACCTTCCATACTACCTACGGCTAGCAGCACGCTGTGCACTTAAAACCATCCTTTGAGTCGATCAAAGTAAACAACAAATACCGGAAAAAGTCTTCACAGACAATTATTTCTCACGAATTTTCTAGATAAATAGGTCACATAACGTTTTTGTCTATCTATCCGAGATATCGTATTTGTGTGCTGTGATGACCGCAATGAAAAACGCGTGATAGCTTTAATAATGTACCGCTATTATTGTACATGACTAGCTGAAGAATTTGCATTATCTATACTTCCTTTCGCTTCTCAGTGTATTTTCCTTTCAGCTACAAATGTAATCGGTTATTGTGCCGATCCGTCAGTGAAATCCAAATTAAGGTCCGTTCCCTGTGTTTAGATCACACAAAGTTTCAGCCTTTATTGACTACTTAAATTCCGTTCAACGCTAATGAATTTGGAAAACGTTACCAATCCGTGCAATGGAATAAGTCAGGGCGACGTTTGTGAATTGAAGAAAAAAAGATGTGAGTTTTAGGTACACAGTGCTGACCCTGGAAGACAGGTCTTCTACATCAGTCGGTGAGGTAGCGTAAACGTGAAACTTGTTCTGATAGAAGAAGGAACGAACTCCAGTTGCAGAGAATGTAAAACAGTGAAAGATTATTGAATTTCATTCTTCAGCAATGTGTGCTGTTTGATTTCCAAGTGAGGTAGCAAATTTGCACAAAAAATTCCTAGAAACTGACAATATTTCTCCTACAGATAATAACACAAATTTTGCCGTGCACTTTCTGTAATACAAGCGCTGTGTTGCGTTGTGAGAGTCGCTTAATAATTATGCACGTATCAGATTCTCTTTCCAGAAAAGCGTAGAACTTCTGGGAGCTGGCGCGGTAAACTGCACACTTAGTTGCAACAGGACGCTGTACGGTTGTAAGCAAAGCTCGCTTGAGCGTCATTATCGTCTACATATGACAAAATCGCGTACAAACGCAGCCGTGTAATTTGAGGACGGTATCCAGTAGATAAGTTTCAGTCACTCCAGTCCTGTTGCTACATACGAGGTCGTGCTGAAATGTGGTACCACCGAATACTTTATGCGAAAACTCGTAAAGCTTTTCAAATAAAACAATCAATATTAACATTTTACATCTTCATTCTTTGCGGCCCTGTGCCGCTAGAGGGCTCCGAATTGTAGCGTGTAACGTGGAGGTGTTTAACGGAATTATGTAGGTGCGTGAGAAAGAGCGCGCTGTAATCGAGTTTCGTTTTCGAAGAGTTCGTCCACACATGCAGAACCCTCTCTTTCAGCATATTAATCCCAGACCACACACGAGTGCTGCGACATATTCTTCAATGCGATGCGCCTTAGGTTCACCGTCATCGACCATCCTCCATACAGTTCCGAATTGCCTCCATCCGATTTTCATCTGTTTCCAAAAATTAAAGAACTCTTTTAGGGTCTTCACTTTGATAGTAATGACACGGTGCAAGCAGAACCGCGCGGAGTGGCCTCGTGGTCTGGGGCGCCATGTCACGGATTACGCGGCCCCTCCCACCGGCGATTCGAGGTTGGTTGGTTATTGGGAGGTTTAAGGGGGACTAAACAGCGATGGTCATCAGTCCCTGGCGATTCGAGTACACCCTTCGGCATGGGTGTGTATGTTATTCTTAGCACAAGTCAGTTTAAGTATTATGTAAGTCTAACGACCGATGACCTCAGGACTTCACACACATTTGAACATTTTCAAGCAGAGGTGAGGTTATGGTCTCGTCAACAAAGTCAAATATTCTACAGTGACGATTTCAAAAACTGGTCGTTCGATGGGAGAAATGTGTTCATCACCAGGGTGACTATGCTGAAAAATAAATATGTGGGCATAAAGGATAAAGATGTATGATGTTAATAAGATTTGTTTTATTAAAAACCTTTAAAAGTTTTCACATAAAAAATTTGGAGACATTAAGTTTCAGCACGTCCTCATAGTTTCTGAAAAAAAAAAAATACATATCTGAAATCCAACTGCAGATTATTTGAAAGGCGATACCTCAAATTTCTTGCAGTATTTGAAACTTTGTTCCCATTTACAATATATGCTTTTGTTTCGCTATGATACTAAGAAACATTTGTTACATGAAAGCGAGCCAGATGTAATGTGTATGAATGACAGCAGATAGATGAAGCACTCGATTTAAAGAGCACATAGCAGCAAATGATGTAATGTTGATTGCTGTTGTCACTATTCGAATTTTTGGAAATAACATCTTGCGGCAATTAAAATCATGCACTCGTGTTTTAGACATAGTTTTCCCATGTGCTTGAAACATAAACTGTCGAATGGCTCCAACTGTGGCCGATCTGCAAGACATCAACTTCTTGTATCACACACAACCTTCAACATTAACCGCAATAGTTTCTAAGGAATCTACTGATTGGTTAAAATATATGCCACGACTTCTTCTTCCTAGCCTTTTCTCCTGTCTCCACTGGGTCGGCGTGTTAATTCGGATTTGTCAATTTTAGTGGTAGAGGGCGTCCAGGTGCCCTTCCATACGCCAGCACTACCTCCACCGCCCCCCTCTCCCGGCGGTACTCGTGCAACCCACGTCTGCTTCTAAAGTTATCTTGCCTTTAAGAGTGAGAGCGTTTTCTAAATCTTTGCGTACCGTATATCGTGTGTGGGACATGGGTACCACTCCGGTATTTACCTAGCCATATGGGGAATTCCACCTAAAAACTACATCCAGGCTGACCATCATATTCGTATCTGCCAGAAGGGTTCGATCCAAGGTCGGCGCGGCCCACTGAATCCCGGAAGGGGCGCTTTAAAACGCTCGGCTATCCGGTCGGTTCAACGCCATATGCCATTACAGAAAAGAAATCACAGCAATAAATGAATAAAATGTAAGCTCTGTAGAACATGTTCTGGCTTGCAGTATTAACGCAGTGATGGTTCACTCACGTATCAGTTTATGTAGTAAGTAGGACAAGTGACAGAAACTGGCTTCCAGGCTGCAGACAGGTGTCTAGTAACATAGTGATTGATGATAGCGGACGACGAGGCTACAGCCACCGTGGGAAAGATGTTACACGGGGTCTGAATTTGGGGACTTCGTGACGCACTTGAGGCAGTCGAATTCCAAATACACCGTGAAAAATAACCGAATAAAATAGCAAGGAGCCGTCTGATGGCGAGCGTATGTAGCGAGGAGTTCTAGTGTGTGTAAATTTTCTAACCTTACGTCGCGAAGGAGTTTATCAGATGCGGACCTCTTTATTCAATTGATTCAACAAATAAGGGGGAAGAAGCCAGCCAACTAACGCATCCACACATTCAAAATGGTTCAAATGGCTCTGAGCACTATGCGACTTAACTTCTGAAGTCATCAGTCGCCTAGAACTTAGAACTAATTAAACCTAACTAACCTAAGGACATCACATACATCCATGCCCGAGGCAGGATTCGAATCTGCGACCGCAGCGGTCGCTCGGTTCCAGACTGTAGCGCCTAGAGCCGCACGGCCACTCCGGCCGGCTCCACACATCCAACTGTAGTGATTTAGGGGAACCGAGATATACTAAATCAGGATGACCTGACCGGAATACAAATCCCCCCTCCCCCAGCCAAGACGACGATTCCGTTTATTCTATTGTTGCGCCTGTTAGCTATCTCGCAGAGTTCCATTACTGATTAAAATTAAATGATCTCATGGCTTTTCTGGTCGGTTCTTAGGCAGCCTGGTGCAAGTCTTTGCACTTGACGCCGCTTCGGCGATTTGCGCGTCGATGAAGATGAGAGGAAATGCTAATGACAACACAAACACCCAGTCCCCGAACGATGAAAGTCTCCGACCCGGTTGGGAATCAAAGCCGGGACGCTGCGATCTACAGAGCTGCGGACGTCGATTTCTGGTAACAACCACTTTCGTGAATTGGTTTTCGACATCACAGCAGCGATAATTGGCAGTAACAAGGTGATTATGAGACCGAAACTACGAGTAATAGGAACACGCTACGGATTGCACACTCGCAACAGGTAATCTACTTCCAAGTTACGGTTTGGTCGGACGTGGCCACGTTCAAGATGCCTGCTGCTGTAGGAGTAAATTCGTTCCTCGAAAGGAAGCTACTGCAGTTGTCACCGCAGTACTAAGTATTGACAGAGACTGCAGTAAATGCAGAAGTTGGAGGCGACCCAAGTTAACTGTGACACGCATTGCGAAATGCAGATCGGCGATTAGGGAGAGCGTGCGGAGGAAGCAAAGGTCGGTCGCCGGGCAAGCAGATACCATCGTGGCTTTTGTTGCGTAACATATGCAGACGCCAGCGCGCCCACTCTCCTGTTTAAACAGGGACAGCTGTTCGCAGGGTTTCCTGTCGCCCTTAGGTCGAGGCCGAAACGTGGCTCCAGCAACAAATGCTTACGGGCACACGTGTAGCCACCCGCTTACGTTTACGACCATTGCTTAAAAACCTAGCTCGCCCACAATTTAAAACAGCCACTGTTTCTCTGTCACGCCCTTTGCTTTCGAGCTACAGAGTCCCCACTCTGTGTCCGGATATGCCCATGGAGCATTTATTTCAGTAAACGTCTTAACACTGAACAGAATACGAAAATTAGTAACTAACGCAAAATTGCACGAACAAAATCTCCCCCCACCCCCTCTCAATCCTTCCAAGTAGCGCCACTAATTCTTGAGTTTACAGACGATAACACCATCGCTGTGAAGAAGACTGGGCCAGCAGTCGGAATGCTGTGCTCACAAATGGTTTCTACAAAAAATGGTTCAAATGGCTCTGAGCACTATGGGAGTTAACATCTGATGTCATCAGTCCCCTAGAACTTAGAAATACTGAGACCTAACTAACCTAAGGACACCACACACATCCATGCCTGAGGCAGGATTCGAACCTGCGACCGTAGCGGGCGCGCGTTTCCGGACTGAAGCGCCTAGAACCGCTCGGCCACCACGGCCGGCCAAATGGTTTCTGCAATCCAGGTTGTTGCTCGCTAGCAGTATCCTAGATGAGATGTTTTCAAAGTGAGTAATACGTCATACTGCAGTGCTGGAAGAAACTATCTTATGTTCTGTGCATAATCCTGCGCTAAATTACCAACCAGCCTACTGCTCTATCGCTAACCCACCTAGCTTACACTATGGTCTTGCGAGCTCAAATATCAATGGCTATTCTCAGTCTGCGAGGATGCTGAAGCCATTAACATCTGGTCCACATAGAGGTCATTTGAGATACTATCTCAGTGTGTACGGATGAAGAGAAACCACTCCGTTAGGGTGCTATGTGATTTGGGTAAGCCACGTAAGAACAAAATCAACTGGCCGTGCCGTCAGTTGAGCCCTGGTCCTTCCCAGTACGTTCCACGTAACAGACCTCTTCATAAAGGATGGATACAATGTGACTAGAGCAGCAGAAGATGGGGAGCTCAGCTCTGCTAAGCAGAAAGGAAAAAGAAAAGGAAGATTCGGCGATGAAGACAAGTGGAGTGCAACATGTCGACGGGCCGCCGTGTCATCCGCTACCACTTATGGCGTCAAGGGACGCTTGGGGAAGGAAATGGGGCCACACACCGCTTTGTCGGCCATTGTCGGCTTTCCAAACCATATTTCAACCTCAAATTATTGTTATTTTGAATCATTCTTTGTAAATGTTGTAGATAAAACAAAAGGAAAGAAAACTGTAAAAAGATGAAAAACGAAAATTGTAAGATGTACGACCTGTTTTAAACATAAGGTAACAGGTCTATAATTTGGCAATAAATAAATAAATAAAATAAATAAATTTCCAAACCATGGAGCCGCTACTTCTCATTCAAGTAGCTTCTCAGCTGGTATCACTAGGCTGAGGTGACCCCGTTCCCGTCCTCTCACCAAGGAAAAAACACTGGCAATACCGTGAACTGAGCTCAGGGTCTCCGCATGGCAATCAGACTTGTTGAACCGTCAACTCCGGAGGTGGACCCAACTGTACAAATGGCTCTGAGCACTATGGGACTTAACTGCTGTGGTCATTAGCCCGCTAGAACTTAGAACTACTTAAACCCAAATAACCTAAGGACACCACACACATCCATGCCCGAGGCAGGATTCGAACCTGCGACCGTAGCGGTCGCGCGGTTCCAGACTGTAGCGCCTAGAACCGCTCGGCCACTCCGGCCGGCCCCAACTGTACACAGATGTTAAACTCGTAAACACAAATTTCCCCATTACAATGGGTTTATCGACAAACTATTGAAAAAATCTCACAATAATACTGAGTGTCCAGATCAAACGAATAATAATATTAAAATGTAATACCTTGAAAGGTAATTGAGATTTACAAGTGTGGTAACTCAAAATGTTTTTTTTTTACACTCCTAATACACCTCGGTATGCGCTCCATCTAATTCGTATTCCACTTCTCTCCCAGTATTTTGCATCACTGCATGCGTAATGTTTGCGGGAGCTACATGAATGTGATGGCGGAGATCTGGCAGATCTCGAACTGGTGTTTGGTACACTTGATACTTTGGTTCAAATGGCTCTGAGCACTACGGGACTTAACATCTGTGGTCATCAGTCCCCTAGAACTTAGAACTACTTAAACCTAACTAACCTAAGGACATCACACACATCCATGCCCGAGGCAGGATTCGAACCTGCGACAGTAGCGGTCACGCGGTTCCAGACTGAAGCGCCTAGAACCGCACGGCCACACCGGCTGGCTACTTGATACTTTGTCAAGTCCCACAGAAAAGAATCGGTGGCGTAATGTCTGGTCTTTTAGGGGGCCAAGCAATCGATGGATCTCCCAGTCCAGCGATCTGGGAACTCGTGACACAAGAAATCCCTCACAATGTTCACAAAATGGCATTATTGGAAAATCAGGTCAAGAGGAACTTGTGGCACAACATACAGTTCCAACATAACTACTTAAGTTCTTGCCGTAACTGTAGGCTCTGTGTATGAGAGACTTTCAACAATCCACACAACACATTCATCTTCGGAGAGTCGCGTTAACACTCTTTCACTTCGTGTGGGGGTTCACTTCCCCACATGCAGCAACTGTGCGTGTTTACCGTGCCAGAAGTGTGGAATCTACCCTCCTCCGTGAAACAAATTAAATCGAGGAATGTCTCGTTTTCAACTATATTTGCCAGAATGCCGGAATTGTCTCCGCGAAAGCCTTCCGTCGCGGCCTGTCCTCAGGCTTGAATTTTTGACGCAGCTGCAGTTTGTACGCCCGTAGGCGCAATCTTTTATGGACGACATCGCCTACTGTCGAACGAGGTCACTGTAACTGCCAATTTGCTTGTCCGACTGACTGACAAGGGTTCCGCTGGAACGACGAACGGATTAATTCAACAGTAGCCTTTGGAACTGCGTGCTTGGCGTGGTGGTCCGACGTCGAAAGTCAACTTCCAGTTTCCCGAAGCTGCTTGTTCCATTTCTTGATTGTTACGTAAGTGGGAACATGGACAGTTGGTCGCAGTCTATTCTTACCCTAAAAATGACGGTGTACCAGTGTAACAGACTTTAGCTCCGCGGCGGAAAGTACACATAGCACCTACTGCTGTGGAATCCACATGGCTACTGACGCGTGTTTACGTGAACAAAGCAATTATGCGCACGCGAATGCGCTACCAACTCCTGCATGCGAAAGCAGAAAAATTCTGAGTTACCATACTTGTAGAAGTAAATCGCCAATAAATATCTCAATTACGTCCCAAGTTATTACATTTTATATCATGATATGTTTAACTCGGACCGTCTATATGCCCCCCCCCCCCCCCCGATATTTATCTTCTTAATTACGCACTTCCCTTCAACTTTGACAAATGTTGGTCAGCATGTAAATTATGTTGGTAATACTGCCCCCACGCAGTCAACATGTCGTTTTGTGAGTTCTGCTCTCTCTCTCTCTCTCTCTCTCTCTCTCTCTCTCTCTCTCTCTCTCTCTTTTTCTCTGTCGCAGATAAGTGATAGATAGGTGGTGTGCGGTTCGCTGCACCCGATTTTTTTCTATATGTATCTGGCTTGTTTTGCGACTAGGGTTCCCAACTGTCCGGTCTGTCCAAATTTTGTTCGGCTTTTTAGCGATGAAGTAGAGAACGCACAACTAACTCCTGTTCCAAACTGACGACGTAAGCGTGAGGTATAAGTTTAAGGCGATAAAAGAAATATGACATAATATAGATATACCAACCAGTGGTATTCTCGTGTCTGTGTCTTATGTTTTTCTTCGTAGGTCGAACGACCCTAAAACACAATGCCACAATCGCGCTACCCGTAGAGCGAGCTGGTAAAGTAGAATGTATCGATCAGGCGATACCAATCCGCCACGCCAGTACTTAAATACAGATTAATATTAAAAAGGAAAACATTTCCTAATGATCTGCAAAACAACATATTTATTTGGTCATGAACCGGCTATGTAAACAATTTGAGTGTATCTTCTGTACAAATAATATCTGTGTAAATCTCACATCAGGTTTATCTGTGTTTGCGACAGCCAGTTCTCACCTGAAGATGGCCTGAGAAGCCGAAAGCCGGTTCGCAACCAAATATAACGTTGCAGACCGTTAGGAAGTGTTTTCCTTTTCAATATTATTACAATGTTCTGCCAAGGACCTACGAAAAATTCAATTAATGTTAAGTACAGATTATCGTTATTTCTTTATAAGTGCAACTGACATAACCAAAGTTATCGAGTGTCTGTTGGTTTTCCGTCCCAGAAGAATAAAAAGTTGTTTATTTTGTTTGATACAGAATTTTTACTTTATTCTGACATAAAACTATCTTAGCAAGAAGACTGAACAATTAAGAACACTAATCACTTAGTTGCTCTCATACTTGCCAAATTATGAATCCCTTTAAAGAATTGTTTTGGTTAAGCACGTTTAAGGCCGATCTCACAAAAAGCGACTGTAACTGAATATTAATAAACGACTGAAAATATCCAACGGAATCTACGCCTGTATTTGCTGACTATTTCTATTTGAAATATGTAGTCCTGCTTTTCTACTTTTGGACGTAGCAATCCTACTTGTGACCAAGCAGGATGACCAGTAGAAGAAGCAGACATGGTTAAAAAAAAAGATGCAGATTCTGCCCCCCCCCCAACGTAAAACAAGAACAAACACCAGCACATCACACCACACAAGTATGTGTAATGAACACAGAGCACAGACAGGCTAGAGTGCTTCGACTGGAGTAGTAAGAAAACATCTGGCTAAGACAGACTGATCCAAAAATCTGGAACTTATTCATTTTGTCACTAAATTTAACATCTTTAGTGGTGAATGGGACTGTTGTTATCGCTATAACGTAGCGATTCTCAAGCTGTGGGGCAGGCATTCCTACCGGGGCGTGATAACACTGAATGAGGGACGCAAGCTTATTCCAAACGAAAAAAAATTTAATTAAAAAACTGATTAATTTACTAACAAGAAAGCAAAAGAAAATGCATTGTCATAATATAAAATTAAAATTCACATTTACACTAATATAATGCACTAATAAATAGGACTATCTGTACTGTACAATAAAATTTAATAATAGACTTCTCAACACTAAAGTAAAGACAAGTTTGGTAATTATTAGTGGCTCTCGGCTTGCATAGCGAAGTTCTTAGTAGGAGAGTTTAATGTTAGAAATAGACACTCCAAGTTGATTTTCCATGTTTATCTGAGATCTGTTATCACAAAAAATCCTGTTTGGCTAAGGTAGGATGTAGGAAATGGTAATAGAATACTAAATACTCTTGTTTTCAGTGCAGAAAATTCATCATCCAGACCTCTCCAAAATTCAAAGAGCGATTTATTACTAAATAATGTTCTGATTTCGCCATTTGGCGTAAAATTTATGAAGATTTTTCTTCTGCGTTTGACAGACTTTCGGGAGTATTATGGAATAGATTCCTAACCCACCCGTAATGCTCTACCAAATTTTCGTCAGCACGAAAACACTTTTTAAAATTCTTTTCCAGCGTGGTTAAGTGATTTTCAGTGATTACAAAAATAATTTCCACGTGTTTTTTAGCTTCGTAATTAATTACTCGATTATGTCAACCAAGTAACTCAATTTAATCACAGATAAACAATCTCGAAACTTCTCGGCTTCTGGTCGGTTTTCCTCTTCTAGAAAATTACGATTTCTTTTCCTAACCCATCAACAGACTGTAAAAATTTCCTGCGTGATAAGCATGCCGCTTCGCAATAAAATAGTAACAATGAATGTGCTGTACCCATTTCTTTACAAACTAAAGGCAAAATTAAAATTCTTGATTATAGGGATCTCATTTTTATCTTTAATATTGAAGCAGAAAATTTTTGTCAGATTGTATATAACTGTTCATTTTTAAATTAATACTAAAGCTAAAAAAATGTTAAAATGATAAGCATTTGAAATTGCTAGACAATGAACATAATGGACACCTGACAATTTCGGAAGAAAATGCAATTTTTACACGCCGTCCGCGAGAGCCTGGCAACACATTAAATCGGCGGTTTTAGAAACTCTGAAAGCCTCTTCCAATCGGCCACCTGACCGCAGCGCACGTATTCTCAACACCCCACTCACCGAGAAGAGGCAGCGGCATCGAATCGGCTCACCGTCCTAGTAGCAGACCGGCGTGCACACTGGCTTCTGTACATACGGCAAAACTGCGCGTCGTGCAACGCCACCAAACAGAGACAAATGCAGTTAACCATAACTGTCACATCCTGTCCCGTGCAACTCTAGTTGCTGCACATGGTTTGACTTTTATAATTTACTGTTTTATAGTCTTTAATGTCTTATACTTTCAATGTTTTTAAAATTCATAATAATTTATGACACTTCATGTGTTGTAGGTCCTCTACATAATTCCACTTCTGTAATTTTCTTTGTATCTTTCACTATTTATTCATCCATTAACCCACGTCCGGCCAACCTGATTTAGGTATTTCGTGATCTTTCTAAATTAATTCAGGCAAATGCCGAGTTGGTTCCTTT
This sequence comes from Schistocerca piceifrons, assembly GCF_021461385.2. NCBI lineage: Eukaryota > Metazoa > Arthropoda > Insecta > Orthoptera > Acrididae > Schistocerca > Schistocerca piceifrons. Next base: position 247,354,390 of record NC_060149.1, read on the forward strand.
GAAAGGGGACCGCCGATATCCTTCCTCGTCATTCCCTGTTCCGATGGGACCGATGAGCTCGCTGTTTGGTTCCCTCCCTCAAATCAACCAACCATACATCCAGTGTTCTAGACCTATACTTTTAATATTTCAATCAGTTTAGTTACTTTATTGCGACTATTATAACCTACAATTTTATCTCCCTTTTACAGTTTTATGGATCTGTTCTGGTATGTGAACAGAGAATTTCTTACATAAGGACCTTCTGCAGTTTTAGTATAAGACCCTCTCTTATTAAACCCATAGCATCCCTCCCTCTCCCCTCGCCCTATTTTATAATTTCACTATTTTATGGAGTTTACATTTTACACCCCCATCTTTTACACTATTCGTGTTTCAACGAGAATTTCAACATAATTATACGTTCTATAATTTTAGCACGACCCCCTTCTTAGACTGATGACATCCTCACCACCCCCTCCCTGCATCGTTTCCTCTCCCCCAATCAGCCTCACTCCATTCCCCCCCCCCTCCCCCGTTCCCATCCACCAACTACTTAAAAAAACTGAATGCAGTTGCGAAGCCGGCCGAAGTGGCTGTGCGGTTAAAGGCGCTGCAGTCTGGAACCGCAAGACCGCTACGGTCGCAGGTTCGAATCCTGCCTCGGGCATGGATATTTGTGATGTCCTTAGGGTAGTTAGGTTTAACTAGTTCTAAGTTCTAGGGGACTAATGACCTCAGCAGTTGAGTCCCATAGTGCTCAGAGCCATTTGAACCATTTGAGCAGTTGCGAAACAGAGTACCCTGCTACGTGGTTTTGAGCGGAAAAGACAGGTGTTGACGAAACTACTTAGGTACCTTCTACATGTACGTACAATTCTTTTCTTTTCTATTTATTGCAAAATATTATATGGTTCACTTTTAGTTTTACTTTGTTTTCAATCTGAAGAAGATCCAGAGTGAGCGAAACATGTAATCAATTAAAAATGTGCAACTGAGACGGAAAAGTAAATGAGAATTATCTTAAGCCGGCCGAGGTGGCCGAGCGGTTCTAGGCGCTTCAGTGCTCAACCGCGCGACTGCTACGGTCGCAGGTTCGAATCCTGCCTCGGGTATGGATGTGTGTGATGTCCTTAGGTTAGTTAGGTTTAAGTAGTTCTAAGATCTAGGGGACTGATGACCTCAGATGTTAAGTCCCATAGTACTCAGAGCCATTTGAACCAATTATCTTAAATACCAATACAGTTGCTGAATCTCTCAAGCCGATCATGTCGGCTATAGTGATCATCAAGTATTTATTGTTTCATTAACCTATAGCTGAACTGCAAGAAAACAACACAGTACTTTCAAAAAATTAATACACGCTTAGGTTTTATATACCCCAGCGTGTGCTTTACACTTTCGTTTAACAAATGTGTCCGCTATCATAAATTGTCAGTCAATGTTCTTCTGTTCTAGTATGTGCCATGGTCACGTCGCGTCTCCTGTGTCATGCGAGTGTACTTGAAGTCACAGTCTTAGTGAACTGCTAGCCTCTACGGAAAAGTAAACAAATGTTCCGTGGCAAAGGGTGCAGTCACAGTGGCACCGATATCGGTGGATTCCGACGACGACCGACATTGGCCGAGACAGACGATCTTTTCAAATCAGTACGCCACTAAGTGTGCGGTCACAATGCACCCGATCTCATCTCCCGAACGTACGGACTTCAAGCGACAATCGGTGACATTCAGATCAGTCTTCTTTTTTTTTTGTCAAATCGTTCGACGTTGTCGCACACGAAATATGGACTGTGAGAAACTGGTAAGTTTAGTCCAAGAAGGAAGGAATTTGTGATATCTTGAGGAAGAAAAATATCGTAATCTGAGTAAAGTTCGGAATCTATGGCCCAAATTTGCAGCTTTATTGGAAACCACAAGTTGGCAAAAATGTTGGTTGGAAATTTGAGAAGTAAATTACAACCTCAAAAAAAAAAAAAATTGTTCAGGCGAGAATGGTAACGTATCTTACGCTTAAAATTACTAGAGTAGGTCTTTTTTGGGCTATGGTCTGTCTACAGGTTATTTGCTTGGTTGTGTTTTTATGGCAATCGTTTTATATGAGGTGGTTTGCAAATATGGTCAGTTTTGAGTGCTTTAGTTGTTCAGGATATGTAATTCTAAAATGTATGTTTGTCTTTCACATGTATGCTGCATGACAGTCATTGAACATTAATTTACATACGTTTGTATTGTTGATTTTATCTGAAGTTGTGCAGAGTGTTTGTAATCACGCTTTTAAGTGTCATCATGAATCACCTCGATTATTTAATAGAACGTTTCTCTCTTCATATCATATATTCGTAACACTTGTCCGGCTATTTCAATAACTGAGAAAAGAGTGTGCAGTACTCTTCACATTCTCTTCGAGGCAGATGTAGTTCATTCATGCCACTGCCCTATCCACACAATACACTACTCCACACCCTACGTCTTTCCCACCGACTGTATATTTCAACTATCCACCAAAACTCCTACATATTATCTCCATAGTTTTCCTTTCTAACAGACCGCTATCTTTATACTCACACCCGCAACCCTACGTAACATACTCTCTCTTCCGACAATAGTTTTTACCGTAAATGAAAGTGTAGTGCTTCAGTGTTTGTATCAGAAGAATTTCATCTTCCTGCGATATGTTTTTAGAATGTATACATTTCCGTTTTTTAACTGTCCGTCTTTGATTTTAATATAAAACACAAAACAGCCGCCGGCCGCTGGTGGCCGAGCGGTTCTAGGCGCTTCAGTCTGGAACTGCGCGACCGCTACGGACTGATGACCTCAGATGTTAAGTCCCATAGTGCTCAGAGCCATTTGAACCATTTTGAACAAACAGCCCCAAATTTTGTTTCTGTAACTCATTATACTTTTTTTTTAAATTCACCTGGCTGAAGAGCAGAGAATTGTACCCATATGGGGCGAGGGGGATGAAATAACAATAAAGAAAAAAAAATCCGTAATGCAGCACTAGTTTCCAAGCCCAAAAACGTCGTGGTATCCGTCCCGCCCAAGGTTGTTAAAATCTAAACTACTTCACAGAACAGATTCAACCCTGACCTAATCTCACCTTCGCGACATCACCAAAAACTGAGATCGGATGCCGGCCGCGGTGGTCTGGCGGTTCAGGCGCTCAGTCCGGAACCGCGCGACTGCTACGGTCGCAGGTTCGAATCCTGCCTCAGGCATGGATGTGTGTGATGTCCTTAGGTTAGTTAGGTTTAAGTAGTTCTAAGTTCTAGGGGACTTATGACCACAGCAGTTGTCCCATAGTGCTCAGAGCCATTTTTTTTGAGATCGGATGCACTATGATCAAGCTGTCGGCCGATATTATAGGGCGATCTCTGACGGCGGAATCTGGTGACCGCTGTCCGTACCACTGTCGGAAAGCAGCCTAAGTCATTCACTATCTGCTGATCGCCCATCGATACAGATTACAGTCTATGCAAAAAAATGGTTCAAATGGCTCTGTGCACTATGGGACTTAACATCTATGGTCTTCAGTCCCCTACAACTTAGAACTACTTAAACCTAACTAACCTAAGGACAGCACACAACACCCAGTCATCACGAGGCAGAGAAAATCCCTGACCCCGCCGGGAATCGAACCCGGGAACCCGGGCGTGGAAGCGAGAACGCTACCGCACGACCACGAGATGCGGACTTACAGCCTGTGCATATTTGTGTTTCCATTTTTTTTTTAACAACCCCTCGAGTTTATTAGGACGCACTGACAGTGAACCATTTAGATGAGCTGTTAGCTGCTCGTACAGTTTTCCTTTCTACCTGACCCTCGCTGGCGGCTGCAGCAGGCAGCGCCGTTTCCGTAGATGGCGGCGACGCTCTCACGGCGCGGCCCACGTGCCTTCTGCCTGGCTAACTGCAGCTTCCTGCAGCAACCGGTTCCAGAGCCACCGCCGACATCCAATTTGCAACACACCGAGTCGCCCTGCTCCTGCCGCTCGTAACACTAACAGCCAGTCACTTGCAGCTCCTCACAAGATACTCGCAAGCAACATTTTTGCGGGGGTTTGCAGCCTTCTGCCATCACCTCACCGTATTTTACATCGCGCTTCGAGCCGATATCACGTAGCATCGCGTCCAGCCATCGACGGTCAACGTTCGAAAACACCTCGAAGACATCGGGCGCGTACAAATTGAGCCCTACCACGCCCACTGCGTCGCTCAAATTCGTGACCTGCCTCTTACTGCCAAAGCGCTTCGCCGAGCACGGCTAATCGCACGAGCTTCTCTGAAACGTGAGAGAGATGTTAACAGGGAGCTTTACTACCGTACGTATACTACAGATTTCCAGTTTATAACACGTGTACGTGAACACTGTTTAGTAAAACGTAATCTTTGTGATTATTTCACCTACTATAATTCTTCAGTTTCTCCCGATATATTTGTTGACCGAACAGTCCACAGATGTACTCGCCAGCGCATCTCACGATGGCGACATGTTTGATCGCCGAAATATTGTGCCCATTGGACACTATGGAGCGGCAGTACACACGTGGACTGTTCGATCATTTTACTTACTGTTTCATTTTATGGAAGTCGTCCTATCATTCAATGACAAATAACACCATCATTGTCACGAAATGTCACGCTTATCCTGGTATTTCTCCCACATCTCAACAACGGTGTGTTAATGCCGAGGAAAAAAAAATCTGCCCAAATATTCAGTCAGTGCTTATGGCATTTGTCAACGCATACTGAAAGCAGAAATGGGGAACCAACCAGTTTGCAACTTAGAGCATGGATAGCTGTCGAGATCACATGTATTTAAACAGTTTTGGACTCAAACCTCTGTCTAGGAGGATACTACTTCAAATACTCGCACAGCCTGGAGGACATGTTTAGCATAAGCTGTCTCTCATAATAAAAATTATGGTATCTTTCTTAGTTCAGTACTGTACGGTACACACGCAGCGCAATAATTCTATTCTATCACGGAGTAACGTGAAATCTGTGAACGCATATATATATATATATATATATATATATATATATATATATATATATGTGTGTGTGTGTGTGTGTGTGTGTGTGTGTATGTATGTGTGTGTATTTTCCTGACTAGCCGATCCAGCGAAGAGGTATTAACTGTAGTAAGGGCACGTCACAATTAAATTATATTCACTTTCAGCATGGCTAATAGCTGCCGTGTCGTAACAACGGTTCGTGGGTCGTACAGAAATCGGATAACAAGTTCTCACAACAAATTAGCCCATTTTCTATGCCTCTTTTCACGTGCAAGATTACAAATTTTAAAAAGTAGTGACAAGTGTCACCTTCCGGTAGAACTGCCTTTCACAAGAAGAAGTGATCTTTTTCACATCCTTCACTGGCTGTTCTAGCAGCACAAGAGATTTATTAACTCTAAAAACAAATTACTTGAATGGGCCCGACTACATTATGAGCTTTATGAAATATGCTGTCTAGATCGCTTAATTTTTTTAAAATTAATTATATTATTTCATAACATGATTCAGCTACAGGCATCACCAGAACTGAGCTTAGAATTTCTGACACAAACTTCTGTGTCACTGTACAGCGCCGAAGTGGAGCGTCAAATCAGAAATGAAATTCAGACGTGAAACAATGCAGGTACTAAACAAACTTCGATGCCGAAGTAAAGAAGGTGGCTTCGCAAAGAAAGCAACGCCTAAAGTCGTTCAGGGACAACACGGAATACCAAAATAATGATGGCTGGGCGAGGTTCTGAATTCAGCAAATCCTGAAAATGAGCTCAGCTTCTTCATCGCTGTGACTCAAACAAAGTTATACACGATAAACAAATCAACAGCAAGCGTCACTGCGTCGCATTCCATTATTATTTTGCGTTATACGTAATCACTTGAAGATTCGAATCGCTTATTATTAGATTGTGCTTTTGTAATTCACACTTTCCGCGCACTCAGATGTCATCCGCTGCGACCGTCACAAGAAACAATTACATTACACATTTTACTGCGAATATGGAACAAAATCGATAATATCAACAACGGGTCTAAATTATATATTCTCAATCGGAAAGTCTGATTTCCATTTCTATCGACAAGATCCCAACATAAAAATTTCCTGCTAATGACACAGTTGCATCTGTATCAACATTCGCAGCTGACACAAGTCTACTTTTCATGTGTTATCTGGACAGGTATTCCCTTATCTGGTGAGAACTTGCGATAGTTATTCTGCTAACCAGGAGTCCGATGCACTCAAGCTGATAAAATACACTGAGGTGACAAACGACATGGAATACCTCCTAATATCGAGTCGGACCTCCTTTTGCCCGGCATAGCGAAGCAACTCGACACGGCACGGACTCAGAAAGGCGTTTGAAATCCCCTGCATAAATATTGAGCCATGCTGCCTCTATAGCCGTCCATAATTGCGAAAGTGTTGCCGCTGTAGAATTTTGTTCACAAACAGGCCTCTCGATTATGTTTCATAAATGTTCGATGGGTTTCATGTCGGGCGACCTGCGTGGCCAACTCTTCGCTCGAACTGTCCAGAATGTACACTATGTGATCAAAAGTATCCAGACAACCCCAAAAAAATACGTTTTTCTTATTAGGTGCATTGTGTTGCCACCTACTGCCAGGTACTCCATATCAACGACCTCAGTAGTCATTAGACATCGTGCGAGAGCAGAATGGGGCGCTCCGCGGAACTCACGTACTTCATACGTGGTCAGGTGATCGGGTGTCACTTGTGTCATACGTCTGTACGTGAGATTTCCACACTGCTAAAGATCCCTAGGTCCACTGTTTCCGATGTGATAGTGAAGTGGAAACGTGAAAAGACCCGTACAACATAAAAGCTTACAGGCCGACCTCGTCTGTTGATTGACAGAGACCGCCCGCAGTTGAAGAGGATCGTAATGTGTAATTGGCAGATATCTATCCAGACAGGAATTCCTAACTGCATCAGAATCCACTGCATGTGCTATGACAGTTAGGAGGGGGGTGAGAAAACTTGGATTTCATGGTCGAGCGTCTGCTCATATGACACACATCACGCCGGTAAACGCCAAAGACGCTTCGCTTGGTGTAAGGAGCGTAAACATTGGACGATTGAACAGTGGAGAAACGTTGCGTCGAGTGACGAATCACAGTTCACAATGTGGCGATCCGATGGTATGGTGTGAGTATGGCGAATGCCCTGTGAATGTCATCTGCCAGCGTGTGTAGTGCCAACAGTAAAATTCAGAGGCGGTGGTGTTATGGTGTGGTCGTGTTTTTGAGGGAGGGACCTTGCACCCCTTGGTGTTTTGCATGGCACTATCACAGCACAGGCCTACACTGATGTTTTAAACACCTTCTTGCTTCCCACTGTTGAAGAGCAGTTCGGGGCTGGCGATTGCATCTTTCAACACGATCGAGTACCTGTTCATAATGCACGGCCTGTGGCGGAGTGGTTACACGACAGTAAATCCCTGTAATGGACTGGCCTGCACACAGCCCTGACCTGAATCCTATAGAACACCTTCGGGATGTTTTGGAACTCCGATCTCATGCCAGGCCTCATCGACCGACATCGATATCTCTCCTCAGTGCAGCACTCCATGAATGATGAGCTGCCATTCCCAAAGAAACCTTCCAGCACCTGACTGAACCTATGCCTGCGAGAATGGAAGCTGTCATCAAGGCTAAGAGTGGACCAACACTATACTGAATTCCAGCATTACTGATGGAGGGTGCCACGAACTTGTAAGTATTTTCAGCCAGGTGTCCGGATACTTTTGATCACATAGTGTACTTGAAACCAATCGCGAATAATTGTGACCTGGTGACATGGCGCAACGTCACAAATAGTATTCCATCCTTGTTTGGGAACATGAAATCCACGAATGGCTGCAAATGGTCTCCAACTAGCCGACTATAACCAGGCCCCAGTCCATTCAATGTAAACACAGCCCACACTATTATGGAGCAATACAAACTTGCACAATGCATTGTTGACAAAGTGGATCCACGGCTTCGTGGTGTCTCCGCCACACTCGAACACTATCAGCACTAACCAACCGAAATCCAGACTCATCTGGCTAGGCCACGGTTTTCAGGTCGTCTCGAGTCCAACTGATATGGTCACGGGCCATCTGAGAGGCTCTACAGACGACGTCGTGGTGTTAGCAAAGGCACTCACGTCGCTCTTCTGCTGTCATGGCCCACTAGCGCCAAAATTTGTCGCACTATCGTAACGAATACGTTCGTCGTACGAACCACATTGATTTCTGCGATTATTTCACACAGTGTTGCTTGTCTGTTGGTACTGGCAAGCCGGCCGCTGTGGTCTCGCGGTTCTAGGCGCGCAGTCCGGAACCGTGCGACTGCTACGATCGCAGGTTCGAATCCTGCCTCGGGCATGGATGTGTGTGATGTCCTTAGGTTAGTTAGGTTTAAGTAGTTCTAAGTTCTAGGGGACTGATGACCACAGCAGTTGAGTCCCATAGTGCTCAGAGCCATTTGGACCATTTGGTACTGGCAACACTACGCAAACGCCGCTTCTCTCGGTCGCTAAGTAAAGGCCGTCGACCACAGCGTTATCCGTAGTGAGAGGTAATTCCTAAACTCTGTTATTTTCAGCACATTCTTGACTCTGTGGCCCTCGGAATATTAAATTCCCTAACGACTTCCGAAATGGACTGTTCCATGTGTCTAACTCCAGCTACAATTTCGCGTATAAAGCCTGTAAATTACCTTCGTGCGGCCATAATCACGTCGGAAATCTTTTCGAATGAAGCACATGAATACTAATGTCAGTTCCACTAATGCATTGCCCTTTTATACTTTGTGTTTGCGATACTACCGCAATCTGTATATGTGCAAATCACTATCCCATGACTTCTGTCAGCTCAGTGTACGTTTCTGACAACACTGTCATAACGGCACCTGAATGATGAAAATATAACTGCGCTGGAAACCATGTTAGATTTCCCTTGTACCGGCCGGTGTGGGCGAGCGATTCTAGGCGCTTCAGTCTGGAACCGCGCGACCGCTATGACCGTAGGTTCGAATCCTGCCTCGGGCATGGGTGTGTGTGATGTCCTTAGGTTAGTTAGGTTTAAGTAGTTCTAAATTCTAGGGGACTGATGACCTCAGATGTTGAGTCCCATAGTACTCAGAGCCATTTGAACTTGCCTTGTAATTACAGATAAGCAGCCAGAAAAAGTGTAATCCCCTTAATATCAAATTCACCATCACCGACCTTTACATATTTCATTTCTTAACCCCATAAAAATAGTAGATGACTTTGGCTCTCCAAGTTATCAGCAGGAGAAAAATTGTTCGGTGAAGTACCGCTGTATGTTCGAAGACACATCATCTTTCAGTCTTACACTATTTCACTATGTGTAGACCTCACGTCCGTCAAGTAGCTTCGCGTCGTAAAGCCACAAGCTCCAACGACGTCAACACTTTTCTGTATTTCATGTAAGCTAGTAAAATGATAGTGTGTGACTTCCTTACTTAAAAACATATTTTCGAAAACAGTGCTGTCAGAAATGCGTTGCTACTACAGCGTCCGACTACCTTTAATTTATCAATTGATGTATCGAATTACGTAACTGTTCAGTAATAATGTGCCTCTCAGAAAAAGAAGAAAAAAGGAAGATAGGTTTTTAACGTCCCGTCGACAACGAGGTCATTAGTGATGGAGCACGCACACGAACGGCGCGCGCGAAGATTTGGGCACAAATCTCTCTCTCTCTCTCTATCTCTCTCTCTCTCTCTCATATACATGGGTTCAGTGTCCAACCTTTTTGTTAACTTTTTCGCCTTTTTGTTAACTTTTTCGTGTTGACGGAGGGACGGAGGTTAGAAACGTGCTCCTACCGACTGCAAGTCCAGTACCTTCACGACTGCGACACCTCACTATTTTGCAGAAGAGAGGAGAGAGGAGAACGAGGTAATGTGTACCCACTAACTGTGTCAGCAGGCAATTATTACCAGGGGAACGCGCTATGGCGCCCGACAGCTGCTCCAGCCCCTGGAGTCAAGCGATGTGTCACAGTGCTTATAACAACTGAACTCACTAGCGGCATTACCAGGGTCCAAGTGTAAGTTTTGCTTTGTTTCCCTTAGTCTGTAATTGCGAATACTGGGATATTTCCTTAGAATAGGGCACAGCCGATATCCTTTTCTACCCAAAATTATTGTCGGTCTCTAATGAGAGCGACGAAGATGGAGGTTTAAATCCTAAACTTCCTAAGAAGTGACTGTGCGGCAGCACTTGATGGACACATGATTAGCATGGTGCTTTCGTGGTTCGTAATGTCCGCTTTCCAAACTGGAACCTGTGCTTCCCCTAGGTTGTCCTCAGATGTCAATCTGGATCCCTTTCCAGTCCTCGAATTGAGGAAACATATTCGGAACAGCCAGGATCCAATCCGATTCCCTCAGGCGGCAAACATGCCTACTGCTGAATTCAGTAGGCGGAAGCAAATGCGTGTTTATGTATATAAGATGAACGCATTTGTGGTGAATTTGTGTCAAAGGAAGTGGTTTAATTAATGACACAGACAGCCAGTGAAACGCATGCACTCTTAACAGATCACAGCAGATGTGACACGGGTGAGTCCTTATTGCTCACTGCATTTCTTGTCGATTTGTTGGCGAAGACAAGCGAATGAAATTAATGGCGAGCAATGTCATAATAACAAAACTCGGCGAAACAGCTAGAAGATCTACAGGCAATCATTTGGTTAGGCGATGAACATGAAACCGATTGTGGCAAACACGATAACTTTTCTAGCGGAGTCATCAACTCAAAGATTGGATTGAGCTCTGAAGTGATCTGCTAGGCATGGTCCCCTTCCTCGGACCTCTGAACTGGTTGTCCGGTCGGTTATACAGTGCTCTACAGTTTATTGTGGACCCCGAGCCACAGTGTAACCCAGCATTTTAAACATTAACAAACAAATCCGAGACCTTTCGATTGGCTGTCTGGCATGTCACCACCGAGTCGCACACCAGACGTCTGAATATAATGAGCTCATTCACTAAGCGATTGCAGCGCCTCTGGTGATGAATTAACCATAACCTACATGACAACAGACTTACGCAGCGCCTCTAGCGGAATAAATCTGTATTCAAATAGGTCGTCTGCTTTGTGAACTGTTTACATTCCAAATGTAGATTTCGTACTCTGAAGAGAGGTACCATATGCGGAAGACTGGTCAGTCGAAGCTTACATAAAGCGCGTTCGCCTTACGAAATTAAGAGAGAGAGAGAGAGAGAGAGAGAGAGAGAGAGAGAGAGGTGCGCTCACTACGGCGATATCCGGCGGAGCGCAGCGCGGGGCAGCGCCGGCGGCCGGCCGGGCCGGGAGTCGGAGTTAAGGCTATCGATTCGGCGCGGCCGCCATCTTGGGCCGCGGCGGGCTTTGTGCCACCGGCGCTGGCGCGGCGCAGCGCGCGGCCCAAAAAGGCAGCGGCCGGCCGACGGCGGACCGAGACCGGCGCCATCTTCCCCGCGGCCGCGGCTGACGCATTCGCAATTCCGACGACCGGGCCACGCGTCGATACGGCGCCCGGGCCGCAGCGCGCCGCAGGTGACACCGTTAATTCCGAGAGCGCCGCCTGTCTGAGAGCTCTGCCAATTTCCGGGAACGCGCGCCGCTGCTGCTGACAGATTTCAGATTTCCGCTGCCCACGACTTGCCGCAGCCTCTGTAACAGGTGCTCCCCGTCCGTCCGCTCGCGCCGTTGACAGCCTTTCGTGCACGCCCGACCGCCCAGCAACGCTCTGTATGGTGTCCAACTTAGGTCGCTGTTAACAAGCTTTCATCTTTTATGTCGTATCTTCGTGCGCTACTCTGCCGAGACTGTTCACCATTTCGATCTCTTTTTATCCCGCGTTCCTATTTTCTGCTCTGCTCCCCTGTGTCTGACATGACCTGGCTCCAGCGCTTTTCTGCTCTTCTTGTCTTGTCGAATACGACAAAAAAAACCTACGTAACTAACAAGCCATTAACGAATGGACCATGCGACTAGCTACTGTTGTCGCATTTTTAAATGCAAACTTCCCCGCTAATTAAGTCCACCGTGTGGTCCTGTTCTACAATTGCATGTATAAAGAGTGAAACCGAACTTCACCGCAAAATTTCGGACGTTCTTCAGGGGCATTTTCTGATAATTTTGATGTAAGAGAACAGTGGTCTCTGGTGCCCCGTTGCAGAGTAACAATGTATTGCGCTTGTTACCCCCACTACCTTTGTTTCTCTGAAAATACCCACACAACTGAGAAAAGCCAGTCACCAAAGAGCAAAACACGAAACACAGGGTAATGGAACAATCTTCAGACGATTCACAAGATATGTGTTGAGGTTGCCGTCTGTACGCAAACAGCTCAGCGTAGCCTCGTTGCGCCGCTTTTCTACTACATTCAGTAAACCCATACACAAGGTGCATCTCGGCCATATCTTCGTCAATCTATACTGCTGTGTATCACTGCTACTACTCCCCGCCCATTATATTATTCCACTTGGCTTCCCGTGGCCATTAGCGGAAATACACGCCGACGTTAAACAAAGGAAAACGCATCGCAATGTGAATGATTTCAAAGCAGTTATGCATACACTGTCAAATGTTTCAGCACGTCATCGAGAAATATCAGGATAAAAACTCATGATAAGCCGACCAAACGGCCCTCACTCTCAGGTGCAATAATGTAGTGGTCGAATAATACCGTGAATGAATGGAGCATTCCGTCGACTCCTTCTTCTCTTTTCCCCGTCTAGCACGGGCTACGCAAATTTTCGCAATTTAGCTCCGCAGTCGGATGCCCTTCCTGTCGCCGGAGCGTCGCGCGGGGTAGCTGAGCGGTCGAAGCGCCTTGTCACGGTTCGCGCGGCTCCCCCCGTCGGAGGCTCGAGTCCTCCCTCTGGCGTGTGTATGTGTATGTGTGTGTGTGTGTGTGTGTGTGTGTACGTGTATGAATGTGTGTGTGTGTGTGTGTGTGTGTGTGTGTGTGTTTGTTGTCCTTAGTGTTAAGTTAGTTTAACTTAGATTAAGTAGTATGTAAGCTTAGGGACCGATGACCTCAGCAGTTTGGTCCCATAAGACCTTACCACAAATTTCCAAAATTTTGTCACCACAGCGTCACTAACCTAAGGGTGGCGGGCGTGGGGGGAGAGGGGGGGGGGGAGACAGGTCGTGTGCACCAGTATAAACTGTGTTGTGTGTGTGACTATTTTAACTGTTCGTGCCTCGTATTTTCAGAGGCGGAAAGGGAAGGGGGCAGCGCAGTATTTACCTAAACGAACGTGGAAAACTGCCTAAAAAACCACACAGCCTGACCCGCGCACCAGACGCCGTCAATCAGCCCCGCGGATTGGATCTCGGCGTGACTCACCTTTCAGTCGCGCAAGCTAGCGCACTGCGCGTTATGCTATACGAGCAGGATGTACATACAGTCAACATACGCACATATTTTCTGTGCAATAGATATCCAAATATAATATAAATGCGGGAGGGGGGGGGGGGGAGAAATCAAACAAGATGCAATTACTCTGTAGCGTGCCACCAGAGTCCATTGGTCCCTTTCACCAAAATTGCCGGATAATAATCGTGAACAAAATGCGTGTGAAATCTTATGGGACTTACTGCTAAGGTCATCAGTCCCTAAGCTTGCACACTACTTAACCTAAATTACCCTAAGGACAAACGCACACACCCATGCCCGAGGGAGGACTCGAACCTCCGCCGGGATCAATCGTGAACAACTTCCGAAATTTTGTGGTTAGGGTTCGGGTTCGCCTTGTATGTTACTGGGCTATCAGTCAGGAATGAGCTACAAATAGGTTTTTAGATGACTGTCTGTCCCGCTCCGTGGCGTATAGGCTACATTTCAGGACAGTGGTCGAAGTAAATATGAAGGGACCTGCTGATACGTCCCCTCGGGACTTCGTCCTTTTCATGAGCTTTCCCCTTGTGATACGACATCTCTGTTCTTCAAACAGTGTAACTCTGTGCTCAGTGGATTTCTTCTAGGAAAGGGACACGTTTCTCAGTTGTTAGTAATGCCTTAGCTTAAATCACAAATTGCCCTTGAGCCACTCCTTCTGAGCTCCAACATTGCAACTAACCTCGTTTTGGAGTAGCATGCGGGGGTTGGGATGCGGTGGACGGGCATAAGAATCCATTCGGATATGATACTGAACTGTTAAGCCTCTATACTTGTACTACTGGCATCCTCCACAAGGCTAATAGTTGTTCGTTGATCGTGTCAAGTGATGCTAGTGAGGATATTTGATGGAACTATTCAAACACTTCAATGTAGCGCCTGTTCGCTGTCCATATCCCACTGCAGTTGGATAAACGTCACACAAATCTACAGCTAATCCGTAAGACACTTTGTTGAATGAGCGGAGCGTACTTTGTGTTCCTTACCCATTATCCTGTTCCAGACGCGAATGGTTCGCGGGAAGAACGACTGAGGGCAAGCGAGCTCGAATCGCTCTAGTTTTACCTTCATGGTCTTTTCGCGAGTTAGAGGTAGAAGGACACAATATATTGGTTGACTCTTCTATGAAAGTACGCTCTCGGAACTTTAACAGTAAAACATACTGCGATGCTGAAGGTCTCTCTTGCAGTGTCTTCTACTAGAGCTGGCTAAACATCTCTGTGATGCTTTCGCGCTTGTTCAGAGTACCTGTAACGAATAGCGCTGCTCTTCTTCGGATCTTGTCTGTTTCCCCTATAAACCCTATCCTCCCACCCTCACGAGCAATATTCAAGTATTGGTCGCACGATCGTTTTGTAACCTAGGTCCTTTTTGGGTGAACTACATTTGCCGCGGATTCTTCCAATGGATCCCAGTCTGACATCTGTCATACCTATGACAAATAACCCACAATTTCGAAATTCAGTATTCGGATTTCCTGGCACTTAAAGTACAGTAAGGCAACCAGTACGACAAAACTGCAAAATCCTACAGTTGGTAGGAGTCAGGTTAAATTGGAGCTCCCACATTCCCGGCGAGCCGCCTAGTAAATCAGAGGGAGACAAGGCCACAGCATTCCCGACAGGGATTGGCTTTATTGAGGCAATTACAGGAGCAGCAGTAGCTTAGATAAACATTAGTAGGTATGCAAATCTGTTGTGACGTAGTTGAGGGAACCATCTCCGCATCTGCCTGCAGAGGTACGAGAAACTAGGGAGGACTGTACGGAGACGCGAATATCAATGCTTCCGAATACAGTTCCAGTGGCTTAATCTGGCGATCCTTTCGTTGGTCCCTAACAGGACTACACCTCCTAAAATACCGCGATATTTGGACTGGCTAATGCTTTATTTAGCGCAAATATCTAGAACATGTAGCGGCTTTTCCACGAGGAGCTGCACACTCAAGCTGGGTTCTCAAACACCGTCACTACCGGCACCAATCATGTCGCACGCGGGAGCACTGGTATTTTGCATCTGCAAGGCGGCAGGCGCCAGGAATCAAAACACAAGTAAATCTTAAAATTCATTTACCATCTTGGCGCAAGTTCTTCGCCCCGCTTCACTCTCATACATAGATGTTGCCACATGCTGAAACAGCTGCGTCCAGCTGGTTGCTAACTGACTTGGAACTCGACAATTAGTGGTAACATGATCGCTAGACTAGAAGATTTAATGTTTAGAGACTGCACGAAGGCATGCAACGGCGTCATCACGCGAGAGAAATTCATACATAACTTCGCCATTATAAGGTGCTTGTATTCAATACTCCAAACTGCATTTCAGAGAATTCGTGTCTGTATCCTAGTTTTCTTTTTTCTGTGGCCACGAAAATGTGGGCCTATACTAGCAGAATATAGTGGAATTCTATTTATGTCTAATACTTCTAACTTCCTGATCGTTTCACCAACGAAATACCTAACTTTCAGGAAAGCGTGTAATACCTCCCATCGGTCATTTTATATTTCACCAGTTCTATCAATTGTTTTAACAACGCTGTCATGTGGAGTACATTAGAATTTTCTCTCCTTCTAGTCACGTGTAAGGACCGAGACACCAGTCTTGATAGAATCACTGTGGAGTCAGAAAGTTCCTCAGTGTTACACTAATATCTTCTTCACGAGGCATTTGACTTTTACGTTTATTTTGGTGAGAAAACAATGCATGCCACGTCAACGTTACTACTTTTTCTTGTATAATAACTGCTCTACACGAGCGCTAAACTGTGTAAAATATCGTCAACATTCACTAGAAATTACGGCGCAAGTGTAATAAAGGCCACTATTCAGCTAATAGTGGTGCTTATAACGAGCAAAGACTTTTCGTTTTGCCTCATATATTCTTAAGTGGTGTGTTCGTGATGTACAACATTAATTTTCTTGTTCTAACCTATGCGGTTAAGCAGAACAAAACAGTGACGTGGTTTACAATAACATTCGTGTAACTTATCTCTATGAAGACACAGCCACGAGGAAGTGACTTTTTAAACAAAGGTAATCCTCTCATCCCAACAAAGCCTAAAGTAACATACTGGATCTGCATCCGTTATAGCGGCTGCTCGAATGTTTGTCGAACGTAACTGTTGTGAGCTACCGCGTGATACTCCTTGGTATTATTACATTATTAAACAGTTCGGCCTGGTGGCCTAACGGTAGAGCCCGTGTCTGGAAACCGATAGGTCGCGGGATCGAATCCCGCCCGGATCACGGAATTTTTCAGTCCGCCTTTAACCTAACCTTCACCTCTCAACGATCTGAGAAGTCGCCAGGAACAACACGTGGTTCGTTTTCGACGTTAGCTCTAGGTCTCCTTTCCCCGGTTGGGTTACTGGAGTATGTTAGAGACACGCAAGTCGCTGTACGGTTGTCTAACGGCAAGACTTGTGTTCGGCCATTGAACCGCACGAAATTTTTATTATTAATGATAAGGAGTTAATATACATTCTGGACCACTGACAGTTAGCCTTTGACCCTATATGTCTTTACTCAACTTAATACTCCCAAAATCTGCTACATTCCGAACACTGGGATAAGTTTGAAAGGTTATGCCGTGCCACGAGTCGACACCGGAACTTTGCCTTTCGTAGGCAACACTCAGCTTATTGAGCAGTCCGAAGCAATTAAAGAAAATTAGGGTTGAACATCCCGTCGACGATGAGGTCATTCGATACGGAGCACAAGCTCGGTGCCAATCCGCCCGTCAGATTGACGACGAAGGCTGATGTGCTGGCCAGCATGGACGTGGTTTTTAGGCGGTTTCCCATATCCCACTAGGTGAATACCGCGCTGGTACCCACGTCTTGCAGATACACCCTACCCAGCACTTGAAAACTTTCTCACGCTTGCAGATGCAATTTATTCTAGGCGCAGACAGATGGGGAAAAACAGATTGCGTCCCGGGGGTGAGGTGAATGGGAGACTGATGACCTTAGCTTTTAGTCTCCTTAAACATGTAATCAGCAATACGCACAAGGCGTTTCGAAGTTTCTATCTGCCAGCATCTCTCCTCTATATTTCTATATTAATTATTTATTTATTGGCCTTTAGCGTTAACCATTTAGCCACTGAAGTAAGTAATTACAGATTTGGTATACAATATCATATATACAGTACATACATTGAAAATTACATTAATATCAGTCAAACTTCACGGTACACTTTGTAAATTCACACATTCAACACAGTCCATAGATCACAACTTATCATGCTGGATCCTTTGTGCCTGACTTACAAATCGATATCCGCCTCGTGCAGAAACAGGGCAATACTGAAATAGTCCATTGTGGACAGCTTCCGAAACAGGTCCGTCACAGATACAGGTAGGGGAATTCTTACTCAGATCAAAACTTGCGGCGTTGTCTGTCACATAATGAACATCCTAGTATCGCATGGTTCAGATCTGCAATCTCACTCAGACTTCGCAAAGCAGAGATGGGTCAACTTCCATCCCACACAGATGTGCAGCATAGCAGCCGTGAACTAGCCGGATGCGCATTGTAGCAATAGTATGACGTCGAGATTGCTTGACTTGGGAGAACCAGAATGCTCTACTGTATTGCGGCGTAATGTTTCCCTCTGGACTGTTGTGAGATCTGACAAGTCGGTGACCAATCTTGAAGGACTTGTTTCTTTACGCCAACAGTAAAATCTGTATGTGGAAGGTAAGTGTAGTAAGGCTGGCCATCAATCACACTTTGTATCGCCAGGTGGTCCGCCAACTCGTTGCATGAGATACCACAGTATCCTCTTATCCATAGTAAATGCAAGCGTTTATGTTGGCTTTCACACCGGCAGATTATCTTAATTACATCGAGCACATGACAGTGTTTAGTTCCATTGCTTCTTTTCTAGGTTTTCCAATGCACTCCTCACATCCGTGACGATAAGGATGTAGTCAAGCTGATTCGTCGCCTATAGAAAGGCATCCTCAATTGCAAGAACTTCAGCAGTGAAGATCTGGCTTCCGTCGGAAGCTTAAACATCGCCCGAAATAGTGGATCATACTTTCCTATATTCTACGGTATCTTACCTACATACTAGACACGGGTTTGGGTCCCTATCCGACTGACCGTTTTAGTCAGATACGTTCATCAGAACAGATCGACAGATTTATTTTGAACTTTTAGAGAGTGCGTCATTCAGCGGCTCCTAACTAAGCACTAATCAATACCGATTCGATAATATGTGATTCTGCTAAGTAGGTGCAGGTGACTCTAGTGACTCTGTTACGCCTGAGTTTTACGCCGCAGGCTCTTAAAACCCGTGTAAATGAGCAGTCGTAACAACCGTGTAACCATTAATGACATATAACAACAACGGGCAAAGGACAGGTACAACATTGTTACAGAATAGTCAGGGCTGTATTTCGATGGTAAATTACAACTGCTGCCCCATGTTGTGTGCTTAGTTATGTCTGTACAAGTACTGCTGAGCAGCTACGTTAGTCTGTGCTACAACCGCCGCGGTTCCATCAGACACATCACGCGCAGCCGGTGTCGCCACCATACATCAACGCGCACAGCCCGTCCCACAAATGCGGTGCCTATCTCCACAACCCCCCCATGAACCATGGACCTCGCCGTTGGTGGGGAGGCTTGCGTGCCTCAGCGATACAGATGGCCGTACCGTAGGTGCAGCCACAATGGAGGGGTGTCTGTTGAGAGGCCAGACAAACGTGTGGTTCCTGAAGAGGGGCAGCAGCCTTTTCGGTAGTTGCAGGGGCAAGAGTCTGGATGAGTCACTGATCTGGCCTTGTAATATTAACCAAAACGGCCTTGCTGTGCCGGTACTGCGAACGGCTGAAAGCAAGGGGAAACTACAGCAGCAATTTTTCCCGAGGACATGCAGCTTTATTGTATGGTTAAATCGTGATGGCGTCCTCTTGGGTACAATATTCCGGAGGTAAAATAGTACCCCATTCGGATCTCCGGGCGAGGACTATTCAGTAGGACGTCGTTATCAGGAGAAAGGAAACTGGCGTTCGACGGATCGGAGCGTGGAATGTCAGATCCCTTAATCGCGTAGGTAGGTTAGAAAATTTAAAAAGGGAAATGGATAGGTTGAAGTTAGATATAGTGGGAATTAGTGAAGTTCGGTGGCAGGAGGAACAAGACTTCTGGTCAGGTGATTACAGGGTTATAAACACAAAATCAAATATGGGTAATAAAGGAGTAGGTTTAATAATGAATAAAAAAATAGGAGCGCGGGTCAGCTACTACAAACAGCATAGTGAACGCATTATTATAGCCAAGATAGACACGAAGCCCACGCCTACCACAGTAGTACAAGTTTATATGCCAACTAGTTCCACAGACGACGAAGAGTTGAAGAAATGTATGATGGGATAATAGAAATTATTCAAATAGTGAAGGAAGACGAGAATTTAATAGTCATGGGGAACTGTAATTCGACAGTAGGAAAAGAAAGAGAAGGAAAAGTAATAGGTGAATATGGACAGGGGGTAAGGAATGAAATAGGAAGCCACCAAGTAGAATTTTGCTCAGAGCATAAGTTAATCATAGCTAACACTTGGTTTAAGAATCACAAAAGAAGGTTGTGTACGTGGAAGAGGCCTGGAGGCACTGGAAGGTTGACATACATTATATAATGGTAAGACAGAGAGTTAGGAACCAGGTTTTAAATTGTAAGACATTTCCAGGGGAATATGTGGACTCTGACCACAATCTGTTGGTTATGAACTGTAGATTACTGATTAAAACTGAATAAACTGCAAAGAGGTAGGAATTTAAGGAGATGCGACCCGGATAAACTGAAAGAACCACAGGTTGTAGAGCGTTTCAGAGAGAGCATTAGGGAACGATTGACAGGAACAAGAAAAAGAAATACAGTAGAAGAAGAATGGGCAGCTTTGAGAGATGAAATAGTGAAGGCAGCAGAGGATCAAGAAGGTAAAAAGACGAGGGCTAGTAGAAATCCTTGGGTAACAGAACAGATATTGAATTTAATTCAGAAAAGGAAAAAATACAAAAATGCAGTAAATGAAGCAGCCAAGAAGGAATACAAACGTCTCAAAAATGAGATCGACAGGAAGTGCAAAATGGCTAAGCAGGGATGGCTAGAGGACAAATGTAAGGATGTAATGGCATATATCACTCGGGGTAAGATAGATACTGCCTACAGGAAAATTAAAGAGACCTTTGGAGAAAAAAGAAACACTTGTATGAATATCAAGAGCTCAGATGGAAACCCAGTTCTAAGCAAAGAAGGGAAAGCAGAAAGGTGGAAAGAATATATGGAGGGTCTATACAAGAACGATGTACTTGAGGGCAATATTATGGAAATGGAAAAGGATGTAGATGAAGATTAAATGGGAGAAATATTACTGCGTGAAGAATTTGACAGAGCACTGAAAGATCCAGGCCGAAACAAGGCCCCGGGAGTAGACAACATTCCATCAGGACTACTGATAGCCTTGGGAGAGCCAGCCCTGACAAACTCTGGTGAGCAAGATATATGAGACAGGCGAAATACCTTCAGATTTCAAGAAGAATATAGTAATTACAATCCCAAAGAAAGCATGTTTTGACAGGTGTGAAAATTACCGAACTATTAGCTTAATAAGTCATGGCTGCAAAATAGTGACACGAATTCTTTACAGACGAATGGAAAAACTGGTAGACGCCGACCTTGGGGAATATCAGTTTGGATTCCGCAGAAATGTTGGAACACGCGAAGCTATACTGACCCTACGATTTATCTTAGAAGACAGATTAAGGAAAAGCAAACCTACGTTTCTAGCATTTGTAGACTTAGAGAAGGCTTTTGACTATATTGACTGGAATACTCTCTTTCAAATTCTGAAGGTGGCAGGTGTCAAATACAGGGAGCGAAAGGCTATTTATAATTTGTACACGAACCAGATGGCAGGTATAAGACTCGAGGGCCATGAAAGGGAAGCAGTGGTTGGGGAGGGAGTGAGATAGGGTTGTAGTCTATTCCCGATGTTATTCAATCTGTATCTTGAGCAAGCAGTAAAGGAAACAAAAGAAAAATTTGGAGTAAGAATTAAAATAAATTGAGAAGAAATAAAAACTTTGATGTTTGCTGATGACATTGTAATTCTATTCCGTCAGAGATAGCAAAGGACCTGGAAGAGCAGATGTATGGAATGGACAGTGGCGTGAAAGAAGGATATAAGGTGAACATCAACAAAAGCAAAACTACGATAATGGAATGTAGTCTAATTACATCAGGTGATGCTGAGGGAATTACATTACGAAATGAGACACTTAAAGTAGTAGATGAGTTCTCATATTTGGGCAGCAAAATAACTAATGATGGTCGAAGTAGAGAGGATATAAAATGTAGACTGGAAATGACAAGGAAAGAGTTTCTGAAGAAGAGAAATTTGTTAACATCGAGTATGGATTTAAGTGTCAGGAAGTCGTTTCTGAAAGTATTTGTATGGAGTGTAGCCATGTATGGATGTGAAACATGGACGACAAATAGTTTAGACAAGAAGAGAATAGAAGCTTTCGAAATGTGGTGCTGCAGAAGAATGCTGAAGATTGGATGGGTAGATCAAGCAACTAATAAGGAGCTACTGAACAGAATTGTCGAGAAGAGGAATTTGTGGCATAACTTGACTAGAAGAAGGGATCGGTTGGTAGGACATGTTCTGAGGCATCAAGGGATCACCAATTTAGTATAGGAGGGCAGCGTGGAGGGTAAAAATCGTAGAGGGAGACCAAGAGATGAACACACTAAGCAGATTCAGAAGGATGTAGGGCGCAGTAGTTACTTAGAGATGAAGAAGCTTGCACAGGATGGAGTAGCATGGAGAGCTGCAGTCTCTGGACTGAAGACCACAACAACAACAACATCCCCACAACATTCCGAATCTGCTGAGCGCTGTTGGCGAGCAGGATGCACTCAGCCCTTGTGATGACAATTGAGGAGCTACGCGACTGAGAAGTAGAGGCTCTGGTCACGAGAATAGACAACGGCCGGGAGAGCGGTGTGCTGACCATGTGCCCCTGCGTATCCGCATCCAGTGACGCCTAGCATTTGAGGATGACGGCGGTCGGTCGGTACCGCTGGACCTTCCGAGGCCTGTTCGGGTGGAGTTTAGTTTCAGTTTCGTTTACCTCCACAACAAGGTGCTGGTTTAGAAATTCCTTGTAAAAATTATTCTCCATCAACAATATACAGGGTGATTCAAAAAGAATACCACAACTTTAAAAATGTGTATTTAATGAAAGAAACATAATATAACCTTCTGTTATACATCATTACAAAGAGTATTTAAAAAGGTTTTTTTTTTTTTTTTGCAGCTCTCTGCTAGCTCTGCGAGTCGATTTTCCTGGGCTGCGAACAAATGCTTGCTGGATGCGTGCTACATTTTCATCACTCGTTCTTGGCCGTCCAGAACTTTTCCCTTTGCACAAACACCCATTCTCTGTAAACTGTTTATACCAACGTTTAATACACCACCTATCAGGAGGTTTAACACCATACTTCGTTCGAAATGCACGCTCAACAACTGTCGTCGATTCACTTCTGCCGTACTCAATAACACAAAAAGCTTTCTGTTGAGCGGTCGCCATCTTAGCATCAACTGACGCTGACGCCTAGTCAACAGTGCCTCAAGCGAACAAATGTACAACTAAATGAAACTTTATAGCTCCCTTAATTCACCGACAGAGAGTGCTTAGCTCTGCCTTTTGTCGTTGCAGAGTTTTAAATTCCTAAAGTTGTGGTATTCTTTTTGAGTCACCCTGTATTTAATTCAGCTTATTACATTTAAATCTGTAAGACACTTATTCGCTAATCACGAGTAACAGATCGTTTATAAAGGTAGTCGGCTTGCATCGTTATTATCAACAGAGCACTACATGCGATTTCCAACAGTAGCTTCGACTACACGGAAATTTACTGAATACTATAATGAAAGCGATAACAAGGAGCGAGCTATACCTGGAGGTTTTGAATAAAATACCGCAAGCAAATGCTATTTCAACTAGCGCGGAGTTACGCAAATATATCCTGTCTAGTAAATGTCTTGTGACTAGGGCCTCCAGTCGGGTAGACCGTTCGCCGGGTGCAAGTCTTTCGATATGACGCCACTTCGGCGACTTTCATGTCGATGGGGATGAAATGATGATGATTAGAACAACACAACACCCAGTCCCTGAGCTGAGAAAATCTCCGACCCAGCCGGGAATCAGACCCGGGCCCTTAGGATTGACATGCTGTCACGCTGACCATTTATTTTTTTATCCTGTCTAGTGAAATTTGTTTAAACCGAATCCGTGTTACATTTAATGTATTAACACAATCACAGTGCTGAAAAGGAAGATTACAATTTAACGTTTCATCATTATTAGACACGAAGTATAGCTAAATTGAAGAACAGGATCGTGATTGGATTGAAGGAACTATCTCAGCATTCGTCTGATGTAGAGTTGCACTCTACCAAAACTACAGCACATGAATGACGTAGTAAATGGTAGGATTACCGGCAGTATTGATAGAGGAAAGAAAAATAAGAGGAGCTGGGACCCGAAGACTTCTCTTAGTTTGTTTCGCACATAATTAGAGCCGCACACTATTCAGTGATAGCCCATTGTGTATTTTATATCCTTACAGAATATAGATTGTATTTTATAAGTAATAAAATTATTTGAGGGTGTAACTTATGTGCTTTTATGCAACCACAGAAATTACTTCCTATGCAAGCAAATTTTAGATGCACAAACGTAAAACTATCCATATAATTATTGTTGGTACTTTGTACTCAACAGAATGTTCTTCATCAAGATCAAAGGCAAGAGTTTCCTGTTAATACTGATAAATGCGAAAGTTGTTTAAGAATAACAGAAACAAGTTTTATATAATCTCGACAAAGTATTGAAGTGATGTTTGACATATTTTTGTATTGCGGTTTCTTTCGATTTATCTTTTTTTGAGGAACTTGCATTTCTAGTGTAAGATAATAAATCTGTATTTTTTGAGTTTTTACTATAACATCTCTCGGTTTCACGTTACAGATCAACAATTTTCGAATGAAACCAGAATTAAACATTGACAATTTCAATTTTGCTATAAATAGTGTTTATTTTTAACTAACGGCCAGAAGAATAGCTATGTAGAACAAAAATGATTCGTAGGTTATGCGCCCCTTTATATACCCTCACTCAGTTTCTAGAATGTTTCCTGCTTCCGGTTTCTAGCGGAATCCAGTAAGACACTGAGCGTATACGTAAAAAATGTGATCGTTACGAGGTAAAGCCCGACAGGTGTGCAATACAGTGAATGTGGCGGTAACGCGGGTGCGATCTTCACTCACCAAGGCTACTAGGAAAACTACTCTAGTCTACACGTACTTATGATAGTCTACGGTAGCCCCCTATAGTTTTACAACTCTAGTCTTAAGTGGTTTAGAGAAAACAACGAAACCACAATCAGCATCGACCGTCGGGGATCTGAATTTCGCTCATTCTAAGAGCCCAGTGCCGTAATGAGTGTCCATCCTTTCTCGGGTACGACGGTTCAAATCCCCGTCCGACCGCCCACGTCTACGTTATCCGTGGTTTCCGTAAGTCGTTTAAGGTAAATGCGGGAATGATCCCTGTGAAAAGGATACAATAGATTTCCTTCTCCACCCTTTTCGCCATCCGAGCTTTTATTTTGACTATAGTCACCTCGCTGTAGACGGGACGATAAAACCTAGTCTCCTTCCGTCTTCCAGTCTGTCACATCGTTCGATTGCTTTACTGAACTATGACAACTAGTAACACTGAAACCTAGAGACGGGGAAGAGACAACAGGAATGCATGTATGAATGCATGGTTTCGCGGCGATATGAATTAATAAAATTTTCTGGGGCTTCTAGCCGCCTCAGGTGGCTAAAATCCCACGAGCTTTCGACCGAGCTCTCCCCGGTCATTGTCAAGTGGTAAGACTGACTGTCAGTCTTACCGCTTGACAATGACCGGGGAGAGCTCGGTCGAAAGCTCGTGGGATTTTAATCACCTGACGCGGCTGGAAGCCCGAGAAAATTTTATTAACAGGAATGCATTCTAATGATACAATTAGAGAAAGACATATAGCCTCATTTCTCCATAGGCAGCTTCCAAAGGTCCTTACTAAGCTATTAACATTCGTGACATGTTAAAGTGCCACGTAGAAATCATTTTCGAAGCTCCAGATCGTAATTTCCAGCTATTATTGTAATTGACGAAATGTCCTCAACCAAATTTCCTGTGCCCAGGCGTTTGTTTATACGAAAAGGCTGAAGCTTCAAGATTTTATTTCGTAGCAATCTTATTTTCCTCCCCCATTGGTGATACACTATCTGATCAAATGTATCCGGACACCCCTATGTCATGCAGAATTGACCACTAGATCTCACGAGAGGCAGACATGGCAGTACAAAAATCAATGCCAAGCGACGCTTGAGGCAGTGTAAATGTTAAATGCGGAAGTATATGAAGGCATTTTACAGTATCGTGTAATGCGCACCGTTTAGGAACAGTTCGGAAATGATGACTGTATCAGCATGACAATGCATGAAATGGAGTGGCCTGCCCCGAGTCTCGTATTAAGGTCTACTAATAGGTGTCTGGATATTTTTGATCACATAGTGTATATCGCCGCCCTACCGTATTCTGAAGACCTTTATGTCATCATGTGTGCGATCAAAACATAGTCAGAGGGAGACCACTGAACCTTATTTCTTAAAGCGAATAACAGAGATCAGTTTTGTCACGATTATTTTTTTTTCAATGCGTGTTACGAGGGAAGTGATAATACACCGGATGTAGACGTCTCCGGTACTATCTCCTTGCTTCAGAGTTAGTATCACGAGTGACAAAGTGATTCTGCTGCCCCTATAAGGAAGAGTTAGCGGCCACTTCCAAGAGAGTGAAAAATAACTTACAAAGAAGTCGTAGGAGTTAACGGGCGACCCGGCCGTGGTGACCAACAGCTCGCAGGAGCGAGGCGCGCGTCAAGCAGCCGCGCCCAATGCCACGCAATCGATATCCCTTGGCAACCAACAGCCCTAACAAATCTCCGGGATAAAATGCGTTCCACGTTACACGCGTCCCAACTCCACTATCTGCAGCCAATTTTCTGGCCGCTGTTTCAATCAACTGTGAGAGACATACGTTTACGCGCATCTAGAAGACTAAACTGAGACAAATGTTGTCGCGCTGCAAGGGTTCCCCCAGGATCGAGTAAAATGGAAAACATGAATTCCGTACAAACACACACACACACACACACACACACACACACACACACACTAGCGCGGCACCAATATTTAAGTATAACTGAAGTAAATTAAAGCTACAAGAACATCGATCAAAATATTTCTAGTGATAAGTATCTCTTCCACGTGATTCTGCTTCGATGCGACTAATTTATTGTTTGTGTAAGATTAGTTTTCTTGTCCGCAGAAATACTGATTCCCTGGCTTACTTGCAACTTTCATTTCCAGCGCTTATTCGCCTCTGTATGTTGCTGCCTTACTGTGAAAGGTAAACGCAGTACAACAAATTTCGTAAATATGATTCCGTTTTCTGTTAGCTTGGGTTGTTCTACATAGATGATAATGAATACCTTCGGAGGATTGCAAAATGCGGAAGGGCTATAGTAAAATGTTGAAAATGTTCGCAACAATATTCAAGCTTCAGTAATGGTAATAAAACGATGAAGCTGGAGACAGTTGTTCACTTATGTAAACCTGGACGTAATGGAAACAATTAAGCAGCAATGTTCAATAATGGTTCAGATGGCTCTGAGCACTATGGGACTTAACATCTGCGGTCATCAGTCCCGTAGAACTTAGAACTACTTAAACCTAACTAACCTAAGGACATCACACACATCCATGCCCGAGGCAGGATTCGAACCTGCGACCGTAGCAAGCAGCAATGTAAACAAATTTATACGGGAAAGTGATTCAGTCTAATACACTCGAGAATCTCCCCCCTTCCCCCTCTTTTTCCTTCGCCTGTTTGTTTATTTGTTTGATAGTCTGTCTGTCTGCTGTTGCCTTGACGGAGTATCTTCTATAAACTGTAGGAAACTTTTCCGCAAGACTAGAATAAAACTTCTGTCCTCAGCTCTGTTGAGAAAGTATTCACAGTAAACATTACGCTTACCTAAGGATACAGCCGCATTGCTAAGTGGGCTTCTAATCATAGTTTTTAAATCTTCCAAGACCAGTCAAGCCCCAGGACGTTCAAAAACATATGAAGACAGCTCGACAGTTACGACTGAAAATTAGCTTCGCAATGTGCGAGCTATAACAAGCTTCGGGTGTCTATATTAACATCAGTAGAATGAAATGTCAGCAGGTTATCACCCCTAGGTTCAACTTGCATACCATCGCGTGCCTCCTAGCTGTAGTTTGAACGTGACTAGCACTGATACTCGTTACGAAACCAGAGTTATTTAGACATTATTTTACCAGTAAGTGCGCGGGGAAGTAATAGCAGCCAGTAGTGAATTACGACAAATTGTTGTATTACACGGTTTGTTGCGGTAGTTACTAAGGCTCCTGAAATTCCGATTATACGTGGTTCAAATGGCTCTGAGCACTATGGGACTCAACTGCTGAGGTCATTAGTCCCCTAGAACTTAGAACTAGTTAAACCTAACTAACCTAAGGACATCACAAACATCCATGCCCGAGGCAGGATTCGAACCTGCGACCGTAGCGGTCTTGCGGTTCCAGACTGCAGCGCCTTTAACCGCACGGCCATGAAATTCCGAATATGTATCTGATACAACTACTGAGTGTTTTAGGGAAGAGAACAGCATGCACACAACAGGACAAATGGTCTGCAGTAACCGGTATAATGACGAGAGACCAACGCAGTCTGCGCAAATACATTAATGATGCAGATACAATTCCGGATAAGCAATAAAATTTTGAAACATTTAGGTTATTCGCGGATCGAGATTTATTACGAGCGGAAAGCATATTTACAGAAAGCGGGCATTGTGTCGTTAAGGGAGAACTGTGACATTGTTTTATAATTTTACGAAAAAAGCACAGCCTATATCGGGTATTTCTTATTGTGACGACCATTTTCTGCTAAATTGGGCGACCTTCAAATCTAAAGTACGGAAATAATAGCAGCCGGGATCAGCTGCTGAACGTTTTGACGACACGTCAGCTGATATGCGGTGACAGCTACCATCTTCTCCATATTTCAGATCTGAGGATGGCCTACTTCAGCCGAAACCGCTCATCACTAAACATAACTGATTTAGACTGCGCTTTCTTCATAAAAGTAAAACCAATTTCTTGCTGTAAAGTTTTGCAGCCGTCTCAAATATGGATCTCTTTATTAATTGAAACTACACATTACTGTAATCAAATCACATTATTTTATAATACTTTCCATCAGGCGGTTCGGAGTCCGCAGCTCGTGATCTAGTGGCTAGCATTGCTGCCTCTGGATCACGGGGTCCCAGGTTCGATTCCCGGCCGACTTGGGTATTTTCTCTGCCCGGGAACTGGGTGTTTGTGTTGTTCTCTTCATATAAAGATAAAGGTGAACAACGCAGAAACTGGTCCGCCTCCACGTGGCAGGGACGGGCTACATCGTGTGTGGCCGGAAGCTAACAAACTTGCGGCCACTCACGATTGCTAAGAGACCAAAAAACCTTGTTGGATATATCACAAAAGTATTTTTTGTGGTAAAGGCGGCTGGTCACCCACCTGGTTTAATGAGGGAAAAAAAAGTCCGCATCATATCATCATCATCATTCGTGACATTGGCTAGACTGGACTGTGTAAAGAAGATATTGGACTCTATAAAAATTGGGAATTTGTACGTGCGCTTATGACCGCGCAGTTGAGTGCCCCACAAACCAAACATCATCATCAACGCGGTTCGGAGGATTATATATCCATCATCAGGTGGATTTATGTTTTGTTAATAAGTCACGCATTTATTACATGCACAATTTTTGAGAAACTTCTGGTGCTGCCCTTCTGCTTTTCCTGTTATATTTACATCAGATGCACTATCTGATCAAAAGTATCAGGACCCCCTATGAAATGCGGAACTGGCCACTAAATGTCGCGAGAGGAGGATCTTACATTCTGAAAGGAGGCGGAGAGCACTGTGTTGTCAGCAGAGAAACAGCAACAGCAGAGTGGATCGGTCACGTGAGCTCAGTGAGACTTTGAACGTGGAGTAATCATTGGATGACACCTGAGTAACAAATCCATCAAGGACATTTCAGCCCTTCTAAAGCCGTCAAAGTCGACCGTTGGTGATGAGATTGTGAAGTGAAAACGTGAAGGAACAACCACGGCTAAACCAAGACCAGGTAGATCTCACGTACTGACGGACAGAGACTGTCGGGCATTGTGATAAGGGCGGTTGTATTTAAAAAAAAAATACCGCATGAGATCAGCGGAAAAGATCACTCGTGAGTTCCTGAGTGCTACGGGCAGCCCAGTTAGCACAATGATTGTGTGTAGGGAGTTAAAAACAATGGGATATAATGGTCGAGCAGCTTCTCAAACGCCACACATTCCTGTAGTCAAGCGATGCTTGAGGTAGTGTGAAGCGTGACGCCATTGGACAGTGGATGATTGAAACGAGTGATTTGGAGTGGTGAATGACGGTATACGCTGTGGCAATCCGAAAAATAAATAGTTTGTGATTGACGAATGCCTGGAGAATGTCAGCTGCCATCGTGTGTAGTGCGGGGATGAGTTGTTTTGGAGGAGGAGACCGGACAGCGAGGTCATCGGTCTCATCGGATTAGGAAAGGACGGGGAAGAAAGTCGGCCGTGCCCCTTCGGAGGAACCATCCCGGCATTTGCCTGGAGCGATTTAGGGAAATCACGGAAAACCTAAATTAGGATGGCCGGATACGCGATTGAACCGTGGTCCTCCCGAATGCGAGTCCTGTGTGCTAGCCACTGCATCACCTCCCTCGGTCGTGTGTAGTGCCAACAGTGAAATACGGAAGTGATTGTGTTACGGTATGGGGGTGTTCTTTGTGATTAGAGTCTGAGTTGTTCATTGCGCTTAAGAAAGCACCAAATGCTGAAGTATAGGTATACATTTTTCAGCATTGCGCGTTGCGCACTGTAGAGGAACGGTTCGGAGTCGATAATTGTATTAGCTTGAGAATGCACCCCGTCATAAAGCAGTTCTGTGAAGCAATTTTTTGCGGACAAAAATATTCCTGAGCACACACACTTTAATGTCCGTCAAGAGGAGTCCGGATACTTTGGGTCAGATAGTGTACATTTTTAGTAAACTGAACTTGGAAAAGCAGCCTGTGACCACTGAAAGATAGTGCCATGTATTACCCAAAAGCCGTACATACAATACATCCACATCTTATTAACTGACGTTTAAGTCCACACGATGATGGATGTACAATCCTCTGAAACCCGTGCTGGGAAGAACATCAAATGTAAGTGGTTACAGTAACTTGTAATTTCAATTGATATCCGTACCGCTCACACTCAATCCTAGCCTAAATTGTTCGATTTTAAGTCTCGTGACCGAGCCGCTTTCACTGCGACTGCATTGGTCTCTGACTGCTGTAAACAAGTTCTCCAGGAACTGTTGTCATAAATACAACAGCGACTATATGTAAGAAACATCTGCAACCGAACTCTGCCATACAGTAAAGGTTGCAGCTCTGAAGTAGAGAATTTTAAGTTCGAATTTACGATGTTTCATGCAGTTTCCTTGTCAACACTCCTGAAGAGTTACTATTACTTGGTCCAATAAGCTTGCTGACACCTCACTGCTTTTCTCTTCTGCGAATTTTGTAAGCACGCTGAGGCACAGAAAGTGGAGCCGCGCCCGCTTAAGGTAAGGGGTCGGAACGGCGAACAAGGAAACGGGTACCCACTACGCGCAGTTCGCGACTGTACGCCAAGGCCACGCAGCTGTCTCTTCTGTTCGGAAATGTCTTCGCCCGTCGTCTTCTCCTTCCTGTCAACGGCTGCCTAGTTCGAAGGCAGCGACAAAGTTGTGCCTCTGGCGGATTGAGGCTGAAGCCTGACTCTCTCATGTATCTCACGTTGCAAGCGCTGCGTTTTCCTACGTTTTCCACGGTGGACGGACACAAAGACGAACGCTACTGCCTTCTCCGCAGTTTTTATTGGCTGTCTGGTTTAGGATTCTACATCAGTCGCGTTATGTTTCTTCAAGCATCGCTGACCAGTTTCATACAGCGGTTTTCAATACGCCTATTAGGGAGCAGACTTGGTATTATTCGAATATGCCTCACTCTCTCTCTCCTCCGCCGTTATCGATAACACATACACAATACTAGAATATACAAGGATTCATTAGGCATTAGCACCAAACAGTTACAGTCAAGACCCACCACTAATACATCTAGAAGAAAGATGTGAATAACTGACATTATTACTTTCGTTAAAAGAAAACAGGTTGTGCTTCAGTATCAGCAAAAAAAGAACGGATTTAAGTATGACTGACGTGCTGTAATGTGGGGTTTGTTAACACAGTGCTCTGTTCTTCGTCAATTGCTTTTACTGAAACACAAAAATTACTTATCGTTACGCGTGGCAGATGATTTTCAAAAATATTGCGAACAACAGAATGTCGCTTAAATAAAAGAAAAAATGTGGTGCATACTCACCGACACGCGGAAACTTGTTTGCTTCACTTCAATTTCATTCTATATTACGTCCCACTCTCTGGCCACTCTGTGCATCCGTGCATCCTTGACAGGCACTCTTCAGTCAGGAAAGAGATACAAAAAGGATGTGTGGTGCAGAATTTTGTACGGAGACTATCGCTATACTCCTCTGACACAGACCACGTGAAACATCGGCTTCCGTGGGGCAGGTGCTCCTTCGGAAACGTCTGCCGAGCCTACATCACGATCTATCTACATTCAGAAAGCTTTAGTTCTGCAACGAGAGTGAATATAGTACCAGTCGCGTAACTATCGATGACTGAAACCTTAGTTTCTGTGGGTGCTTTCGTACGAGCATTAACTCTGTGCTCGACATAAGCTCATTATATCTTCTAAGACTCTATTAACCAAGCTCAGTAATCAAAGATAAGTTTCTTTTCTTTTATTTCATTGTTAACTGTCTTTATAATACAGTGTAATGATATGTAAGTAGACTATATTACGTATCATACTGTGTTTTAAGCTGATCGATCTTCACGCGCTGTAATTTTTTCTATTATTTTTCCAGCAAGCGTGATAATTTTGCTGCAAATTTCGTTTCGATATACATTCACAAAGTACTGCAAACCTGGCTCACTTACGTGAAGTCTCTACATTTGCACAGTAAATCGACGGAAAATTCGATAATCCTCTAGTGACTGCATTGTACAAACGCTTTCCGAGAGACTAAAAATCAACTTTACTTAATTTCGCCAGAGGGCATCGGCTTGCTTTGTTGTCAAAGCAGAGCACGGGAAAGGGATTCGTTTTACGCATGTACTTTTAGCCGCGTTAGACCCACTCCGCACGCTGTCTCTCTCTCTCTCTCTCTCTCTCTCTCTCTCTCAGAGTGTGTGTGTGTGTGTGTGTGTGTGTGTGTGTGTGTGTGTGTGTGTGTGTGGAAACTGACGCTTACGAATATTTTTAAACTATTCGTTTGCAAAACGTAGAGCGTTGAAGGGATAGATCAATGGGAATCTACAAAATTGGGAACTACACTACTGGCCATTAAAATTGCTACACCACGAAGATGACATGCTACAGACGCGAAATTTAACCGACAGGAAGAAGATGCTGTGATATGCAAACGATTACCTTCTCAGAGCATTCACACAAGGTTGGCGCCGGTGGCGACACCTACAACGTGCTGACATGAGGAAAGTTTCCAACCGATTTCTCATACACAAACAGCAGTTGACCGGCGTTGCCTGGTGAAACGTTGTTGTGATGCCTCATGTAAGGAGGAGAAATGCATACCATCACGTTTCCGACTTTGATAAAGGTCGGATTGTAGCCTATCGCGATTGCGGTTTATCGTATCTCGTCATTGCTGCTCGCGTTGGTCGAGATCCAACGACTGTTAGCAGAATACGGAATCGGTTGGTTCAGGAGGGTAATACGGAACACCGTGATGGATCCCAACGGCCTCGTATCATTAGCAGTCGAGATGACAGGCATCTTATCCGAATGGCTGTAACGGATCGTGCAGCCACGTCTCGATACCTGAGTCAAAAGATGGGGACATTTGCAAGACAACAACCATCTGCACGAACAGTTCGACAACGTTTGCAGCAGCATGGACTATCAGCTCTGAGACCATGGCTGCGGTTACCCTTGACGCTGCATCACAGACAGGAGCGCCTGCGATGGTGTACTCAACGACGAACCTGAGTGCACGAATGGCAAAACGTCATTTTTTCGGATGAATCCAGGTTCTGTTTACAGCATCATGATGGTCGCATCCGTGTTTGGCGACATCGAGGTGAACGCACATTGGAAGCGTGTACTCGTCATCGACATACTGACGTATCACGCGGCGTGATGGTATTGGGTGCCATTGGTTACACGTCTCGGTTACCTCTTGTTCGCATTGACGGCACTTTGAACAGTGGACGTTACATTTCAGATGTGTTACGACCCGTGGCTCTACCCTTCATTCGATCCATGCGAAACCCTACATTTCAGCTGGATAATGCAAGACCGCATGTTGCAGGTCCTGTACGAGCCTTTCTGGATACAGAAAATGTTCGACTGCTGCCCTGGCCAGCACATTCTCCAGATCTCTCACCAATTGAAAACGTCTGGTCAATGGTGGCCGAGCAACTGGCTCGTCACAATACGCCAGTCACTCTTGATGAACTGTGGTATCGTGTTGAAGCTGCATGGGCAGCTGTACCTGTACACTCCATCCAAGCTCTGTTTGACTCAATGCCCAGGCGTATCAAGGCCGTTATTACGGCCAGAGGTGGTTGTTCTGGGTACTGATTTCTCAGGATCTAGGCACCCAAATTGCGTGAAAATCACATGTCAGTTCTAGTATAATATATTTGTCCAATGAATACCCGTTTATCATCTGCATTTCTTCTTGGTGTAGCAATTTTAATGGCGAGTAGTGAACTTGATTGTCTACGTGAGACGGAAGAGCGCTACGCTGAGAAGAGCTGAGCGCGGAGAACTGGTAGAGGGCCGCGCGCGAGCTCGCAGCAATTTATCCCAGTGAAGAGGCCGCATTGTACGCGGCGGGCTTGATAAAGCGACACCGCCCAGCTCCTACTCCCGGGCCGTTTCCTTTGCAAGACAGTGGGTGGTCAGCAGCAAGACGGCTGTGGATCCTCTCTAATCTTATCACTTACGACCGATGTCGTCTCGCTGTATAACGTTCACAGATATAGTCCCACTCAACGCTTTCCGCTTCTCTAATTCTTTTCTAAAATAAATTTCTGTTTCGTTAAGATAGTCCTTTATTCATTTCTCTCGCGCCTGGTTTCTCATCCTCGGCGAAGTAAACGACCCTACTTCGTGGGGCAACAATTCCATCTAGAAAAAGTAATGGATGTTATTAGAGGAGGACTGAGGGGAAGAAGGAAGGTAGATTAGAGTTTAACGTCCCGTCGACGGCAAAGTCATTAGCGACGAAGCACACGGTAAAGCCGTCGGCACACGGGACGACTTAGTAACGTCGACGTGGCGCTCAACGAGTTTTGTGAAGTCGCTTCTTGCTGTTCGACATGAAACACAAAATAAGTTTGCGATATTTCAGCAAAAGACGCCATATACTGAGGTGACAAAACTCATGGGATAGCGATATGCACATATACAGATGGCGGTAATATCGCGTACACAAGGTACAAAAGGGCAGAGCACTGGTGGCCGAGCGGTTCTAGGCGCTACAGTCTGTAACCGCGCGACCACTACGGTCGCAGGTTCGAATCCTGCTTTGGGCATGGATGTGTGTGATGTCCTTAGGTTAGTTAGGTTTAAGTAGTTCTAAGTTCTAGAGGACTGATGACCTCAGAAGTTAAGTCCCATAGTGCTCAGAGACATTTTTTTGATTCATGTGAAAAGATTTCCGACGTGATTATGGCCGCACGACGGGAATTATGACTTTGAATACGGAGTATTAGTTGGTGCTAGACACATGGGAGAGTCCATTTCGGAAATCGTTACGGAACTCAATATTCCAAGATCCACAGAGTCAAGGGTGTGCCGAGAATACCAAATTTCAGGCATTACGCAGTGGACGTCGGCCTTCACATAACGACCGAGAGCAGTGGCGTTTGCGTAGTGTTGTCAGTGCTAACAGACAAGCAACACTTTGTGAAATAACGGCAGAAATCAATGTGCGACGTACGACGAACGTATATGTTAGCGCAGTGCGGTGCAATTTGGCATTAATGGGATATGGCAACAGACGACCAATGCTACAGCACGACATCGTCTGCAGCGCCTCTCCAGGGCTCGTGACCATATCGGTTGGATCCTAGACGACTGGACAACCGTGGCCTGGTAGGACGATTCTCCATTTCCGTTGGTAAGATCTGATGATATGATTCGAGTGTGGCCTAGACACAACTTGTCAGCAAGGCACTGTGCGAGCTGGTAGTGGCTCCATAATAGTGTGGTCTGTGTTTACATGGAATAGGCTGGGTCCTCTGGTCCAATGGAACTGGAGTTTTTATGGACGACAATTGACAATGTCTCTGAGGCACAACTGTTCGTGACTGGTTTGAAGAACATTCTGGATATTCGAGCGAATGATTTGGCCACCTAAATCGCCCAACACGAATTCCATCGAACACCTATGGGACATAATCGAGAGGTCAGTCCGTGCACAAAATTCTGCACCGGCAACACTTTCGCTATTATGGGCGGCTATAGAAACAGCATGGCTCAATATTTCTGCAGGGG
Source organism: Schistocerca piceifrons (assembly GCF_021461385.2). Taxonomy (NCBI): domain Eukaryota; kingdom Metazoa; phylum Arthropoda; class Insecta; order Orthoptera; family Acrididae; genus Schistocerca; species Schistocerca piceifrons. The sequence goes on from NC_060149.1 coordinate 247,390,700, forward strand.
ACATCCAACGACTTGTTGAGTCCATGCCACTACACCGGCAAAGGGATGTCCAACACGTTATTAGGAGGTGTCTCAATGATTTTTGTCACCTCAGTATTCTACACGCGCAAACTGATACTCGGCCCCTTTCCGTTAGCAACCCGCCGCTCTGACGGTCCGCGCTACCCTACTAGCACAGGTAAAAACAATATTAAACAGAAATAACCAAAATACGCAAATATGATAGGAAGGCTCTGTTTACTTTAATAAGCTACTTTTCCTCGGACCCAAATGGTGGCGCAGACTGCACCGTCCAACATCTTTCTGACACCAATGTAGAAGTGTTCGATGTTCAAGTGTTTTTTTTTTCTCTCAATTTGAAAGTTGATTCCAAACTTCTGGGTGTTGATACTAATCATCTTTTATATTGCGACAAAAACACGAAAAAACACGAGCTAAACACCGTGTTTTCCACGTTGGCGAAAAATATGTGTTGGCACTATACATTTCACACAAAGTCCTCCAGTCTACATACGGGATATGAGTAATTAAACTAAAACAGAACATCATGTCTAGGCTTCGGTCAACAGCATGTACGAATTTTACAAAATGCATAACACTGTGGTGTCTGAGATAATGTTATTTATTCTGCTACCCGTTTCGTCTTAAACCATCATCAACGGCAGAAACATTATTGCAGATTTATCACATGCCATACATGCTTTGACATACGTTACTACAGAGAACCACAATTGCCAATAAAAATGAAAAATTGTAGCAAGATTACAATACAATGATCCATTGACAAAAGAACAACATAATGTGTGTGAAATCCCGCGCGGCAAAGAAACAACATGTGATGTATAGTAGTACAAGTATTGTATTGACAATGTCAATGGACCATCGGATTGTAATCTTTCTACAGTTTTTCATTTTTATTGGCAGTTATGGTTTTCAGTAGTAACGTATGTCAAAGCATGTATGACATGTGATAAATAATCTGTGATAATTTTTCTGCCGTTGATGATGGTTTAAACCGGTAGCAGAATAAATAACGTTATCACGGACAGCACAGTGTTATGCATTTTGTAAAATAAACTGAAACAAGCTTAAATTTAAGTTATTTGTGTATTTTGGTTGATTCTGAGGCCCCATACAGTGCCGAAACACTAAAACTAGTGAGGAAAGGTGGCACAAAAAAAATTATGAAATCAGAAAGAAGACTGGTGAGAAGTATGGAAACAGAATACATCAGACCACTTCGTAACAATGAAATCTATTAACATGCAGAGAACGTAACAACACAATGCACAAAAGAAGAATGTCGTTCTTCGGACATGTGACTAGAATGAATAATGACAGATTGACGAAGCAGATCTTGAGGAAAATTATCGAGCTGAAAGGACAAATAGCATTGTTTACGCAAACACTAAAATGTCCTTAAGGAATCAAACACCAACATGATGGACACACATAACAGGAAATTATTTAGGAACAAAATTCGGAAAGTGACACTCAGCGATAAACAAGAAAGAAATAAAACAGGCTCATAACATCGAACAGTTCCGGAAGCAGAGACCAGAATATATGAAACAAATTTGGGCGAGGAGGAAGAAGAACGCATGCGGTAAGAACTGAAACATTGATTTAGTGTGCTCCGCAGAAGAGCTATTCGAATAAATATATAAATAAATAAAATTATTTCGATCAGCGCAGAAATTCTATTAATGGTATGCACCTCTCTCACAAAACAGTTTCTGCAAACATCCACCTAACAATGCGCAGCACGATATCAGGAACATGGCAGAGGAATAAGGGAGTTTTTCACTGCAGCAGCTCACACGGAGTTCTTACTTTTACCTCAGTCATCCTCTATTTACAGCAAAACGTTTAGAGTGGCATTATTGATCAACATCTCCTCGGTGTCCAGAGCCTTCGCTTAGATGTACAACGACTGAGAAAAGAACACTACATGGCTTGGGTAGGTAGACCATCCAGCATTCGCCGACAGCCTGATTGGTTGGTTGATCCGGGGAAAGGGACCAAACAGCGAAGTCATAGGTCCCATTGGATTAGGAAAGGATGGGGATGGTAGTCGGCCGTGTCCTTTCAAAGAAACTACCCCGGGATTTGCCTGAAGCGATTTAGGGAAATCAGCGAAAACCTAAATGAGGATGGCAGGACGCTGGTTTTGAACCATCGTCCCCCCGAATACGAGTTCAGTGTGCTAAACACTGCGCCACCTCGCTCGGTTAAGTGGCTAACTGAGCGGTGATTCTAACCCCTCTCCTGCAGAATAGCAACTCAATGTGTTAAACCACATTCATAGGCTCCGTCTAGGAAATAATTCGAGTTACTTCTGCCACCTAGCATAGGGTATAGCGGATATATGTTCAGGTGTGTGTGAAATCTTATGGGACTTAACTGCTAAGGTCATCAGTCCCTAAGCTTACACACTACTTAACTTGAATTACCCTAAGGACAAACACACACACCCATGCCCGAGGGAGGACTCGAACCTCCGCCGGGATCAGCCGCACAGTCCATGACTGCAGCGCCTTAGGTCGCTCGGCTAATCCCGCGCGGCATAGCGGGTGTATGTGCACTTATTTCTATTGGTGACTGAGGACGATGTACTGAACGACATTACATCAGTATTTACTTCAGTCGTAGACTAATAATTATAGCTATTACAAGTCGTATTTTTAGGTTGGTTAGTACCTCCAAGTGTGTGTGGCACGAGCAAGTCGTTAATGCTTATTTTCCCCTGGGCAGCAGGTAATGTGATGAAGCGTGGAGTCGTGAAAGCAAAACCGTTAGTCTATACTGACACGGGTAGTCCATTTACCAGTGCAGTTACGACCATGCATGACGTGTTTGTGGGCGGGTTCTTCGGCGCAGGCAAAAAACAACTAACACACCGATGTGTGTAGCCATTAAGGTATCACATACAAAGATATCTGCACTTATACCATTGCGCCCTGTATATTGGGCTACCATAAACACTTTTATATAAATAACGTGTCAGCCTTTAGCACAAAACCGTCGTCAGCACACCTATACACAGGAGCGGATGTAATGTTGAAAAGTACGCCGCTGGGAGACGAGTTTTTGTGAGCTGTCTGCTAACGCTGTGGAGTGACGGGGCATAGGTCGCTGGAGATAAGCCGAGGCTGTGCATCGCACCGAACAACCGTAGCGGCCCACCAAATGTCTGAAGTGCGTCCGCTTCTTCCGTCTGGTTGGAGACATACAATGTGGCAGCACTATGTGGCGTGCGTGTATATCGGGAATCGCCAAAGTCACATGGAGATGGGATAATTGAGTGACATTTGTTGTCAACACTGCATTGTTGACCAAGCTACACAACCGTTCTGTATCAAATATGTACCCACAGGACGAGAAAACAGGACCAGTACGAAGAAAATCAAAGTTCCAAGTTATATATGACGAGGTAACTTAACAAACTAGTAGCGGAACTATTACACCGATGTCATGTCAACGTTAGGAGTAGTGTCGAAAGTACGTGTATAATTTTACGAACTAAAGGTAGGCTATCCAGCACTTACACTTACCTACAGCCTTACTGTCCAGATTCGTGATCTGGAGCGTATTTCGCCGTAGTTTTATGGCTTCCGCAGTAATCGTAGCTACTGTAGTAATTGAGTATCGGACGGTTCAATCAAAAAATTAGTTCAGCCTAATTCGATGTCTCACCGACAGTGATTCCGTAGATAAAGATTTGGTGGAAACTTTAGGTCAGAATGGATAAAGTTGACGGAGGCAATCATCTGACTAACTGATTTTGCGACAGTCACTGCATCTCCTGCAGTTGGTACAGCGAGCAGGATAACAGCCAGGTGGATAATGGGAGCATAGCTGTTTTAAATAAGAGTTTAGAGTCTATGTAATTCTACGATTCTGCCTATTAAGTTGGAACAGGGACAAACAAGAGTGCTAGCAGCAACAGCTTTCAAGGTACACACAGAACCACAGTCCTTGATGGTTTACGGCGTATCCTCTAATCACCCGTGCACTCAGCAACGTACACGAGATACACAATAACGTTCTGCGCAATAACTTCATCTAAGGTTTACATCACACAGTGTAAGATTAGCGGCAAAAGTTTATTAGCCTCTAAAGCTCTCGATTTTGATCCAACGCCGTAAAGACTGGGGAAGGCGTCGGGGGCAGATTTCTCATGTAAAAATAATATGTTCGTAATAACAAAGATCCGGAATTACGAAACTGTCACGAAAGTATGTAATTGTAGCTACTGCTCACTACATTTCCCGTTTGATGTGTCTTACGAATAATTCACAACAACTCAAACAAAGAGTTCAACCTGCGTACATTCAGCCTAAATAAATGTTTTAGTTTACCTCTGCGATGAGTTCCGAACACAATCGAATACACCAAACAAAATGCTTACTGTCTCAGACACTTTCAAAACTCGTGCAAGAAGAGATACATCTTCAGTGCGAGCTGTTGCGTAACCGTCAGCCGAGATATTCGTACAGAAAGCATTATCTATCATGAACCGACTGAAACACACAAACGTACGAAACAGGAGACGTAATTGACTGCCTCGTAATTTTGATATGACATATTTTCCCGACTAATTTTGATATACAGAGGGTTTCAGGATCTCACCGGCAAACTTACACAAAAGACATGCAAAGCAAACAGAGAGAAGTATAAATACAGGACGAACGAAAATTCGCGTATTCGGACTCCAGTGCGTGATTCCTTGCATAATAGCAGCACAAAAATGTCTAACAGAATTTCTGTCCTGTGCAAATTTTTAGTAGACAATAGACGTAAAACAAAGGCAATTTGGCAACCCTATAAACAGATGTAGACAAGCGTCTTCATTCAATACAGGGCAGATGTGCCTCCAAGGAGTTTTGCGTTAAAGTACTCGCGTTCGATTCCAAATCTAGACATAATTTTTTTTTCTATTTTTAATCTGCCCAATACTGCTGGAGTATAGGCTGTTTCTTAAACGATACATTTCGAATAACTACAGCTTCTAAACGTCGAAAATAAAAATGATTTGAGGATAGTAATCAGTTAAAAATAAACTACCTGTCGTAAGATCGAAGTAACTACAAAATTTATCAATATGGAGATGTTAAACATATATACTACATTCTGTAAGAGCGGTTAGTTGTAGTATTTTAGCGGTTAGTTGTAATATTTTAAATAAACTATCACTAAGTAGCAGCACGTCTTTCACAGAACATACATAGCCTTCAGAGCAGATGCTCAAAGCGACATCCGTGCATCTCCAAACATTTAGCGACTCGCTGGGTCATCCTTCCCTGACGCCTTCACAGCACAGCTGCATCTACAGTTACAAGAGCAGCGCGCTAACAGTTCTTCAGTATTCATCGGCGGAGTAGAATAAACCTGTTCCTTCGTATGTTTCTACAGGAAAAATCCGGGGTCAGGCGAAAGCGGAGGCCACAAAACAGAACCTCCACGACAAATCCATTTTCTGGGAAAGGTTCTGCTTAAATACTGTCGCACATTTCTTCCAAAGTGTGCAAACGCACCATCGTGTTGGAACCACAACCACTACCGATGATGGAGCGGAATTTCTTCAACAGAAACTTGTCCGGCGACATGTAGGGACCCAAGATACTATCTTCCGATATTCCAGCCCGTACGTTGATGCTAAAGCGGTCCTGATACCCAGGTCGCGGGTGACGTGCGGGTTAACTTCACACCAGTAGTGGGCGACCTACACAGTGAATCACGTGTGAAAGCAGCAGCTTCATCACACCATACTATAATGTTTATGAAGTCATTGTTGGCTCCCTGTTGTTGTTCGAACAATTTACAAAACTGCATACGCAGAAAGCTGTCTTCAGGATGCTGATGTTGCGTTAACGAATAATGATGGGAGTGCAGCCCTTCGTCATACAACACGCAACGACCATTTGTTGAGAGTCATGCAGTTACCTTGCTACCTCACGTGTACTTTGCTGAGGTTTTGGTATATAATTCTAGAATGCCTTCTTCGTTAGCTGGAGTACGCCTGTCCGTGGACGACATTTATTCAGTGATGGTAGAAGGAGAGAACGTGTCTCTCGAAAGCGAAGCTCCAGACAACAAATACATTTTTGTCAGAATAACTTCGATCAGGATACTTAGCAGCATATTTGTGAGCAGCAACTCCAGCCCTGTTATCAGAAGTACCAAGGGTCAAAAGCATGACCACGTATTCAGAGTTTTTGGAACACTTTAGAGGAGCTTTTGAAGGAACAGAATGATGATGAACAATATTAATTGTTCGCAAAAGGGATAAAGTAGCGTGATTCACTACTTTTTTTTGCATTATTCAATCGAACACTGCAAAACGTGAAAGGCATAAGATTGCAATCACGCTGTTCTCTAGCGGTAATACACGAGATTTTATCAGGTATCCAACTATTCAGCGAATAATACCAACAATAATGATAATAATAATAATAATAATAATAATAATACCTGCCCGAATAGCCGAGCGCGTTAACGCGTCTCTTCCAAGATTCGGGGAGGTGAGCCTCGTTAACGACGAAGGCTTGTGAGTCGACCAGGTTGGATGTGGTCTTTGTGCGGTTTCCCACATCAATCTAGGTGAATACCGGGGTACCACCCACGTCACGCCTCATACACACTAAGCAAACGTATGTTTTTGCACGTGAATATGAGATCTGCTCTAGACGCACACACATGGAGAACATAGATTCCGTCCCTTGGGGTAGTGGTGCCGTTAGGAAAGGCATTCGGCCACCAACTATCACTAACATTTCCAAAACCCATATGACAATGCCGACCGTGTAGGGACACGGGAAAAGACAAATAATAATAATAATAATAATAATAATTTTTAACCAGACATAACGTCTGAGACAGGAAAGAGTAATAATAATAATAACAGACTGAAAGCTGAAAGACATAACTAGTCGTTGCACAATGATGATAAAATTAGTAACGGAGTTTAGTAATTACCTATGAATCAGATTACTAGCCCTATTGATGAAGTCCTAAATAAATGTAATGGATATGAAAGTGGTAAACATGGTAGTGGATATTAATCGATAGAAGCAATGGCAGGAGGATATACTGTAAACTGGACGCGAATGTAATCGACGAAGTTGTACGAAGCAATACGCTTAGACGGTGTGGCTATGTGTTTTCCATCTTTGCAGGGAAACTACTTAGGATAAAAGAAACGCGGATAGACCAAGAAGGAGCAGCGCAGGGTGGAGGCAGTTTTTTTTAGTGGAATGATGAAAACGACTGTTCTCTCATGTCTGTGTTAGAATTAAATAATTTCACGAGTTTTTATACAATAAATGAAGTAATTGCTGTGTAACGATTAAGAATCCAGATACCGTCTGTGTAAAATTATGAAAAGAAAATCAAAAGAAAAAAAATACACCTACACCCTGAATCGAAAACTCTCGAACCCGTGTATTCTAAAGCTAATTTCTACACATTGCATTAACTGAGCTGCACAGCGCTGTAGGAAGATATCTGGCGTATATATGTTCACAGTATTGTCAAATTGCTTTTCTTGGCCCAATTTCCTACCGAAAATATGCACAGTATGAAATTTTGATAGAGCTATATTTGTTCTGTTAACAGGCATGGAATCTCACTGTGACGTCCGAATGCGCGAATTTTGGTTCAGCTAGTATACGGAACACAGTCTCTTAATTATCGATAGTAAGTTTGCGAACGAGAACCCCATAAAGTTTTTAGAAAGAATAACGAAAATTGTACAACATTACATTTTTGTTTGAAGCATGTTTGAATAAATTTACAAGAGAGATAAAACAGTTCCCTCTAAGCGTTCTATTTTATGTCGTGAAACGCCTCACTTACCTGTGCTACAAATTTTGGCGGCAGTTTTGGTTGCGTACACTGCATTATTGGGAGTCCCTCCTTATCTTCCAACAAGCCCGACCTGCTTGACCAGTACACTGTTTCCCAAGGTTGACACAGCTATTTTGCGTACAGTGGCTGCTGAGAGCAGACGCATCATTCTTGCGTCGCAGGATAAACAAGACACCTGCCTGTGTTTCGCGCTTCTACAAAAGAAGACGACACACATGGAGATTATGTTCTTTAAATGTTTTCTACTGTCCAAACTGAAATAATATTGCCACATATTACAAAGTATTGCCATAAAATACTCCCAGTACAAATTCTGTTTTCTGTTTGCTGTCCACTGAAAACGGTGTTGTCTATGGCAGTTCAGCAAGTGTTGCGCACTGGAAACACTTGGTTATCTGTTCCAGTTAAATGTGCTGCCAGAAGCAGAGTCCCTGCAGGATACTTGCACACAATTCTAGCATAAATGTAAACAGAAAATCTTTGCTGGAGACACCTAACGGCAGATGTGACAACACTGCCGAAATATCTCGCACAGATGAGAAAGTTTCATCTGTTAATAACATGTATGTGTGGAAGACAACATCATTACCATTTCAGGTAAGAAACCACTGCATAAATGCAAAATGAGGTACAAAATCTGAGGTCCTCGTGTCCCAACGGTTACGTGACGAGGTCATATCAGGCTGCACGCATTTTGATTTATCTCAAAATCCTATGCACTCTCATCACAAATTGTGCGGCCAACATTTCCAGTACAAACTCCTTTAGCCGGCCGCTGGTGGCCGAGCGGTTCTAGGCGCTTCAGTATGGAACCGCGCGACCGCTACTGTCGCAGGTTCGAATCCTGCCTCGGGCATGGATGTGTGTGATGTCCTTAGGTTAGTTAGGTTTAAGTCGTTCTAAGTTCTAGGAGACTGTTAAGTCCCATAGTGCTCAGAGCCATTTGAACCAGTACAAACTCCTTTTCTCAAAGATGTCGATAAGTTTAAAAAATGCGCAGTGGTGTTGAATGTTTCAACGAAGGCACCGTCGTGTGTAATGCCTCCTGGCTCGGAAAATTTCCGAGTCCACACTGGATTGAGGACATCACATGTAAATAACAACCACTCGAGAGGTATACCGAAAGCTCAGAAGCAGCAACTACCTAGGAAGTGGAGATGAAGGTATGAGGGCCATGCGAATAGCACCTGCCTCATGCGCATACTTCAGTTGACGGGCTGAAAAGGAGACGTTCCAAGGCAAATGATCCTCTGAGTGCCACTTACCGTCCCTCAAGTTTTTGGTAATATCCTGAGGCACCCTGAATTTTCTTATCATCTCGCTTCTAGATGAGGGGTCCAACTGCTATGTACTGTCTGCTTAGTATCGATATAACCTGTATGCAAGCAACAGGAGGATTTGCAAAGACTTGTGCATTTGTTTTTTGTTCTTGTACTTGTATTTCCGATTTTTTACCTTCTCGATTTCCACTGTACAATGGAAAGTCATTGTGACTGGTGGCGCAATATTTCGTAAAAAGAGTCAGTACGGCAGCGAATAAGGGAACACAGGCCAGATGCTGCTGAGAAAATTTTTTGTTGTACTGGACAGTGAATCCATACGATAAATTGTAAAGAAGGCCAACAGGTAGACATTAATTGAGAATCTATATCTGAAATGCGTGAGAAAGGCGTGCAGAAAGACGTACACATTCGTCCCAGAGAGAAAATCTTGAAACCAACTGCGCCAGTAAGGACACAGATGCTGCGCTCAGATGAAGATGTGTAACGCGAGAACCGCCCTCCTGCTGATAAGTAAAAATAGTTGCCTGCCGCTCCCCTACTATTATTATACACGGAGATATGCGGCCAGCGTACATCACTGTCGCCCTCTACTATTAGACACCAACTTCTTCTAATAAAAGCAACAGCAGTGTTATTTCATGTTTGTCAACAGGGCGTTACCGGCACTCCAGTAACACAGTAAATTTTATGAGACAGTGTCCTAAAGGAACAGCTTGTCATTGCCGTCCCAGACGTAAATATCACATTAAGTCCTATGGAAATAGTAGTGTCGATGCAATTCGAACAGGAAACACTCTGATCCATCAAAATTTTTGTGTAAGTGTTGGTAGTATCTTTAAGAAGCACTAATCACGTTTATTTTATTGAAAGGATTCAGATATATGCTGCAATTCGTAATATAACTTTTGGTCCCCAAATAAATATGTTATATATTGTTTACAAATATCTGTATTTTCAAATCACTAATCCCATCTACTTTTATTGCTAGGTTGTAGGTACGCTGGCGTTCAAATCCCGAAACTAATATTAGTGACTCATGCGGAAATTCTGTACTGATGAACCTACAGAAACATATACATAATATATAGCGTTACAAGCCCACTTTAACGACAGAGATCATTAACATCACAGACACGTTCTTTCAGTCAATATAATATACATGAACGGTGCATCCAATACTAGCGTGGCGTATTACATAAACACTTGATAGTTAGCATGGAATAATTCTTTATTAAAGTCGCACTTGTATCCATAATTGTTTTCTCCGTGTAATTGAAAAAAAATGCAGTTCAGATAAATATTATGTTTTCCAGTGTAGTAAAATTGCACTTTTTTAGTCTTGACATTTATCTCCTTTATTCGGATGGGTTTCACGCAACCATAAGATCTTTGTGTGGAATTAAACCTTTCAGGCTTCTTCCAATAGAAGCTGATCATTCCAAAAGTCAAATCATGCAATTTTCAGGGAAACCAAAGGAAAAGATGCTCTGAAAATAATTTTGAAAGGTTTAAATGAACATATACTCGGCAATTTAGTAATCTAAGGAGCAGTTCTGAACATAGATTATGAAGCCCGGTCACAGTATGCTCTACAGGAAGTGTCCTCTGCCAGTTCGCCCGCATCTCGTGGTCGTGCGGTAGCGTTCTCGCTTCCCACGCCCGGGTTCCCGGGTTCGATTCCCGGCGGGGTCAGGGATTTTCTCTGCCTCGTGATGGCTGGGTGTTGTGTGCTGTCCTTAGGTTAGTTAGGTTTAAGTAGTTCTAAGTTCTAGGGGACTGATGACCACAACAGTTAAGTCCCATAGTGCTCAGAGCCATTTGACCCATTCCTCTGCCAGTTCCTTATTCTGTCTATACAAGGTGTTCGGAAACTGCCTGAAAAGCTTGTAAGGGTGTTGCAGAGTAGATTGTACTGAGAAATAATTGTTAAAGATTTTCATACGCTGTGCCGTTTCGGAGTTAACTGGCATTTAAGTTATCCAATCAGGGCGTTGCGCGCGCAATTCGCCAGAGACAATTAGTGTCAGTTGCTATCATAGCGTAAATGACAGCGCAAGAGACTGCTCAGCTTTTGGCTCGGGTTCGATCCTTACTACCGTCCCGTGTACAATTTTTGTATCGCTTTCTTGTTCTGTTTTAGAGAGTCAAACGAAGAACACGTTTGGCGGATCCGTCCACAGCGGACCGCTTGAATTTGCTAGCGCAAAGACCTGATTGGCTTCTATACTAGTTACCTCGGAAACAGCGCAATTTTTCGAATTTTTTCTTAATAAATATTTCTCAGCACAACCTACCATGAAACACTCTTACAAGCTTCTTCGACTGTTTTTGACTACTCTGTACATTATTCGCACAATGGTTACAACACATCAGAGACTTCTGGAAGAACATTTTCTCAAAGTTTCTGAAAACTGTCATAAGAGTAGAACCATGGGTATGAATATAAAGAAATGGAAGACCCACTGCTGCCGAAAATAGAAACAAATCTGTTACGGACTGACTTCGCATCTTTCTCAAATGATTTCCGTCAAACACGATAACACTACAGAATTAATGCACTCTCAGAATTTTGATTTAAGGTACAGAACCAAATTGGACATGGTTCACATACGTTCAGGTACACGACGTAGAAAAAATGTTCAAATTGGTGTGAAATCTTATGGGACTTAACTGCTAGGGTCATCAGTCCCTAATGTTACACACTACTTAACTAAATTATCCTAAGGACAAACACACACACCCTTGCCCGAGGATTCGAACCTCCACCAGGACCAGCCGCACAGTCCATTACTGCAGCGCCTTAGACCGCTCGTACATGACGTAGAGATAAAAACTTCTCAAATAAGAAAATACAGTTTCTACAACTTTTAAAGCAATAATGATCCCCTTCTTCTTATGTTCTCAATGAGAAAAAAGACGTCAGTTACCTAAATCACACAGTGATGCATCATGAAAGCACAATACTCGGATTAGAACATTACCTGCCGAGCAGGAGAGGTATGCCGAATGGACTACCGGCTCGACGACACGTCTACTCCGCGTTTTGGCCAGAATTATGCGGTAATCAGATCCACTGCTCCCATCGTTTTTATTGTATTTCAAAATTTAAATAAATAGCCTAAAGTTTCTTGTAAGCTTAAGCTATTGCATAGCAAATACAATGAGGTGACCACTCACGGGTTAGCGATATGCACATTTACAGATGGCGCTAATATTGCGCACACAAGGTATAAAAGGGCAATGCATTGGCATACCTGTCCTCTATGTTCAGGTGACTCGTGTGACAAGATTTCCGACGTGACTATGGCTGTACAAAGGGAATTAAGATACTATGAACGCGGAATGGTAGTTGGAGCTAGAAAAAAATGGTTCCAATGACTCTGAGCACTATGGGACTTAACTTCTGAGGTCATCAGTCCCCTAGATCTTCGAACTACTTAAATCTAACTAACCTAAGGACATCACATGCATACATGCCCGAGGCAGGATTCGAACCTGCGACCGTAGCGGCCTCGCGGTTCCGGACTGAAGCGCCTAGAACCGCTCGGGCACTGGCCGGCTTGGAGCTAGACGCATGGGACATTCCATTTTGGAAATCGTTAGGGAATTCAATGAGACTCACAGTGTCAAAAGCGTGCGAAGAATACCATATTTCAGGAATTACCTCTCACCACGGACAACGCAGTGGCCGACCGCCTTCACTTAACGGCCGAGAGCAGCAGAGTTTGCGTAGAGTTGTCAGTGTTAACAGACAAGCAACTCTGGGTGAAATAACGTCAGAAATCAATGTGGGACGTACGACGAACGTATCCGTCTGGTCAGTGCGGTGAAATCTGGCGTTAATGAGCTATGGTAGCAGACGACCTATGCGAGAACCTTTGCTAAACAGCACGACATCGCCTGCAGCGCCTCTCCTGCGCTCTTCACCATATCGGTTGGACCCTAGACGACTGGAAAACTGTGGCCTGGTCAGATGAGTCCCGATTTCGGTTGGTAACACCTAACGGTAGGACTCGAGTGTGGCGTAGCCATGAACCGCTAGTGGTGGCTCAATAATGGTTTGAGATGTATTTACGTGGAATGGACTGGGTCCTCTTGGATGTTCAACTACTTCGAAACCATTTTCAGCCATTCATGGACGTCATGTTTCCGAGCAACGATGGAATTTTTTATGGATGTCAATGCGCCATGTCACCAAGGCACAGGTGTTCGCAATTGGTTTGAAGAACATTCTGGACAATTCGGACGAATGGTTTGGCCATCCGGATCGCCCGACACGAATCTCGTCGAAAATTTATGGGACATAATGGATTGGTCAGGTCGTACCCAAAATCCTTCACAGGCAACACTTTCGCAATTATGGATGACTATAGAGGCAGCATGGCTTAATACTTCTGCAACGTACTCCCGACGACTTGTTGAATCCATGCCACGTCGAGTTGCTGCACTACGCCGGGCAAAAAGATGTGCGACACGATATTACGAGGTAGCTCGTGACTTTTTTCGCTTCAGTGTTGCTAGTAATTCAAACGTTGATTTATGGTTCCCTAAAAAGTGACCGTAACCAGCTTCGTATGTTTTTCTTCTACACTAAGCATTTCCTGATATCATTCTTAGTATTGTTCCTTATTACTTCTAGTTTAGTTGCGATTTTTTTTTATTTCGGGAACTAATCGTAATCAGACTTAACATATTCTGTATTCAGCAGCAAATTTACAGCGTCAGCAAAAACAATACATGTGATCTCTCGGTGCGAATGATTAATGATGTGCTTTCAGGTGTTCAGCCCACTTGTCGAACTCCGTTTTTTTATCCACAGTATTTCGACAACCCACCTAGTCATGTTCATCAGGTGCTGCGGCTACGTTGTTTACAAGCAGGCTCTGCCAACACACACACACACACACACACACACACACACACACACGCACGCACACACATTGTTTACAAACAGCCTGGTTGGAGTCCAGGTAGCTAGTACGCATAACAACTCAGACCGTAGCATCTGAAGAACATCACTGGGCCAGTCGTCGAAAAATTGCGCATACAAGATGGAATCAAAAACACTGTGCACACCCTAAAGCAAAACATCAATAAAAGACACACAGCTTCTTACAGACAAAGAGCAGCCAGCAAGAGAAAGAATGGACTGCTTCTGCATAGGCAATGAGTCACAATATTTTCATATTATATTAGGTTGCTTGAAAGTAATTAGTCACTAAGTTCTAATATTTCAACTGCGAGGCCTTTCGGAGTTTCTAGTCCGTCATTAGGTGACACTTTTAGTGTTTAGCGCTGCAAAATACCAAAACCAGGGAGCCCGAGGATGTCGAAATTTATACACACACGTGCATATGCATTGTGCATTTTCCTCTAGAGCCCTACATCTGTGCTTCTCGTATTGACAGTTCACAAATTTCGACACCGTTGGTTTCTCTAGAGCTAAACTGCCATCGGTTAAAGGGCTAAGCCTCCGAAACACATAGCAATTAAAGTTTAGTCGCTTGTTACCAAGCCGGACGGAATGGCCGTGCGGTTCTAGGCGCTACAGTCTGGAACCGCGCGACCGCTACGATCGCAGGTTCGAATCCTGCCTCGGGCATGGGTGTGTGTGATGTCCTTAGGTTAGTTAGGTTTAAGTAGTTCTGCGTTCTACGGGACTGATGACCTCAGAAGTTAAGTCCCATAGTACTCAGAGCCATTTGAACACTTTTTTTTTTTTTGCCAAGCGATTATCTGCTTATTTACAGTTGAGCTGAGGTAGCTTGGAATTAGCTATCAGCACAAATGAATGTGTCCCTCAGTAAATTTAGTAACAGTAAGGCATAAAATGACGGTCAGAAATCCGTTGTTCGTGGCGGAGAATGAAGTAAGTAACTAAAAACACGATATAAAAATGTTTGTGCATGGTTATGGCCACATACGTAGCTACATTTTGTCACAGTCACGATCACTTAAGTACTAGTATTCCCTTATATGGTGATATTTGGTATTCTGAGATTAGCGTTTTTGCAGGTGTGGGTGACGGTGGAAGTCGGAGAGGAGGAGGGGAGGAGGAGATTAGTGTTTAACGTCCCGTCGACAACGAGGTCATTAGAGACGGAGCGCAAGCTAGGGTTACGGAAGGATGTGGAAGGAAATCGGCCGTGCCCTTTCAAAGGAACCATCCCGACATTTGCCTGAAACGATTTAGGGAAATCACGGAAAACCTAAATCAGGATGGCCGGAGACGGGATTGAACCGTTGTCCTCCCGAATGCGCGTCCAGAGTCGGAGAGAAGAGAATAATGACTGAGACGTGTCAGATCCGTGCATTACAACTTCGCAAATTATTTTCAAAGCTCTGATCGGAAGCAGACGAAACGCAACCAGTCTCGCTTGCACACATATAAATTCATTACTACTAGTCACTGCCGGCCGAAGTGGCCGTGCGGTTCTAGGCGCTGCAGTCTGGAACCGCAAGACCGCTACGGTCGCAGGTTCGAATCCTGCCTCGGGCATGGATGTGTGTGATGTCCTTAGGTTAGTTAGGTTTAACTAGTTCTAAGTTCTAGGGGACTAATGACCTCAGATGTTGAGTCCCATAGTGCTCAGAGCCATTTTTGAACTAGTCACTGCAGGACTTATTTCTACTAGGAACTGAAACTTTTTTCACCACAATGATACTTATTTAAAAAAATCTAAATGCTGTTCGCTTATTTCGCAAAAGTTTCCTTCATTAACGCCGAATGTGTGCGTTTGGGCGTCTGTGAGAGACTTTTTCGAACTGAAGCACTGACAGTACCGCCTCTTTCTGGGTTCTTTGTTGGCAGGTTGCGCAAAGGAGGGAAGCGAAGGCCAGGAAATGTGCCAGATGGGCTAAGACAACCGGACCTGCGCACACGCCACTCCCCTCTAGCAAAGCAACCACCTATCACAACTTCCTCACGGGCGCTAGCGTTCGTCTGACGACAGGGGAGGGGGTGGGGGTGCGGGCGGTGGTGGGGGTTGTGGCCAAGAGAAGGAAGTTGTCCTCTCATAGACTCTGCGAATATAGACATATTATTCACTAAGAAATTCTTATACACGACTTTAATGATTATCTGCGACTGTATTGAACGGAATTACGATTGCAAAGTACGGTTAGAAATCCCATTTGGCATTCGTGCACAATAATGTGTCAATCTGGTGAACGAGGCCCGCCCTGGTTCAACCCTAGGAAGTTGAAAGTCGAGGATTCCAGCAAATTGTATGGTGATCTCTGGTTTCCCATACTGGTTTAGTCAAATGCTGTTCCTTGGTCACACTATAGCTAAATAATACAAAACTGTAGTTTTCAGAACATATTTTGTCCAACTTTATTATGCTAACCTATACTAATAGCGGTCTTGAAAATAATGCAAAAAAAAATAAATTAACATGTTCAGATGAGAAATTTTGTAAGTAAACAACCTGTGATTCAAAATGGTTCAAATGGCTCTGAGCACTATGGGACTTAACATCTGTGGTCATCAGTCCCCTACAACTTAGAACTACTTAAACTTAACTATCCTAAGGACATCACACACATCCATGCCCGAGGCAGGATTCGAACCTGCGACCGTAGCAGTCGCATGGCTCCGGACTGAGCGCCTAGAACCGCGAGACTACCGCAGCCGGCAAACAACCTGTGATAAATGGCACTGAAGCTGAAAAAGCTTCTTAAAGTTGCCTGGTTATCCACTCTTAGGAGTACTATTGTGGATTTTTTTCAGTTTGAGATTTTTAATTGTCAGTGTCAACCTAGCATTCGTGGTACATGGATAACTTCTTTTGAATAAATCGTTGGATATCCTGGATTTAATCATACGAAGCTTGTAATTTGAGATCGTTGAGTCAAAAAGGTACCATTCGTCTTCGTATTAACAGAGACTTACAATGTAAATGCAAATGAAATATACTTACCATTTAGGTAATACAGTAATCGACACTAAAAAACTGCGTGGATAGTTATAGCCATTTAAGATTTTATGTACCTCGTCAAATTTCATTCTCAGTCTCACTGAATCAGTTATACACAAATGTCAAATTTCAGACTGTTACCTCTTTTTGGATGCGTTTCTGCACGATAGCGTTTACTGTATGGCTTTCGTCGGACAACGAGAGCCATTTGGCACGAACTCATTCCCTCCCGCAAAAGAAGCAAACGGAGCTTCTGTTGATTGAAGAGGAAAGCTCTACTACACAGGATCCAGAGAACAATCATCAATAAGATCAGAGCAGGATAGGACGCGTCAAATCGAGCAAAGCGTTCCTAATAACCATACGGCGGAAATGCACCGATCGATAAGCGAGAGTTGGTCCTGTAAGCGAACGTGTTTTGAGGCCACGAGAATCATTCACGTGTCCGGAATATTCGAGCGACTGCGCCAGTCATTTCTTCGCCGATTTCAAAATTGCACAATGTTGGAGGCAAGAATTACGAATATTTGCTGTAAAAATAGTGTGGTTTGAGGATAAGGGGGTGTTTAAAACTCAATTTCAATTTTCACTTCTATCATTGTCTTAGCTCACACTTATTGACCCACTGTACTTGTTAGGAAAAATCATTGAAAAAGATTAGAACATGTGGCCTTTAGACTCCAATATTAATAACATCATACCTTACAGCACAAGAGTTCGATTACCTTGCTGTAATGCTGTTTCCGCAGCGAAAAAAAGTAAAGCTGTTATGTACAGTAAAGTTGGTTTTGAACACCACATTTATTGGGGATTGTCCTGTTGCAGGTCGTACGCCGTTGCCCCCATCGGACATATGAGCTAACTTAAGCAGCCAGTTACACTGGCGCTTGCAGTGCGAGGTGGTCTCCAAATCGCGGTTGATTTGTCATTTCTCACATGAAAAACATCGTCTGAGGGGAAAGGAATGAATGATTAGTGACAGATAAAAATCCTAGAACTGACGCGACACCACAGAACTTCCACTCCTTATTATCGTAACACTGATCTGTAATACCCAAGGTCCGCAGCCCGTGGTTGTGCGGTAGCGTTCTCGCTTCCCGCGCCCGGGTTCGATTCCCGGCGGTTTCAGGGATTTTCTCTGCCTCGTGATGACTGGGTGTTGTGTGATGTCCTTAGGTTAGTTAGGTTTAAGTAGTTCTAAGTTCTAGGGGACTGATGACCATAGATGTTGAGTCCCATAGTGCTCAGATCCATTTGAACCATTTGATGAAAGTCCGAGCAGATACTATAACTGCGGATCTCAAAAAATTCCGAGTATCTCTCAGAAAGTGACTAGCTTTGACCTGCCAAGAAAATCCTGTGTTTAGTCTAAATCGAATTAACGAGCTAACCATAGAAAATGTATGAACACATTGAATAAACGGGAACGAAACACATCTCCGAGGTGCCACTGTGGAGCAGAAAGGCAGACAATCCAGTATACTCGTATAGTGCGGACATGTTCACTCAGAGCCTACACCGGACAGTTTGAATATTTCCTGAATACGAATGAAAATTCAACTAATTATAGTTATAATCTACATTTTTATGAATGTTATTTTAGTTTATATTCATTAATGTGACATGTTACATAAATAATCGTAATACATTAAATGCATTACGGTACTTTTGGCGTAGTTGATTTAATAGCCGAGACTTACCCAAAAAAACAGCACAGAAAATTAGCGTCTAACGTAACCAACCGTGGAAAGAAATTTACAGTTTACCTTGCTTTGACTGTTCTACTTAAACCGTCATCTTCAGCTAATTTAATTAGTAACAGCGCTGTTTAGCGTGAATGTATGAACTGGAACGAGGTACTCGTATTTTAAATGCACACGTTTCCGCGCCCTCTTCGCTGATTGGCTGCCGTTTTCCGGTCGCAGCTCCACAACGGCGCATTTCCGACCTGCGGTTATTCGGAAAATTTTGCTCGTTGCGACGTCCTCTACCTGTATTACCAGTTTGTTTGTTTTTGTCTTTTTCAGCCTGTATAAGGAGCTCTGAGTGACGTACGGAATCGGCACATCAGACACGTATTAAGACGCGGGCTATTGGCGCGGCAGGTTGGAGCAGTGCGGCAGCAGAAGATAAGGTGCAGATTACCAGCGCAGCCAAGATGGCGAGGCCGGCAGGACAGGCGAGCCGCGCGCAGCGAGCGCTCGCTGCCCCTCCGTCCCCCCCCCCCCTCCCCCCTCGTCGAACCCATTCGCGCTCGCCACTCCGCTCTTTTCCGTCTCCTCCTCCTCCTGTTCTCTCCTCTCCTGTGCCTCTTCCACCGCGGCCGCTCTCGCCGCGTGTGAAGAATTTCTTGTATTTTCTCATTTCCCGGCGATCTGCTTTCCCGCAACGCAGGCTGCGAGCCTCTGCGTCAATAGCGCCGGCCGCGCCGGGACCTCGCAGCTGCGTCGCACAACTTCCCTCAGCCCGGGATGAGAAATGCGAGCGACTGCCACGCATTCAGTCGCAGCCGACTAGCTTCCATCAAACCGGTGCCTTTCCAAAGAGGTTCACTGCGCATCCGCATCTGCTGCGCCGCCTTGATCCAACCTGCATTTTCAAACATAGGCAAAAAGGTGACGGAAAATCTAAATGCCTGGCAACTAGGCAACCATTAAAGCCCGGGCGTGCACGGACATGTGTGTACATCTACGCTTATAAAACAAACGTGTGGCTCTTTAAAGATTCACCAGTTACATAACATGTAAAACTAACGTAGTAGATTATGCGGGCGTCATGTTGCTTATAAGTGTAAAAAAATACACTACACTTTATTTTATCCCTAATGGAATGAAATCACCACGGCTGTATCGAAATACCAGTGAGGAAGAAAACTGCATGCAGCCTTTTTTTTTTAAATGATTAATTAGGCGGCAGCAGGAATTTCCCGCACGAATTTATTCTGTATTACGGAATAAAATCGTATTTGAAGAAACAATACAAAGTAACTGCCTTTTACGATTTTCTTAATTTTGGTCAGTTGGTATGCGTAACTCAGAACAACTGCTCTTACCGCGGGAATGACGAGTTTCCTATTCTGTACACTGGAAATGAAGCTCAAAAAATATCGCCCAAGTCAAACAAGGTAAAAAAAGGTGTAATTCCCCGTAACTGCAAAAGAATGGAGTACATCCCAGCTGGAAGAAGGCTCTTCCGCTAAATGCCGGAAGATCTGTAGACGGCCGACGATCGCTCACCCTCAGAAACAAATCTCCGCTTTCATACGCAACTTTCAAATGAGAAACAGTTTCTTGCTCGTTGAAAACATGATCTCGTTAAAACCCGTGGATTCCCATCAACCGAAGACTTGACTCAAGGACTGCTTTCCATCACCCAGGGACAGAAACCTGTCAGTCCAAAAGGTTTCTAGACTGTGTTAATAAAAAAAATGAGAAAAGTTAAGATGTTGGTTTTAATGCTTCAGGTGTTCTACATAGTCCCCCCTCACTTGATTAGAACGTACAGAACGTTCGTACAGCCATTTCCTGCACCAAGTCGTTTGGGATGTCTTTCAGGTCGCGCGTCACATTGGCATCTTCGGTATTGTTTTGTGGAAGGCTGGCACTGACAACACCAGGTCTCGCAACCCTTGATGATTTATTCCCGAAATGAATCTTCTACGTTTCGCATTTCAGTCATGTCTCGGCAGGCGTCCACGGGTCGTTATTTTTTGTTCCCGAATCAAGTCTTGCGGGACAAGCTTTGCACACACTTTTCTCTTCTTCAAAATAGTCTGGAGAATATCTTGAACATATTAATTTAGAGATGGTCTGTTTGTTGCTCCAATACGAGTTGTGGCACAACAACGTTGACACATTTACGGCCGCACGTCCACTATTTAACACTGCCTGCTCACAAGTGACTGGTGGAATGCTCATCTGTTATTTACAGCTGTTGGTTCAAGCTGTCATCGTAGTTACTGCGCTGATGTCGCTTCTACGCCAGGAATAAACACAGACTCGGAACTTTTTAGACGGACGGTGTAGACCAGAATATAGTTATGGAGAAATAAATTCTTCTTCAAAAACAGTGTGAATGGCTGCCGTTTCCTTCCTCAATGATATTCACTACTCTGTTGTCTCGTCCATCACAATTCCGCTCGGATAGCAGTTCTAACGCACACACACACACACACACACACACACACACACACACACACACTCCCGCACGCTTCAAATCGGTCTCGTATCTACACAGCGTTCTCGCTGTGAAAGTCCTGCGAGTTCACGGGGGGTAAATTATACCTGCACTCTCATACGTCAAACCTTACGAACGGAAAAAAGGGAAGAAATTGTTTTCTGAAAGAGAATGATCCAGAAAAATCTAAGTGTCGCGCCATCTTGTGGGCTGCAGCTGCAGCATTTTCAGAGTTTCGTCTGACCAGCCGAAACAGGTATTACAAGGTGAAAGCCCCGCACGACCGCGGGAAGGGAATTCCACAGTTGCCGCGCCATCTGCGTACTAATGTATTCGGTAGCCGCGCGCAGCGCCAGCACACCTCGGCCATTTGCCTGTGCCCAGCTACAGCACACACATACAACAGTCCCGCACTGCAACATCAACTGAGTGCTGAATCTTCCATCACTGTAATCTATCTAGGACACGGCCGCCGCATCAGATCTCTCGACTACGGTAGGCTCCTACTGCGAGATGAGGCTCCGAACGCAGAGCTGTGTTTTATGATATAAGCACAAACCTTTTCCGTTTCCACATAAGTTTCCATTTAGGGAGAATTTCAAGCGGGTGACTAAAGCCAATCAATGATTATAGTAGGAGAACCTTCTGACTAAATGAAAATATTAAATTTCTTTGTCTGGGACGGCCTCCTCAAGGACTGATGATAAATTAAAATACAAACAAACGTACATGCAAAGTTTATTTACATTCCGCGTTCTTCTTCGTGGATTCTTAGGATATGTGCAGCTCTCCACATAAGAAGTCATTTGCAACTGAGTATGAAGGCAGCGTTTATCCCGGTTGTCTTTTTTTGTTCTGTTATTTGTTTCCAGTACGAATGACATCTACCATCATTCTGGTAAATATAAGTGGTAGAGACTATAGTTAGCACTTTCTGCCATAAAGGGTGTAAATTCCTTTGGAACGTGAATTCTGATGGGTATGTTTGCGAGGCTGAAATTGAGCTCAGTGCAGAAATCACTCATCTGTGCATGGGAAAAACACGAGCAGTGGGTTCGCCTCGAATAATTTTAAATCTATTCTTACTGAAATATCTACCGAGATCTTTCTAAAAAAAATGACATCGTACTTCAACTCCATAAATCTCACTTCCGAGTACGCTGACTCTAACGAAACTTAACAACTATATAAACAAAAAAACCATCGACGGCAGTAGAAACTTAAGGAAAACTTTATATTTAATGTATTTACTGACGCATCATAGTCTGCACATTGACAGGGCTCATATTAAATAGTTTTGTCGTTAACAATGCGTAGAAATCCACATTAACCATAACTTGGCATTTCCACCTAAAGAGCGACGTGAATTCCAGTACTCTGTAAACAGCATAGTCATCTGTTAACCTGAAACCGATAATTGGACAGAAAATACAGAAAATGTAAAGTAACTGACTGTGGTGTGCTCACAGTTTCTACTGTCCTTAACAGTCACGGAGTCTCAAGGTTGAAACTATGAAAGCCGGCCGCGGTGG
Source organism: Schistocerca piceifrons (assembly GCF_021461385.2). Classification (NCBI taxonomy): domain Eukaryota; kingdom Metazoa; phylum Arthropoda; class Insecta; order Orthoptera; family Acrididae; genus Schistocerca; species Schistocerca piceifrons. The sequence continues at coordinate 247,413,479 of NC_060149.1, forward strand.
TCTAGCGGTTCTAGGCGCGCAGTCCGTAACCGCGCGACAGCTACGGTCGCAGGTTCGGATCCTGCCTCGGGCATGGATGTGTGTGATGTCCTTAGGTTAGTTAGGTTTAAGTAGTTCTGAGTTCTAGGGGACTGATGACCACAGTAGTTAAGTCCCATAGTGCTCAGAGCCATTTGAACCATTTGAAACTATGAAAACAGATCGAACCTAGTCATGACACTTGCCAAAGAAAATAAACAATGCACACTAGTGGCATGGCTATAGTTCGTTTAAGTACAAAAAAGTGACACACGAGGATATGAAGCAGTGTAATATGCGTGCAACTGTTACAAAGACGTAAGGGAGAATATCACTAACCCGGAAATAGATGTGGTAGACGTTTCTGAGAATTCGCTGCTGAGGATTCTTCGAAAAGAAACAATTATGTTCTGTCGAAAAAGTGATGCTAGGTAAATGGGACTCACCAAGCTAGTAACGAACAGTAACTATAAGTGGTATAGAAAGAAAGGCTACCACAGATGGAGCAAAATAGTGCTGCTTGCTATTCTTAACATGAAAGAAATGCATGGATGCATCCATCTGATGACAACTACGTCTTAAGATATTTCGATAAAGATGAAATAAAAATGTTTCTGGTAAGCGGTCGTCAAGATCTAAGGCAATGTTGCACATTTTGCAGGTACTTTCGGAGCCCATGATTTGTTGTTCACAGGCAATCCCAACCGAGAGCATAGTGCAATCAGCATGACTACTTTCTGCTGATTTATAAAGTAAACCGCGATAAAAGCGATTAATACGAATATAAGATCCACTCGGCAGGATAAGGGCCATGATCACCCTTACGGAGATGAAAGCCGGCAGATGTGGTCGGAAAGACAAAAGACCATTGCAAGACGCACAAACTAACCATTACTTTTTTGAAAACAAGTTCTTCGTATTAATAACCTGACAATCGCACTGTGCAACAACTTACATTTAGAATATAAGCTCATCATGGTTAATGGCTCCACCCACTCTATTTATAATTGTTCGTGTGTACTTCGAATTACTCCAGCCTAAATATAATTTACATACATGCAGACTATTAGGTGAGATCTCACATGATTAGGAGGAATCAAAACGCTTGTGACAAAATCCGGTTTCGAACTGTTGATTTCAGGTACCAGTTTGTAGCAAGAAATACAAGCTTAGTCTATTTCTCTACGTTAACAAGTAACTGCCCAGAATAGTTTATTTTATTGCAATATGCGAAAAGGCTACAAAAAATCACCTAACTTTAAAAACATCTGATTTTCAAAATAACCAGGCCTACTGAAACGGCGCAGAAACTCCTCTATATTATGAGAAAGTTAAAAGTATGTTGATGTTTTTATATTTTCGTTTGAGTAAAAGTGCGCATTGGCCATGTTGTCCATTACAGTCATCCAATTTTTGGGAACATTACTCAGTTATCTAGCTTACGTGGGTGACACACGGAGAAAATTGATTTTATCGGAAATACCTCTTCGTGTAATGCCTGACAGCGATATGCAAGGGGAAGAGGACAGGGGAGAAGGAGCATAGCGAGACGGTGGCGAGAGGGAGGATTCGCTTCTCTTAATTACAAAGCACCGAAATGCGGCTCATTAATGCATGTAGCACAAACTACGGAAGTCACGCGATCACGGAACAGAGTTTCTTTTTACTACTCTATCATTCAAACCGCAAATACCTCTTCATCACCAATAAATTCGCCGGGGAGACACAATTACTTAATTTAACGCGGCGAGTTTTATTAGAAACCGGAAAAATGAAATTGAATGTTACTGTATGAAGCACGGTGGTGAGTTCAGTAGAAATGTGTGAGAACGTTTATTTGCTCGCGTGCAGTGCTGGCGGGCAGTTCACACAAACTGAATTTCATCGCACCTCGGATATGCTGAGTATTCGTCTTACACCGGCGGACGTATTCACTAGTTTTCTATGCATCTAGACAAATCTTTAAATGTTTATCAGTTCATTTGCGGCGGAGCCTTTTTATATTCTGACTTATGATTTAGCTCAAATGCTGCCAGACAGATACAAAAAATAACATCTTCAGGCAGGAAATTAACGGCATCTTTCCCCGTTGAAGACGCATCGGTCACATCAGTGTTCGTCTTCTCACGCTGAACTCAACGGAACTCCTCTGTAAATTGCAACGAAACGGTTTGGTAACGTTACGATTGACGGCTCAACAGCAAACAACACTATGTCAGTAACACCATACAGAATAATCAGCTCTATTTGCAGAAAATATAAATCCTTGTGTCCTTCAGTGTACTAATTTGCAGTTTTTCTGGAAGCTTAAGTCTAGAAACAGGATCCGCAGACTTGAATGCAATGCAGTAACGCAAGCAGAGTTTCCTACGTCGCTGAAAGAAATCTTGCAACAGAGCTTTAATCGGATAGTTATAGAGATTTGGGTTTCCTTTAAAAACACAGCTTATAGACGCATTGAACATGGAGTCATCATCTATCGCATATTGTTTCCAGAAATTCGATGACATGTACGGATAACAAGCTTTATTAAATTTATCACGCGCTATGGAATTTGTTGAAGTTAGTGACTGTATCATACATTTATAAAATAATTTCTTACTACTATTTATTTGCACGACGTGTTTCGGCAGCATGCTGCCATCATCAGGCACATCACATTACATGTACATTAATCTGTACATACTCTTCATCGCACTTCGTATTAACGTACATGTAACTGTAATGCACCTGTTTATGACAACATGCTGTCGAAAAGCGTCGTGCAGAAAAATATTAGTAAAAAGTGACAAACAGTAGAAATTATTTCGTAAATTTTGTTAAGTGTGTATAAAATTCTAAAGGGAACGCCACACACAGTAATGTCTACCTACTGTTCACTCGAATGAAACACTAAATGCAGCCACTGTAACAGACAGTTCCTCTTTCCGGTGTGCCAAAAGTCATTAATGTACACCAGAACAGAGGGCCAGAATGTTTGTCCTGTGTCGCAGTGACTGCCCTTCAAGTTGCCTCGCCACTCGCAAGAGACATTTATTTTTACGCGAACTCTTGTACCTTACAAACCGCGCAACAACTAAATTTGCTATGCTCCTTCGGAAAAGACATGCTCGTACATAAGCGTGGAGATAGAGCATAAAAAATGTATTCACAGAGGAAGAGACAGCTACAGAAGCGAGTGTGACTCATCAGCGGAATGAACGAAATTATGTTTTTGATTTATGCCTCCTTCAGTCATTTCGTGAGAATTTCGGGGGGAAGGATGCGGTCTGTTGCTCTAGAGAGTGCTACATTACATTCTGTGTCCATTAATGTCACGACCTTTGGTGGCCTTTACAAATCGGGGACAGGGTAACAAGTGCGATGCACCATTTTCTATGAACACTTCTATCCAGACTCCTCTTGCAGGTATATTTAGCCAATTAAGCAGCAATTACATTCTCAGTGTGATATACCAGAAAATTACTCTTCGCAAGGTTTTCAGAGCACTCACGCAGAAATCAATATTCGGAACTGTCTTAAAATTTAAAACCGTAGTATGAAGTGTTTGGAACGAATGAGCGATGTTCCATAAACCTATTCATTTCCGCGGTTTAACTTGCACTCTTCCAGCAAAAAGTGAACATAGGAAAAAAATCCAATTGTACTTTAAAAATGGAGCTAAAAGTTATTGCAGTGCCGCCAGCAAGCACAGGTAATGATTGTAGAGTCCGTGTTTCTACACCCGATAAAATTTGTTTATTACGTAACCAGAGGTACATGGGACGAACATGTGGCAGCACAGAAGGCCAAGTTAAAATTATTCTTCTCCGTCATCCTGCCGGCAACCGCGCGCGATTCCGAAATCCGGGCTACGACTTCCAACTCCAGCTTTCGGGAAGCTCAGTCTCCAGGGTTGGTATTTGACGGCCGCCCCCGCGGTGCGGTGCACGAAACACATTTTTCAAAAATCAGGAGCAGACGCACTAAAACCGTTAGCTCTCTCCATTTCTTCACGAAAGGGTAATACAGACCTCAATTCGTACAAAAAATAAATAAAAAGTAAAGAAACAAAATCTCACCCTAGAAGGCAAGTGTAGAAGTAAAAAAGAAAATGTGAAACAAAATTGTAACGCTGTTCATACGAATAACTGTTACTCGACTATTGTCGCTGATTATTTATTATTGTTTTTAACCAAACATGTTTGGCCTAATTGCGTTAGGCGTATCCAATGGCTTACAAAGAAATGAAAGATATAACTGCATAACGTTATATAAACGTTTTGTTCGTGACATGCTTAGTGTTTCATCACAAAACAAAATATTTACTATTTTTGTGTTAGCCATAGTGACTACTCTTGGCAAATCCAATGAATGGGCAGCTTAATAGTAAAATTCGCCTACCGTCTGTTCAATAACGTTTTTACCTGGCAGTGTACATTGTGAAGACACAGATTCATCAGGGCTTCTGTTGTTATGTGAGGGCAACGACATCCAGCTTCAACATGTGGAAGCTGTTTCACTGTGATGTCATATACAATAGGAAACAGCAAAATTCTCAGGTTCTCGTTTCTAGCGCCATGACATCGCCAGAAGGCCCCTGCATAACTATTAAAGTTCTGTTAATGAAGCTGTGACTGCGAAACGTACGTCGGCAAAGTGAAAACGCCTTCGAAAAGACAGTACACGAATTGCATTATTTTAAGAGAACAATTACTTATTTTATTTCTTTGCAGGCTACTGAAGACCTTAAAACAATTAGGCGAAACGTGTATGGTAATAATAAAAATTTAGTTGCGAAAGATGCGTAACAGTTATTCATTATACACATAGCGAGTGACAAACTGTAACCGCGATTTAAATTGGCCCTATGGGTATGATATGCAACGAGTCGCATTTTAAATTTGATACGATTTATTGTATCATTAACTAGTTTTCGAGCCACCAAAGGCTCATTATCAGATGGAGGTGTTACAGGAGCATTACATTCTGAACCGGCGGACGCTAAGGTTGTGCTGCTGGCGGAAATAATATAATGAAAATTTAGCTAACTAAATGCTTACACCTGTTAGCCCCTCCAACTGATGGAGAGCTTGCAGTGGCTAGATAGCTAGTTAATGGCACAATAAACCGAATTAAGTTCAAAAAGACACTGGTTTCATATTAGCCTATACCTACATAAATTGCTGGGTCATTCTTACCTACAAGATAAGCAGCAGTGAAGTAGCAACTGAGAAAAGATGATTGCAAATGGTACAAAACAAAACATGTGCCAAAGTTAATGATCTTTCCTTCGTGTGAGACCACAGTCATATGGAATTTTTTGAACGAAATTTCCGCCATTTGGCTGTTAATTGTTCCTTTATTTTACACAATCATGATTTCGGCGTTTAGGCATTCTCAAGTGCATGTTTGAAATGTTAAAATATGTCCGACATGTCATCATCATCGAAAGAAACGTATTTCTGGTCTTATAGGCCAGTTGTCATATGACAGTAAACGAGTACATATCGAAGATACCGGGTGATCAAAAAGTCAGTATAAATTTGAAAACTGAATAAATCACGGAATAATGTAGATAGAGAGGTACAAATCGACACACATGCTTTGAATGACATGGGGTTTTATTAGAACCAAAAAATACAAAAGTTCAAAAAACTTCCGACAGATAGCGCTTCATCTGATCAGAATAGCAATAATTAGCATAACAAAGGAAGACAAAGCAAAGATGATGATCTTTCCAGGAAATGATCAATATGTCCACCATCATTCCTCAACAATAGCTGTATAGACGAGGAATAATGTTGTGAACTGCACTGTAATGCATGTCCGGAGTTATGGTGAGGCATTGGCGTCGGATGTTGTCTTTCAGCATCCCTAGAGATCTCGGTCGATCACGATACACTTGCGACTTCAGGTAACCCCAAAGCCGATAATCGCACGGACTGAGGTCTGTGGACCTGGGAGGCCAAGCATGACGAAAGTGGCGGCTGAGCACACGATCATCACCAAACGACGCGCGCAAGAGATTTTTCACGCGTCTAGCAATATGGGCAGGCTCTGAGCACTATGGGACTAAACATCTGAGGTCATCAGTCCCCTAGAACTTAGAACTACTTAAACCTAACTAACCTAAGGACATCACACACATCCATGCCCGAGGCAGGATTCGAACCTGCAACCGTAGCGGTCACGCGGTTCCAGACTGAGGCGCCTAGAACCACACGGCCACAACAGCCGGCAGCAATATGGGGTGATTCTAATAAAACCCATGTCATTCCAAGCGTGTGTGTCAATTTTTAACTCTCTGTCTTCATTATTCCGTGGTTTATTACGTTTTCAAATTTATACTGTCTTTTTGATCACCCGGTATATAATGACACTATGGGCAGTGAACAACCATTAATACACGCTATGTCGCGTTTAACAGCTAATATACTCCCGTGACCTGCATTCGTCACTCATTTTTCAGTGTGCAGTGTCAGCTATATTATATTTCTTCGTTATGTACTCGTATCCTGTAATACGACAACTGGTCTACAAGAGAAGAAATACGCTTTTTCGACGATGACACGTCACAGACAGGTCAGACGTGTTTTAACATTTCAACATGCACCTGAGAATGGCTACAAAGCCGAAATCGTGATTGCGTAAAATTAAATGAACCATAATCAGTCAAATGGGGGACATTTTGTTAGAAAATGTGCAGAGGTGTGTTATTATCGCTGCATATCAGTAATCTATTTAGTGTAACATAAAATAAGAGAAGAGTGTAATGCATTTCGTGAGAGAGACAGGAGAGCTTTACGGCTTCATCGGCAGAGCGCGGGCAGCCAGGGACGGCGCGGGGACCGCCGAAATGGCGACGGCGACGGCGCTGGCGCTCTTATAATGCTGGCCGGCTAGTTCGATCCACACAAAAACTGGCCCGGCCGAAAACATCCGGCTGCGGCCGGGCGCGGGAATGTGCGAGCGGCAGCGGGCGCACAAAGAAGGAGCCGGCAGCGCCGCTGCAGCCACGCACCCTGCCCGCTGCCTGCTGCTGCACAGGAATGTGCCACGTCGGCCGCCGCATCTTCGCCGGCCGTTACTCGCCGCCCACCGCCACAATTCTTACCGCACGTACCTGGCCGAGCCGCCACCCTGCTGCCCGCCCGACACTCCGCCATCGCGCATCATCCGGTGCCCACTATCCTCATGAACGTACCACTTTTCGAACAAATTTGTTGGCGTAGCGAAGTGTGTGCCAAACAACAAGATTCTGGAATGAATCTCACTCTTTACACATTACTAATAGATAGAGGCTGTAGACCGGGCAAGGACTCGAACCTGGACCCTCTCGACAGAACTTTCCAGCATATCTTGGCAAACTGCCACTTGTGGAAGCTACGAAGGGGGCTTGCCATGCATAGCTCAGTCGATCACAGTACTGCGGAAGTCATGGATCCCGATCAAATATCTACATCTACATCCATACTCCGCAAGCCACCCGACGGTGTGTGGCGCAGGGTACCTTGAGTACCTCTATCGGTTCTCCCAGTCTCGTATTGTTCGTGGAAAGAAGGATTGTCGGTATGCCTCTGTATGGGCTCTAATCTCTCTGATTTTATCCTCATGGTCTCTTCGCGAGATATACGTAGGAGGGAGCAATATACTGCTTGACTCCTCGATGAAGGTATGTTCTCGAAACTTCAACAAAAGCCCGTACCGAGCTACTGAGCGTCTCTCCTGCAGAGTCTTCCACTGGAGTTTATCTATCATCTCCGTAAAGCTTTCGCGATTACTGAATGATACTGTAACGAAGCTCTCCGTTGGATCTTCTCTATCTCTTGTATCAACCTTATCTGGTACGGATCCCACACTGCTGAGCAGTATTCAAGCAGTGGGCGAACAAGCGTACTGAAACCTATTTCCTTTGTTTTCGGATTGCATTTCCTTAGGATTCTTCCAATGAATCTCAGTCTGGCATCTGCTTTACCGACGATCAACTTTATATGATCATTCCATTTTAAATCACTCTTAATGCGTACTCCCAGATAATTTATGGAATTATCTGCTTCCAGTTGCTGACCTGTTATTTTGTAGCTAAATGATAAGGGATCTATCTTTCTATGTATTCGCAGCACATTACACTTGTCTACATTGAGATTCAATTGCCATTCCCTGCACCATGCGTCAATTCGCTGCAGATCCTCCTGCATTTCAGTACAATTTTCCATTGTTAGAACCTCTCGATACACCACAGCATCATCTGCAAAAAGCCTCAGTGAACTTCCGATGTCATCCACAAGGTCATTTATGTATATTGTGAATAGCAACGGTCCTACGACACTCCCCTGCGGCACACCTGAAATCACTCTTACTTCGGAAGAATTCCCTCCATTGAGAATGACATGCTGTGTTCTGTTATCTAGGAACTCTTCAATCGAATCACACAATTGGTCTGATAGTCCATATGCTCTTACTTTGTTCATTAAACGACTGTGGGGAACTGTTTGATTTGTTTTGATTTAGCAGAAAGCTTCAGTTTGACGTTACTTCCATAGTGACAACCCACCGTTTTGCTGAGCTGTATAATTCTTCTAGTACACTTACACAACCGACGTCTCCAGGAAGCGGTCCTTCTCTTAAATCGTTTACTTGTCGTTGTTACTGAAAAAGAATCTGTAATCAGACACACATTTTGTGTCTGATTTGTGGAAGAGTCTTCCGAAGTAAACCTGATTTCATTTAATTGCTAGAATGCAATATCTGATTCCTACGTAATCACCATAACGATGACTCAAACATATATTTTACCTCCTAATAGTCACGAAAGCACAGTTTTCACAACTCATTTCATCTAGAGACGTAACGAACTGAACTGTGGGTCGTTAAATATCTGTGGACTAATCAAGAGAAATTTTCAGAATGAGAAATGAAGCAGACTTTTCATTCGCGACAAATAATGGAATGGTCGTCCAAAAAATGTCATTCAACTTTCTCATCTCATTGACACGAGTCGCAGATTTCATCTGACTACATCTGTTTTCACGATCACTGTAGTCTCTATAGTAGATGTAGCTATCTGGTGATGACCTTGCAGAGGCTTGAAACCTTGTTAGTTGACAAGTGTGCTTACCCATGATGGTTTGAAAACAAAGCGGTTGTTTTTTTAAACATCAGCGAAGAAAGCACTGCAACCTGCCACAATGTTTGAATGGATGACTTACTTCATTGTAAGTGGTTTTCCGGTCATTGTAACACGGCAGCGAAGATTTCTCCTACACATATCAAGTTCTGTTTTGAACAGCGCTAGCTCATCTTGAACGTATCATCGATGCACACCCCGGTGCTTTAATGTATAAGGAATATGCTTCCTCAAGACAAAATTGTGACATTTATACGAGAGATCCTAGATGCTGTCTGACAATGGAGCCTAGCCAGAAACTGGCTACGGTGAAATAAATCATTCATTCGAAAAGTGTGGCTGGTTGTAGTTTGTTCTTCACTGATATTTAAGAAAACAGCCACTGTCTATTCAAACCACCATGGGTAAGTTTGCTTGCCAACTAATAAGAACCTCTGCTAAGTCATCACTAGATGGCGACATTTACTGTCGAGATTTCAGAATAACAATGCGAAAATCATTGTGGTACTTACAGTGATTGTGAAAACTGGTGTACTCAGATAAAACCTGTGACTCGAATCATTGAAATGAGAAAGGTGGATGACATTTTAAGACGGCCATTCCATCATTTGTCACTAATTGGAAGTCCGCTTGATTTCTCATCTAGAAGATTTATCTTGGTAAGTCCACAGATATTTAACGATCCACAGGTCAGTTCGTTACATCTCCAAACGAAACAAATTTTGAAAAATATGATTTACCGGCCACTGCTGAGGTAGAGTATACTGATGTTACATCAGCTATATCTCAATCATCGTTACAGTATGCACGTAAGAATCAGGTATTGCACTGTAGAAGCTAATGAAGTCAGATTTACTGTGGAAGACTCTTCCGCAAATTTACACACTTGGACCACGACAGAAGACCTTAGACTGTCAGTTTACGAAAGGTAATGTAGTCTGCCTTCTTGAAACAAATGTTTAAGATAGAATCATTCATACCACGAGTTGCTAAAAAAAAACTAGGCTGTTTTGCTAGAAACGGTAGTGACGGCAGCGTGACATCCAATTTCTAGCGGCCACCTGTCGGCAACTAAAATACTAATACATGTAATTCAAATTCTGTATCAACAAATTATGGTTATATTAAAAATTACTTGCTAAACATAAGAACGATTTTAGGGCATAATAAAGCAGGTAAGCATATAATTCTCCATTGTCCTAGCGACAATGACGTCCAGCTCCATCAGAGTTACGTTCCAACTCACCTTCATTTTACGAAAGTCATGACTTGGTTGCTACATCGATCAGCGCCAGCATTACCTCAGTTTAAACGGTAGTTCACGAATGTCACCGTCAGTCGTTTAAATTGGTTAGCGCAGTCCCGGAAAGCTAGTCACTACCGCATACAGCTACAGTTCGGGAATAGTGGCTATTATCTGTACAGGTAGGGTGACCAAACGTCCGGATTAATCCGGACATGTCCTTCTTTTTAGCGGATTTTTACAGTGTCCGGCTTTTACGCAAAGTTGAGCGTAATACAGTTAAATATACAATTCGTCCCGTTCTATTGCTCTTTACTTGGACAGCCTTCGTGATAAGCACGCACGAAGGCGGTGTTAGTAGGTAGCACCAGAATCGTCGATGTTATCGCTGATCTACCTATAAGCGAATGCAAATACCGATTATTTAAAATTTTCGTTTCGTATCTTCGCTTTGTATTGGCTTGGCTTCCTGTAGTCCACGTGTGATTTGTGAGTGTAATTTTTAACCGAGTGAGTTACGTAAAATATTTGGCTATGCCTAAACGAAAGTGTACATTTCAGGATGTCCTTTCCTGCAAATATCCGGCTTTAAGAAAGGGAGAAATGAATTTGAAGCGGAATGTAAGATATGTGGAGCTGGTTCGTACGTCTCAGTGGCCAATAAAGGTAAGAAATAACTCGACAGATTAACTGTCATGGTTTTATTTCATTGTTTCATAGTCATTAAATTTATTTGTATTCGGAAGGTTAAAGTGCAGTTATCATGTCGTCAGCTGCTGCTTGAATTGTAGATGTTGGTAGCGGTGCGTCGAATGAAGGGAGGTAAATGGTCTTACGTTTTTCTAGGCGCTCCAGTCCGGAGCCGCGCTACTGCTACGGTCGCAGGTTCGAATCCTGCCTCGGGCATGGGTGTGTGTGATGTCCTTAGGTTAGTTAGGTTTAAGTAGTTCTAAGTTCTAGGGGACTGATGACCACAGCAGTTGAGTTCCATAGTGCTCAGAGCCATTTGAACCATTTCTTACGTTTTTCGCTTTGTAGACAATTCCGTGTTGTTGACATAACAAAACAATCGACGCCACACTGTCACAACAATAAATGTTTTAATTTTTTTTATATTGCTCGTTTAACCACCACCTGACCATCAGTAACAATCAACTACTAGTTTTACCGGTAATTCCCGGCAGTCACGTGACTTGTCCAAAGCTGACGGGTGTCGTCATCTGCAGTTGACCCGTTTGATGTGTCCTCTTTTTTCTTCCTTTGTCCTACTTTTTGAAGCTGTTTGTCCTCATTTTTAAACATTTGCATCTGGTCACCCTATGTACATGCGAAGTTTCGGGAAGGAATTTCACACAAATGATGAATTCTCGCGCTACTGGGTGCAAATACGTGGAGTGTAAATTAGTCTCCATCATCTTTGACACATTTCTGTTTTGATTTCGATCCGGCGTACTGCCACTGAAGTAAGAGACGAGTTACTGTAATCTTTACCACGTGGAGACTTTCTTCTGTATGTCGCTGTTAGCGCTTCTTGTCTAGCGGCCATTTCTGAGACGACCTAGTCTCGGGGCAATGAACTTCCGTGTGCGCCACTAGACCGTAGAACGCAATGTATTTGTTGTTGTTGTTGTTGTTGTTGTTGCAGATACAATACAAAAAGGTGAAAGATTTTCATGTCGGAATAGGGAAAGAAACAGGAAGAAAGATTAGGATTTACCATTTCGTCGACGACAAGGTCACCAGCGACCGAACGCACAGTCGGAGTAGACACCGCTGTGGATGGAAATGTGCCGTATCTTCTCGAGAAGAGAAAGAGGAGGAGGAGCTGCTAGTGTAGCGGGCAGCAGTAGGTCGGCGCCGTAGGTGACTGGCGTTCCAGACAGAGGTCAATTCACTCAATGGCGGCCGTAGCCACTGCTCGCGTCATCCGGCGCAAACATCCACAAGCGCTCCGGTCAGCACTCCGCATACACCTAGCTGTAGCTGCATCCACACACTCTGCCCGTTGCGAACAGAACAAACAATAAATGCGTGCAGTATTGTACAAGTTTACTGCATATCTGGCACAACTGAAAAAATAGCGAAAATGAGATACTGACCGTTAAAGAGCAAATTCTCTCATTTAGAACAATAACATGTGTGGTAACCACACGAGCGCAAGCGCGACTGTGTGTGTGTGTGTGTGTGTGTGTGTGTGTGTGTGTGCACGCAAGCGCGCGGGCGTGTGCGCACTTATTACCTGAAAAGGTTAGATGTAGCTACAAATCACAACAGCAGTACTACGCATTCGCAAATCAATATGAGAGGCTACATTACTGCAATATTATTATAAATTAAATGAACTGACGGACACACCTCATACCATAATTTACCAAAAGCATGCAGAGCAAAACGGGATGAAATTAGCGGGGAGTGGCGAAAACTGCATAACGAAGAGGTTCACGAACTCTATTCAAGCCCTGACATAATCAGTATTATTAAATCACGTAGGCTGTGATGGGCGGGTCACGTAGCTCGAATGGATGAGGACAGCGTAGCGCGCACAGTACTGGTAGGGAACCTAGAGGGAAAACGTCCTGTGGGGAGACCGAGGCGTAGATGGGAGGACAATGTGAAGGTTGATTTGAGGAGCCTGGGTATTGAAGGGGAATGGAAGGAAATAGCCCAAGACAGGGGCAGGTGGCGAAAATACGTTGCTGCGGTAATGGACTCTCGAGTCCGGTATGACCAGTGAGTAAGTAAGTAAGTATGCATAATTCTTTGCTCCCTGAAATATCTCCATGTAACAACTGGATTTTATCACAGTTCCGCTATAAATTAGTCTGCAAATGAAATATTTTATACGTCCAATTTATGTAACATCAACTGAATTCTCTTTCGATGCTGGACAGGGAATGAAAATAATATTACATTTACCCGATGATGGCCTAAAAAGCCGAAATCTGGTCCGTGGCCAAATAAACAGCATTTGCAGAACACCAGTAACCTGTTTCCTTTTCAGCATTCCAACATTTGTGTAATGAGAGACTCATTGTTCACCCCGTATACAATTATATAGTATGTCACAATAGAAATAATAGTTTCCAGTCCTCAGAGAACCTATCGCCGTCAAGCCGAAATCAACGATACGAAAGCAGACAAAATGGCATTAGATAATATTACGGAGAGATGTTGATGCAGAGCCGAACATTAAGTAGACGATCACAAATCACGTCACTGGTAAATGTGAGTCAGCACAAAGTTGCTTCCAGGTGCGCACCACGGCGGGTAAATCCGCTTCCAGCAAGTGCGTGAGCTTATAATGAAAATTATATACTAGCTAGAAGACCACCTGTAAATTACCATCGTTAAAACAGTGCAAATCTTTCTTTTCATAAGGCGTGTCTCTAATTACGGCGCTGCTGGATAGAAGAAATTTCCTTTATCCATAAATAAACCAAACTTGCCGGACGTCAAACAGCAAATAAGCAATTCACATGATTCTTCCTCCAAATTGTTTTACCCACGGCAGGATGGTCCACGTATTTCTCGGCTCGTGATGGTTAACTGGAAAGCAGTCGTTTGAGGAGGCAAATTTCTGGTCGGAAATGGATGTAACATAAGTAAAGGTCTCCACTTACGCTTTGTCGGTCTGATGTATATCTCGAAATCTTTGAGGCAATGCTGTCCTTTTTGCGAGAGCAAAAAACATTTACATGGGGCATGTATAGAATACCATTTTGTTCAAGTACTACCTAACGCAATTTTTTGTATAAGTTCAGCTGCGCGGCAAACAGATAACATTGTTACTAAAAATTTCCTAAGTTCAACAACAATAAGTGAACATTTACTTCCCTTACGTATCTGTAAGTTGTAGACTAGTTACACGCCGGAAAATGAACATACCTTTTAAGCATATAATATGCTTAAAGGAGCCCACTAAAGTCATGCTGATAAACCACGGTAATGCCTAAGAGGAAACAAAGTCGGTTATTTGAGTCTGAAACCGTTCAATTTACAATGCTTGCTGAACAATATGACGGAAACTACCACTAGGAAGGCCGTGCTACGTATCACAGGAATTTCATTAAGCTGGTCGCTAGGCCAGCAATCTGCCGAAGATGTGTTAACTGATAACAGAATGTATTTGACACCACATGGCAAAAGAGAAATCAGGCTATCCCTACGCAGGAATGGCCACTGACTCGACACTGTGCGTGACTACAAAAATATTTGTTAAAAGTCATCTTGGAGTACACCATGAGCCATAAAAACATTTAATTTACAGACCGGTATTCGGGAATATAGCTCATATTCAGTGGAATATATGAGACTATTCAGGCAGGTAATACAGTACAGCAAGACGTCTTTTAACTAGCAACGGAGCATTAAGCATATAAATTTTCCACTGTAAAAATAGTTACTTAATACAATTTATTCGCTGCGCAAAGCTGCAAGAACTTTTTATATGTATTACATCAAAAAATTATTGCCTGCTCTTTCTACAATGTATTACACAGAAAGCGATGTTTGATATAATTTGTCTTTCGGCCGTAGCCGTAGAGTATTTATACTTCGGGAGCTCCGTGATTGGAGAATATAGGCACTGGTAAATAACGTGATGAGGGAACAGCCCCTAGAATCAGAACTACAAGATTACAGCGCCACACCCGTCCCGCGAGTGTATATTTGAAGTATACGATATGACGGAGAGCAAAGGAATTTTTTCAACAGTTCAGATACGTATGATTTATATCTTACTAAACAACAAAGAGAAACGCACTTACCTCTTTGACATCTACCGCACAGGTCTAAATGAAAGACAATAGATAGGTGCTTCGAGTAGAAGATAGGACACAGCTTTGGGAGGCACAGGATTAAAATCCGGATTCCACCAACTCACGTAGTTTCTTCGAACTTCGTTTAAAACGAGAGCCATCACTATTCCCTTAAAAAGGCTCGTCTGTACAACTGATCTACTGAAATACGCGGCCTTAATGAGTTCGCTGGCGACAGAATGTTAAACATTTAACATAGTAAAGACGCATTCGCAATTCAATTTTTCTGTTTTCTGCATCCCCTTTCATTCACTGTTAAAATTTCATCGTATTATTTTCTAACGTTGTTACTTGGAAATACTGCCGTTAAAGATGTATATCATCCACCAGTAAAGTTATCACATATACGCAGTTATGCAACCCCCGCTTTTCAAAATAAATGCATTAACTTCTCTAACATTATTTACGCTTGACCAGTGCGCCGCTCGAAATCTTCCACCATGCATCGGCCTGGAGTGCGCGCCTGTGTGTGTGTGTGTGAGAGAGAGAGAGAGAGAGAGAGAGAGAGAGAGAGAGAGAGACGGGGGAAGGGAGGGAGGGAGGGTGGAAATGGGGAGGGGAGAACAGAGGTCTGGGTGGGGTCGTGGAGGATAGAGCAGCTCCTGAGTAGAGAAACAGATTCAGCGCACTCGATTGGTAAACGGATATCCCACTAGAGATTTGATCGTACACGTACAGAAGGCAAAAGGGAGAATACATCTAATTGGCGCCCGCGACCTTCACCCTGATGTCTACCTTTGCAGGTACGGCTGCGGATTCTGCTGTCGGCTTTCACCCACCGAATTAAGAGTGCATTCAGTCGAATCCCTCAATGTAGCGTTGCGTCACAACCCAAAGTAACATGGACGCCCGGGGGCACAAGATAAGAAATTTGTGGGTCAGAATCCGTTATATACAAGACCTATTAAAGATTAGAGAGTTTTGTAACAGTCTTGTGCCACAGATATGCCACTCTCGCTTCAATAACACTACTTGTGGGCTGTAAATATAATAACCGTGAAGAGTAGTAATTGCATTAAGGAATTAAGCACTTATGTCACAGTTATATCATCTCTACGACGATTCATGAGTCGCATATGTATTTTACATATCAAAGTTAGCCCGCCTCGACTTACCATGATTTATAAAGACAAAACTATTCCGATGAGACGCGTAAGTATTTGTTAAAATATTTACGGTGAGTGGAGATGAGGCGATGGGCGTTACAAGAAAACTTAGCTTGCTTATAATTTGTAATTTCGAAAACAGGAGAAAGAAGATTAGAGTTTTACGTCCCGTCGACGACGAGACCATTAGGAACACGGCACAAGCTCATGCTGGGGAACCATCCCGAAATTTACGTTAAATGATTTAGAGAAGCCACGAAAAATTTCGATGTGGATGGCCCGACAGAAATTTGAACCGCTGCCACTTCGAATGGGAGGCCAGTGTCTTACGACAGCGCCATCTCGTTCGGTTAGCAATTTTGCTCTTGGGACTGAGTTGTGTGCGTGCAGCACGGTACTGACAAATGACCAGTGGCGTGCACACGGAGCACGGAGCAGTTGCGTTATCACGTTTCCGGCCCGATGGGCTGCGCTGATGCCAAATCAACAAAACGCTGCAACAGTGGCTGACAGGCTACAAAACTTGAGATAAACGAGTTCTCAACGAAGCGGCACTCTCCAGCGGATAGCGCACTGTTGATTATGCCCTGTAAATTGACCATTCCAGCAAACGATCTAATCCTGTTGGGATGACCGCTGGTATTGCCACATAGGCTGCTTTCAAACATTGGCGCACAACGTTTTTTTTGTATCAACGAATTATCGGAAGGTTTTATGAGTTTCCAGATTGTCTTCTACGGTCTCCTGGTACCCTTCACACTAAGTTGATTTAACTAATATTTGTAATATAATAATTAGTTATTATTCTACTGGTCATAAAGTTATCCGAAGACATTCACTTACATGTTATGAACAAATACAACGATTTTATATTTCCCCAGCTCTCTTATTTCGTAAAACCCAACAATAGCTCCATGTTTCTTTTGTTTTCAATTCCTTTTACTGGACCATGGCGCCATTATGTAATACAGGAAATTCTTCCACAATGATCATATTAATCGACAGTTTTCTCGTTATGGTTAGTCTGTTTTAATGAGTTACCAAAAAAAAAAAAAAAAAAAAAAAAAAAAAAAAAAAAAAAAAAAACACTGACTGTGCTACCAGCTCCTTCCATTTCGTGCCATACCGTATCCGAAAAATCTGTGAAGACCACCTGACCTTGGCCTGGACTGATTAGGTAAAGTAAAACATAACTGGCGTCCGTCGAATGCACGCGTACACGGTTCATATATCCATCCGTTCACTCTGACTTCTTCGTGATTTAGTGTAATCGCTTGAAGTGAATGCCGGGACGAAAAAATGGCTCAAATGGCTCTGAGCACTATGGGACTTAACATCTGTGGTCATCAGTCCCCTAGAACTTAGAACTACTTAAACCTAACTAACCTAAGGACATCACACACATCCATGCCCGAGGCAGGATTCGAACCTGCGACCGTAGCGGTCGCGCGGTTCCAGACTGAAGCGCCTAGAACCGCTCGGCCAACAGCGGCCGGCAAATGCCGGAACGTTTCCTTAAAACACGCCACGGCTGCTTCATTTCCCATCTTGTACCCACTAAAATGAGCTAATGCTTTGTCTTTAAAGACTTAAACATCGACGAGGCCGTCAAGTCTAACCGATCACGGATGCAAGTTTCTACCACCGTCTCGCCCTAACCGATTACACGTGCGAGTTTCTACCACTGGCTCGCTTCGACGTAAAATACCTTTAACTTCATCTTTTATTTGCTACAACTCCACCAGTTTGCCACTTCCCTCGCTGCCTGTTGAGTTGTTTATCCTTATCGTTACAGCACTGAATTCTTTGTACATTTATTTCGATCGGTGTAGCAATTTTAATGGCCAGTAGTAAACAGGCATATCGAGTAATTATTGAGTACCGTGGCTAGGGACACATCATCGACGGCTAGTAAGAAGCGCAACTGAAACATGCGAAAATATCCATTGTTCATTTTATCTCCTATGTGGACCCGCTCGCTCATACTTGGGACATACACAGCAGCAGAGTGCTATGCTGACGTTCTGTTAGATTATCACTTATCTGCAATTTACTGTGTAAAATATTTTAGTTTCCCACGATACTTCAGTGGAAATGTGCAATGCGATTAAGACAAACAGCAACTGGTGAGCACCTCATAAGATGCCAATCGACTTCGTAGGTTTTACTCGTAACCTTGTGTTCTCCCCACGGCATCTGCTGCTAAACAAGTGTAGCTTGTCGGAAGCTCTTTGTGTTTAGCCTGATACTTCCAAGAACTAACTGTGTACGTACTACCACTTTTTTTCTACTTCTTTATTGTAATGCGCCATTAACTAGCCTCACGTTTTACGCACAGCAGCAAGTTTATTGAACCTGAAGGCTTCAGCGTCCATGATGGCGGGTAAGCGCTGCGGCAACTGGGGACGGAACCATAAACAGGTGTGTCCGTCGGTGGCATCAGCGGATCTCTGGTCGCACTCTGGCATTTCTCTTCGCGTGTGCGCGAGAGAGCAGCTACGCAACTGACGCTTCTACGGCTGGAAGACACTGTGTTGGATTTCCCCGCAGTGGCTATAGACCTGTCTCTTTTCTTGAACGACTTCTGAGCTACAAACAAACTTCGTATTTGTCTGTTTACGACTTGTTGAATTGCAAAACCACTGGGCTGTAACTTGTACAGTATTAGTCATCAATACACAGATCATCATCGGGTAATTTGTATATCAGCGGAGAAGATACGTGAGATACATCTGATTAGCTACCGGTTAATATAGAAATATATGGTGAACATACACACATACAAATTGTTATTGCATTCTATATTGAATCGATACTGCTGTGGTGTGAATAAATTATGTTATTACGAATCACTGTAAATGAAATTTATAGAACGAAATATGGAACTGACAGTTTTCATGCATATACATATACGTGTGTGTACAAAAACTATGTATCGTATTTTATTTTTATTATTGACGCCACAGTAATATTAATGCTGTATATGTTACAGCAACAATGTTTGGCTGAGTACGTCCGATTATGCTATGGAAGTTTTCGTGTGAATGTTCGTCACATATTGTCACACTTGCAGTCAGATAGTAAAATGTAACGCACATATTTTCTCCGCTGCTATACGGGCTGCATGATGATGATCAAGCAGATTGAAGTTGGTATCTAATAAACATATGTTTGTTGGACAGATCATGGTGCTATATAAAAACGACTTTCTTTAAATATTTGAGAGTTACTAGCTGTGGCGCACTGCCTGCACCATTACTACCTCTTTCTCCGCTACAGAACAATGCTTGTATAATCTGTGTGTTTCAGATGACTGATGCTGGCTGAGTGTTTAAAAGGACCAAACAGCGAAGGTCATCAGTCTCCTGGCACGAAAGCAGTGCCCATTCTGTCTGCGTATAGAGTAAATTCTGTGTGCAAGTGTGAGAAAGTGTTCTAAATGTTTGTGTTGCGTGTATCTGAGACGGAACATGTGAGCCAGTCCGGTATTCACCTAGTGAGATGTGGAAAACCGCCTAAAAATCACATCCAGGCTGGCCGGCACACCAATCCCTCATGTCCGCAAGACATATTCGATCCGGAGGCGGCGTATCTCCCAGTCGCGGAAAGGTCGCGTGAACACTCGCAGCTATCTTGCAGATGGCCAATAACGTAAGAAATCTGTGACTGAAATATGCCAAAATCACCGTCTCTCCCACTGCTGTTGTCTTTAGTTATTTCATAAACGACGACTTCTATCAAAATGCGCTCTATCGATCTTGATTCGGCCGGCCAGAGTGGCCGAGCGGTTCTAGACGCTTCAGTCTGGTTCTTCGGTGCGTTCACGAGTGTAATACGGAACGCCGTGCTGGATCCCAACGGCCTCGTATCACTAGCAGTCGAGATGGCAGGCAACTTATCCGCATGGCTGTAACGGATCGTGCAGCCACGTCTCGATCCCTGAGTCAACAGATGGGGGCATTTGCAAGACAACAACCATCTGCACGAACAGTTCGACGACGTTTGCAGCAGCTCGGAGACCATGGCTGCGGTTACCCTTGACGCTGCATCACAGACAGGAGCGCCTGCGATGGTGTACTCAACGACGAACCTGGGTGCACGAATGGCAAAAAGTCATTTTTTCGGATGAATCCAGGTTATGGTTACAGCATCATGATGGTCGCATCCGTGTTTGGCGTCATCGCGGTGAACGTACATTGGAAGCCTGTATTCGAATGGTTCAAATGGCTCTGAGCACTATGGGACTTAACATCTATGGTCATCAGTCCCCTAGAACTTAGAACTACTTAAACCTAACTAACCTAAGGACATCACACAACACCCAGTCATCACGAGGCAGAGTATGGAGGCACCGTGTATTCGTGATCGCCATACCGGCGTATCACACGTCTGGTCATCTCTTGCTCTCATTGACGGCACTTTGAACAGTGGACGTTACATTTCACATGTGTTACGACCCGTGGCTCCTTCATTCGATCCATGCGAAACCCTACATTACAGCTGGATAATGCAAGACCGCATGTTGCAGGTCCTGTACGGGCCTTTCTGGATACAGAAAATGTTCGACTGCTGCCCTGGCCAGCAAATTCTCACCAATTGAAAACGTCTGGTCAATGGTGGCCGAGCAAGTGGCTCGTCACAATACGCCAGTCACTACTCTTGATGAACTGTGGTATCGTGTTGCAGCTGCATGGGCAGCTGTACCTGTACACGCCATCCAAGCTCTGTTTGACTCAATGCCCAGGCGTATGAAGGCCGTTATTACGGCTAGAGGTGGTTGTTCTGGGTACTGATTTCTCAGGATCTATGCACCCAAACTGCGTGAAAATATAATCACATGTCAGTGCTAGTATAATATATTTGTCCAATGAATACCCGTTTATCATCTGCATTTCTTCTTGATGTAGCAATTTTAATGGCCAGTAGTGTACAGGCATATTGAGTAATTATCGAGTACCGTGGCTAGGGACACATCATCGACGGCTAGTAAGACAGGCTGCCGTACAATCGGGTGTGCTGCAATGAGGAGGCGCCGGCAGCGCTAGCGGCCGGTGGGTCCCGTTTCTATATTGAGAGAATGTCGCGGCTGGTGAGCGCGCGCCGGAGGCCGGGGGCTAAATCAGGCCGTGGAAGCGCCGCCGCTGCCACTGCGGCCGCGCTGGCCGCCTGCCACGACGTACACTCGCCAACGCCGCAGCCGCCTCCAGTGCACCGCACCAGCCCGGCTACCTGCCCTGCGTCCAGTCTCCAGTATCTGTGAGTCACACAAACAGTCTGTAGGGATATCGTACGGCTCATCGGGGAACCGTCGCACGTGCCTGAGGTATGCTGTAGAGGGACCTGTCCCAAGTACCTGACTAGCTGTCTTCTATGCGACAGTCCCTAGTTTCCGAGAAAATCAATTTTGAAATTTTGTGCGTACGTCCTACAGCTGTAACGTTAACCATTTTACGGGGAACTGAGCGTAGAGCAGGTGCTAAGATTTAAGGCTACCACGCTGGTGGAACGGTTACAAACACTACCTGTGTAGTTTTTTCTCAGTTTCATCGTACTGGATATCATTAAATCGTATGTCATACAAAATTCAAAAAATGGCTCTGAGCACTATGGGACTTAACATCTATGGTCATCAGTCCCCTAGAACTTAGAACTACTTAAACCTAACTAACCTAAGGACATCACACAACACCCAGCCCTCACGAGGCAGAGAAAATCCCTGACCCCGCCGGGAATCGAACCCGGGAACCCGGTCATACAAAATTATTCAGAAATAATAGAGTTTTGCCGTAGTAATTACATTAATAAATCAATCATTACAGTACACCTCCTTCAAATGTGTATCCCGTTTGTGGTTCGTAGTAGCAATTACGGAAGGGAAGGATCCCAAATACGGGCTAAAGTACTCAACCTTAGTTTTGACCTCGATTACGTAATTAATATCGATCAAACCGACTGTCTGTACCAGTCGACGTACAACAGACCCGTTCTGAAACAAGGAACGAAAACCAATTTCGGCACTTTAGTCATTTCTTAACAGCACAGTGTACTATAACTACGTCAGGAAAGACATTCCCTTACATTTGCAAGAACCATCCGGGAAATTTGATCGGACTGTTAGAAAACGAGTTGGCGACTCATCTCATAAATTTAAAAAAATAAAATTGTGACCTGCACGAAATCTGGTAGCTTCACCAAAGTGCCGGCCGGTGTGGCCGAGCGGTTCTAGGCGCTTCAGTCCGGAGCCGCGCGACTGCTACGGTCGCAGGTTCGAATCGTGCCTCGGGCATGGATGTGTGTGATGTCCTTAGGTTAGTTAGGTTTAAGTAGTTCTAAGTTCTAGGGGACTCATGACCTCGGATGTTAAGTCACATAGTGCTCAGAGCCATTTTAACCATTTCACGAAAGTGCTGTACCAAGAGTTTTTTTTAAAAATCTGTGTCATTCTTCTGTATGTGTAGCAAAAAAAAAATCTTTTCATTTTTTCTTTACGATCAAATCTTTGTAGATTAAAGACAATTTTTACATGGGACGTTCTATTTATTAATATTCTGAACGAAAAAAAATAAATAAAACCAGCAGAAATGGAATGCGTATCGCCAGCGTGGCAGCCGAAAACCTTACCCACTGCGCTACGCTCACTTGGCAGGAACATGGCTAATGTTACTATTACAGGAGGTACGCATAAAACTGCAACATCGACTTTCTCGGAAATTAGGGTCCGTGGCGTGAGAATTCGCTAATTATATACTAATCAAAGCTCGTGATTAACAGATCTGATGGTCTCCTTGTCGGTCGTAGGAGACGCAGGGTGCTACATTTCGCTGCATTTGTATGGTACTGGGAAATTACAATCAGTTTGCAATGGAGATTGCCCAGAAAAATGCACGCGAGACTCAAGTATAGCAATCAGGACTAACAGCAGATACTGAACGTATTCAAAGATGGGTATGCTGAATGGTTACAGATTTGTTTGACTGACTGGAGAGTCACAGAAATGGCGAAAACCCTGAATTGACAGATGCCTGAAGACAGACGTCAATCATACCGCCTAAGCGTATTTACGGCGTTTCTAGAACCAGTATTAAGCGAAGAATCTAGAGAGATAGCCTACTTCCGCCTCCTACGTACGGCTCCGTGTGGGCCGCGAATACAAGATTAGACTAAATACAGCGAGTATAGTGATATTTAAGCAGTCGTGCTTCACATGCTCCATATGCGAATGGATTGGGAAAGAAATCCCAACATGTAGTTCCATGATAAGTAACATATGCTATGCACTTCTCAGAAGTTTGTAGTGTGTTTCGCTTGGTGGTGTCAATAGAGACGAGAAAGTTTCTAATATCTAAGGAGATATAGAGAAGAGTGAAAAATGATTTTCACTTAGGGGACATTTGTATAATTTATGTAGTGAAGTATTAGACGAATTACAGCTCGCACCGAGGCGTTTAAGCAATCATTCTTCCCGAGCTCCATTCGCGCATGCAACAGAAAGAAGAACTGCGGTGTTTTACAGAAGTATCCTCTGCCATGCATTTCACAGTGGTTTGCAGAGTATAAATGTAAACTGCGTGAACCTCGTGTAAGCCTTCGCGTGTGGTAAGTAAAGAATTCCGAACGTTGACTCCGTGTACGTATGCTGCCATAGATGCTCAGTAAAAAGCAGCTGGTTAGTTACTTAGTTCACACGATAAATTATAATGATGTGGAACGAGTCATTTATATTCACATCTGAAGTTAATCTGCAAATATGGCTACATGCCGTGTTTGTTGTATTTTCCATGTTTGTTTTATTTATTTATTATACTTTTTATTACCATTATCATCATTATCATTATTAGTATTATTATTACTACTAAATACACAGATGTCAGTTCGTAATTCCTAGTCACCACCTTTTACACAATTGCTCTACTGAATAGCTTTCAAGGAGAAACTTTTTCATTTTCTTTTGAACTTTTACTTTGCTGTCTGTGAGAAATTTTATAGCTCGGGTAAGCTATCAAAATATTTAGTTGCGACATTTTGTACCTCTTTTTGTGCTAAAGGCTACCTTAATGTGGGGTAATGAATGTCATTTTTCCTTCTGATACTGTAATTACTTACATCATTGTTCCTTTTGAACTGCAGTGGACTATTCACAACGAACTTCATGAGAGAATAAATATATGTGAAGCAGTACGCAGAATGCACAACTTCTTAAACAGATAACTACAAGAAGGTAGCGGGTGAGCACGACATATTATTGGTACAGCACATTTTTGAGCAATGAAGACTTTCTTTCTTAAAGATGAGTTACTCTATAAACTTATTCTGTATAATGTTAACGAAAGAAAATATGCCAAATATGTCAACTAACTCACTTGTCTCTGCCCAAGATTTGCAATGATTCTAAGTACAAATGTGACTGAACTAAGTTGTTTTAGGAGTTCCAAAACGTGTTTTTTCCAGGTTAAATTCTCATCAATATGGACACCTAAGAATTCGGAAGTTTTCAACGCTGTTTATTATTTCTTCACCACATGTTTTACACTTATCATTGGTGTAGTACCACTAGGCCGCCAGAACTGAATACGTTGTGTCTTTTTAAAATTGAGGGTGATATCATTCGCAGAAAACCAGTCACGGGTACTTATATGAACCTTGTTTACCATTTCTTCTGTTGCTGTATGTATGCTTGTATTGATTACAATACTAGCCTCGTGTATAAAATGAACTAATTCTGCTTGTTGTATATTAGACAGAGGATCGTTTTCATACATGAGGAACAATAGTAGACCTGAGACTCAGCATTGGGGAACCCCACACATGTTTCCTCCATAGCTAGAATAATGTCTCTGGACTACATTGGCTGAATTATTAAGTACAACTTTCTGCATTCTGTTGGTCAGATACAACACTGTCCATTGGCTGGCTATACATCAACCCCATAAAACTCCAGTTTATCTAGGAAAATATTGTGACTCACACAGTAAAACGCCTTAGATCGCTCGCAGAAAATACCAGCCGGCGCTATTTTGTGATTTAATGCTTGTAAAATTTTTGTGAATGAATATGTTAACGGCATTCTCAGCGGAGAAACTCTTCTGCGTGCTCTGTTATCTATTTTAGGAGCACGGACCAGCAATATAAAGAGCGCTGTTAAGTCAACTTGCATCCAGTAGCAACAAGGTTCAAACTTAGTGTCTTCCACAAATAATTCCCAGTGGATGGCGGGTTTCCTCCAACACAA
Organism: Schistocerca piceifrons; assembly: GCF_021461385.2. Classification (NCBI taxonomy): domain Eukaryota; kingdom Metazoa; phylum Arthropoda; class Insecta; order Orthoptera; family Acrididae; genus Schistocerca; species Schistocerca piceifrons. The sequence continues at coordinate 247,439,001 of NC_060149.1, forward strand.
CTACGACTGATTTCCTCACCCCCGTTGTGTCTTCAACGTGCTCGAAATCGACACCGCGTTAAACGAAAACGTTCTTTACCTCCTGGACTAGCCATAAACAAGCTGCCGGGTCGAAATTTCGTTACTGTACGCTTTTTATGCAAAGAAAAAGACTGCTTCACGACCAGTCGTTTAAGGATAAGGCGTATCTGTAAGTAGCGTACTTAAGACCGCGAGAATACCAGTTCGCCAATCCTAGCTTTTGCAGCCCTGGATAACTGCACCAAGCAAACGAACAGACTGTGTTTCTCCAGAGGAAAATTCTTCGGCAAATCTTTGAAATCGGAGAGGAGCTTTTCGTCAACGACGGTTTGGAACTGCTGACAGTTGTTAAGCGGCTGCATACGTCATTGTGGGTTCGAATTCTGTCCACCCGTATGTGTTATGTAAGCAGACCCACCAGGGTAGCCGAGAGCACTAACGCGCTGCTTCCTGGACTCGGGTAGACGCGCCGGCCCCGGATCTAATCCGCCCGGCGGATTAACGACGAGGGCCGGTTTGCCGGCCAGCCTGGATGTGGTTTTTAGGCGGTTTTCCACATCCCGCATGGTGAATACCGGGCTGGTCCCCACGTTACGCCTCAGTTACACGCGTCGCAGACATTTGAAACACGTTCGCACCGTTTCACGATTTACACTAGATGCAGACAGCTGGGATACACTGATTCCGTCCCTGGGGGTACGGGGTGGCGGCAGGAAGGGCATCCGGCCACCCCTAAATCTAACCTTGCAAATCCGTGCTAACCACGCCGACCCTGCTGCGGGACTATGGCGTAAGCGAAAGAAAGAATGTGTTATTTAAGCAGCAGTCCAAATTAGTGCAGGAGAGTCAGTTTCACATGACAAGAAATGGGTTCAATTGGCTCTGAGCACTATGGGACTTAACTCCTGAGATCATCAGTCCCCTAGAACTTAGAACTACTTAAACCTAACTAACCTAAGGACATCACACACATCCATGCCCGAGGCAGGACTCGAACCTGCGACTGTAGCGGTCGCGCGGTTCCATACTGTAGCGCCTAGAACCGCTCGGCCAATCCGGCCGGCACAAAAAATGGGTATTTCGATTAATTCAACATATTAGATGGTTTATCACCTTGCACAGCTTAGGCGTGGTATGGGGACTATGAAGTGCAACAACAAAAGCAGGCGTCTGGTTTTCGATTTACTGTCAGGCCTGCCTATCTCTGGTGCATGTTAACACTCCCCTCCCCCCCCCCCCCCCCCCCCGCTCTCTCTCTCTCTCTCTCTCTGCTTTCTGTGTGCTGCAAAAACCAAGTTGTGGCATGGTTCAAGTTTCACGTCGAGTTGTGAGTCCACATAAAAGTGGTTAAGAGACCTGGTTATCAGGTCGGAGGAAGGCACTAGCAGGGCTAAGCCGTGTTCAATCCAATCTCCGGACTGAGGACACCTCTATTAGGCAAGTATAGGACATCAGCAGTAACCACAATCATCTTTTTTGCACGGGTCATTAGATGTTACAGAAAAATCTGTCAGTTACCGTCCCTGTTGCTTTCTCTGCATTTGATATGGGAGCGACGACAGGGCGGAGCGGGCTAGCATAGAGCGCGGCGGGCATACCTGGAGCGGCGCGTTATTTTGGCCTGCGCGCTAGCAGCAGCAGCGAGATGCCACCTCGCGAGTATTTTAGGCGGCGGGATTACGGCCCGAGCCAAGCACTTCCTCTGCGCCGCACTGGCCAGGCGCCGCTAAACGTCCTCCCCGACCGCGTGCGGGGAACGCCACCACTTAAACCACCTTACTTTTGGAAACCTGCCGTCTTGCACACAGGTTTTACACTCTCCAGTCACATTAATGTGATCACCTGTCGAAAACCTGAATAGCCACGTATTGCAGCGTGGACCGCAGTGATACGTGCAGGAAGCGAGTCAGTGAGGTTCTCGGAGGTACCGACACGGATGTGCAGCCAAGCCGATTCCACTGCTGTGAGCAGCTGTGCTAGGGCAGTTGGGGATCCACGCCGCGTAGAGCCAGACTCAGGTGGTTCCACAATTCTCCACTGGATATTAATCCGGGTGGCCAGGGGAGTACAGTAAACTCATCCTGGTGTGTTTGGAACCACGCACGTACACTACGCTGAATTGTCGTGCCGGTAGATGCCATCCTGCATGTAGGGGTGGACGTGGTCCCCAACGATGGATCCATACTTGTGTTGATCCATTGTGCATTCCAGAATGACGAGCTCACCCAAAGAATTTCTGCCGGCCTGGTCCCTTCCGATGCCGCAGTGGATACACCGGTTCCCTTCAGATCACCGAAGTTAAGCGCTGTCGGGTGTGACTGGCACTTGGATGGGTGACCATCCGGACCGCCATGCACTGTTGCCATTTTTCGGGGTGCACTCACCCTCGTAATGCCAATTGAGGAGCTACTCGACCAAATACACTACTGGCCATTAAAATTGCTACACCACGAAGATGAGGTGCTACAGACGCGAAATTTTACCAACAGGAAGAAGATGCTGTGATATGCAAATGATTACCTTCTCAGAGCATTCACACAAGGTTGGCGCCGGTGGCGACACCTACAACGTGCTGACATGAGGAAAGTTTCCAACCGATTTCTCATACACAAACAGCAGTTGACCAGCGTTGCCTCGTGACACGTTGTTGTGATGCCTCGTGTAAGGGGGAAAATTGCGTACCATCACGTTTCCGACTTTGATAAAGGTAGGATTGTAGTCTATCGTGATTGCGGTTTATCGTATCGCGACATTGCAGCTCGCGTTGGTCGAGATCCAATGACTGTTAGCAGAATATGGAATCGGTGGGTTCAGGAGGGTAATACGGAACGCCGTGCTCGATCCCAACCGCTTCGTATCACTAGCAGTCGAGATGACAGGCATCTTATCCGCATGGCTGTAACGGATCCTGCAGCCGCGTCTCGATCCCTGAGTCAACAGATGGGGACGTTTGCAAGACAACAACCATCTGCACGAACAGTTCGACGACGTCACATCATCACAGACAGGAGCGCCTGCGATGGTGTACTCAACGACGAACCTGGGTGCACGAATGGCAAAACGTCATTTTTTCGGATGAATCCAGGTTCTGTTTACAGCATCATGATGGTCGCATCCGTGTTGGGCGACATCGCGGTGAACGCACATTGGAAGCGTGTATTCGTGATCGCCATACTGGCGCATCACCCAGCGTGATGGTATAGGGTGCCATTCGTTACACGTCTCGGTCACCTCTTGTTTGCGTTGACGGCACTTTGAACAGTGGACGTTACGTTTCAGATGTGTTACGACCCGTGGCTCTACCCTTCATTCGATCCCTGCGAAACCCTACATTTCAGCAGGATAATGCACGACCGCATGTTGCAGGTCCTGTACGGGCCTTTCTGGATACAGAAAATATTCGACTGCTGCCCTGGCCAGCAAATTCTCACCAATTGAAAACGTCTGGTCAATGGTGGCCGAGCAAGTGGCTCGTCACAATACGCCAGTCACTACTCTTGATGAACTGTGGTATCGTGTTGAAGCTGCGTGGGCAGCTGTACCTGTACACGCCATCCAAGCTCTGTTTGACGCAATGCCCAGGCGTATAAAGGCCGTTATTACGGCCAGAGGTGGTTGTTCTGGGTACTGATCTCAGGATCTATGCACCCAAATTGCGTGAAAATCACATGTCAGTTCTAGTATAATATATTTGTCCAATGAATACCCGTTTATCATCTGCATTTCTTCTTGGTGTAGCAATTTTAATGGCCAGTAGTGTAGTAGCGGATCCGGTCAACGAAAACCATCATAACGACCCGGAGAGCGGTGTGCTGACCACATGCCCCTCCTATCCGCATCCTCAACTCAGGACTTCACGGCGGTCGGATGGTCCCGAAGGGCCACTTGTGGCCTGAAGACGGAGTGCCTGGTCCCTTCCGACGACCTTGCTGGGTGTTTGTTTTCAGACATTTCATGCCGTACACGCCAACGGTCATCTGTCCGATGGAGTATAAAACGCGATTCATCCGAATGGCCACTGTCGCCAATGAGAGGACTTCCAGTCGCGGTACTGGAGTGCAAATTCCAGACTTCGTCGCCGATGTTCGCTGAACGGTCCTTGAGGAGGTACTGTTGGTAGGCTCTTGATTCAACTGGGCGATCAGTTGCTCAACAACTGCGCATCTATTCGTCCGTACTCATCTCTGCAGCCGTCTATCACCCTTGTCGTCTATAGCCCTCGGCGCCCGTTTTGGTTAGCGCCATTTTGCCATGCACGGTGTACTTTAACCACTGCAGCACGCGAACAGTTTACAGATGTAGCCGTTTAGGAACCGCCAACAATCATGCCCTTTTGGACGTCACGTAAATCGCTCCTTTTCCGGCTTACGACAACGACTGCATTAATTTCTACGTCCCCCTCCACTGCCAGTGAAGCTACCTGCCGTCTTTGAGTGGTTACTGCATGCTGACATCGAAATCAGTCGGTGATCACATTAATCGATGATAGGCAATGAAAACCTCGTAATTGCTTCTGCCCGTGAAAACTCTTAATTCCAGTAATCAGTAGCTCCATAGCCAAAGAGTAATTTGAAAGTGTATGGATTTCTCTAATCTGTCAATAACTAGGCTTCTACTATACAGGTAGACATGTAGCAACTTTCTGTATCACCATATTATTTTTAAGAAACTGTTATTGCTTCTCCTGCAAAATTTAACAAAATGGAGTTACAAGGTTGTCATTACCTGTCATCGCAATGTGAATGTACCGTGCACAACGAAGGAGAAGTACGAAGTACGCTGACTCATCTTTAATTTAGCAATTCCTGGCTGTCAGCTTTTGGCTTACTCTACACAAAACGAATTATATGCTGTTCCACAGTATCCCTGCATACTGAAGAACACGTCCCCAGCGGACTCTCAGTTTCAGTTAATCTTTCGAAATCGTAGCCCTAGGCAACTCAATGTCTAGCCACCTCGCTCTCTAATAGCCAGACTCAGTCTTCACAGGTGTTTCCGAAAATATCTCCGCAGGGTGCACATCGTAGACGTACCTTACTACTTTCGTGGAGAAAAACATGAATCAGATCAACTTTTATTTGAATGTCCCAGACTATACAGAGTTACTACAATCGTTTTACAAGTACTTGTGAAGCTTAACCATCCGTTGTCAACCTGCGTAGCGACTTTGTTAGCAACACAGGATCATAAACTTTGGAACGCGATGTACAAATGGTTCAGATGAGTCTGAGCAACATCTGAGGTCGTCAGTCCCCCAGAACTTAGAACTACTTAAACCTAACTAACCTAAGGACATCACACACATCCATGCCCGAGGCAGGATTCGAACCTGCGACCGTAGCGGTCGCGCGGTTCAATACTGAAGCGCCTAGAACCGCTCGGCCACTCCGGCCGGCCGCGATGTACAGATTCACTGTTGCGACAGGTATTCGCATCTACGAACAACGTATCACAGAAACGGACGGTGAAAAAGCGAAAAGCGTTCTATAATATATCCATTTACAGTGATTATTCCGACACTGTATTAATCCATATGTACCCATGTACGTTCTGTGCACAACGTGTGTGTGTGTTTTGCGTAGAAGAATGGAGTATCCGACATCCAATACTGGTAAGCGGTACATATTGACCATTGTTTTAGGTACTTCCTAAAACTTATCTTGGCGAATGTTATTCGAGTCCACAAGACGAGTATCTTGACCATTCCCATATGAAATGCGGATTACCCTTCCCAAGTCCTGAAAGTTTCAAATGAAAGCTCTCTGTGTGTACACCGTCGCTGCTTAAATGTATGTTAAAAGGCGGTAAACGAATTCATCGCGGCCGGACAGAAAATCAGCAATCAAAGACGCTAAACACTATATGGAGTGTATGGAAAGAAGACACTAATCACTACATCCACTCGTATTTGCGTAAGAGGAGTTGAGACTCCGTCTGGCCATTAGTTAAGGCGAATAAGACCACCGCCGATCCTGTCCTTGTCGAATGAACCTAGATGTGCGTCTCTTATAACCAAAAGTTCCTTTCTTCAGTCTATAACTGGTCCTTTTACACAAATCTTCCTTGTCAAACAGAAAGATATAATGTGAAGTCGCACTTGCTTCTGACAACTGACGGTACACTCGTCATCATGATTTTGAAACTGCATGTATCATTAAAAGGAATAAAAGCCTCGAACAATCGCAGCATACTAGGAAAGGCAAAAGGAACCAAATAATGTGAGATCAGACAACTCCCGCTCAAAAGGCATGACAGCCTTGCCTATCAGCACGTACACCGATGGCAACGCTTTCTACACTAAACGACAGCTTCAGCCGAAAACAGTGATAAATAAACAGAGGCGAGGCAGAGTGGCGCGTGTTACGTAAACTGCGTTATCTGTGACCCGCTCGGCTGCTGGGCGGCCTAAGGCTGCCGCTCTGTTTCCGGCTAAATGTTAGGGCGTAATGCACAGCGGACAACCGATCTCTGGTACTTGGATGTGAGTGGGTATCTCATCTCTCGAATGAGAGGCGCAATTTGCCGGCGATATGTCACACATGGTGCCTACGCAGGCCGAAAGCGTAGCTCACTAAGTACCTATCATTATTTACTTGCATTGGATTCTCATTTGAATTTATTCTTTTACACGTTTACATATAACAAACGCCGCAACTGAATCCTTACAGAGGAATTTTCAAACCAGTTCTCTGTATAGCGCAGGTTTCGACACTATGCAGTGCGCTTACGTCAGGTAGGCAACACTGATTTAAAGAAGTCTGCGAGGCCCAGAGAAGCGCGCATTGCCAACCGGCCGCTGTGTGAGTCTCGTATTCTCTGCCATATGGCGTCATGCGTATGCTGCATCAAGGGGCATAGCCGCTCTCCCGGCTGTTGTCTACTTTCCAAACCTTGGAGCCGCTACTTCTCTATCAGGAAGCTCCTCAATTGCCCTCACGAAGCTCAGTGCAGCCCGTTCTATGACTCCAACCAAGGAAAGATCCCTGCCAGTACCGGGAATTGAACCCCAGTCGTCCACATGGCAGTTAGACAACCTGACCAATCAGCGACGGAGGTGGACGGTCAGTACTGTTGTGGGTAGCTTGTCGCAACTCAAGGGAAGTAGGCGGTTTTACACAATTTACGGCAGTTACGTTCACCACGAACACTACACCTCGCTCTGGATAAAGGTAACACACTATCGCTGCCTCCTGTCAATGATATTCTCACCGCTCCCAGTATCAACACTTTGTCAGAACACTGCAGTCATTACTGACGTACGGAGAGACTAAAACTGTATCAAATTATGCATAGCAGTTCCCGCGAGGAGAGGGGGAATTAGGTAGCTGTTGCCGTGCAGGGGTCGGGGTAGTTGCAAGGGGATCAGAGGAGCGGGGTAGGGTGGGAGAGGGAGAAGACAGATGGAGCTTTGTAAGTGCTCTCTGCTTTCCCACTGAAACTATCCAACACAAGAGACCAGTTAACGACGCAGTTCGGTATGTAAATTTGAGACTGACGATGGGCTTTCTAGAGACGAACACCACGATAGTCCATAATACTATTGAAGCTCGCCCAGGAAACTCCGGAAGGTCTAACACAGAATAGCCAGAACAGAACTAGAATCCAACTTCTTTCACTGTTATGCTGCGTCCAGCGGTAGCTGTTAAGGAGCTCCCCAGACCCATTAATACCCAAAAATATATTGCATTATTTCCTGTCAAATAACTGAGGACGCCACTCACCAATAAAGGAAATATTTTATTAACATAACAAGTTAACAGGCCCTATAGCACCTATGTACCTGAACTATGGAATGAATATCTAATCTCATTTAGAATTTTGTTTAATAGAAAGGATTGTAATATTCCATGAAGCAACTCCTTAAAATGCTGAATTGCAGTATCTTGTAATACGCACAGCATAAACCTCAGAGATATAATCACTATCCAGACATCATCTTATAATCTCCCCTTGCAACATTACTGAGCTCTGTTACTGCTTGATCAACGCACGGAAGAGATGCGTGGGTTTTGAGCTTGTAAGGGGATCCTCCATGCTGTTATTTTGGTCGCCCCGCTATTTCTCTTTTCAGTTATACTAACCGTCAATAATAGGCCAACTTCCGTCGAAATTTGGAAAAAGGAAAAGAAAAATAATCTCGGTCACCTCGACGTTCACAGGTCATTCTTGTCCATTTTAATAAGAAACTACTACAGCTGTATTAATACACGTTTATTATTCACGACCAAATTCGTTCAAAAAGCATCATCACATGTGACTTGCATATCATTTATACGTGTATGTTACAATAACTTTTATCAAAAATAAATGGTTCAAATGGCTCTAAGCACTATGAGAATTAACATCTGAGGTCATTAGTCCCCCAGACTCAGAACTACTTAAACCTAACTAACCTAAGGACATCACACACATCCATGCCCGAGGCAGGATTCGAACCTGCGACCGTAGCAGCAGCGCGGTTCCAGACTGAAGCGCCTAGAGCCGCTAACTTTTATCCTAATTTTTGTTTTGTGCAACTGCATGTAACCTGATAACGTTCTTTTGAACGAAACCGGTCGTGACATAGTAAGTATGTATCAAAACGCCTGTAGAGGTTTCTTATTAATGTCAACAACAATTAGCTGTGAAGTTCAAGATGATTCCTTTTCCCAAATTTCCGACAGCCAGTGTTACGTTTCTAACAGCGTCTAATCAGTAGTTGTTCCTGGCCAAATAACTGTTGTACGGTATTATTTCTTCGCTATCGTCTATGGAAATGCTACATGTTGGCTAGGCTGTTAACGGTACACTATATAATATCTCCAACAGACTTCACTGGCGATCACTACCTATACATTCAACCCGTATCAGACCTGCTCCTCTTTCCTATCATTTCGCCGTGAGATTTTCAAGGTGAATGTTGAATGTGTTCAGATGCAGCTATGCACCGCGTAGCGCTGACATATTATCCCCCCCCCCCCCCCACACACACACACCACGACCTCCACCACACACGAAAGTAACACATGAAAAAAATATGCACTGGATAAAGTCAATAAGATCTCACAACACGTCGTGCGGTAGCGTTCTCGCTTCCCGCTCCCGGGTTCCTGGGTTCGATTCCCGGCGGGGTCAGGGATTTTCTCTGCCTCGTGATGACTGGGTGTTGTGTGATGTCCTTAGGTTGGTTAGGCTTAAGTAGTTCTAAGTTCTAGAGGACTGATGACCATAGATGTTAAGTCCCATAGTGCTCAGAGCCAGCCATCTCACAACAATTCACTACTCCTTGTATTAACAGAGTAAAACGCTATAATTAATGCCTGTTTTGCAATACGCGCTCAACTAGTTTCTTTCACAAAAATGAATATTAGGCATTCACGAACATTACAATGAAATGCAGATTCTATTGTGTTGTGCCACCGTAAACCCCGAACGACCCAATAAACGATCAAATGAGCGGTTGTTAAACCTCGTAGCTTTGTACTACCCCCGACTTGTAAATCGGCTATTTGCAGTACAAGATCAAATTTATCTGTGTGTTACATTCTTAGTATTTGGCCAACGGGTGAATTCACACCGCCACTTTTTTGGGTCAGTGCCTCTCAGCTTTTTTATGACGTTTTGGTGTAATAACGCATTTCAAAACACAGATTTTCTTTATAATATTATCATGTGATGAAAGTGTTTTTTTTTTGCCTTCACCATAATATATAAGTTTCTGCCCCTAGAAAAACAGGCTCTGGTTCACTGATTATGTGACTGCATTTCGTTAAATGACAAAACATGTCACAGTCACAGTGACAGATCTGCTAGAGCTCAATCCATATCTCTACAAAAATCGACTTCGCTGAATCGCCTGTTGTACGTCGATGCACCATAGTGAAGTAAATCCTTCAGGGGTCTACACGTAGAATGGGCAAATTCTGGGTTACAGGTTCATCTGATCTTAGATGTGTACCTCCAGTACTCTAAACGGGGGAGTTTGTTACCATCGCCGGTCGGGGTGGCCGAGCGGTTCTAGGCGCTACAGCCTGGAACCGCGCGACCGCTACGGTCGCAGGTTCGAATCTTGCCTCGGGCATGGATGTGTGTGATGTCCTTAGGTTGGCTAAGTTTAAGTAGTTCTAAGTTCTAGGGGACTGATGACCTCAGAAGTTAAGTCCCATAGTGTTCAGAGCCATTTTTTTGTTACCATCGACGTAAGATGAATATGAAACCAACGGAATCCTTATGTGCTCTTGGTTTTGGAAAATTTTCAAACTGGAATGAGATACATGTTGCAGTTGTCTTTATTCCTCTTAAGAGATGGCTCAAGCTATCAGTAAATTGCGTTAACAGATATTTATGTATTGGTGGCTGGCGTAGAAAATGGCTCTGAGCACTATGGGACTTAACTACTGTGGTCATCAGTCCCCTAGAACTTAGAACTACTTAAACCTAACTAACCTGAGGACATCACACACATCCATGCCCTTGGCAGGATTCGAACCTGCGACCGTAGCGGTCACGCGGTTCCAGACTGTAGCGCCTATAACCGCACGGTCACTCAGGCCGGCTGGCTGGCGTAGAGTAGCTGGCATAAGAGAGAGAGAGAGATGTGTTCACACACACACACACACACACACACACAAACACACACACACACAAACAAAACAAGTCAAACAAAAAAATATTTAAGGTCAGTACAAAAAGAAGCGAAAATAAACTAAAAATATCTACGTCAACACTAGGTAACTCTAAGACAACACAAATGTGTAAATACGCGCCATATAACTGAATAAAAAAGCGTGAACTGGGGGCACATTAAAAATTATGTAGCTGTATTAATACTGATGTGCATTAAACCCGAAATACAAAAACAAAATCAAAAAATCGGGAAGATAAAAAGTCGTTTGCAGCAGTCACCACAGAGGCACTGCTACACAATCACCTTTCGATACCGATTTCTACTAAATTTAGAAAGTGGCGCTGAGGGGTGGGTGGAATGGGAGGTTTGTGTGTGCGGTTCATCGGCAATCTCTGGGTCTGAATATTGACTGCCACCGCAGGACAATGGGAGCGCTACTGTATACTGTCGCTCAGACGGATGCTGACACAGTTAGGAATAGGAGCCAGTTTTTTTAACTGCTTTCAGATTTTACTGGAGCGTTTACTGAAAATCACGAAGTGCGTAAATAAGAAGACAGAACTCTGTAACAAGCGCTGGCTATACCGCTGAGACAGCAACACACTGTTAAACGGTGATTCAAACTGACCGCTACAAAACGGTCGTTCCACGCCTAGCTACCATTCCTTGTCCTTGAGAATGATGAAGAACTGGGATTCCACAAAACCTTAACCTCTCGTAGAATGTCATAATACAGGCTCTTCCGATTTTTATGAGGAACTTGTCACGATAATTTCGGTTCTACAACCCGTATATTAGGTGGTGACAGTACATCATCCAAACAATCCAAATAAAGAAATCGATCTGCTCAGCGTGGCCCATAACGTGGTTTGAACACACCTTCGGAAGAGACTGCGGAGACATGGGATATAGTTTTCAAGTCGTGTCCATATTCAGTACAATGAATTTGCAGTTTTTCCATGTACCCACAGAGTGAGTACCTCCTTACCATCGATTAGCTGCTGATTTCTTGGACTTATTCCCAGTTCAATTTTAGAAAGCAACGCTTGTGCGAAATTCAGCTTGCCCTTTTCTCATGTGATACCCTGCGAACTATGCATGAAGGGCAACAGGAAGATTCCATATTCCTAGATTTCAGAAAAGCATTTGACACGCTGCCCCATTGCAGACGGTTAACGAAAGTATGAATATATGGAATAGGTTCCCAGATATGTAAGTTGCTCGAAGACTTCTTAAGTAACAGAACCCAGTATTTTGTCTTCGACGGCGAGTGCTCATCACAGACAAGGGTATCGTCAGGAGTGCCCCCAGGAAGTGTGATAGGACCGCTGTTATTTTCCATAAACATACAGGATCTCACGAACAGGGTGATCAGCAATTTGCGACTGTTTGCTGATGATACCGCGACGTACGGGAAGTTGTCGTCGTTGAGATACTGTAGGAGGATGTTATGTCCTAGCCAGTAATGCCACCCGAGCCCGCTGCCAAAAGGTTGGCAGCATCAAAGTCCGGACGCCGTCCGCATAAGCAGCGCCAGCGAGACAGCAAATCGCCGCAAGTCTGCGCGCGCCACCGCTGGCTTTTGGCTTCTTAAGCGCTGGAGTCGCGAGCGCTAGGACAGTTCTGTATTCGCCGCTCAGTTGTATACTCGCCACCGAATTGTGTACTTGTTAGTCAGTTGTGTGTTCATCGCAGCAGAGTTGTTGTTTGTCGTCAGCCGACGCTGACCTAGCCGCTCCGACTCGAACTAGACAGATCTCTGTAGACACGGAGTTCACTATTGTGTTTCTGTATCTTCATCAGTAAAGACAAGTACCGACTTTTGTTTAATCAGAGTGTTTGGTTTTTCATCTTTCTGTTCACTGTTCCAGCAGACCGGTCGGCCCGCTATTAAAAGTGTGGCGGTGACTTCGTAAGCCATTTCTACAGCCAAGTGTTTGTCGCTACGAACACCGCCACAAAAGAGGATACAAGATGATTTAGGCAACATTTCTTGTTGGTGTGATTAATCGGAGCTCGTTGAAAAATGGCTCTGAGCACTATGGGCCTCAACGTCTGAGGTCATCAGTCCCCTAGAACTTAGAAGTACTTTCTTAACGCAGAAAAATGTAAGTTAATGCAGATGAGTACGAAAACCAAACCCCTCATGTTCGAATACATTATTAATAGTGAGCTGATTGACCGAGTCCCCATCGTTTAAATATCTGGGGCCGGTCGCAGTGGCCGAGCGGTTCTAGGCGCTTCAGTCTGATACCGCGCGACCGCTAAGGTCGCAGGTTCGAATCCTGCCTCGGGCATGGATGTGTGTGATGTCCTTACGTTAGTTAGGTTTAAGTAGTTCTAAATTCTAGGGGACTGATGACCTCAGCTGTTGAGTCCCATAGTCCTCAGAGTCATTTGAGCCATTTGAAATATCTGGGTGTAACGTGGCAAAGCGATATGAAATGGAACGAACATGTGAAGACTGTGATAAGGAAGACGAAAGGCAGACTTCTATTTTTTGTGAGAATTTTGAGAAAGCGTTTATCACCGATAAAGGTGACCGCACATAGGACATTAGCCCAACCTATTCTTGAGTACTGCTCGAGTTTTTAGGATCCCCTGCAGGCGACGTTCTTTCCGAGGAACACTACTGAGAAAGTTTAGAGTAGCGGTATATTAAATTGATTGCAGAGACGATTATGGGAGAAAGGGTAATTGGCCCCCTATTTTATCGATGGCAATGTAAATGGCGCAGTGTATGCTAATTTCCTACGTAATGTTCTACCGATGTTACTACAAGATGTTTCACTGTATGACAGAATGGCGATGTACTTCCAACATGATGGATGTCCGGCACATAGCTCGCGTGCGGTTGAAGCGGTATTACATAGCATATTTCATGACAGGTGGATTGGTCGTCGAAGCACCATACCATGGCCCGCACGTTCACCGGATCTGACGTCCCCGGATTTCTTTCTGTGGGGAGAGTTGAAGGATAATTGCTATCGTGATCCACCGACAACGCCTGACAACATGCGTCAGCGCATTGCCAATGCATGTGCGAACTTTACGGAAGGCGAACTACTCGCTGTTGAGAGGAATGTCGTTACACGTATTGCCAAATGCATTGAGGTTGACGGACATCATTTTGCGCATTTTTTGCATTAATGTGGTATTTACAGATAATCACGCTGTAACAGCATGCGTTCTCAGAATTGATAAGTTCACAAAGGTACGTGTATCACATTGGAAAAACCGAAATAAAATGTTCAAACGTACCTACGTTCTGTATTTTAATTTAAAAAACCTGCCTGTTAGCATCTGTTCGTCTAAAATTGTGAGCCACATGTTTGTGACTTTTACAGCGCCATCTATCACAAAGCGAAAAAAGTGGTCCAACTAAAACATTCATATTTCCTTACGTAATATACCAATATGTAATAAAAAATGGGGATTCCAATTTTAAAAAAACGTAGTTGATATCCGTTTGACCTATGGCAGCGCCATCTAGCGGGCCAACCATAGCGCCATCTGGTTTCCCCCTTCAAGCTAGACAAGTTTCGTTCATTGTCGTTTTTTCGTGAGATATTTGGCCCGGTCACGATCAACGGACCACCCTGTATATACAGCCGTTTTTCTCTCGCTCTGTTTGCAAGTGGAGCAGAAAAGTATATGACTAGTAGTGGTAAGGGTGCCCTCCGCCAAGCACAGTGCGGTGCGGTGGCTTGCGGATTATGTGCTTAAATGTAGAACCGTAGTTCAACGTAATGTTTGCATTTTTCTGGACGCGTGTCACACTCCTGAGGTGTAACTTTCTTTGAAACCATAAGTTATTTTAGTTTAGGTGCTGATAAACACGTTGTTGAAGGCCGGAAAGTCCTACACCCCTTCACGCATTACATCGCTCGAGTACAAACACATAAATATCTTAAGCTCCAACGTAATTTACTCGCTAAAAAGAAAACAGCCGCAGCGGTAGAGACTAGGCGGCTGGAAATGTGAAATGTAAATCTGGTTTATTATGACAGGCTCTCGAACAGTGAACACTGTCCGAAAGGACACCACGGCGTTATTAAAAATAACACCACAGCGCGCCGCTCGAATGCGTCACAGCGAGGAAGCAGCTCGTAACCTGGGCAGCAATGGCGGCCGGAGAGGCTTCACACCAGGCCGACAGAAGCGTTTTTTTCGAAACAGCTGTCGCCATTGCCGCCAGCATTTAGAGTCTGCAAGTTATCCGAGCCACGTGGGGCGGTCTGAGGTACTGACACTGCAGGGAGCAGCTGCGTCGCGGCCGGTATTAAAACGTAGGGCGCACAAGAAAGGACCAACGGTCGACCCGTACTACTCAAGAATCTGCAAATGAAATGCTAGGTGAGAGGATTTGGGAACGACGACGGGTTCCTCCAGGTTTGTCACAGCAGAAACGCGGACTGCTGTGGACGTGCGACGGCTGTTGCGTGTGAGCACTGTCCTCCTTTCCTAAGTGATGCGGAAGCCGAAAGCCGATACACGAATGACGCTCACACGAGAAAAAGATGGCGCTCACACGAGAAAAAGAAAGCAGACTACCCACAGAACACTTGGCGTCTTAACAACGGGCCTAACACACGTTAGTAACTCATTTACAACGCGCTGTTTTCTTCGAAAGAATTCGTCGTACAAGTTGCTGGCAATCTGA
The DNA here is from genome assembly GCF_021461385.2 of Schistocerca piceifrons. NCBI lineage: Eukaryota > Metazoa > Arthropoda > Insecta > Orthoptera > Acrididae > Schistocerca > Schistocerca piceifrons. The sequence goes on from NC_060149.1 coordinate 247,454,291, forward strand.
TTGTTATTTTTTGTTCACTATTTATTACTCTCGATAATGAAGTCAATGGAGAACGTGGCATTGACGTAGACATATCCTTTGGAAAAATACTCTGTCTAGAACATGTTTAATTTCCACTTTCGATCGTGCATCCGTGAGCGATGACATTGGAAGGAAATAAATAATTGATAGGTTTTAATGCCCCACTGTTGACGAGGCCCTTGAGTAGGATGGTTAAGGTACGGCCGGGAAAGACATTGCTCCCAGAACTTATTGTTAGCCAGCATTAACCCGTGACCGTTGTCTGCCGCTTTTCTATTGTGATGTATGATTGCAGAGTTGGTCTTGATGTTTATGTGTCATCTTGGTGCAGTGTTATATGGACGTACGGTTGTCCTGCCTCACTACTTAATCTCGTAGGGCAACTGGCCACATGTAGCGGTCGGTGGATTCATTTCGTCCGCCGACATGGCGAATGAGGAGATTGATAGACCTTCTGGCTCGAGAACAGAATTTCTTACATACACAAAGGAAATACAGTCATTGGCTGTGAGCAGACATTGACTGAAATCAATGGCGAAATTTGAAAATATGTGCCGGCCTGGGATTCGAACCAGGGTCTCCTGCTTATGAGGCAGACGCTTTGGCCACTTTTTTTTAGAGTGACTCGGTATTACCACGAAAATTCAGTAGACCATAGTCAAATCATCATGTAATATAAGCTGCAAACGGGAGAAAAAAATTAATTTCGATAACAAAATAATAATAGAAGGAGAAAAAAAGAAGAAACGAGAACATAGCCGAAGCTCTCATGGTATATATAAACAATTTTTTAGTTTTTATATTTTTTAGTTTTTTGTTGAATTTTTATTTATTATATATATTAATTTTATATAGAATCTAAAAGCAGAAAGGCAAACGAATCAGATTATATTCTAAATAACAAAGTAAAAAAATTACAATATGATTGCAAGGAGTGTATACACTCATGTGTATATATACTTCATCTATTCACATTTTACAATAGAACTGGAGCGACACTGAGTCAAAACACTAATCGAAACGAGCAGGTAAACTAGGAGAGTACAAGCCGAAACAAATCAGATGGGAAACATACATAACAAGGAAAACACCTGTCATCAGAGAAATTAAATTAACCAACACCTTGCCGACGGAAAACAATATTCAACATGTTGGCGAAGAGGTCTCGATATCGAGGCATTGGCCACTAAGCTATCTGGACACGCACGGACTACCCTAGCACGCCTCCCGTCAGACCCAAACTCTCAACTTATCCACACACTACCCTTGCCCATTATCCTCAGTACTACGGCACTTCACCGTCAGAGTTTCAGCCTCGTTTGCATCTGCACTGAAGAGATCATCGGCCGTCCCACCTTAAGCTCCTAAATCGCTCGTTGACAAGTTTTTCTCCAGCAGCTTCTTTGAGATATTGCTGTGGAACATTCGTGGTACGTGGGAAACCCTTATTATCTGCGGCCTTTATGAAGGAACTGTCCAGGTATTCATCTGAAATGATTTAGTGGAACCACTGAGCACCTCATTTTGGATGGCTGCACGGGAGTTTTATATCAGCTCCTTTCGAATGCGAGTCAGGTACCTTTAACAATTTGTGGGGACATGAAATGGAATGATTACACAGGCTGAGTAATGGGTAAAGCAGGTGCCAGACATTGATTCATTGGCAGGATACTGGGAAAATGCAGTCAGTCTACAGGGACGATTACTTAATGCGTCTCATCTTAGAATGCTGCTCACTTGTAGAGGACCGATGCTTACTTATTACAACACGGAATCTGAACGTAGTCAAAGAAGGGCAGCACGAATCATCACAAGTTTGTTTGACTTGTGGGAGAGTACATGGAAATGCTGAAAACACTGAACTGACGGACGACTGAAGATAAACGGTAATTATTCAGTGAAAGAAACGAAAATTCGCGATCAGGCCCGGAAGACCACACGAGGCCGACAGGTGGCCGTATCGTCCTCTGCCATGTGGGGCCATGCGGATGCACACCGCTCTCTCGGCCGTTGTCCACGTTTAGGCCGTGAAGCTGCTTCTCAGTAGCTCCGCAGCTAGCATCGCGAGGCTGAGTGCACCCTGGTCCAGTGCTCCCACCAAGGAAAAGTCATTGGCAGTATCGGGAATCGAACCCGGGTCTGCCGCATGGTTCAAATGGCTCTGAGCACAATGGGACGTAACATCTGAGGTCATCAGTCCTCTAGAACTGAGAACTACTTAAACCTAACTAACCTAAGGACATCACATACATCCATGCCCGAGGCAGGATTCGAACCTGCGACCGGAGCGGACGTGCGATTCCAGACTGAAGCGCCTAGAACCGCTCGGCCACTCCGGCCGGCGTCACGTATCAGGCCACTCACTTACGGAAGCGGATATCCAGTGAAAGCCTACTTACAAAATTTCTAAAGCCACTATTAAGTGAAGCATCCAGAAATATACTACAGCTCTCTGTGTATCGCTCCAGTAGCGACGGTAAAGACAAGATTGAGACTAATTACAGCAAGTACACAGTCATTTAAGCAGTCCCACGCTCCGTGTGCAGTTAGAACCGGAAGAAACCGTAAATACCCTCTACCGTGCACTTCACAGTGGTTTGCGGAAAATGTTTATATATGTAGAATGGCGCATCCTCGTTTGGCGATATTTCTAGAGGCGAGGAAGTTTCTAACATTTGACGAGATACAGAAAAGTGTTCGCAGTGATCTTCGTTTAGAGGCTATTCGTTTAATTTATGTAGAGGCGTATTAAGGTTTAACGTCGCGTACACAATAAGATCATTAGAGACGGAAATTTATGACGAGTAGCTAACAAGGAACGTTAGCCCTGTTATGGGAACGTGATTTGACCACTGCCTCTTCCGAACGCTATCCTCCGTTGTCCTCGAAATACGGTCGTGTTTCAGATTTATCCTTGATCAGCGGAATGCTCTTGTTCGTGGTTAATTCTTATTTCTTCGCCCCCAATCTTCAACGCCAACAGCGAGACGACGTCATGCTGGTGAAGAGAAACTTAACAAAAAGTAAGAAACAAAGAAACGTGCCCTATAAATCACACTGAATCGGAAACATCTCAAATAAAGATTTATAACACCGACGTGAACGTCTAGTCTGGTACACAGTCCAAAGATGAAGACTTAGCGTGTCAATTTCCAAGAGGTGCAACTGTTTCAGGGCAAGGAAACGTCTTCTCTTCGACGGCAACATCCTTCACTTGACGCCAACAAGCAAGCGCGGGCCTTGCGTACCCCAGCAGGCGCACTTCCGGTGCGCAGTGCGGCCGTCTCCGTCTTCCGTTTCCGGGAAAACGGTTGCGACGACAGATCCTACCTCAAGCACCCTTCCCACGCCAGGGCGTTACCAACTCGCTGGAACCAAAATGCGAATAAATCAAACCATTCAACAAAAACGTAAATTCCATCTACGGGCTGTGTCGTCTTCCACCAATGGCGTCACTGGATGCAGTACTAAGCGGCGTGGGGTATGCACAGAGCCCTCCCGACCGTTCTCAGTTTTCGTAAGCTGGAGCCGCTACTACTCGGTCAAGTATCTCCTCAACTGGCATCACGAAGCACAGTCCTCCCTAGCAGTACGGGAATCGAATCTGGGCCCTCCGCATGGCCGTCCTGTGACCGAGCGGTTCTAGGCACTACAGTCTGGAACCGCGTGACCGCCACGGTCGCAGGTTCGAGTCCTACCTCGGGCATGGATGTGTGTGATGTCCTTAGGTTAGTTAGGTTTAAGTAGTTCTAAGTTCTAGGGGACTGATGACCTCAGAAGTTAAGTCCCATAGTGAACAGAGCCATTTGAACCATTTGAGCCCTCCGCTGACCACTCACCTATGGAGGCGGACAACAAGCCGTTCTACAATGTGAAAAAAGACCATGACTTCTGCTTGAAACAAATTTTAATAAGGCGCTGGCAGCCTGTGTTGTCTTTGTTGCCCACGATTTCAGTTGTGTGAGACGATGACAGAAGCGAAGACACGCTGCGATACAGATGGTGTAGCAGGCATATTGAGCGATTACCGAATTCGGCCTGAGTGTTCCTTCAACCTGGCGTCCTTGCCGCGCATAACGTTCTCATTGGACTAACACTGTCTGGCGATTCTTGGCCAACAACGTGGGCGCCGAATTCCTGCAAGGTTTCACCTTGCGATCTGTGGACAGTAGGTCATGCTCCCAATAAAATGCCAGCCCCTGTAGACGGTCGCTCGCGCGGTTCATGATGTAAGGTTTGTTGGCTTCCTCGAACGCAGAACTCTCTTCTAACAAAAATCTCATTCAGTGCAGCCGACATGTTCGATCACACAGAATTCAGCAACTGTGTTCACGTTCAAAACTTCGCGTATTTTTCGGCCCCAGTTTGCTCATTCATAGCCGAAGACATGTGAGCATCTCGAGAAGATCGGGCAGTGAAAATTTTATCACTTCTTTCGAACCGTATAATTATTTTATCTTCGTTGGGCTTCTGCTAAAAACAACGCGTAAATACTGTCGGAAAAAAATGAATAACGGCAGCAAATTCTAAATATCAGTTGTGTCTTTCGACACCTATCCTCCTAGTCAGTATCAGTCCTAACCAAACACAATAGGTCAATGAAATTCTTACAAGCTCTCTGAATTTCCAAACTCATGACTATTAAATGCTGCATTTATGTATGTATGTATGTATGTGTGTGTGTGTGTAGCAGGGGAATGTGTACATATTTTAGCACAGAGTTCCGTAAACAAGATTAGAAACGTAACTCGCGAATCGTTAATGCTACATATTCAGCAGGAAACCTATAAGCGCCTGTTTTAGTTTTTTTTTTTTTTTTTTGGCCACAGTGAAGTTGTTTATTTGTATCAGTGTTTACGTTCAAGGATAAAATGATAACATTTTTAACCCATAAGAAGAACCTGTGGGTAGACAGAGTGCTATTATAGTATTAATAATTGAAACAGGTTTCAGTCTAAAGATTTGTTTGAACATCATATTACTTTTACCCGGAGAAGGGGGTCCTTGCCGACATAATAACCAATTTCTAGCCACTGGTATTCGTTGTATACTAAAATAACTGGGCATGCGTTGGACTGACAAGTAAATCCTAAGGTGAACTCTTTCCTTGAGTCTCCGTCTAGCGCCTGATTCCATGAATTTGACGTAACTGAGCTGAGACAGATTGCGTACTACGCTTTTTCTTTTCTTTTTTTTTTACTAAAATACTCACCCGTCAAGAGACACAACATGGTCAGCCCTTTATTTCGAAACTCGACCTAGTTTACCAACCTCGTTGACGAAATGACTGACACGAAATAAAAGTGGAAGGAAGTGATGACACCGAAGATAGCACAGAATATAGGGACATGAAAAGACTAGTTTCAGCAAGGGTAATTGTGAGCCATGATGCAGTTACGCTGACATGAACTGTCTGATCGTCACAAGATACAGAGGAACGGTCTCACCGTTACGATAACAAAATAAGTACGGAAGGATGCCGAACGGAATAAAAGTAGGAAGATCAAAAAGGCAAATTGTGGCAGTCTGTGCTTCCCAGTGTGGAAATAGCGTATTTGTAGCCTACGTAGACACTTTTACATGTTACACATCCCTATACTGAATTTTTATTTCTTTTTATCTTATGGGACTTAACTGCTAAGGTCATCATTCTCTAAGCTTACACACTACTTAACCTAAATTATCCTAAGGACAAACACACACACCCATGCCCGATGGAGGACTCGAACCTCCGCCGGGACCAGCCGCTGAATTTTTTGTTTCAGAGTGAATGAACTATAGCATGCAATTGGCACGCGTCAAACCAAACGTCGTTGGAAAAATTTTCTCGTCCAGCAGGCGACAGAATGTAGGCTAGAAACTCTCAATAAAAAAAAAAAAATCTGATTACTTATACAGAATGCAAGGAAGTTGTGAATGCTTCCATTTAAACAAAGTTACACAAATCACCTCCATACAGCGAAAGACGCTCGACTGTAACACATGCAAATGTGTGCACCACACCCACGCGTTTAAAGTTTGTAAACAAAACTACGAGTTTTAAACATGCACTTTGATTCAGAACACTACTTTAGATATACTCTACAGCTGATCACCTGCACTGGTCTCGCAGACGTGACCGAAGAACCGTAACTTTACTGTAATGTATTATCTTGCTCTATCACTGTTCCCTTTCTCTGTACTCTCCACAATATTGTTTTGAACATGCAGTGACAACTGACAAAACACTGTTTAGACGAGTGGGAGAATGACGGACCGGGAAGGAGTATGTAGGCAGAGAGAGAAACACAAACTGGTGAAGTGCACACACACACACACACACACACACACACACACACACACACAGAGAGAGAGAGAGAGAGAGAGAGAGAGAGAGAGAGCGAAAAGAGAAAGGGAGAGGGGAGGGAGTGGAGTGGGAGAGAGCGAGCAAGAGAGAGAGAGAGAGAGAGAGAGAGAGAGAGAGAGAGAGAGATGTACTTCGCCCCTAACGGAAACATGATCGTAAATTAAAATGCCAGTTTCGCTACCGAAATAAAGCAAATGCACTGATAAAAGACGTTGGAGATCATTGACGCCTGCGAAATCAACACTATGTCGCTTTCTGTTGGAAATTAATGTTGTGTTAATCTTTTCATCGTCACTGGTATTAGTATGAGGGCTGACAATTGTCAAAATCGCATTCATATATAATGATTTTGAAGTCTTTGTTAATTAAGGGAAAAAGAAGAGTTTATCTCCAAACGGCCTTGGTCGCATTTGTAAGCCTTTGTTCTTGTCTTACGTATTTCAGTTTTCAATGTACAGCTGTCTTCCTTGACCTAGAGCAAGAAGGTACTCTATTATTTAGTTCCCATTGTGTTCAGAAAAGCAATTAGCATTGCTTCCTAAGCAAGCAGAGACGCCGTGCTGGTATAGTATGAGTCACAAGTAATGACGGACTGAGATAATTAACGACGTCAAGCATTCGCCGTGATGGGACTCTGGTCTTAGCCTACGAATTAAAGAAAAGAATAAATGCCTCAAAAACACTGGGGTGCATAAACCAGACGTGCGTCTGCGGAGAAGTAAATTGTTCTCAGTACAGGAGAAAACGTTAGACAAGTAACATGATTAAAAAGTATAGCGTGTATTAAGTAACAAAAATTCTTTGTAAAGCGGTGAGGTGAGGTGCCCCTTCACAATAAACATTCTGTGACGTAATTGCAATCAGGTGGTGCACGATTTAGAATCGTTCAGAAAGCGCCCGTGCACTACTGTTCGATCGAAGTAAAAATATAGCTGCTGGAAGGAATGAGTCGCGTGAGGTGCAATGAATGCGGTGCGTCAGTCCAAAATGGCTCCGGCAATTTATTCCGGTGGTCCGCTTCTGTGCGGAAGCCCAGGTTCCCCCCTACAGTCGCTACTGACAGACTACGGCATACTGGCAGCGAGCAGCACACACACGTTAAAGCCAAACGGATGACGCAAGTTGACAGAAACTGCACTTTCACGCGAATAAGCAGTCGGCTCGCATGCAGATGCACGTGAAGTTAATTCAAGCTTTACCCCCGTGCCAGGAACACACACATACACACAATACAGTGTTGAGGTAAATAGAGCAAACATGCTTGGATACTTTTAAAATCTACTTAAATGAAATTATTAAGTGGTGTAATCTACTTGAAATTGGCACTTACACAGTCCACGAGATCCACGGCGAACTCGTAAAAGCAGCCCATTCCCAGGAAACGAGCGTCGAGTTCACCAGCGAGAAGCGTGAAACCCGCGAACGAAGAAGTTCTAGTTCTCGAAGCACCTGACGTCGAGTAGCTTCTCACGTAGTCTCGCAGCAGGAAAACACAGTCATTAATCTCGTCCGCCGCCTCAGGGTTGAGCGGTTTGAAAAAGCAGGTGACCGTTCTGCCTCAGAACACGGGAGAACGCACCAGAGTTTCAAAAGACAGTACGTGCTCGCGTCTCCCGCCCTCGATACGAAGGGAGAGGCGACTCGCTGTCGGCTGGCTACTTTTACGCAGTCTACGAAAATAGCACCGTTCCCACAGCAGCCTCGCAGAGCTTTGCGCTCGCTACGCGACAGGGCTGCGGGAGGTAGGAAGCGGTGCGTCAGACAGCGAAACGGAGCGACGTGCGACGGAAGCGAGAAAGAACAGCCGCAGTGTCCACGGGGGGCCCCGGTACAGGGATCAGAGCGCGTCGGGGCGCGCGAGTGACATAAGGAGCGTCGTCAGCTTCGGCGTCGCAGCGTCGGCAGCGTCAGCTCGCGGCGCACACACACACGCATCCACTCGACATTCGACACTACACTGGCGCGGCCGCCGCCGCCGCCGCTGCATCGCGGCCGCCGGCCGCCAGCCGGGGCGGGAGGGGGTGGGGGGCAGGGGGAGGGGGAGGGGACGCCGAGGAGAAAATAAAACCTGAAGGGGAGAGCGAGGCGAGCTGAGCCGCTGCGCGCCGCGCCGTGCGCCTGCTGCGGCCGGCCACGCCGCTACGCCGCGACCTGAAAACATCCAGCGGGCGTGCGCAGCCGCCACAGCCGCCGCCGCCCCTCCAATTACAGCGCAAATCTAACTAATGTATCGTTATTGAACGATTACGACTGCGTGCATCGCGCGCGCAGATTAATTCCGCTGCGCAGTCTCCCGGGCCTCGCAGCCGCTTTCTTCTCCACCCTCCAACCCCTCGCCGCTCTTTCTCCTTCTCTCTCTCTGTCTCTCCTCCCGCCCTGCCAAATAAATTATGTTCGCTGCAGCTGGTAGCTCGCTGTGTCATTTCGCGCCGATGACATTAGAAGTGACCGCGCGGAGATGGTACCGCGGCGTCTTGCGATAAAACAACAAGATGTTGAGAGCGCAGTAGGCCCGAGGCTAGCTGCTGCGCCGTTACGGCCAGCCTGGCCCGGCAAAAAGAATGTTAGCGTTGCGTGTCGGGAACAGGCTTGGAGTCCCGCTGCCGCTCAGTTCGACCGAGCCCTCGTCCGCTGCCGCCTGGCTCTGCCGTCGTTTACAAAGAAAACACGTTGGAGCACTGAGTTACACACTCCCAATCTTACGCTTATTACTTTCCAGTGTATCTCATTTCGCAATAACACACTGAAAAACTTGCTCGTTAAAGAATGTCAGACACGTGTCGGTAAACATGTGCTGCCTTTGAACAACACAGAAATGACGTCAAATACGACTCCCTACTAGTATCACCACACTCTTCCGTAGTTGTGTTTCCCCATATTGGAAGAATAATGAATAACTAATATAGGTACACTTTCTTAAAACAATGCTCATTTTAGTAATTTCTTTATTTTTCTCAGCCGTGCGGGATTAGCCGAGCGGTCTGGTGGCACGGTAGCTCAGCGTGTTCGGTCAGAGGGCTGCGTGCTCTCTGTAATAAAAAAACTGAGTCAAAGAATCAATGATCAACTTGAACGGATGTCTTGTGGCGTCCGCCCAGACCAAACGCAACGAACTATATCGAATAAAAAGGGCTAGCTGCCCTCTGTAATGAAAAAAACTGAGTTAATGGATCAACAACGAACTGAAACGGGTGTCTTTCGACGTCCGCCCAGAGCAGATACAACGAACGAAAACGAACAAAATGAAATTTTTTTTAAAAAAAAGCGGTCTACGGCGCTGCAGTGTTGGACTGTGCGGCTGGTCCCGGCGGAGGTTCGAGTCCTCCCTCGGGCATGGGTGTGTGTGTGTTTGTCCTTAGGGTAATTTAGGTTAAGTAGTGTGTAAGTTTAGGGTCTGATGACCTTAGCAGTTAAGTCCCATAAGATTTCACACACATTTGAATTTTTTAACATTTTTCTCAACATCTCACCATGTTTTAGTACTGCTAAAATCGTATTCAGCAGACCTTCCATTGATTATGATAGTAATATACAGGGCGATTCAAAATTGTGGCGCAGAAATCGAGGTATCTACGTCACACTCGGGAAGCCATCTAACGGTGTCTGGTGGACAATATTTCTGGTACCAAAAACTGATCCCCCTTCCCCGTTTCACTCTCGAATAGCGCGTGGGAAGAATGACGGTCGACAAGCCTCTCTATTGGCTCTTTCTCGAATTTTCTAGTCGTGGCCATCTCGCGAGATGTATATGGGAGGAAATAATATGTTGTCCAACTCTCCCAGGAAAACGCTCTTCGAAATTTCGGTAGTAAACCTCTCTGTGATACACAGCGCTTTTCCTGTAACGTCTGCTACTAGACTCTGTTGAGCAAATCGGTAACGCTCTCGCGCGGACTAGATGATCTTGTGACGAAACGAGCCACTCTTCGTTAGATCTTCTCTACTTCTTCTATCAGTCCTGCCTGGTAAGGATCCCAAATTGATGAACAACACTCAAGAATCAGTCGAACAAGCGCCTCGTACGTCACTTCTTTCGTGGACGAGCTACATTTCCTTAAGATTCTTACAATGAATCTCAGTTTGGCAATCGCTTTTTCTATTATTTGTTTGTTATGGGCATTCTACTTAACAGCAGATTACTAAACACCCTCAAAATTTACGATTGCAGTTGCTACCAATTCGTGGTTCTCGCCAACCTGGTATTGTCACTATAGGGCATAAAACTGGGCATTTTGCCCTTATTTTGTATGTGATATACCATTGGAGACCTTATAATTGTGATTAACTAGTGCATAAACTATAAATTATGATTTACTTTGAATAAAATATGGAGTAGTAAAATTTACCATGGTTTGGTAAGAATGTAACATTTTCCCACCTTCAGTGTTCTAGTGTTAAGGTCACTCGGGATAGTTACTCATAGATATTTTACGGTAGATACTGTTCCCAGCAATTTGTCATCAAAAGTGTAGTTGTACAGTAGTAGTAGGGCCGAAGTAATACAACAGCTTTCGCTTAGAAACCAAGGCTCGACGATTACCTCGTTTTCCAAGGACGTAAGAACTCTTAAGATTATTAGTGTACTGCCGTTTTTGGACAGTGAACACGGAATGTTGTCTATAAAAGCTGTTCCAACTGTCAAAGACCATATTCGACGAAAGGCGAGGACAGGTGTGAATATTAGCAGCAGCTTATGAATTTCGTGCACTACACCGAAAACTGGGCCAGTATTTACTATGCACGTTGCGGTAATAAAGAAACGCGTAAATACACTGAATATATAAACAATCATAAATAAATGCAATGACATGCCGTTCCTAGTCTCAAGGCACTAGTAATTTCCATTTAGACATTTGGACTGCGTACAGTGGGAGGCAAGTAGGGATGATTTTGAAGAGTAATGTACAGTTTGCTTTCTGCAGGAATTTTGAATCAGCCCTTATACATGAAATGCACGGAATTACAATCGCGGTGTGACAATCACTTGTACCTTACAGTAAGGAAACAAGTTGTTTCACACTATCGTGACGACAGTGCAACGTTATGCATGTAAAGGTAAATCGACACCCGACGATGTGTACTTCTTCCGAAAAAGGTATCGTTATTTTTTTGATGAAAAACACAGCATCGATTTAATTATTATTCGAAGTCCAGTAGCACACTATTTAACTGAATTTTTAGTGGACATTCAAATTGTACTTCAATGTATTGGTACTTTTCGCGTCCTTCAATTTATTTCCGGTGCCGATACAGACACCTATTAAAGGTAAACACGTTATCACGATTAAATTTCTCAGCAAAAGCAGAGAGAACTGGTGCCTGTAGATGAAAGAGACTGACTATATCATGGGACGGGAAGAGCTTGAGGAAAACATCAATCTGAGTAAATTCAAAAGTCATGCAACTTACATTGCACTATGGAAAATAGTAGACAATAATTAGAAATCGGGTTCATCGTGCAAAAACAGAAATAAATATCAACTGGGTCCCTAAACACTTAACTTCAGTTATGAGATAGCAAATAACAGATACCGATGCGCTGAACCCGTGCCCCTCGATACCGCATCCGCAAGACGCTATATGGCAGGTCCTCTGGACCTGATTGCGGAGTTAAATACGGCAAACAGGCTTACACGTGCGAACCACAAACATTTTTGCGTATCATATTACCTGTTTACTTGTGTTCTGAAAAACAACCTCTGTATATGAATACCGTTTCCAAAATGTTTATTTTCCAGATAATTATGGTAACTGTCTCATTTGCCCGAGATTATCAAATACTTCTTAGAAGTAGATGGAAAGGATAACATACCGTTAGCAGGCCGTCGGAGACGCACTTCCTGTACGATCGCACTCCTCCACGGCCCGTGTAGACTTGAACCAATTGGACACATCTGTGTCGGGTCACGTCAAATAGGTAGTTTACGTAGCTCATGACAGTGATCAAGCATGTTTTCTTGCGCGAGTTCTAAGATCATGTTACACAGTATGGACTATGGCTTTCCAGCGTAGTCACAGCGACGGTGACACGAAGCTCGTATTCAGGTGGAAGCCGGGCACAAAGAAAATAACCAAAAAATGTCTGTAGATATAATATTATCGTTTTGTGGGCTTTAAACACTTCTTGTACATGACATCTCCAGGTGTCAGGTGTTCTGCCAGATATCAGTGTCGTCCATGCACAATACTTCGACGACGTGACTCGTTGTCTTCATGAGTGTTCGCAGAATGACCTGCACATTACAGCTAATTCACACTACGAGACTTGGAAGTGAACCAGGCCGTATTAAACACCATTTGTCTGGTACATCGCGAAAAATATTATCTTTTCTGAAATTGGCCATAGAGCTAGCAACATCAGTATTTAAAGAGCCGCTCCTTTTTTCTACATAAAAAAAGATGTAGGTGGATTCACAATGTCTTTACTTATCACATTTGATTTCCTTACTTCCTTTCGTATTCTATACTTCTTATGAAGTACAAAATCAACGTTGATTTCGAATAATATTCTAATGTACGCACAGTAGCAGTATATATAAAACCCACGTCCATGCCCAAGGCAGGACTCGAACCAGTGACCCCCACTTCTCGATTAATCGAAATTACTTACGTATGCCCCGACGTAGGTTATTCTCTCATCGTTAAATCAAGTGCCGATCTGACTCCCTGAAAATACAATCTAATCTTTACACGATTCGCAGACAGGTCGGAGTACACGTTTGCTTCCTCGTCTTAGGATACATGGCCCGCGCCAGTAGCCGAGGAGTGAGCGCGTGTGGCTATAACGCAGGGGACTCGATTTCAGTTCCCGGTATTGTCAGGACTGTTTCCTCGGTCAGAGGACTGGAACGGGGTGCATTCAGGCTCGTGAGGCCAGCTGAGAAGTTATTTGAACGAGAAGAAGTGGCTCCAAGGACTTTCCAGGCTGATAGAGCAGTAAGCTGACGTCATGCCCCTCGATACTGCATCCAAATAACGCCACCTTTTAAATTATGACACGGCGGTCCGTCTGAATCGTGTGGTCTTCTGAGCCTTAACGCGGAGTTTTCTTACGATAAATCAAGATGTGGCGACAGGTCTGGCATCCGGCCACAAAAATGAAAGAATTGCGGAGTCAAAGATGGGCGAAAGGCTCTTCGTACTGATTTAATTCATTACGTTAACACGTCACTGTATTCCTTATATCAAAGTAGCTTGGAAGTAACTGCGGCCAGCATAAGGGGAAATTTTAAAAGACGACTAGCTGAGTACCCGGCGCGTTTCCCGTGTGTGTATTTATTCCAGTCTTCTATTAGTCAATCTTCTCCTTCCCCTTCTCTCTCTGTCCATTTCTTCTCCTCCATCTCTCTGTCCATTTCGTCCTCATCCCTTTGTCTGTCCATCTCCTTCTCACCCCTTTCTCTGTTCATCCCTTCCTCTTCCCTTTCTCAGTTGCCGGCCGAAGTGGCCGTGCGGTTAAAGGCGCTGCAGTCTGGAACCGCAAGACCGCTACGGTCGCAGGTTCGAATCCTGCCTCGGGCATGGCTGTTTGTGATGTCCTTAGGTTAGTTAGGTTTAACTAGTTCTAGGTTCTAGGGGACTAATGACCTCAGCAGTTGAGTCCCATAGTGCTCAGAGCCTTTCTCAGTTACCTTCATCAGCCTCCTCTCTCTGTCCATCTCTTCCTTCTTCCTCTCTCTGTCCATCTCTCCCTCTTTCCTCTCTCGTTCCACTCCCTCCTCTCCCCACTCTCTGTCCATCTCTTCCTCTTCCATTTCCCCCTTCCCCCTTTCTGTCCATCTCCTCCACCGCTCCATCTGTGTGCATCTCCTCCTTTGCCCTCTCTGTCTGTCAATCTGCTAACTTCTTCTCTCTCCATGTTATCAGCCCCACCCCAATAGGAGGCGACTGGTTCGAACCCCTCACCCTATTATTTCTTTGCACATAGTAAGTAGTATATGTACCAAGTTTGGCTGAAATCGGTCCAAGGGTTTAGGAGAAGGTGTGGAACATACATACATATATACATACATACAAGCATGCATACATAAGTATATACGTACATGCATTTTTATAACATGTATGTGTACAGCAAGATCATAGAGAAAATACATAAGAATTAATGTTGGACTGTCGTATGAGGCTGATACACGTGGTGCGCGCAGAAAGCTTCACATTTCTGCAGACGCACAGAAACGTACTTATCTGTAGCACAACTGGCAAGGAAGACGCCCGATATCCGTTATCTCATAACCTAACGAAAAGGCCGTGCGCGGCTGTACACTTTGTCAGACACTGCAGCGAAAGAGTTAAAAGAAAATAAGTTTCCATGGCAGGTTTGCAGCGTAGTTCCACAGCGTACAAAACAAACACGCTGTACTCGACGAACGGCTGGCTATGGAAAAAGACGAGCGTAGGGCGGAAGCCTGGATGTACATCCGCTTGTTTGCTAACGTTACCTCCGCAGACACACCAAGCCGTTCAGCTACGTTGCAACGACCGGTGGGGTCGGCGCGAACAACGCGGTTTCTTGTTGTCTAAATAACAGTCTGACATAGGGGACAGTTTTAATAAAGAAACGTTTACTAAAAGCTGTAACTAATACCAACAGTTTCCATTTTCTCCTGCACCATTTCCGTTTTTTACTCTCTCCTCCTCTCTGTCCTTATCCGTTTCCTTCTTTCATCCTACTGAGTAAAGCGCGTTTTTAAGTATACACGATGAATTAGCCGAAGACTAAAAACTATGTACCAGAGACATCACGATGAACAATCCGAACACTAACACCTAGATACCAGACGTAGCACGAGCCTTATTCGTGGGTTCCCTAAATCGCTTAAGGCAAATGTCGCAGAGGTTCCTTTGAAAAGGAAACGACCGATTTCCTTCTCAGACTTTCCCCAAATCCTAGCTTGCGCGCCATCTCTAACGACTTTATCATCCATAAGATGCTAAACCTTAACTTCCCTTCATTTTTCTTTAACGAACATGTTACTAGTAAGAATTCTGATATTGCTTTTAATATCAAGAGAGCTACGTAACGCAAAGTATTACTGTGACTAGAAAATGTGAAGGCAGTTCATGAAACAAATGCAGTTTCTCCACATACAATGAGTGTTTACTGTAGCTACATATTCTCGATGCAAGTTCACAGTATGCACATGGTGTCACCCTTTACTACAGATTTCTAGCTCGTATGGAAAGCACGGGGCAGATAATAACTAGAAGAGGGAGTTGTATCATCTGTACAACAGGAAGAAACATGAAAAATGATGTGTTCTACTCTCCTGCATCTAACAAGTGAAAGAGTGGCAGTAATTTACTGACACTCTGGTAAGTACTACGCAAGTAACAAACTGACTAAAGTTCTAATACTGCCTAATGCTAAGGTACTCAAACTAGATATCTCTCCTGTTACTGGCGGTCAGCATCCTATTCCACTATATACGTACAAACACCCTGTATCTATTATCGGCCAACTACTAAAGTCTTCTGTTCAATAGTAGCAACATTCGTAATTACGTTCCAAACTAAACAGTTCTGACTTTTCGCACAGAGGTCTTCTATCAAGTCATCGTTCTACTAACGCAAATAAGAATCTTTTACATCATGGATTTTAAGCTCTCTTCCTATGCTTTTCAGAAAATACTGACTAATTCACCCCGCCTTCTTGAAAGAAAATAATTTGTGTTCGTTTCTACACAGATACCCTTCGTCGTAGCCATTTTGGACTAACAATGTATCCGTATGCTTCGGCTTAACTTATTTACTTTTCATGGCTAGGTTTTACAGTTAGGAATTTTTTAAAAAATATATCGTGGTCGCTTTTGGTGTTAAGACAAAGGCAACCACGATGATAATTAGAAAAATGATTAAACTTGTTCATCATTAAATATACTGTATATTTTTTTTCTTTCGTTTGTTCGAATTTTTTCACTCAAACGGCAAAACGAGCTTTGGCGGCAGAATTGTGAGGAATGGGGATGGTACAGTGGGCGGTCATCAGCGCCCGTACAAACTCCCAATTTTTACACATTCCATTTTCTTTTCACAATCCAACCTCGTCACTCTCGCAAATGATGATGATGATGATGATGATGATGAAATCATAAGGACAATACAAACACCCAGCCCCCGAGCAGAGAAAATCCCCAACTCGGCCGTGAATCGAACCCGGGACCCTGTGATCGAGAAACAGCAACGCTAGCCCCTAGACCACGAGCTGCGGACAGTGGAGGTGGAAAAGGATACCATGGAGAAGAAAAGTGGCGCTGGGGACTTCAAGCCCCTTCCGACGCGCAGGACGGACGCGAAGGTCAAATTTAAATTGAACACGGTGTCTGTATTTAGCGGTACATCACGTGAGTAAACTAAAAACTAACATGCGATTGGGTGAAGCTATTTAAAATATTTCTATTGAAACAAAGTCTGTAAATACTGAGACGTGTCTCAGTCACACATTAACTCGATGGGAATAATTCTTACAGGAAAGAAACTTCAGATCAACCGAGAGAGAAAATTACGATATTGTACTCGCTGATACATTGTTTAACGCTACTGATGAAAATTCTGTAACCAAAAAACAATGCGATATAGCAATTTTGTACTACATATTTGCGACGGTGAAAATTTATATTGGTTACATCTGCTTTCCATCAGACCTATTCATAACACTTTCACCAAATACACGTTCGAGGTAATTCTTATTGTCAATGTGATGGGGTAACAGTACGAGATATTAACCATACTCTTTTCAAATGTACACTGTTTGCAAACATTGATTTCGTACAACAGTTAATCAGATGTCTTCAACCATTACCAACTAATATAGCAGCTCTCTTACGTCAAAATAATATATTAATTTTAAAACAAATTATGAAATTTTTTAATAAGTGTAATCTTACCCTGTAACATCTCAGAAAATTCCTAAAATTCCTGAATCACCGACAGATGGCTGTACGGCTTTCAGACCAAAAGCCATAGAAAGGTTACACCCGGACTACAACCAAAGCTTGAGGTTGGTCATACATGCTTTTATGTCGTTACATAATATACACTGAAGAGTCAAAGGAATTGGTACACCTATCTAATATCGTGTATCGCAATAGTGCCGCAACACGACGTGGCATGGACTCGACTAATATCTGAAGTAGAGCTGCAGGAAAATGAAATCACGAATCATGCAGGGCTATAGTGCCGCAACATGACGTGGCATGGATTCGACTAATGTCTGAAGCAGTGCTGCAGGAAAATGAAATCATGAATCATGCAGGGCTATAGTGCCGCAACACGACGTGGCATGGACTCGACTAATGTCTGAAGTAGTGCTGAAGGAAACTGAAATCATGAATCATGCAGGGCTATACATAAATCCGTAAGAGTACGAGGGGGAGGAGACCTCTTCTGAAGAGCACGATCCAAGGCAACCCAGATATGCTCAATAACGTTCATGTCTGGGGAGTTTGGTGGCCAGCGGAACTGTTTAAACTCAGAAGTGTGTTCCTGGAGACACTCTTTAGCAATTATGGACGTGTGGGGTGTCGCATTGTCCTGCTGGTATTGAGTAAGTCTGTCGGAATGCACAATGGACATGAATGGATGCAGGATATCAGACAGGATGCTTACGTACGTGTCACCTGTCAGTGTCGTATCTAGACATGTCAGGGGTAAGCTATCATTCTGACTGCACACGCCCCGCTCCATTACAGAGCATCCACCAGCTTCAGCAGTTCCTTGATGACATGCAGGGTCCTTTGTTTCATGAGGTTTTTTTCTCCATGCCTAAACACGTCCATCCGATACAATTTGAAACGAGGCTCGTCCGTCCAGGCAACATGTTTACAGTCGTCAACAGTCCAATGTCGGTGTCGATGGGCCCAGCCGAGGCGTAAAGCTTTGTGTCGTACAGTCATCAAGGGTACACGAGTGGGTCTTCGGATCCGAAAACCCATATCGATGATGTTTCGTTGAATGATCGCGCGCTGACCCTTGTTAATGACCCAGTACTGAAATTTGTAGCGATTTGGGGAAGGGTTGCACTTCTGTCATGTTGAGCGATTCTCATCAGTCGTCGTTCGTCCCGTTTTTGTAGGATCTTTTACCGGCCGCAGCGATGTCGGAGATTTTATGTTTTACCGGATTCCTGATATTCACGCTATACTCGTGAAATGGTCGTACGGGAAAACCCCCATTTCATCGCCACCTCGGAGATGCTGCGTCCCATCGCTCGTCCGCCGACTATAACGCCACGTTCAGACTCACTTATATCTTGATATGCCATTGTAGCAGCAGTAACCGATCTACCAACTGCGCCAGACACTTGTCTTATATAGGCGTTGCCGACCGCTGCTGCGTATTTTGCCTGTTTGCATATTTCTGCATTTGAATACGCACACCTATATCACTTTCTTTAGCGCTTCAAGCTATAATTAATGTAAGTTTTGACTGTAGCCCATGACTGTTTGATGGGTGATCAAATGGAATGGATAGGATCTTGAAAAGATGTTACAAGATGAGCATGTGTAAAAATAAAACAAGGCTAATGGAAAGCAGTCGAATTAAATCAGGTGCTGCTGTAGAAGTTAGATTAGGGAATGAGACACTAAACGGTCGCAGGTTCGAATCCAGCCTCGGGCACGGATGTGTGTGATGTCCTTAGGCTGGTTAGGTTTTAGTAGTTTCTAAGTCTAGGGGACTGATGACCTCAGATGTTAAGTCCCACAATGCTCAGAGCCATTTGAACCAATAATAATCATCATCAAAAACAAAAACAGCAACCATGAACTTTAAAATGGTTACACTACAGCAACTGTACGGCAGTGAAAAAGGCAAAATAAAAGAATGCTCTAACCCAAATTACGACACTCAGTGCTACAGATTATTGCCATTAAAAATATTTATTTCGGCTGAGGGCGCCGTTGCAACAAAAATATCGTATGTCAGAGACGGCATTGTTGTATTAGTTATGACGACTGATTTTTATTTTTATTTGACGATACTCTTTCTCAGTATGCGTGGCGTCAGTAGGCTCACTCGGTCACTCACCAACACTGCCAAATCCGAAATAAAATGCCGACCCCGTGGCGACATGGGATGAGACCAGAGGAAGAAGGAGAAGGAGAAGACGAAGTGTGGCTGAGAAGCAGCTTCTTTACGTCCGGGCCGCTGACATTTGTCGGCTTCCCCTGCGAGACAGCGTCGCTTCAGTCGCCACCACCGTTCTACCTGCGCGGCGGTTGCGTGGATTCGCCGCTGTCGAGGCGGGGTTGCCATAGCTGCCACCTATGGCTGACGCGCACCCCCCGGTTCTTCCGCTTCACTCAATTCGCAACTCCCCACTCTACTAAATCTTATGTGACGTTTCATGCAGTGGCCATCGTATAATTGTCTTCAGGCAACGGGTTTCACATTGACACGAACACGGTTTACAAGTTAAATGAGCTAAACAGACGAGAATACACATTCTAGAATTTACCTGCAGTAACTTACCACTGAAATTTTGCCTTTCAGTACACTACCACTACAAATCAGTCTGGACTCTTCGTCTCTACGTCCACTTATCATTCATCTTACTCACTCCATTTGCATTGAAACACACACACACACACACACACACACACACACACACACAGTGTGTGTATAACTTACTAGCGAACCCGGAAATCACGCAACTGATAAACGTGTATGAGGTTTTGGATATACGTCCTGATCTCCTATGCCAGGCGGAGTGGCCGAGCGGTTCTAGCCGCTACAGTCCGGAACCGCGAGACCGCTATGGTCGCAGGTTCGAATCCTGCATCGGGCATGGATGTGTGTGATGTGCTTTGGTTAGTAAGGTTTAAGGAGTTCTAAGTCTAGGGGACTAATGACCACAGATATTAAGTCCCATAGTGCTCAGAGCCATTTTTTCTCCCCCGTTCCTCTGTCCACCACCTCCTCTGCCTATCTCTTTCCACCCCGCCTCCATCCTCTCTCTGTTCGTCTCCTCCTTCCCTCTCTCTATGTCCATTTCCTCTTCCCCTTCTTGCTGACCTTGAGCCTCGTTTGTTGTTACAGTCAGAGAAACTTTGATTGGGAACTGAAGTCGTTTAAAATAAATCGGTAAATCGGTAGGGATCACTGGTACGAGAGACCGCTCCTGCTGCTAGATTTGTGAGGATATTACCCTCAGTGACAATATTTCGCCTAGTTTCAATCTGCAAACAGGCAGGATTACTAAGTTTCGGGCGATTTAGATTCCGTAGTAGCACTCCAAGCCGGCCGGTGCGGCCAATCGGTTGTAGGCGCTTCAGTCTGGAACCGCGCGACCGCTACGGTCGCAGGTTCGAATCTTGCCTCGGGTATGGACGTGTGTGTTGTCCTTACGTTAGTTAGTTAGGCTGAAGTAGTTCTAAGTTCTAGGGGACTGATGACCTCAGATGTCAAGTCCCATAGTGCTCAGAGCCATTTGAACCAGTACTCCAATCATAGGCCACGAGCCATAAATACGACTTCTCTGTTTTCTGTTAAAACTGGCCGAGAGGAAGAAAACAAATCAGCACATAGTGGTATTCGTTTTCTTAAATAAAAACCTGCTGCAGTTTATTTTATTTCTTCCATACGCGTTTCGACTTTTACTCTAAGACATCTACAGTGGAATCTAGAATGATACAGTTGCGTTTAAATATGCGATTGTTGTAGATTATAAAACAGTTGATGTCTCGTTTTTTACGTAAATAAGTGATTACTTACAGTTCTTAGCATTTATGCTTGGCATCTGGGTTTCCTCTCATCTGGTCATATGCAGATACCAACTAAAAACGAGAACTGTCAGTAATCACTTATTTACGTAAAAAACAAGACGTCACTGTTTTATAATCTACAAGTATCGCAACTTAATACAAAACTTTATCATTCTAGATTCCATTGACGATGCCATAAACTAAAAGCCGAAACTCGTCTAGAAGAAATAAAATACATGGCAGCAAGAAAATGCGGCTTTTATTTACACAACGAATATTTCTGTGCTTGCTGTGGATGATGGCCATACAAACAAACTTGTTATCACATAGTTGTGTACAGAATTTTTGTTTAAAATTATATGTAACAAGAAACAATATATAGTGCAGAGCCAAAGAAACTGGTACACCTGCCTAATGTCAGGAGGGGCCCTTCCCGTGCACGCGGAAGTGCCGCAAAGCGACGTGGAATGGACTCGACTATTGTCTGAAGTAGTGCTGGAGGGAACGGACACCATGAATTTTGCTAGGCTGTCCATAAATGCGCACAAGTAAGAGGAGGTGGAGATCTCTTTCGAACAACACGTTGCAAAGCATTCCAGATATGTTCCATAATGTTTGTGGCTGGGGCGTTTGGTGGCTAGCGGAAGTGTTTAAACTCAGAAGAGTGTTGCTGGAGCCGCTCTTTAGCAATTCTGGACGTGTGGGATGTCGCAATGTCCGTCGGAATGTACAATGGACATGAATGGATGCAGGTGGCCGGCCGGTCTGGCCGAGCGGTTCTAGGTGCTTCAGTCTGGAACCGCGCGACCGCTGCGGTCGCAGGTTCAAATCCTGCCTCGGGCATGGATGTGTGTGATGCCCTTAGGTTAGTTAGGTTTAAGTAGTTCTAAGCTCTAGGGGACTGATGACCTCAGATGTTAAGTCCCATTGTGCTCAGAGCCATTTGAACCATTTGGATGCAGGTGATCGGTCAGGATGCGTACGCACGCGTCACCTATCAGAATCGTATCTAGACGTGTCAGGGGTCCCATATCACTCCAACTGCACACGCCCCACACAATTACAGAGCCTCCACTAGCTTGAACAGTCCTCAGCTGACGTGCACGGTCCATAGATTCATGAGGTTGTCTCCATACCCGTACACGTCCATCCGCTCGATTCCATTTGAAACGAGGCTCGTCCGTCCAGGCAACTTGTTTCCAGTCAACAACAGTCCAATGTCGCTGTTCACAACCCAGGCGAGGCCCAGACAATGGTTCAAATGGCCCTGAGCACTATGGGGCTTAATATCTGAGGTCATCAGTCCCCTAGATTTAGAACTACTTAAACCTAACTAACCTAAGGACATCACACACATCCATGTCCGAGGCAGGATTCGAACCTGCGACCTTAGAGGTCGCGCGGTTCCAGACTGCAGCGCCTAGAACCGCTCGGCCACACCGGCTGGCCCAGGCGAGGCGTAAAGCTCCGTGGCGTGCAGTCATCAATTGTATACGAGTGGACCTTCGTCTCTGAAAGCCCATATCGATGGTGTTTCGTTGAATCGTTAGCACGCTGACACTTGTTGATGGCCCAGCACTGAAATCTGCAGCAATTTGTGGAAGGTTTGCACTTCTGCCACGTTAAACGATTCACTTTAGTCGTCATTGGTCCCGTTCTTGCAAGATCTTTTTCCGGCCGCAGCGATGTTGGAGATTTTATGTTTTACCGGATTCCTGGTATTCACGGCACACTCGTGAAATGGTCGTACGGTAAAATCCCCACTTCATTGCTGTCTCAGAGATGCTGTGTCCCGCCGCTCGTGCGCCGACTGTAACACCAGGTGTTACAGGTGGTATTTTTCAATAGGGATTCAGTGAAGTACGGCTGAATTCTTAGGTAACTTACACAAGGAAGGGAAATCTACAATCACATCTCTACGGTGTCTCTTGTAAAGCAGATGTCACTGGTGCGAGACTCGCTTCAAATACGGGTATGGATTTCAGCTGTACTGCTATTGTGTGTGTGTGTGTGTGTGTGTGTGTGTGTGTGTGTGTGTGTGTGTGTTCATCCCTGTTGGAGCAGAATCCAATGATAAAAATAGAAATACGAACATTGAGGATATTAGTCTGAAAATTCGTGTATCGTTTAATCAGAGACAAGGGTATCGTCAGGAGTCACCCAGGGAAGGCCGGCCGGTATGGCTGAGCGGTTCTAGGCGCTACAGTCTGGAACCGCGCGACCGCCACGGTCGCAGGTTCGAATCTTGCCTCGGGCATGGATGTGTGTGTTGTCTTTAGGTTAGTTAGGTTTACGTAGTTCTAAGTTCTAGGGGACTGATGACCTCAGAAGTTAAGTCCCATAGTGCTCAGAGCCATTTGAACCACCCAGGGAAGTGTGGTAGCATCCTGTTGTTCTCTATATACATAAATGATTTGGTGGAAGAGGTGGACAGCAATCTGCTGTTGCTTGCTTACGATGCTGTGGTATACGGTAAGGTGCCGAAGTTGAGTGACTGTAGGAAGATAATGAAGGAATATACAAAATTTCCAGTTGGTGTGATGAATGGCAGCTAGCCCTAAATGTGGAAAAATGTAAGTTAATGCGGATGTGTAGGAAGGACAAACCTGTAATGTTTGGATACATTATTACTAGTGTCCTGTTGAACACAGTCAAAACGTTTAAATATTTGGGAGTAACGTTGCAAAGCGATATGATGTGGAACGAGCATGTGGAAACTGTGGTAGGGAATGCAAATGGTAGACTTCGGTTTAATGGGAGAATTTTAGGAAAAGGTCGTTCACCTGTAAACGTGACTGCAGATAGGGCTCTGGTGCGACCTACTCTTGAGTACTGCTCGCGTGTTTGGAATTGGTACCTGGTCGGATTGAAGGAAGACATTGAAGCAGTTCAGAGGCGGGCTGCTAGATTTATTACCAGTAGGTTGAAACAACACTAAGTGTTACGGAGATGCTTCGGGAACTCAAATGGGAATCCCTGGAGGTGAGGCAACTTTCTTCTCGAGAAAATTTAGAGAACCGGTATTTGAAGCTGACTGCCGAACGATTCTACTGGCGTTTAAAATTGCTACACCACGAAGATGACGTGCTACAGACGCGACATTTAACCGACAGGAAGATATGCTGTGATATGCAAATGATTAGCTTTTCAGAGCATTCACACAAGGTTGGCGCCGGTGGCGACACCTACAACGTGCTGACATGAGGAAAATTTCCGACCGATTTCTCATACACAAACAACAGTTGACCAGCGTTGCCTGGTGAAACGTTGTTGTGATGCCTCGTGTAGGGAGGAGAAATGCGTACCAACACGTTTCCGAATTTGATAAAGGTCGGATTGTAGCCTATCGCTATTGCGGTTTATCGTATCGCGACATTGCTGCTCGCGTTGGTGGAGATCCAATGACTGTTAGCAGAATATGGAATCGGTGGGTTCAGGAGGGCAATACGGCACACCGTGCTGGATCCCAACGGCCTCGTATCACTAGCAGTCGAGATGACAGGCATCCTATCCGCATGGCTGTAACGGATCGTGCAGCCACGTCACGATCCGTGAGTCAACAGATGGGGACGTCTGCAAGACAACAACCATCTGCACGAACAGTTCGACGACGTTTGCAGCAGCTCGGAGACCAAGGCTGCGGTTACCCTTGACGCTGTATCACAGACAGGAGCACCTGAACGCACATTGGAAGCGGGTATTCGTCATCGCCATACTGGCGTATCACGCGGCGTGATGGTATGGGGTGCCATTGGTTACACGTCTCGGTCACCTCTTGTTCGCATTGACGGCACTTTGAACAGTGGACGTTACGTTTCAGATGTGTTACGACCCGTGGCTCTACCCTTCATTCGATTCCTGCGAAACCGTGCATGTTGCAGGTCCTGTACGGGCCTTTCTGGATACAGAAAATGTTCGACTGCTGTCCTGGCCAGCACATTCTCCAGATCTCTCACCAACTGAAAAAGTCTGGTCAATGGTGGCCGAGCAACTGGTTCCTCACAATACGCCAGTCACTACTCTTGATGATCTGTGGTATCGTGTTGAAGCTGCATGGGCAGCTGTACCTGTACACGCCATCCAAGCTCCGTTTGACTCAATGCCCAAGCGTATTAAGGCCGTTATTACGGCCAGAGGTGGTTGTTCTGTGTACTGATTTCTCAGGATCTATGCACCCAAACTGCGTGAAAATCTAATCACATGTCAGTTCTAGTATAATATATTTGTCCAATGAATACCCGTTTATCATCTGCATTTCTTCTTGGTGTAGCAATTTTAATGGCCAGTAGTGTACATCGCGCTACGGACCACGAAGGTAAGATACGAGAAATGAGGGTTCACACGGAGGCGTACAGACAGTCGTTTTCCCCTCGCTCTATTTGTGAGTGGAAGAGGAGAGGAAATGACAAGTAGTTGTACAGGGCACCCTCAGCCATGCACCGTACTGTGGCTTGCGGAGTACCTATGTAGATGTAGATGTTTTAGAAACATGACTGACCAGCCCTGTTTTCCTGTCACGCTGGGACTGCACGAGAGATTCTCAGTAATTACGAGGTAGGAAAAGAAGGAAGGAAGATTAGAGTATAACGTCTTGTTGAGGAAAGAAAAGGAAACTAGCCGTGTCCTTTTCCAAGAAAGCATCCCGACATTTGGCTCTAGCGATTTAGGGGAAGAACTGTCGGACGGCGATCTGAACCGCCGTTCTGAGTAATAACACGGCGTGATGAAAAGTAATGCCTCCAAATATTATATTTTGTTCTCAAAACACGTTGGGGTATTAAATATCATGTTTATTATTCGGTCAACTTCCCCGCTTCGCTGACGCAAGATGCAACCCTCTGCCGTTAGAGGGCTCCCAGTTGTAGCGTGTAACATGGCGCTGTGTAACGTTACCATGTCGATGCGCGAGAAACAGCCTGCTGTAATCGAGAAAATTGAAAGCACGAATTCGAAGAGTTCGCCCACGCATGGAGCACCCTCTTCAACATGACAGTGCCAGAACACGCAAGTACGCTGTAACATCTGCAACAATCCAACGCCTTGGGTTCACTGTCATCGATCATCCTCCACACAGCCTCGACATGGCCCAAACCGATTTTCGTCAGATTCATAAAGAACACCTTCCAGGACTTCACTTTGATAGTGATGAAATAGTGCAAGCAGAGGTGAGGTTATGGCTCCGTCAACAGTGACAAAAATTGGGCAATGATGATATCAACAAACTGGTCTCTCGTTGGGAGAAATGTTTTCGTCGTCATGGTGAGTAGATTGAGAAATAAATATATATACTTGGAGAATAAAGATGTAGAATGTTAATGAAGTTTGTTTTATGTAATAGCTGTCAGGGTTTTCATATAAAAAATTCGGAGGCATTACTTTTCATCACGCCTTCTTAGTCACAGTCATGCCCATAGGATATACAAGGGTCGTTCAATAATTTTCTGAAAGCAGGTTGGTTTTATCCAGGATTCCGATACACCGTATCATTCCCTACTCTTTTGGTTACAAAACCCTATTATTCAACAAAATCTGCGTTCAGTGTGACGGTCTTACGCCACATTACTGGGAGGACCTGCATATCCGCATGGTACCATTCTACTGGTTGACGTCGGAGCCAACGTCTCGCTGCATCAGTAACATTCCCATCATCCACGTTCTGCTTCCCGCGGAGTGCGTCCTTCAGTGGACAAAACCCATGGAAGTCGGAAGGTGCGAAATTGGGGCAGTGCTGTGGATGAGGAAGAACAGTCAAATGTAGTTTTGTGAGTTCCTCTCTGGTGCGCAGACTTCCGTGAGGCCTTGCGTTGTCACGGAGGAGGAGGAGTTCGTTTGCATTTTTGTGGCGACGAAGGCGCGGAAATCGTATCTTTAGTTTCCTGAGGGTAGCAGTTTAAAGTTGATCGTTACACCATGAGGAAGGACATGAAACAGAATAATCTTCTCAGAGTCCAAGAACACCGTCTACATGACTTTGTCGGCTGAGGTTGCGGCTTTTAACTACAATTGGTCTACAGAGGAGAGGTGATGTGGCAACACCTCATGGATTGCCGTTTTGTTTCCGGTTCAAAGTGATGAATTCATGTTTAATCGCCTGTGACGAGGTTCTATAAGAAATTGTAAGCATAAGATCGTAACGCGCAGTTGGTCTTCCGTTAGCAGGCGAGGAATCCAGCGGGCATACATGTTTGTTTACCCGAACTGGTGACGAGTGTGTCATCACTACCAACAGAGATGTCCAGTTGTGCAGCGAGGTGTTTACGATCCGTCGATTAGTTCGAATGAGAGTGTCCGCACGTTCCAAAATTTCACTGGTCACAGCTGTGTGTGGCCGGCGCGACCGCTACGGTATCATGTTCGAATCCTGTCTCGGGCATGGATGTGTGTGATGTCCTTAGGTTAGTTAGGTTTAAGTAGTTCTACGTTCTAGGGGACTGATGTAAAAAAAAAAGTCGTGTGACGAGGTCACCCGTCGGGTAGACCGCTCGCCTGGTGCAAGTCTTTCGATTTGACGCCACTTCGGATACTTGGGCGTCGATAGGAATGAAATGATGATGATTAGGACAACACAACACCCAGTCCCTGAGCGGAGAAAATCTCCAACCCAGCCGGGAATCGAACCCGGGCCCTTACGACTGACAGTCTGACGCGCTGACCACTCAGCTACCGGGAGCAGGCTAAGGGACTGATGACCTCAGATGTTAAATCCCATAGTGCTCAGAGCCATTTGAACCTTTTGTGTGTGTGTGTGTGTGTGTGTGTGTGTGTGTGTGTGTGTGTGTGTGTGCGGCCGGCCGGCTGGCTCGTGGGAGATGGGACAGGTTTGCGGGGCCTTGTTGCGATGATAACAGGCACTTCGCCCAATGGCTCACCGTGCTTTTATTCACTGCCAGGTCTCTGGACACATTCTGCAAGTACCTACGAATATATGCGATGATCAGTAGCTCTCTGCATGGAACGCACCTCCGTTACATACGCCATTTTGAAAAGGCCGAGGAAAATAATGTGTTGCATTACTTTTTTTAATCTTATGGGACTTAACTGCTAAGGTCATCAGTCCCTAAGCTTACACACTACTTAACCTAAATCATCCTAAGGACAAAGACACACACCCATGCACGAGGGAGGACTCGAACCACCGTCGTTGCATTACTTACTGAACGTCCTCGTATTTGGAGGTGCTGAATACGTGGGCTACTAGCGGTGATAGTACTCTTTACTGACATTCTTTTCAAAGTATTGTTCTTAATCTCTGCAGGAGAATTCTTCAACAACACTAAACCACAGTCAGTTCTCTCATAGAAAATTGTCAGATCTGTCAAATTTCTTGGGTTGGGTTATTTGGGGGAAGATACCAAACAGCGAGGTCATCGGTCTCATCGGATTAGGGAAGGATGGGGAAGGAAGTCAGCCGTTCCCTTTCAAAGGAACCATCCCAGCATTTGCCTGGAGCGATTTAGGGAAATCACGGAAAACCTTAATCAGGATGACCGGACGCGGGATTGAACCGTCGTCCTCCCGAATGCGAGTCCAGTGTGTTACCACTGCGCCACCTCGCTCGGTCAAATTTCTTGGCATTTAAAATTATATCCATGGGATGAATTAACAATTAACAGAAAATTTCGTTCATGGTGTTGAAAATGAACGTTCTAATAATTCACATCTAAGTGACCGCCTTGTTAGCGTCGGATTTCGGTAGGATAACTGTTCCGTTCGCGTAAATCGGAAATGTGTCGCAATCATGTTGCCGTATTTTCACTCGCAGAAATCTGTCCAGTATTCAACTCAGTCTGGGGTTCTTTCTACCACTTAACAGTTTATGTAACCGAATGTAGTTTGCTTTGTAAAATAAAACACCACTATTTATATAACTACTGTACACAATATTACAGTGCTGACGAGCTGCTATAATTGGTCTGCTTCGAACTGTCATTTGCACAGAGAAGGGAGTTTTACAAAGACAGACACGAATGTTCACATTCTGAAGAGCGCCTTCTAAATAAAATAATCACAACTGAGTTTACCTTTCCTTGTTTATAAGGTGTAATCGTATCCCTCTCATTCTACGTAGGTTCAGTGACCGCTCGGAAAGAAGTAGCAGCCACTAGTGATACAAGTGTATCTTAATAAAGTCCACTACTTTTCCTAAGCAAATGCATTATTGACATCTTACAGAAAAAATGCACTAAATAAACAGGATATTCTAAAAGGAAGTAGACTAAATATTCTACTCTACGTTAGATTTAAATCTGTATTCCTGTAAGTCATCTGGCATTACATGAGAAGGAGTTCTTTACACCTCTCCGTCTTAGTAAGTGAATGGAGGAAGCGTAATCGGTCATCCGTACGTAAGTCCCGGTACGCGCTCTGAACTCTTTTATCTTGGTATTACCTTACTTTATTTATTCGAGGAACGTAATGGAGCCATAAGAATCCTTTTAGACTCCCTCCCGAGTTCCATCATTATAAGTTTTTTCCCTGCGACTTTTACAAGAGGGACATCGAGTGTCTCGCAACGTTAGCCATGTAAAATCCGCCGGAGTTAATAATTCATTCACATTTCTCGTATTCCCGGAAGTTGACGCGAGTAAGAACTGAATTTTAGGAGCGAGTGTTTTGTGTAATAAATACGTAAACGCAGCCATCACAAAGAACGCCTTTGTGCATTAATAAGTTATGAATGCACGGTGCTCTTCAGTTTGACCTGTCACAGCTTTGAAATAACGAGCAAATTGCTGCCGGCAGTGTAGAGCATAAAACGACGTCGGCTACGGCTGAGAAAACGCTGGGGAACTTCGGATGTTTCTTTTTTGGCTGTAAATGTGAAAACGTTTCTCAGCTATGAATCTGTAAGTGAGTAGCACTTCTCGATCGTTGAACTGTTTTCTCCTAAACTGTTGCCGTATTCTGTAATACTTGCCGAGAGAAACTGTTAGTTATGTCCACTTTT
Organism: Schistocerca piceifrons; assembly: GCF_021461385.2. Taxonomy (NCBI): domain Eukaryota; kingdom Metazoa; phylum Arthropoda; class Insecta; order Orthoptera; family Acrididae; genus Schistocerca; species Schistocerca piceifrons. The sequence continues at coordinate 247,484,304 of NC_060149.1, forward strand.
AACAGTACATTTAGCCGTCTGATGAGGAAAAGAATACGGACAGAAACATGATAATCACTTTTTTATGTTTTTCGTAGTTCCTTAGTTACTTTTAAATTCTTGGAGAGGAGGCCCGTCAATGCAGCCAAATTAAAGGCTGATCGGTTTGCCGCGACCGCTACGGTCGCAGGTTCGAATCCTGCGTCAGGCATGGATGTGTGTGATGTCCTTAGGTTAGTTAGGCTTAAGTAGTTCTAAGTTCTAGGGGACTGATGACCTCAGCAGTTAAGTCCCATAGTGCTCAGAGCCATTTGAACCATTTTTTTGTTCGGTTTGCACCATACGCGTTTCGTACGTTTTAGTCACGAAGTAGGTCTCACCACTCACACTAACATCCCATAAACATAACAAACAAACGAATATCGAACAACATACAGGCACCACAACACGCACAAAAGAAACGAAAAACGCACAGTGTCACTTGGCAACACTATATAAACCCACAGAACCAACACACAATGAAAGTGAAGCGTTCGACTGAAATTTGTTCCAAAACGCCGAAAATTGGACACCCTGGTTTACGCAGGCCGGCTTAGTAGTAGAACTCCAGGACAACAAATAAAATAATAAGATTAGAAAATCTTAAGCAGAGTCAAATAATAATTTAACCTTATGAAACATGCGCTCTAAAAAGTTGTTTCCTACCAAACAATAAGAGAATAAAAAAAATAGCACAGTAAAATATTTGTGATCACTATATAAGGCAGTTATTTTAGACACAACGTAAACATGTATTACAGGCCACTGAAGATGCTTCATACATCAAAAGAAACGAAACGCGTATGACACAAGAAAACAGCCATTCGTTTAGTAATATAGACGGACCGCAGCTCCAAGAAAATTATGATTTTTCGATATCTAACAGCAAGGACACTTTTTTAAAAAAAGTATCAAATGCAAAAATAAGATAAATCCATCAAAAAAGCCTAAAGCAAACACGTCGAGATTAGGTGATGAGCTAATGAAGATAAAATCTATATATGCAGAGGGACATAGACCTATCTCTCATTTTAAATTGTCTGTCGCCTCTCAGCACCAGATATGAGAGACAAAGCTGTGAGTGATATTCAGCACATCTGAGGAAATACTCAGCTACAGCGCCGCTGAATATTCCCCTCGGCCTTTGGTAGGAGTTTTTTCAGAGAAACCACAGAAAAACTAACCTAGGATCCTCCTAAGCAAGTGTTCCAGTGAACCCACCCGAAGACGTGATTATCTTTGTCATCATTCACTCATTGTCTGCATTTCCTAAGAAATCAAGCTAGTAATAGTAATACAAGAAGGTTACGGACAAATGCTGTGTTATTCTGCTTTATTAAAAATTTTGCGGTGGTAAAGATGGCCGAAAAGGAGCTTAACAATAGGAGAAATTTAGTGGACATAAGGCAAGAGAGGTTTGGTTTCAGACTAGAATATACATTCAGTAAAATCCTTTGGGTGATGTTTTCAAAACATTCGCATGTAGCTTTCGGAGTTCATAATTCTTATGCACAAACACTGGTTTACAGATTTAACTATCATTTTATATTACAATGTGCGTTACCAACAGACGACAAGGACTTGAAATAACTACGGAAGTTTAGAGTAAAACATCCTGACGATGTCGATATCATTGCTGACGAAGCAACATCGTAGCTTAAGGAGAACATAAGGAGGAAGCAAACGCAGCCAGTGCAGGGGAACAGTACCAGCAATCGTCAGAAAATATTTGGGAAACTTCAGGAAAACTAAATCAAAACCCTACGGGAACTCGACCCCCGCAACTTAGGAATAGTCGTCCAATGTCTAGAGACTGCCCGACGACAGGACTAGGGACTGTGATTCAACCGCATTGTACGAAATGTTTCCTGACAGATGAGAAACACCGATTACGAAATGTTGCTTCAAAATTTAATAGCTAAAATAAGTCTTCCGCGTGCGTGTCTGGATTAAACGTATAATAATATAAAATGTAATAACTCGGACACATTTCGCCCTCTAAGTAGCATATGGAGCCATTGCTTAGCACTAACTTTCTTGTTCTTCCTATCTTCCCAAAACTTCCTCATCCGTTCACTTTGGGCCTATTTTCTTTCTTGCGTCCATACATTTTTAAGTTTCAGATTCCTTCTCGCTGGGTTCTTGGGTATGAAGTTACGTGTATCGATTTTCTGTCTCTATTTAGTCCGCGTAGTTTCCAGTGGGTGAATATCGATTACCGTCGGGTCCATTTGGATGTCCACCAGACAACGTAAGTTGGATTGTACAGTTCCGTTGATGATATGGAAGATTCACTTGGTCAAGCAAGAGTCGTCAATTCATGCTACTACATATCTGTAGAACTTCATCAGTCTTTTCCGTATGTGCGAGGTGAACCGCTCGGTCAGCGAATACAGTTATTCTGAGCTTTCGTGCGTCCAGTTTTTAATTTTTGGGTCTAAATATTATTCTCAGAATTTTTCGTTCTACACTCCTGGAAATGGAAAAAAGAACACATTGACACCGGTGTGTCAGACCCACCATACTTGCTCCGGACACTGCGAGAGGGCTGTACAAGCAATGATCACACGCACGGTACAGCGGACACACCAGGAACCGCGGTGTTGGCCGTCGAATGGCGCTAGCTGCGCAGCATTTGTGCACTGCCGCCGTCAGTGTCAGCCAGTTTGCCGTGGCATACGGAGCTCCATCGCAGTCTTTAACACTGGTAGCATGCCGCGACAGCGTGGACGTGAACCGTATGTGCAGTTGACGGACTTTGAGCGAGGGCGTATAGTGGGCATGCGGGAGGCCGGGTGGACGTACCGCCGAATTGCTCAACACGTGGGGCGTGAGGTCTCCACAGTACATCGATGTTGTCGCCAGTGGTCGGCGGAAGGTGCACGTGCCCGTCGACCTGGGACCGGACCGCAGCGACGCACGGATGCACGCCAAGACCGTAGGATCCTACGCAGTGCCGTAGGGGACCGCACTGCCACTTCCCAGCAAATTAGGGACACTGTTGCTCCTGGGGTATCGGCGAGGACCATTCACAACCGTCTCCATGAAGCTGGGCTACGGTCCCGCACACCGTTAGGCCGTCTTCCGCTCACGTCCCAACATCGTGCAGCCCGCCTCCAGTGGTGTCGCGACAGGTGTGAATGGAGGGACGAATGGAGACGTGTCGTCTTCAGCGATGAGAGTCGCTTCTGCCTTGGTGCCAATGATGGTCGTATGCGTGTTTGGCGCCGTGCAGGTGAGCGTCACAATCAGGACTGCATACGACCGAGGCACACAGGGCCAACACCCGGCATCATGGTGTGGGGAGCGATCTCCTACACTGGCCGTACACCACTGGTGATCGTCGAGGGGACACTGAATAGTGCACGGTACATCCAAACCGTCATCGAACCCATCGTTCTACCATTCCAAGACCGGCAAGGGAACTTGCTGTTCCAACAGGACAATGCACGTCCGCGTGTATCCCGTGCCACCCAACGTGCTCTAGAAGGTGTACGTAAACTACCCTGGCCAGCAAGATATCCGGATCTGTCCCCCATTGAGCATGTTTGGGACTGGATGAAGCGTCGTCTCACGCGGTCTGCACGTCCAGCACGAACGCTGGTCCAACTGAGGCGCCAGGTGGAAATGGCATGGCAAGCCGTTCCACAGGACTACATCCAGCATCTCTACGATCGTCTCCATGGGAGAATAGCAGCCTGCATTGCTGCGAAAGGTGGATATACACTGTACTAGTGCCGACATTGTGCATGCTCTGTTGCCTGTGTCTATGTGCCTGTGGGTCTGTCAGTGTGATCATGTGATGTATCTGACCCCAGGAATGTGTCAATAAAGTTTCCCCTTCCTGGGACAATGAATTCACGGTGTTCTTATTTCAATTTCCAGGAGTGTATTTTCTCCATGTGTTTTGAGACATGATGATACTTATTCCTGGTAATTCTTCCTCTCAAGTTTTGATGATATTAAAACTAGGTTGAACGGGAGTGGAGACAGACCATCACCCTGTCTTGCTCCAGTTCTAATCTGAAAAGGTTCGGAGATTTCACCCATGAGTTTTACTGTAGAGAATGTATCAGTCAAGGTCTGTTCGATTAATATAGTCGTTTCGTTATCCACACCGTATTCATTCAGAAATTGCTGCAGGTGGAGATGGTCTACTATCATTTTTATTCTAATTATAATTATTACCGCGTTGGATTTAAATAACATTTCAAGCTGTCCACGACTTTCTTCATCATCGTCAGAAGGTGACTATCGTAACTGATGCTGTGCTCCAGAAGATTAGAGGAGCGATTGGGAGTAAGAAGCCACAGTAAGAAGCCACACATAAAAAAGACATTTACCATGGTAATGTGCAACCGCACAAACGTCTGGCAACAAATAGGGCTGGTCTGCGGTCCCCTACCGACGTGCTGCCCTACTACTTCTACATATTAATTGGTGTAATGAAGAACAGTTTTCGAAGACAATAATTTGATGAGGTGTAAGAGGAAAACGCGGACGTAAACTGCACACTTGACTTTCAAAAAGGATGCGAAAGCTGGGTTTAACGATGGTACAAAAATATCTTTTGTAATGGAGAATACGCTGAGTAGCATCTTTGTACACATGACCAGTCACTCCATGTACATGCGCAATTTGAACAATCTCCGCTTGTTAATAAAGAACTACTTCTGCATTGCATTCGGTGTAAACATCTCAATGTGAAAACTTGTGTTGTTAATAACTTCACGCATAGAGAGTGGCGTTGCTACTGTCTTTCATCTCTCTTTGGGCAAAATATTCTTTTGATCGCATATTTCGTACTACGCACAATACTAGAATACTTGTATCCTCCTTACACTTTTCATATCCTATCAATTTCGCAATAAAGTGAGCTAAAGAAACATTTATCTACATTATTGCAACGTGCATTACAGCAAGAAAGGAATTACGGTGTCATTTGTCAGTGACCTCCGAGGTGTTGTTGATATGTGACATACTATTTGTCTGTTAACAAATCCCGTGACATGTATTGCGGTGTCAGCCCGTCAATAGCATCCGAATGTGGGAAACCGCACAAAGGCCAACCAGTCTGCCACCCTTGTGGACGCACTAAATCCCATACATCCCTCTAGGGCCTTCGCTGTCAGCAGGCGCAATAATTGCATCCCGCTTTCAGAACGTGCTTTCATTATTCTACCTCCCTCTACGCTTTCCTTTCCTTGTATTCTTCTTTCCGTGAAATATCACAGTATGTGTGTATTAAGGAAATAAACACATGTAGCGAGTTTCCCTTCTTTCAGTGGAAAGCTTGTCCAGGCAAATTTTAGGATATTTTCGACAATCAAACAAGATACGATGTTTCGAATGCCGTTGTACTACGTCAGTCTAAAAGTTTCGAATCTGGATTAACAAAACAAAACAAAAAAAGAGAGAAAATCTAAGACGGTGGTTTTAATGCTTCAGACGCGGCACATTGGCTTGAATGTCGGTTAGTCTATGTCGTCAAACCACTGACCTTCATGTGCAGTTTTGCACTTTGTCGTTTGGTGATAGGGTCGGATTGATAACGCCTGGTCTCGTCACCCGTCATGATTTTTTTTTCCAGAAAAGAACTGTCCACGTTTTGAATTTCAGTCAAGTAGCGATAGGCGTTCACGTGTCGTTGTTTTTTGGGGAGACTTAGGCGTGCGGAACAAACTTGGCACATATTTTTCGCATCTTCAGAACGTACTAGAGAATGTCTTCACTGCTTATTTTAGAGCTGTTGCTTCATTGCTATTTGTGACACAACAACGTTGACAAACTACGGCTGCAACTCCACTAGAATGCGCATCTGTCGTCTGGAGCTGTAGTTCAAGCTGCCACAATAACTACTTCTCGGGCATCGTTCATACACCGGGAATGGAATACACTGATGTGACAAAAGTTGTGGGATACCTTCTAATGTGGTGTCGGAGCTCCTTTTGCCCGGCATAACGCAGCAACCCTACGTGACATGGACTCAACAAGTCGTTGGAAGTCCCCTGCAGAAATATTGAGAAATGTTGCCTCTATAGCCGTCCATAATTGCGAAAGTATTGCCGGTGAAGAATATTGTGCACGAACTGGCCTCTCGATTATATCCCATAAAGGTTCGATGGGATTCATATCGGGCGATCTAGGTGCCCAAATCATTTGCTCGAATTGTCTGCAAATGATCTCTTAAGTACTTGACCATTTACAGTCAATGATCGGTTCGGTTGGACCAGAGGACCCAGGCCATTCCATGTAAACACAGCCAACATCATCATGGAGCCGCCACTAGCTTCCACAGTGCCTTGTTGACAACTTGGCTTCATGGCTTCGAGGGGTCTGCACCAAGTTCAAACCCTATCGTCAGCTCTTACCAAATGAAATCTGGAGTCATCTGACCAGGCCCCGGTTTTCCAGTCGACCAGGGTCCAACCGATATGGCCACGAGCCAAGGAGAGGCGCTGCAGGCGATGTAGTGCAGTTAAGCCCGTCTCAAACGGAGCAAGGTTCGCCGCAAGTTTGCGAGATGGCGTGCATGCTCGCCGGCTTGCAGGGAAGGGAGCCGGCTATCTTCCATGTCGAAGCTCTCCCACGGTGCAAGATCGGCAGCTAGTTGTGTTGTGATCGGCTGCATGTTGTATCGAACGAAGATCGCTGCTTCAGGTACAGATGTTCAGAGCAAACTGCCATTATTAGCTGTTTTGGTGCTAAACGATGCAGAAATGCATGCTAATGAGAGAAGAAGAAAGAAAGGATTGAGGAAAAACTGTATTAAGAGGAGAAACGCTGGAAAGGGTGTGCTCTCCATGCTTCATAAAGAGTTGAGGTTAGTTCGCATAACACCTACTTTTGTTTGAAAAGTATCACCATTTCATTACTGTTTGACCTTATAAATATACCAATAATGACTGTTATATACGACTTTATTTTATAGGATAGAAGATCGTACATCCTTTGCAAATTTTATACGTATGGATATGGTCGAAGAAGACACACGTCACTTGCAACTCTTCCGAGTGCTTCTGCACGCAAGTTATAGTAGTTTGCGCTTTTCATGACGTACGGACACTGTTCTTCCCTATAAGTACATATCAATGCTTTAATCGCTTCCTTGGACCACTGCGGTGCCATTATTTAATAATTATACGAACTTCCTACCGCACCTCACAACAGCAGAAAAGCGACTATCAACAAAGGCTTCCCGCCCAAGCTTTCCGCGAATGACGTCACAAACGAAACGTCTCATGATTGGCCAACGCAGGTGGCACGCAGGGAACCTTACAAGAAAAATAGCACCGGACCTATCCTGGAAATCTTACAAGGTTCCCAGCAAGGTAGCCCGCTAGCAGACGACGGAGCCCGCAAGGTAGCCGTCGCGCGAGCCAGCTCGGAAACTTACAGCGAATCTTGCTCCGTGTGAGATGGGCTTTAGCAAGGGCATTCGAGTCGGTCGTCTGCTGCCATGGCCCATTAACGCCAAATTTCGTCGCACTGTCCTAACGGGTACGTTCGTCACACGTCCCACAGTGATTTCTGCAGGTATTTCACCCAGCGTTACTTTTCTGTTAGCATTTGACAACTCTACGCAAATGTCCCTGCTCTCGGCCTTCACGGCCGTCGGTCACTGTGTTGTCCACGATGGGAGGTAATGCCTGAAATCTGGTATTTTCGGTACACCCTTGACTCTACGTATCTTGAAATATTGAATTCCCTAACGATTTCCGAAATGAAATGTCCCATGGGTCTAACTCCAACTACCAAAAAAATGTTCAAATGTGTGTGAATTGCTAAGGGACCAAACTGCTTAGGTCATCGGTCCCTAGATTTACACACTACTTAAACTAACTTATGCTAAGAACAACACACACACACACACACACACACACACACACACACACACACACACACACTCCCATGCCCGAGGGAGGACACGAACCTCCGGCGGTAGGGGCCGCGCAGTCCGTGACATGACGCCTCAAACCGCGCGGCCACGCCGCTCGGCTCCAACTACCATTCCGCGTTCGAAGTCTGTTAATTCCCGTCGTATGGACATAATCACGTCGGGAATCCTTTCATACGCGTAACCTGAGTACAGCTCGGCCAACGCATTTTGTACCTTGTGTACGCAATATTACCGCCATCTGCATATGTGCATATCGCCATCCCATTACTACCGGCACCTCCATGCAAGTCTCGGAACTGTTTGAACGGACAGTATATATTTTCCCTCCAACGCCTTCCACATTAGAATGCTACATATTTTACATTTCACTTTCTATTCCCAGAGACCTCATTTTAAAATGTTCTACGCTGGATACAACGTGGCAGCGATGAAGGTGTGTGCAGAATAATATGTCTGGTATCTTTCCTAAGCCTACACGCATACTCCACAAAATCAACGCAAGGTGGAGCCATCGCCAGGGTTATTTGGTTGTCTTGTTATTCTCTCTCTCTATCTATCTATCTCAGGCTATGTTTCCTGTGTGAGAGTGTGATGCTCAAGCATTCCTTAATTCTGTCTTCCATTCTTTCCACGTTTCCATTTGATAAGCACATCATACATAGAACATATCTTAAAATTCTTTTTAGATATTTAACATCTCATTATTCGTGCACTTCATCTCAAAGCTCTCTTGCCTTTTGTCTCACAAATTTCTTCTAACGTTTAGCTCCTTTTCAGTCATCCCGACCGCCGCAAAATTTTGATACCTACTTGTGTTACGATTACTGACCTTTTTTTCACTACACAGTATTAGCGTGGCCATAGGAGCTGGTTAATACGCACGAAGTAGACACAGCTGTACCAGTTTCATCACTTGCACAGTCTACGCGAATAAAGCACTTTTTCAAAGTGAGAGAGCAATGCTGGGCGAGAGCAGCAGAAGAGGCAGAAGGCGCGAAATAATTTGTGAGCGGCCGTCCGCTGGCAGGCAGCGAAGCCTCCCAGCAGGCGGCCAGAACCGGACTTTTAAATGTTGGGCCGGGCGCAGCCTTCTCGATCGGGATTCCACGCCGCATTACGGCGCTGACCTTGCACGCTAGCCGGCCCACAGAAGAAGAATAAAAAGAAAAAGCCGCTTTACATTTCACGTAGGAGCTGGAGGGCGCGCTATCTGCAGCCCCGACGAATAAACACACTACTGCTCTCAGGCAGGCAGAAAGCGAAGAAAATGAAGCTGCGTCCGCGGCGACGCGGGTTATCGCCGAGTATTTGTGCAAGATTTCGAAACGGTCTTCTTTAGCGGGCGGGCGCGACGTGCAGGTGCCTGGAGGGCAGCCAATTCAAACACTTACGTAAGAGCGCGCACCCAGACATGCTTATCGGCTCCTAACGTTATTTGCGCCAGTTTCTCTGTAGAAACGACAAGTCTCGTACACCGCCATCAACATTACTGCTGTGGCACCATTCTGAGCACAGCATCCGTACCCTAACCCCCATCCCTCTCCCTGTCTCTCCACAGTGGCCACTACAGTGTTAAACACGAAACAGAAACTCACTACGCTGATCAGTAAATGGTCAGCTTGCAGCAATACGTATATACTAGTTGTGTTCAACTGCCTATACAATGGCTAGTTCCGTATTGTTGTGATGTTTTTGTCGTTGTGGTCTTCAGTCCTGAGACTGGTTTGATGCAGCTCTCAGTGCTACTCTATCCGGTGCAAGCTTCATCTCCCAGTACCTACTGCAGCCTACATCCTTCTGAACCTGCCTTGTGTATTCATCTCTTGGTCTCCCTCTATGATTTTTACCCTCCACGCTGCCCTCCAATACTAAATTGGTGATCCCTTGATGTCTCAGAATATGTCGAACCAAGCGATCCCTTCTTCTAGTCAAGTTGAGCCACAAATTTCTGTTCTCCCCAATTCTGTTCAATACCTCCTCATTAGTTATGTGATCTACCCATCTAATCTTCAGCATTCTTCTGTAGCACCACATTTCAAAATCTTCTATTCTCTTCTTGTCTAAACTATTTATCGTCCATGTTTCACTTCCATACATGCTACACTCCATACAAATACTTTCAGAAACGACATCCTGACACTTGAATCTATACTCGATGTTAACAAATTTCTCTTCTTCAGAAACGCTTTCCTTGCCATTGCCACTCTACATTTTATATCCTCTCTACTTCGTCCATCATCAGTTATTTCGGTCCCCAAATAGCAAAACTCCTTTACTACTTTAAGTGTCTCATTTCCTGATCTAATTCCCTCAGCATCACCTGACTTAATTCGACTACATTCCATTATCCTCGTTTTGCTTTTGTTGATGTTCATCTTATATCCTCCTTTCAAGACACTATCCATTCCGTTCAACTGCTCTTCCAAGTCCTTTGCTGTCTCTGACAGAATTACAATGTCATCGGCGAACCTCAAAGTTTTTATTTCTTCTCCATGGATTTTAATATCTACTCCGAATTTTTCTTTTGTTTCCTTCACTGCTTGCTCAATATACAGATTGAATAACATCTGGGAGAGGCTACAACCTTGTCTCACTCCCTTCCCAACCACTGCTTCCCTTTCGTGTCCCTAGACTCTTATAACTGCCCTCTTGTTTCTGTACAAATTGTAAATAGCCTTTCGCTCCCTGTATTTTACCCCTGCCACCTTCAGAATTTGAAAGAGAGTATTCTAGTCAACATTGTCAAAAGCTTCCTCTAAGTCTACAAATGCTAGAAACGTAGGTTTGCCTTTCCTTAATCTTTCTTCTAAGATAAGTCGTAGGGTCAGTATTGCCTCACGTGTTCCAATATTTCTACGGAATCCAAACTGATCTTCCTCGAGGTCGGTTTCTACTAGTCTTTCCATTCGTCTGTAAAGAATTCGCGTTAGTATTTTGCAGCCGTGACTTATTAAACTGATAGTTCGGTAATTTTCGCATCTGTCAACACCTGCTTTGTTTGGGATTGGAATTACGTGATGTATCCTACAGAAAAATCAAGTATCTAATGGCTATCCGTACAGAATTTGGCTATTATTCCAAAAAAAGAATAAAGTTAAGGCTGAAGATTCTGTTATTATTAGAGCGAATACAAAGTTCTGGCTGTGATGCTATAGATGGCGAAAATATCCGTTAGTGGTTAAATAGCGATGCGCATGAACCGGTATTTGAGCATATAAGTGAGACAGATATGGTGAACATACTGTGTTCGGCAGAGGAAGAGACTGAAAACAAGGTAATCGAAGAACCCGTTATCATGGATGTCGAGGCACTGAAATTTAATTACCTGTTACTAGAACATGTAGGACAATTCTTTTAATTTATTGGCTTTCAGAACGTGCCAATACAGCCATATCAACACTGGAAATCTGATACTACAGTATGTACTGAGAATTCAGAGTACACTTTAGTTTGGTTCAAAATGGTTGAAATAGCTCTAGGCACTATGGGACTTAACATCTGAGGTCATCAGTCCCCTAGACTTAGAAACTACTTAAACCTAACTAACCTAAGGACATCACTCACATCCATGCTCGAGGCAGGATTCCAACCTGCGACCGTAGCAGCAGCGCGGTTCCGGACTGAGGCGCCTAGAACCGCTCGGCCACAAAGCCCAGCATGCTTTAGTTTAATTCATTCCCTGGTACGAAGTTACATAGGCTTAACAAAAGACAGATTCCGACATAAAACAAATATAAAAACAGTATATTGAAATGAGTAAACAAGACGAAAGTGTAACAAGGGTACAAAGAGATAATACGCTATAAAATCCTATTCGTAAGGGAATAAGAAATTATAAATCGCCCCGTTGGTACACATTTGAGATATTCCCAATTCAGTCCGTATTAATGAGTATGTATCTAAATTAGAAATAAAATGTTCTTTTGTATGTCGTGTAAGAATTGATTCAAAATCTGCGGACTGAGAATTGAGTATTTGTGCAGGTTTATAAGTGCCATCAAGAAAGAATGCGGGAACAGTATACAAGAACCAGATTTGGATATTGCAACCATGGGTATACTTCAGGACAAAATTCGTTTAGCTACATTGAAGTTTCCTCCTCCGCAAAATGAGAACGATAGTCAGGAAAAAAGTGAATGATAAAAAAAAAGAAAACAGAAAGAAATGGGTGATTATTTGCCGAAAGTGAACTAAAAGGAAGTGATACGAAACAAAGTGTGTTTTAAGCGTTATTTTGTATGTAAGTTGTCGATTTTCAGCAAGTGAAAGAGTCGTTAGCGCTGTTGGCTGATATAGCTTACGGGAAGGGTTGAGCCGCCTGTGGGTACGGGGGTTTTTCCTTCACGCACATTGACCTCTTTCCTTGCTGATATGTGACACTTGAGTCGTACGTGTGGCCGTGCGGTTCTAGGCGCTTCAGTCTGGAACCGAGCGACCGCTACGGTCGCAGGTTCGAATTCTGCCTCGGGCATGGATATGTGTGATGTCCTTAGATTAGTTCTAACTAGTTCTAAGTTCTAGGGGACTAATGACTTCAGGTGTTAAGTCCCATAGTGCTCAGAGCCATTTTGTCGTACGTGTACTTGTGAAGTGTAGATAAGTCGTAAGTGTACGGGTGGGTGTGTAGTGTGGTGGTATGTATGTGTTTTATGATGATGATGGGAGAAGGGAGAGTGAAACCCGGTGCCGATGTGTAGTCTACACCTCTCGAATACCATCGAGTGGACTGCCAAATCTAGCTTCCCCGTACCAACCCGACAGGTGGATTACCATCAACTGCGTCACATGTCCCCACTTAATGAAGCACTGCAGAGGCGTTTGGAATCTAATCCAGGACAACGGCGCAAGGGCTGGTGGTCGGGAACTTCGCGTCACCACCTCTCTTCTCCTCGCCGGTCAAATACTGGCAGTGAAAATTTCACCCGTCACCAGGATTCGAACCGGCTTATCTCCGAGTAGAGCGCCACCGCACGGGAGTGAGTTATGAGCCTCGGCTACGGAGGCGTGTTTCCGGCGAGTAAGAATTATGTAATGCTGTGGCCATTCAAACGTGAAGTGTAGCATGTTTCGTATATATAGCAAATAGCAGTTTCCAGGAAAAACACCTTTTTTTTGGATTCTTGGTTTTTTTCTCTTATTCTTGCAGTCTAGGGTCCGCATAAAGCCAGCTAATAGGTAGCATGCTGTTATTTTGTTTGGCGAAGGGAAGGAAGCGTGATAGGCCTGGCATTCGTTGGTAAAATAAAATTCATTATAAACGTTGAACCTCGCGAATACATATCGAATCAGTTAAGGAGAGCTGTATTTAAAACTAATCAAAAATGTTGAAATCTTTTTTTGTCACTATATAGTACTGTAGCATGTTAGAAATATTGTCCCCAGTTTTCAGAGTTTAATTCGTGCTACAAATGATGTAAAAGCCTCTTAAAGCACCCAGTGTGCAGTGCCACGCCCCCTTTTCTACGCGACTCTATCGTTATTTGCAGTATTGTATTATTTCCTGCCTTCAGTGAAGACATCTATAGAGTATAAAAGGCTGTGAGCCCATTTGCGATGCAAAGAATTAGGATTTATTAAAGCAATACACACATTGTGGAACACCAGTCCCGACGTATGTTTTAACGACGTCAATTAGAAGAGACGCCCAAAGACAACATTTTGCTTGCCGATTGTTGTTAAAATTTTCTCTTATGATGGTTATCTGGTGTCCAATAGTTGTAATATTAGAAGAATCAGGACCCTTATGAGAGTAGGATGTGATGCAGGTTGCTTCACTGAAAACTTACTGAAGAAAATAGATGACCTGCGTATTGCTAGTTCTGAAATATCAGTGATATATAGTACCGAAAGGGCACACTAGAAGAATCGACTAAAAGAAAAGCGGCACAAGAAGACAAAAAAGACCAAATGTGTGGCTGTGGCCAACATTAACATACTTGTTTCTAGTATAAATTCTAATAAAATCTTTTTTTCTGCTGCTTTCATTTTTCACTGGGTAAGGAACATTTTCTGCTGAACCATTGCAGATAAAAAGGTGAAATTGGCTACAGACTTTGTACACACTACAGCACATCTTCATGTGGTATAAAATTTTTCAAAGTGCATTACCGTCAAACTCATTTAAATTTTTGTGAAATAAAAATTGCTGTGTACCATACACATCAATTTAAAAAAAATTGTTTCGAGTGTTCTAAGACTGATGTTAAGAAGCCGGTAAATAGATTTGTTGATGTATTTACTAAGAATGACCTACCACATTCTGAAAGTGATAAGTGAAGTAACATTTGAGAAAATGTTCATCATGTGATGGTATGCGTTCTGAAAACATCCAGCAACGTGCTTATCAAATTATATAACAAAAAATTGAAAAAAAAGTCAGATTATAGTCAACAACATAATGCAAATATGTTTAAAATTTCGTTCAGGTATCTCTCATATAGGAAAAGTGGCATTAGCTTATATGTACCCGTATATTTTCTCATACGTCACCCCTAAAGTAGTGTGTCACATTGTTTCGCCCAGGCAAAGTTCTACCTACGCTGGACTTCGTTAACGCTGTTACATGTGTATCGACATACGGGTTGCTTAGGCGAAGGGCATGTTTGCAATACTTACTATCTCTGAATATTTAGAGCTGTGGTGTTGCTTAGGTGAAGGGCAAGTTTGTAAGACTTATTATCTCTGAATCTTTAGGGCTGTGGTGTTCGAACTCCATAGCGAGTAAGTTTTCGTCTAACAGATCTCGCGAATTCACTTATGTTCTGACTTACAGAGGTTATTAAAAAGTACTTATTAATGCGAACAAAGACTCACGGTCATAAACCAGCTGTTGTGGCCACACAATGTTTAACCACTGCCGTTATTCTTAACTATGCATTAAGTATGTCTCCACAAACGTTTTACGACCTCCTGACATAAAAGTGACTGACGGGTGAAATCCATTAACTAAAGACACTGAAAAAATTCTGAATAGACGTGAAGTGTCAGTAGGCATTTCGTCTCGCATCCACACGCAAACTGTAGGCTATAGTTTTGGCAAGACAAATTTTCTTCTTCTGGGGCCCGGCGGTTGGCAGGCACGCATTACGAACTTTCCCATCGCTGCTCGCACTTGCAGGCTTCTCAGCTAAGCGCGTTAAGCACGTGTCTCGCTAGCTTTATCTGAATTACCTGAGGCTGACGTACAGCCGCACGATACTAAAACTCGGTGTGACCTCTCGCACCTGCGACGAAATCTCAAGATAAAGCAACTCTTCGTTTCAGATCACTCTCTTCTCAACAACGCCTATCAGGCGCAACTGGCTCCAATTTGTAATCGTCACTGACATATCCAGAAACTTAGTGCAGCAGTGTTGCTCGGTTACGAAGTACACATTTTCCTGATTCGAAACAAATAAAACAATTATCTATGCTTTCTGTCAACTAACACCGACAAGACGGGCGGCTTTTTGTTTAAAATTTTTCGAAATACAGCTTGGCAGGGTGTCTGGCAAGTAAGTTCAATAAATAGTGGTGCTTATAGCGACAATACTCACCAAACGACATTAAAAAGTTTGAATGGTGCTAAACGGGGGAATATTAAGATGATTATTACATCTGTAAAACGATGTTTTATAAGAAACATGTTTTACAATCCCTTTACAGTTTGGCCGACCACAACCAGTTTCTTAGACGACAAATTACTTTCTTTTAAGAGGAATAATAAGCACAACTTAATGAATGTTTTCATGTTGTTACCATTTTAATATCCTTTAAGTATGGATAATCTTTGCTGAATAATTCAAAACGTAATAAAAAATAAAATAATATTAAGTCTCAGAGGAGTAGGTGAACGCACACCTACTTAGGAGTGTAAGAGCCGATAATATTATACAACGGACTAACGAACTGTCTGAAGAAGCTGACCGGGGTGGCCGAGCGGTTCTAGGCGCTACAGTCTATAACCGCACGACCGCTACGGTCGCAGGTTCGAATCCTGCCTCGGGCATGGATGTGTGTGATGTCCCTAGGTTAGTTAGGTTTAAGTAGCTCTAATTTCTCGGGGACCGATGACCTTAGTAGTTAAGTCCCATAGTGCTCAGATCCACTTTTTTTTTTTGATCTGAAGAAATTTCAATTCATTATTTTTTATGATGTTGGAGGAAGGCTGTTCCACAGAAGTAAGAAAGGTCAGTATCAATAGAAAAGAGGTCGGGCTATTGATGGTAATTAAAGCTATAGTTCGTAAGCTAAGTTGCGATTCAAGTACCACTAAATTCCTATCACATTTTGTTTCTCGCCAACTCATTTCTTTTTCGTAGTACTTACTTTTTCGCAAATCTGAAATCAAAGTCAACGGCAACAAATATTTTTAGCACCTTTCATACTTAGTGTAGCTATAACCAATATCTTCCGTTAAGTAGCAATGTTGGAAGTCGCTGAAAAGTCGGAAGAATTTTAGGGTGGACTACCACGAAACTCACCATGACTCATTTTATAAGCTAAAAGGAAGGACGATCGGCTGTTGTCGTCCCATAAACGACGACGTTTTTAGAAGAAGAAAGGAAGATCAGAGTTTAATGTCATTAGAGACGGAGCACAAATCCGGATTAGGAAGGATATGGGAGGAACTCGGCATTGTCCTTTTCCAGGGAACCATCCTGACATTTGCCTGGAGTTATTTAGGGGAATCACGGAAAATATAAATCTGGATGGTAGGACGGAGATTTGAACCGTCGTTCTCCCGAATGCGAGTCCAGTGCTCTACCTCCTCGATATGTTATTAGAGGCAGAGCGCTTTCTCGTAATTGGAAAGAAAATTGGTCGTATCCTACTCGATGGAACCATCCAGGAATTCGTCGTTCGATTTTAGTGAAACCAAAATATGGATGGCATGAGGGCATTTGGTCCCCACTCTCCCCATATGTGCTGGAGTCATAGACGCTTCCCGCGCCAACGTTTGTCTTGGTCCCTTCCCCCATTTCAGCAGTGCATGCGAGTTGTGACTCGGATCTAACTTGACTTATGCTGGCAAATGCAGTGGTGCTTCCTGTCAAACAATTAGACTCTTCAATTAAGCTTCAGCAGTTATGAATTCCGCCTCTGCATCCGTAACTACATAATGCAGCTGTCACAGAAAGAGTACAAATCCGCTTTTCGTTTATGTTCTGGACAGTGCTCTGTTTCGAGAGTTTCCCGAACCAATGATTTCTAACCCCTATGATTCTTCATCATCCTGACGCCGACAACTGTGTGTATTCCGTCTTATCTCCGAGTCTCCTTTCGATCATTTTAACATCAATCTCTGCGATGGCAAGTGGTCAAAATATAATCAATAAATTTTTCTGGGTTTGCGATCGCATTGTCAATATTCAAAACTACCGACGTTTCGGTCACTATTGCAAGTGACCTTCTTCAGAGTGTTTTTGTTTACTCAGCTTACACAGTAAACAAAAACACCCTGAACAAAGTCACTTGCAATAATAACCGAAACGTCGGCAGTTTTACATATTGACAATGCGTTCACAAACCGAGAAAAATTTTGTTGATTGTGACAATGGCCGCGAAAGCCTACGTTTATATATCCAAAATATAATTTATATTGATTCTTTTCACCACATGAAACGATTTCTGTGCATGTAACTACGCAAGCTTACAAGCTTTCGCAGCTGCCTTGGCTGGATGTATCTCATAATAGTATTTAGTTTTAATCGGTCTATGAAGAATAGAATACCAGCGGCGTAGCCAATCACTGGATAAAAAGTTTTTTGTTCTAGTACGACTCCGCACAGTACTTTCGGAATATGCAAATTCAAATGCTAATATTTCCGGCGGAAATTGTAACAACATGTATGGGTTTGTATTGGCCAGGCCGTTTTATCATTGCACGCTCTGGTAGTGTGATGATACGACAAAATACTCTCACAAGGGGGTGCATAGGAAGCAGTACGTTAGCCAAGGTATGTTCCATGCGTCTGGATGAGTCAGCATAAGAGCTACTTGAAAGAATCAAATGAGACTAAATGTTCCTGACGCGAGCCTGATGTTACAACTGAGAGTCTCTGTTGCAGCATTAAGCATCCTATGGTCTGTATTCTCGATGTATGCTATTGTATCAAATATAGTTGGGCGCAAAAAAGAAAGGCGGTCCCATTAGAGCAATGTTAAATTAACACTCTCTTGTCTCTTGTCTGTTGAACTATTATATGACGTCAGTAGTGGCGTATGTAGTTAAATTAAGTACGTAATGTATATGCGAAATCCATAAGAAGCTTGAAAGTACAACACAATGTCGACAGGACAACGTTCAGGGTAGAAGAACAGGTGGTGCAATCAGCGAATCCTCAACAAGTGTTCGGACGGATCAGGTGCCTTGGATGGGCGGTGACTCCTTAGAATAGAAAAGACAGTGAGACCCTTATAGTATAGTCCAATACCAGCAGTCGCTGTCCTACGGAGGTAGGTCATTCACGAAGGAGGAAGTGAGCCTTTAGCTGATATGTGGGAAGCAACACTTGTTCACAGGTAAACAAATGTGCTGCAAAACAGCAGCCGGCCGTGGTGGCCGAGCGGTTCTAGGCGCTTCAGTCTGGAATCGCGCGACAGGCTCGAATCCTGCCTCGGGCATGGATGCGTGTGATGTCCTTAGGTTAGTTAGGTTTAAGTAGTTCTGAGTTCTAGGGGACTGATGACCTCAGATGTTAAGTCCCATAGTGCTTAGAGCCATTTTTTTGCAAAATAGCTTTCCAAATTGTATTTTAAGACGGTCGCACAACTCTCAGGACTGAAAATTCATGCTCATGAGGAGACGCCTCTGAAGAAAATTTAGAAAGGTGCGTTAACGAACTTCAGAGCGCAATAAACACAGCGAAAAGGCTTTGTTTGCATTACTGGCAACTTCCGTTCGGAAGTGGACCACCCGGTCAAACCTGAAACTGCTGGAGGACTGACTTTACTAGAGGAAGGTACTCAAAATTTTGTCAGTATCAGAAACTGAGGCTAATTTATACATGCGTTTAGGAATCACAGGAAGGGCACAATACCCAGACAACATCAAATGGAGAATATAAATAACTGATAAGATTCTCCAGAAGAATACGTAGAAGAGTTCAGTCACAGCTGTGAAAACATTTTGTCTTAAATAGGAATTAATAATGATCACATCAGTATCTGTGAATTACACTAAAGAATCAACAGGCATTAATATATATGATGCGGAGATTATCAGAGCTGCCTATGCAGTTGAGGTATAGAAAACAACCTATAGAAGAAATCAGAGGAAGTTTGCAAAAGAATCAAAATACCCCTTTACCGGCAGAGACGCGTGGCGTACTGCGTACTCGCACAAGAAACCATTCAACTCCGCCAAACCGATTTCAGGAACAAACACTCTCAAAGAAAGAAAAAAAAGCGAGTTAGTTAAAAGATGCACAGAGGAGACGAGAATATATTCAACAAAATAATACGATTATCCGATACAGAGAAACGCACTGGGACTAGTATTGCCAGGAAATACTAGAAGAAAATGAGAAGCATTTCACTGTAAATCAGTGTATTCAGACGAGACGCGCCAGAAGGTAATTCTCTGCTCGCATTATTTCTATACGCGGGGAAGGTTGTCAGGAGTATCGCACGTATCAAGCAAGAAGAGGCAGCTGGAGGGAAGATGCAGAGCAGATGTAAGATGATGATGATCATCGAAGCGGACCACCAAGAGAATATGAGTAAATGGAACTGAAACTTTATATCCTAGACTAGGAAGATGTAGCATGCATTACGAAACAGGTTACAAGGCCTCGGATATCGACAGAATTCTAGCAGAACTCTTACAGACATTTATTATCAGCAATATTTACATCATTTTTACCCATGACCCAGAAAATCTTCCTGAAAATTATTGTTATCTGAGAACTATCACTGACATAAACAGAAACTGGATTGCGAAAAGAACGAGAGACAAGACAACATATCTCAGTCCTTTGTATCGAACGAAATGGGGCAGTGGTTAACATACTGGACTCGTATTCGGGAGGAAGATGAATGAAATCCCTGCTCACCCACCTTTATCAGGTTTCCTGTAGTTTCACTACATAAATTTGGGCGAGTGCTGGGATCGTTCCTGCAAAAAGGCGAACGCCGATGTCTTCTCCTATCTTTGTTCGTTGAAAATTAGAGCTCCGTTAGAAACGGCACTGACGTAGATTGACTGCTTAACTCTAACGTACTTCTTTTCCTCCCTCCAGGTCTTTACCAAATATAAGAGAAATATTGTAAATATTTAAAAACGTGGTGTTTGTATTTACGTCATTGTTTATACGAACGTTTACGATTTTGATGAGCATTACAGATTTATGGTGTAGCAAGAAAAATGAAAGAGGAGTAGAACGTCTTGCTAATTGATTAGAGCACTTTATTCCCGATAGACAATCACTGTTCCGACATCATAAGACTAGTGCAAAGGACATAGAACAAGACTGTGTTCTGACACCACTAATTTTCAACAAATTTGCAAGACCACCTGAGAATGGCACCATCTGGACGACGCCATCCGGCTGATAACCGGAGACCAGTTCAAAGGCATCAAAGGCATCTAAAATCATACAACATATATACTGAAATCATTAAGATTAAAACAACTCTTTCAAAATATTACAATGCCGTAAAAACTGATGGTCGAATAATTAACATCATACGATGACGTAGCCTTGTTCACAGTAAGTGAGTAACATCAATAGTATTTGATCAAGAAGTAAAACGGGGACGTCAAGAATGTCGCGGGGTACTTTAACGTCATAAAAATCGTGATGACTGCAAAGAATCAGATTAATGATTGATTTTAACGATGACGAAACTGAGATAATCAGAATAATTGGTCTCCCTCGTCTCTAAAACCAACTACAAATGCGAATAAATAACACGATGAGACTGGAAAAACATTTCGAAGAATTAAGACAATAGCAGGATCAAAAATACGTATTCGAAACTGCCACAATTATTTCCAAAGCTAACAACAATACCGCAACGTCGACCCAGAAGAAAAACAACTGGAGAAAGTGAGAAGCATTTTATATTCGGTGTCGGGTTAGTTAATGTCGACAACTTCTGAAGAAAATGACGTAGATTTTCTGAACAAATAGCAAGAAAGTCTTAAAGCAAGTCTCAGCAATCATTGTCCTTGAACGCTGTGTAACGATCCTAAAGCTGTTCTACTTCATGCACACAGCCATAATCTATTCTGCTTTACGGGCTCAATTAGATATTCAGCGGGAAATATATGTTGTAAAGAACAGTGAGCAGGAACAGATTACAACGATCAGACATCATCAAGAGAGATACAAGCAGTACCATTTCTGATATGAAAAAGTCATACAGATTACATCAGGATGGAGACACAAGGCTCACAGAATAACAGATTTGCCTGATTCAATAGAAAGTGTGTGTGCTGAAAATCATAACTGGAAGACACCTGAAGAAAAACATAGGCGACTTCTTAAGAAAATCCCGAGAACCGGCTTACAAGAGAGATACTACGAATAAACTTTTCTGTCCTTCGTGTAGAGATCATGGCGATAAGTACGATGAGGTACGACATTTTCATCGTGCGAAAACGCCCTTGATTGCTCTATTTGGCAACTTGTTGGAACTTCAGCGATTTACCTTTATATAAGAATATGAAGTACAGTCTAAATCGTAATTTATTTTATTATTACTGGCGGTGAGCGGTTTCAGTTATAATAACCGCCATAAGGCAAAAGAATTTGATGAGAGATGTGCCCTGTTACCGAGCACAGACGTCTCATGTGGTCTGTGTAAATTAATTTTGATCTAAAGATGTTTATTATAAACCAAAGCGTAAGCAGGAAGAAAATAAATTGAGCTTTAGACTTCAATTTTACTCCTTATTGCTATATTTGTTAAAACAATTTTTATTACTCGACTGAAATAAATTAATATTTCTACATTATCGGTTTGAAACATATTTAACGGTAATTTTCAACCTGAGGAAAATCCGTGGTTTTAGTGGCAATGAATGCTGTTTGATACATTTAAAATCGGTAATGTAAAATTGTATATGTGACTGTGTCAGCAAATTAAAAATTATTTTGATAGAAACAGATTTACAAAAGTTCGTACGCTGATGTACAAGTAATCGTTCTTCTCATGTCCCTCCAGTGACTAGAATGGACAATAAACCTTAATACGAGTATATTGCGCAATAAAAAGTGCCGTGTGCCAGACACTTTACAGAATATAGATGCAGTCGTCATCGACTGAACATAAGAGCGGAACTGAGACGAACAAATCAAAATAAATCTAGAGCTGTGAAATGCAGTTATAATAAGTAAGGTGAGGTGCTATACAACAGCATTCTACAAACCGGTTAAAAAGTGCACGGACCACTTCGTCAATCAGTTCAACCAAATCTAAATTACAGGCTGTGGAGTAGCCCTGACCACTCATTACATCTCAGATATTTATCTTCTGTTGGAAATCGTTCTTTTTTACACATTATGAATACTTTAAGTTACATCATTAAGAAGCCACTGTGCATAACGAGGCTCACATTAGTTTACGAATTTATTGGGCAGCACAAACAAAATGTAGACGCCTTTAGTTTCTTTTGTCCACTCTGCAGCAACTGGTTGAGAGTCTGCGATGGTACATGTTGACCCGAGACTACCTAACTAGTTCTGTATTTTTGACTTCATTCAACTTTGAAATATTTTCTCTTTCTCTCGAGTTGTATAGAAATGTACAGAGAATCACCTCAAATAAACCACAGTAACACTTAAAACTGTTTTTTCACTAATGTGAGCGGTCACCTAGAAGACACGATGAAGACTACTGCCACTCTCCAGAGCAAAACAAAAATTACTTGGTGTGACAACAGTAACTGCTTACTCGTCAGAGACATGGGTTCAAATGGCTCGGAGCACTATGGGACTTAACATCTGTGGTCATCAGTCCCCTAGAACTTAGAACCACTTAAACCTAAGGACATCACACACATCCATGCCCGAGGCAGGATTCGAACCTGCGACCGTAGCAGCCACGCGGCTCCGCACTGAGCGCCTAGAACCGCTAGACCACCGCGGCCGGCGTCAGAGACATGACAGATGCCCGTAGTGTCAGAATACATAATAAAAGAATGGGAAACAAAATTTTTGAGTAACAGGCTTCGTCAGTATCGTATAAGGGAATAAGAAGAGCAGTAAGGCATTAACTGTATATTTTAAAGAGAGAAGAACTTTGACGTCCCTTCGGCATAAAGATTTCAATCAAAACGTCACATTAGCTCCGTAAATAACTATCAACATAGAATGGAATTTTCACTCTGCAGCGGAGTGTGCGCTGATATGTAACTTCCTGGCAGATTTAAACTGTGAGCTGGACCGAGACTCGAACTCGATACCTTTGCCTTTCGCGTTCAACTGCTCTACCAACTGAGCTACCCAACCACGACTCATGACCGGCCACAGGGGAGCTTCTGTGAAGTTTGGAACGTAGGAGACGAGGAACTGCGGAATTAAAGCTGTGAGGAGGGGTAGCTCAGTTGGTAGAGCACTTGCCCGCGAAAGGCAAAGGTTCCGAGTTCGAGTCTCGGTCCGACACACAGTTTTAATCTGCCAGAAATTTCCAACTATCAACATTTTCCCTGTCAGTTTTATATTTTGTAGTGCATTTTTTGCGAGTTCGTTCGCTACTACCACAGTGTGTGAACTGAGAACTTCTATAGTATTTAAAACAGTTCTTGATCGAAAAATCTTTAAAAATGTTCAAATGTGTGTGAAATCTTATGGGACATAACTGGTAAGGTGATCAGTCCCTAAGCTTACACACTACTTAATCTAAATTATCCTAAGAACAAACACACACACCCATGCCCGCGGGAGGACTCGAACCTCCGCCGGGACCAGGCGCATAGTCCATGACTGCAGCGCCTAAGACCGCTCGGCTAATCCCACGCGGCAAAAAAATCTATTTTTATTTAATAACTGGTTTCATTGTATAGGATGATCATTAGGTATGCCTGTCTTGCTAAATTAGGAAATTAAATATTAAAAACTTTTAATGAATACCTATTAGAGTGGTTTAGTAAGACAGAAATACATGATGGTCATAATATACACTATCTTATCAAATGTATCCGGACATCCCTGTGCAATGCGGAATTGACCACTAGATGCCACCAGAGGCGGACACGCCAGAGTAAAAGGAGACAGGGAATGTTGTGTTCCAGTAGAGAAGCAACAGCACAATGGGTGTGTCAGGAACATTTCAACCCTTTTAAAGCTGCCCAGCTCGACTGTTGATAATGTGACTGTGAAGTAGAAAGGCGGAGGAACAACCACAGCTATAACAAGACCATGCAGACCTCATATACTGAAGAGCAGAGACGATGCGCACTGCGGAGCGCGGTTGCAAAAAATCGCACGAACTGAGCTGAAGGAATCACTCGTGAGTTCCAAAGTCCTGCTGTACGTACTGAGTTAAAAAAATGGTGTAAGATGGTCAAGCAGCTCCTCACAAGTCCCACATTTCTGTAGCTAGTGTTGTGCGATGATTCAGACGGTGTAAAGACCGTCGCCACTGCAGAGTCGATGACTGGAAAGTAGTGATGACTCACGCTACACCTTGTGGCAATGCGATGAAAGGGTTTGGATTTGGTGAATGCCTGGGGAATGTTTCCTGTTATCATGTGTAATGCCAACAGTGAATTACGGATGAAGTGGTGTTAGGGTACGGGTGAGTTTTTCGTGGTTGGGGCGTGGGTCCCTTATCGTGCTTAAGAAGACGCTAAAGGCGAAAGGCTACGAAAACATTTTTCAGCACTGTGTACTATTACAGTAGAGGAATATTTCGAAGGCAATGGTTGGTTGTATCATCATGACAATGCAGTCTCGCAAAAAGTGGCATCTATGAGGCAATGATTTGTGGATAGTAACATTCCTGAAATGGACGAGACTGCCCAAGGTCCTGACCTGAACTCAACGCAATACATTTTGGGTGAGTTAGAGCATCGATTTCTCTCCTGACCCCTGACTCCAACACCAATAAAAAAAAATAGTTCAAATGGCTCTGCGCACTATGGGACTCAACATCTGAAGTCATCAGTCTCCTAGAACTTAGAACTACTTAAACTTAACTAACCTAAGGACAACACACACATCCATGCCCGGGGCAGGATTCGAACCTGCGACCGTAGCAGTCGCGCGGTTCCGGACTGAAGCGCCTAGAACCGCTGGCCGGCCCAACACCAATATCGTCTCTGGTTTCGGCTCTTGAGGAAGAAAGGGTTGCCATTCCTCCACTGATGTTCAGACACCCGACTGAAAGTGTCCCCAACAGAGTTCACGCCGTGGTAAAGGTGAAATGTGGACTAACCCCATATTATTGTCTACAAATAGGTGTCCGGATGCTTTTGATCACTTAGTGTAGATCGAAACCTATCATAAAATAAAAGACAGAACTTTGCTATTAGAGACAGTTTTAAATTCTGCATATTTAAACATTGGTTCGTTGTGTCCTTCACTGCGATTATGTCGCATTTAATTAAGAAATTCAATATTTGTTAAAAAATAAGTAATTACATTTCATCAGCCTTCTACCCAAATACGGAAAATCACATTTCACACAGAAAAAATATAGGATTTTACCAACTGACAGTGTGTTCTTGTTGCTGCTCTGAAGTCAAAATTATAGTGTCCATTTACTCTTGTTCCAGAAATCACTGATTTCCTTTCACGAAAGTTCTTTGCGAAACTCACCCCTTCCTCCATCCCCTTGTGAGTTTCAAACTTCCAGACAGCAGGTCAGATTGTACATCCTATAATATGGTGTAAAGAATTGATCAAAATATTGGAAAGGTTGACTAACGCTGTTACTTGGGATCACACTTGACTTTATTCTGCGATGTTCCAACCAAGTCGCAAAGCGCTGGAAGACGAGGGTATAATTCTTACAGCCTGAAAGTTGTAATGTGTCTAGGAGAGAGTGGTGCAGTTCGCTCTGCTGTACAGAAGTATTCACTCGCATATACAGAAACTGCTTGTGCGTATTGTGGAATACGAAGGGGCAACGCTAGTGGTATTTTGAGGCTAACCCGACCTGAGACGGAGCAACCAATTCCTTGTGAATACTACTTGCGACACAGAATTTATGGTGACATATACGGCGAAGGTGACCTTGCGTCCCCGTCGCGTTGCCCTCCTGTGATATCACAATGAGAGGGAAAGTACAAGTAAGTACGATGCGACTCTCGATGTTGGCGCGGCAGATGACACGGATGCTAAGCTGTAGCCGGCGGCTGAACGATACTCGGTAACGCCAATAATACTCAAGAGGCAGCAGACAGCAGAGAGCAAATTATCGGCAACGTCAGCTCTAAGCTGTGAATTGAGTGATTACGTGGAACACAGGCGGCATCACTACCGACAGGGAGTGATTAACATTCGATTCAACAAGTGGTGAGTAAACTGCAGCATCTCTTTCACATCAGCAACTGAAAATAAGTGAAAGCAAGTATTACGAAATAATTATCCTGGGATGTTCATGACGTTTGAGGAGGGTAAAGACATTAACGTTGGGAGTTTGGACACGACGACAGCGGGTCGGTTGAAGAACAAAGGAGAAAACTGCAAACAGTACTTTTACGACGGAAAACGTTTTGGGTCAAAGAAGAATCTTAACAAAGAGTGGATAGTAAATATATAACCTCCTTTCATGTAACTAAACATTAAATAAAAGAAGAGATTGTTAACGAAGAACAAATTATATCGTCGATACAATGTGAATATCTCTTAATTAAAATGAAGCGCTACACTAGAGGTGTGCAAGGAAATGGTAACGACGTAACCGATCCTACTGGTCGAAACGCTGCAAACGCTACAAAATAGCAGGTCAGCAACTGGAAGCAGTTAATTCCATAAATTATCTGGGTGTACGCATTAGGAGTGATTTAAAATGGAATGATCATATAAAGTTGATCATCGGTAAAGCAGATGCCAGTCTGACAATCATTGGAAGAATCCTAAGGAAATGCAATCCGAAAACAAAGAAAGTAGGTTACAGTACGCTTGTCCGCCCACTGCTTGAATACTGCTCAGCAGTGTGGGATCCGTACCAGATAGGATTGATAAAAGAGATAGAGAAGATCCAACGGAGAGCAGCGCGCTTCGTTACAGGGTCATTTAGTAATCGCGAAAGCGTTACGGAGATGATAGATAAACTCCAGTGGACGACTCTGCAGGAGAGACGCTCAGTAGCTCGGTACGGGCTTTTGTTAAAGTTTCGAGAACATGCCTTCACCGAGGAGTCAAGCAGTATATTGCTCCCTCCTACGTATATCTCGCGAAGAGACCATGAGGATAAAATCAGAGAGATTAGAGCCCACACAGAAGCATGCCGACAATCCTTCTTTCCACGAACAATATGAGACTGGAATAGAAGGGAAAACCGATAGAGGTACTCAGGGTACCCTCCGCCACACACCGTCAGGTGGCTTGCGGAGTATGGATGTAGATGTAGATGTAGAACCTAGCTTACGTTTTAGAGGAAGCTCTCTGAGCAAGACGTTACTTGTGAGGAGAACACAGTGCCACGAAGATCGATGTTTAATGGAGTAAGGACATTAACTTGCTAAGGTCTGACTAGGAGATGTAGGTTTATTAGAAATATATCCAGTGAAGCTGCTGGATATTTTGATTAATATAATTTCTGGATGAAGTTATTGCGGGAAAAGACTCACTTGTTTTGGGAGAATCTCCTAGACGTTATATCAGAGATACTCGTGCGGTTGGACATACGCGTTCGTGGCAACACTGATAATGGACTCGTATTGACTATTTAGAACACTGGAAGAACAAGACGACAGTATATACAAACGGATCTGACAGTGATTTTGGAAACGAAGTACATTTTGTGTTGACACAGAAAGGAAGGAGGAGACGTCAAAACCTAAATAAAGCGTTGATCATAACGGCTGAACTGACAGCAATGCTGGAAAATTCAAAGTACACTGGGAGGAAAGAAGATACAATAACAATAATCCTCTGATTTGACATCGGCTCTTTATGTCCTGAATAACCTCAACAAAAGCGCAAAGGACAATCCCAAAGCACATAAGATTATGAGATTAACGTCTCCGATCATAAAGTCAAGTTGTGATGTGTTGATGAAAGCACACACTGGAGTACTAGAAATAAGACCGAGCGAGGTGGTGCAGTGGTTAGCACACTGGACTCGTATTCGGGAGGACGGCGGTTCAATCCCGCGTCCGGCCATCCTGATTTAGGTTTTCCGTGATTTCCCTAAAATCGCTCCAGGCAAATGCCGGGATGGTTCCTTTGTAAGGGCACGGCCGACTTCATTCGCCGTCTTTCCCTAATCCGATGAGACCGATGACCTCGCTGTTTGGTCTCTTCCCTCAAAACAACGCAATTAGAAATAAGACGGTAGCTGAATAAAGGGGCAACCTGAAGGAACCGACAGACACGCTAACATTTCGATAAATGACTATCTACTGAAAATTAGGAACGGAACTCTGAGAAGAGTAATACAGAATAGCCCATCTCCTTCAGTGAAAAAGCGTGATGTCATGGCGTGATTGGCGCCAAGAGCTCCGATTCAAATGTGGCAAGGCAGACAAAAACACAGCATGAATTCTGTAGACATGTGTTCTCGCCGTGGATTTGGAAAAGTGGAAGATGTGGACCTCACGATCCTTCATTGCCTTATCTGGCATGGGGACATATCCGCCTTACGGCCGCTGCTTGTCACACGAAACTTCAAACTAATAACTTCCTTAAAGACTATGTTAGTAGGTAGTGGGAGGTGTCAATGTATACCGAATAAGATACAGTATATCAATGTAAAGAAAGTCAAAGAAGCAATCAAATAGCTTACCAAATTTAAGCCTTTCGTTAACCAGCAATGAAGGAATCTGTGTCGTATATATTGTTATACTATCCCTCAATGGAACTGAATAATATTCTAAGGCGTTGGACAGGCGTCCATAGTTCATAATGCAAGAAGAAAGTATATATTGGCCAGTCCGATGAATGGTACATCTTGAAGTAAACAACATGTTAATACGTATACCTACTCGTTATCTTACAGTGGTTGTATTTCCTTTCATCTCAGTATGCCAGTCGACCTATATATTGCCGCGCGGGATAGCCGAGCGGTCTGGGGTGCTGTAGTCATGGACTGTGCGGCTGGTCCCGGCGGAGGTTCGATCCCTCCCTCGGGCATGGGTGTGTGTGTTTGTCCTTAGGATAATGTAGGTTAAGTAGTGTGTAAGCTTAGGGACTGATGACCTTAGCAGTTAAGTCCCATATGATTTCCCACACATTTTTTTCGACCTATATATTAATTAATGAATATCTGACGATACACTGAAAGGGACAGTTCGAAAAAGTGATTTAATCACAAAGTTGTAGCTCACTATTATTTTGAGTAACATTGTACTGTGTAGTGATGGATCAACAATATAAGTAAGGATATCTATTAAGAATATAAGTCAGCTGCTGGTTTGACAGCTGGCCGAGGTGCCATGAACAGAAATAAATAAAGAAGGAGAAGACAATGGCGACAGTTTTCTTTACCGGATGGAGACTGTTGAAACGATACGCGCTCGACTTTGTGAAAAAAAAAAACCTAGTCGTTGGAAAGTGTTAAGCGAAATAACGCATACGTCAAGCTGCAAAGGCGGTTTAAGCAACCCATACGAGACTGGGAGCAAATTGTTGGTTTATCCATCAGCAAAACGCACAGTACATCGGCCAAAATCTTTTCACATACTGTTTTCTGCAGGGAGCCATTGGAGAGTCCAGTAATTAAAAGACAGATGAGACACAACCGGCTTGATGAGTGGTTTCGAGAGATAATTAGTTGGCTAAAATGGTTCAAATGGCTCTGAGCACTATGGGACTCAACATCTGAGGTCATTAGTCCCCTAGAACTTAGAACTACTTAAACCTAACTAACCTAAGGACATCACACACATCCATGCCAGAGGCAGGATTCGAACCTGCGACCGTAGCGGTCACGCGGTTCCAAAGTGAAGCTCCTAGAACCGCACGGCCACACGACCGGCCTAGGATAATGAGTTGCACTGAGTGCATCAAAAAGTATGTTGGAAAAGTAAAATAAACAGTAGAACTTACTTAATTCCCAGTATAAACATCTTTTTAAGACTTTAACACTATGTGTATGAGGAGGTCGTTTATGTCAGTTTCGGCTGCAGCTACGAGAGTAGCCGAATTGGGAAAAGAAGCTCAAGCCCTGCGAAATTGCATTTGAACTTTGGAAGACGAATGACTGTTGAACACTGAATGTCTCTGCTAACAGTCGTCAGGTGCCTTTAATTGTTTTTTGAAAGATGTATCCCATTTAATTTTTCGGATATTAGGCGAAACCAGATTACAAACGAACTGATAGTCGTTAAATATTTGTTGAACGTTCTTTTATTATGCGGTAACGTTCTTAACGACAGACAGGGAATAAAACCTCCAAAGTTAGGGAGAAGGCAAGAAATAGGAACGGAGGTTTGGACGATTAGAAGCGGCCGTTGATACTCCGGCGTGTAAGAGTGCCACGCCACTGGCCGCGTTGACTACCTGCCTTGTCGTTACGGCCGGAATTCAAATGGTTCAAATGGCTCTGAGCACTATGGGACTTAACATCTATGGTCATCAGTCCCCTAGAACTTAGAACTACTTAAACCTAACTAACCTAAGGACATCACACACATCCATGCCAGAGGCAGGATTCGAACCTGCGACCGTAGCGGTCACGCGGTTCCAAAGTGAAGCTCCTAGAACCGCACGGCCACACTGACCGGCCTAGGATAATGAGTTGCACTGAGTGCATCAAAAAGTATGTTGGAAAAGTAAAATAAACAGTAGAACTTACTTAATTCCCAGTATAAACATCTTTTTAAGACTTTAACACTATGTGTATGAGGAGGTCGTTTATGTCAGTTTCGGCTGCAGCTACGAGAGTAGCCGAATTGGGAAAAGAAGCTCAAGCCCTGCGAAATTGCATTTGAACTTTGGAAGACGAATGACTGTTGAACACTGAATGTCTCTGCTAACAGTCGTCAGGTGCCTTTAATTGTTTTTTGAAAGATGTATCCCATTTAATTTTTCGGATATTAGGCGAAACCAGATTACAAACGAACTGATAGTCGTTAAATATTTGTTGAACGTTCTTTTATTATGCGGTAACGTTCTTAACGACAGACAGGGAATAAAACCTCCAAAGTTAGGGAGAAGGCAAGAAATAGGAACGGAGGTTTGGACGATTAGAAGCGGCCGTTGATACTCCGGCGTGTAAGAGTGCCACGCCACTGGCCGCGTTGACTACCTGCCTTGTCGTTACGGCCGGAATTCAAATGGTTCAAATGGCTCTGAGCACTATGGGACTAGAACGTAGAACTACTTAAACCTAACTAACCTAAGGACATCACACACATCCATGCCAGAGGCAGGATTCGAACCTGCGACCGTAGCGGTCACGCGGTTCCAAAGTGAAGCTCCTAGAACCGCACGGCCACACTGACCGGCCTAGGATAATGAGTTGCACTGAGTGCATCAAAAAGTATGTTGGAAAAGTAAAATAAACAGTAGAACTTACTTAATTCCCAGTATAAACATCTTTTTAAGACTTTAACACTATGTGTATGAGGAGGTCGTTTATGTCAGTTTCGGCTGCAGCTACGAGAGTAGCCGAATTGGGAAAAGAAGCTCAAGCCCTGCGAAATTGCATTTGAACTTTGGAAGACGAATGACTGTTGAACACTGAATGTCTCTGCTAACAGTCGTCAGGTGCCTTTAATTGTTTTTTGAAAGATGTATCCCATTTAATTTTTCGGATATTAGGCGAAACCAGATTACAAACGAACTGATAGTCGTTAAATATTTGTTGAACGTTCTTTTATTATGCGGTAACGTTCTTAACGACAGACAGGGAATAAAACCTCCAAAGTTAGGGAGAAGGCAAGAAATAGGAACGGAGGTTTGGACGATTAGAAGCGGCCGTTGATACTCCGGCGTGTAAGAGTGCCACGCCACTGGCCGCGTTGACTACCTGCCTTGTCGTTACGGCCGGAATTCAAATGGTTCAAATGGCTCTGAGCACTATGGGACTTAACATCTATGGTCATCAGTCCCCTAGAACGTAGAACTACTTAAACCTAACTAACCTAAGGACATCACACACATCCATGCCCGAGGCAGGATTCGAACCTGCGACCGTAGCAGTCGCGCGGCTCCGGACTGAGCGCCTAGAACCGCTAGACCACCGCGGCCTGCGCGGCCGGAATTAATTGCAGAAGTTGAAACCGATCGTAGATCCAGGGCCCTTGCTACCTCCTCCAAAAGCAGCACACATGACGCGTTGCGGCTGGTTTTGTTGCAGCCTCATCAACTTGTTCTCAGAGGGATTCTACGAAAATTCTGCGCACATATGACCCCCAGTTTTAAGATTTCCCTGGCAGCGCCCTGCCGTACACGCCGCGCCAGGGCAGTGTACAGGAGACGACGACAAGTATTAGTGCAAAAGTACTCTTCTTTCATCATACAGACGCAATGCTCACACATATTCCGGATTTAATTCTTCGATAGGGGAAGTGAAGACTCTCTCGTTCTTATCAGCCAAAGCCGTCACTGGGCGAGATAGTACGTCGAGATCTTTCCTACTGAGTATCAGTTTGCTACCTCAAACATTTTCTAGATAAATGACTAGCTAATTCGGTACGCCTTTTGTAGTTCAAGATACATGAATTAAAGCAAAAGAGTAAGATAAATGTTAAGCTGAGTAACGTAACACTGGCTATGTCTTCTCGTTTGGTTACAAGTCCTCGTTCCAATCAACAGCATTTAAAAGGAAGCAAATCGCTCAGACTCGAGACGAATTTTTGCCAGAGGAATCTTCAACAGCTTGCAAATATCAACTTCATTAGTGACGACTTTATATGACCTAGCCCAGTGGGAACATATCGAGCAAAACGCATTTTTCTGTGGTATCTAATAGAAAAAGGGATAGTGGAGTTTAACATCCGTCGACGACGAGGTCATTGGAGACAGAGCACAGGTTTTGGCTGGGCAAAGACAGAACAGGAAACGTGCTGTGACATTTCAAAGGAACCACCCTGAAATTCTGTTTAATGATTTACGGAAACCACGGAACACCTAAATCTAGATGGCTGGACAGAATTATGAAATCCACCATTTCCGAATGTGATTCTAGTTCCTTAAAGTCTGAGCCATCTCACTAGAAGGATTGTGTGAGCGCCGTTGAAATCTAACACCTCCCGCACCAGCACAGCATGTTTAGAATACACTATGGAAATCTCTCAATTATAAACGGTATGTCTGCAACCATCACTAACAATAATGAGTACTGCTGCTTTCAGTTACGTTTATTTCTATGCGATACACGGCGCGTGGCCGACATCGATGTCACATCCCTTGCGGTGGAAAAGTACACCTGAGTTTAGTTACGCTGTGGGAGAATAAAGAGGCAAGTTACTATAACTGAACAGTAAATATGTTATCACTTGTTACGCTCTGGGAGAGTAAAGAGGCAAATTGCTGTAAGTGAATAGTAGGTACGTTGCCACTCTTACAAATGTAAGAGTCCACAGTATTCTCCATTGATGATGTTTTTATGATTAAGGGTTAAAACGCGTGTTGCGTAAATACATATCGAAATACTTGGGTTGCGCAACAGATGATCTATAAATCCAAAGTAACAATTACACATTTAATAAGACCGTAAGAGCAATATAAACGTTAACAATTAAAGAAAATACTCTCAATTAATGCACACTCAGTTATGAGAAAGAAATGCTATGACATTTCCCACAAATTATTCGGAGCAATAAGTTACGCCTGGTCCAAAGTGTGTTTAAATGTTGTTCACGTCAAGTAAAATAACTGAATGTTGACAAGCAAAAACTAATGATCTGTTTCCGAGTGATTAGCTATTCTGTATGAATCGAGAATTAATGTCCTCAGAAACCACTTCATGCAAGTCTCTGTCTGATTATATCTGAAATACGAAAAAAAAGCAGAAGGGAGAAGGAACATCATTTACGCGCTTTCAGTTGTGCAAGTTTGTTTTGTTCTCCTGCCGATAGTCCGCCACACGTGATTTCTTAACGAGAACCGCATCCGTAACAGTATCAAGAAGTATTATTTTTCCATACCCTTTTAGTTTGGACACCTTGTTTCCTGTGCTTTGTGGATTACCCAAATCACTCTATCGCATGACCATGTGGTCTCATAAATGGTTATACAGCACACATCGGTGGCAGATGAAATATTTTATGGCGTTATGAATGTCACGATTTCTCTCGAGCGTTTGCGCCTGCGGGATATTCCTGCTATTCTATAGCTGCTCGTGCATCACCACCTTTGTTCCATTCACTAGGAGACACACACACACACACACACACACACACACACACACACACACACACACACACACACACGTGTTCAATGGTTTGGCAGTGATAAGCTTTTCTAATGCTGAGATGTAGCTTTTACTCCCGTTAACTTCTATTAATTTGTACGTAATTATTTTTTAGGAGATATGACGTTTGCACTTTTACTTCAGTATCTCATTCTAATCGTTAGTTTACAGTAGATCACATTACATATATTTTCCATTTACCTGTGTTTGCAGCATTTATAAGCTTAGAGAAAGCCTTCGACAATGTTGTCTTTCGAATTCTGGAGACAGCAGATATAAACTACCAGAAGCGAAAGGTTATCTATAAATTCTACAGAGACCAGACTACAGTTATAACAGTTGAACGGCATGAAAGGGAAGCCATATATGAGAAGGGACTGAGACAGTGTTGTAGCCTACCCTTCATGTTAATCGGTCTGTACACTGAGCAAGCAGTGAAGGAAACCAAGCAAACATTTGGAAAGGGAACTAAAGTTCAGGTGGCAGAAATTAAAGCTTTGAGGTTTGACTATGACAATGCAATTCTTTCAGAGACAGAATTGGATATGGAAGAGCAGCTGAAAGGAATGTATAGTGTATTGATGAAAGGTACTGGAGTGTAGTCGAATTAAATCAGGCGATGCTTAGGAAATTAGATTTGGAAATGAGTCACTAAAAGCATTCGATAAATGTTGTTATTTGGGCAGCAAAATAATTGACGATGGGCGTAGTACAGAGGATATAAAATGAAGACTGACGCAAGAAAATCACTTCTGAAAAACGGCAATTTGCTAACATAGAATACAAATTTAAGGCGTTAGCAAGTTTTTTCTGAAGGTATTTGTCTGTAAAGTAGCCTTGTGCGGAAGGGCGGTGTAATCGATAAACAGTTCATGCAAGAAGAGAATTGAAACTTCTGAAATTCCGACAGAGGAATGCTGAAGATTAAATGAGCAGATTAAATAACTAACGAGGAACTAATGAACTGAAATCGGGGAAAAAAGTAATTTATGGCACAACTTGACTAACAGAAGGGATCGGTTGTGGTTGACGGAACACCTCCTGAGGCATTAAGGAATTGTCAGTTAGGTAATGGAGAGAAGTGTCTATGGTAAATACTGAAAAAGGAGACCAAGGCTTGACTACAGTAAGCAAGTTGAATTGAATGTAGGTTGCAGCAGTTAAGCACAAAGGAAGATGCTTGCAGAGGGACGACTAGTTTGGAGAGTTGCATCGAGTCATTCTACTGTCTGAAGACCACAACAGCAACATCATTTCTCGCATGGTGAACCTTTACCTTCGTGTGACTGGCGAGACGACAGTTTTGTCGCCTGGGCCATTAGCGTGCAGAATATTGCAGAGCGGTCAGTGCGAGGTGTCGCGCAGCTCGCTATCAGCCGTTATCGCGGCCAATTCTTGTCGGCAGGCGATACGCACGACAAACACGCGCACCAGCTGCGGCTGTGGCCACTGCCCCAGCAGAGCTCTCTCACTTTCACTCCCTGCCCCACTCTCAGTTCCTGTCTTCTTTCGTTTGTGACGGCGTACCGAGGTCGCATCACAACTGAGCATTTACACCCAGCTGCTGCTGTTGGAAAATGGAACTGGACATTTCTGTACACTCCATAACTGCTGGGACTATGACCTGAGAGCATCTTAGAAACTACACTATGTGATCGAAAGCATCCGGACGCCTGACTGAAAATGACTTACAAGTTCGTGGGGCTCTCGATCGGTAATGCTGGAATTCAGTGTGGTGTTGGCCCATCCTTAGCCTTGATGACAGCTTCCACTCTCGCAAGCATACGTTGAATCAGGTGCTGTAAGGTTTTTTGGGGAATGGCAGCCCATTCTTCACGGAGTGCTGCACTGAGGAGAGGTATCGATGTCGGTCGGTGAGGCCTGGCACGAAGTTGGCGTTCCAAAGCATCCCAAAGGTGGTCTACAGGATTCATGTCAGGCCTCTGTGCAGACCAGTCCATTACAGGGATATTATTGTCGTGCATTATGAACAGGTGCTCGATCGTGTTGAAAGATACAATCGCCATCCCCGAATTGCTCTTCAACAGTAGGAAGCAAGAAGGTGCTTAAAACATCAATGTAGGCCTTTGCTGTGAAAGTACTCTCCATGAAACACACGACCACACCATAACACCACCGCCTCCGAATTTTACTGTTGACACTTCACACGCTGGCAGATGACGTTCACTGGGCATTCGTCATACCCACACCCTGCCATCGGATAGCCACATTGTGTACCGTGATTCGTCACTCCACACAACATTTTTCAACTGTTCAGTCGTCCAATGTTTACGCTCCTTACACCAAGCGGGCGTCGTTTGTCATTTACCGGCGTGATGTGTGGCTTATGAGCAGCTGCTCGACCATGAAATCCAAGTTTTCTCACCCCCGCCTAACTGTCACAGTACATGCAGATGCAGTTTGGAATTCCTGTGTGCTGGGCTGGATAGATGTCTGCCTATTACACATTATGACCTTCAACTGTAGGCGGTATGTACGCTTTTGTGCTGTACGTGTTCTTTCACGGTTCCACTTCACTATCACATCGGAAACAGTTGACCTAGGGATGTTTAGGATTGTGGAAATCTCGCGCACAGACGTATGACACAAGTGACACCCATTCACCTGACCATGCCCGAAGTCCGTGAGTTCTGCGGAGCGCCCAATCCTGCTCTCTCACGATGTCTAATGACTACTGCGGTTGCTGATAGGGAGTACCTGGCAATAGATGACAGCACAATGCACCTAACAAGTAAAATATGTTTTTCTGGGGGTGTCCGGATAGTTTTGATAACATAGTGTACTTTCCCTGTTCGGTGGGAAATGGGAAGCCGAAGAATGTAATTTAATGGCAGAGTAGCAGATGTTAAAAGGTTATTGTGTATACGCGTGACTACGGCTTTTTAAGCGACTTCGTTCCAGACGATAAACTGGAGATGCTTACACGGCTTTATTTCATTAATTAATAAATATTAATAATATAATGATTATGACGATATGTTCCTTGTTTCACGAAGTAAGACCGCATACAGTACTGTTCAATTTCTTTTGTACCTATGCGGTGCGCATATATTTTGACTGGAATACTCTACTGTTAGTTACCCGTCTCCGTAGCTGAGATCAGTTGTGCGGTGCCGCTGGACGCGAAGGTAAGCTGGTTCGAATCCTAATAGTGCAAAATTTTCACTACCAGCATTTCGCCGGCGAGGGGAAGAGCGGCGTTGGCGTAAAGTTCCTGTTCACTAGCCTCTGCACCAATGTCCTGGATTGAATTCCAAAGCTCTTCGCAGTGTAACACGAAGTAAGGGCGAGTGGCACTGTTGATAGTGATCCGTCCATCGTATGGTGACGTTAAGGTCAGCGACCCCCTTGCTGCTATTCGTGAGGAATAGGTTTTGTGTCGGCAGCGGGTTTGGCCCTCTCCCTTCTCTTCATCCAAACAACACAACCCGACCACTACACTGTACAAACACTCATCACAGCCATACACACACTTGACATTTCATAACAGGTCGGAGGAAGACAATAGCAAACCACCTCCACTCTGACCTTGCCTAGAACGGCGATGCAGGATTTCTGCATTTGCGCTCCTACGCTCATTCCCTGAGTATGATACTACTTTGACTTTTGACTCTGCTCCCAACAGGAATTCTTCTTTCGCTGTGACTACTATTAGTGTCGTGAAAGAGCCATCCGAATATCTAGAATATACGTAAAAATAAACTGCCAATGATTTATAATGATGATAAAATACTGTCTCGTAGTACCCGCTGATTACAAAACATCCAGTGGACGTTGAAATGAACAGGTGTCCTTTAGTAATTCGAAAAGTCAAGGACACTGTCTTCAACTTTCTTTGTAAATCTACGAAAGACACGGAATTTCAAGGACTGCAGTATCTACACCTGCTGCATTACTAGTTTGCCATTCACACTTACCTGCCTGGCTGAGGATACATTGAGCCACTTTCAGATTATTTACGTACCGTCCCACTCTCAAACAGCCCGTGGGAAAAAGGGACACTTAATCTTCCGGTGAGAGCTTTTATTTTATTTTTATTTTTCTCTATGTAGGTGGGCGTCAGCAAAATACTTTCGAAATCGAGAGAGAAAGTTACAGACTGAAATTTTGTGAAAATATCTCGCCGCAGCGCAAAACGCCTTTGTTCTGACGATTGCCACCCCAACACGCATATCATATCCGTTACACTCTCTCCCCTATTTCACGATAATCTGAAACGAGCTACTTTTCTTTGAACTTTTTCGACGTCCTCCATCAATCCTGGTAAGAATCCCATACCACGCAGCAAAATTCCAGAAGAGGACGGAATAACGTAGTGTACGCAGTCTATTTAACAGATCTGTTGCATCTTCCAAGTGTCCTGCCAACAAAATGCAGTCTTTGGTTCGCCTAAGCCATAACATTTTCTACGTGATCGTTCCAGTTTAAGTTGTTCGTAGTTATAATCCCTATGAATGTTGTTGAACTGACAGCCTTTAGATTTGTGTGATCCATCGTGTAATCGAAATACAGTGGATTTCTTTTAATACCCATGGGATGTCCTCACACTTTTTATTATTTAGAGTCAATTTCCACATTTCGTACTATACAGATATATCGCGTAAATAATTTTGCGATTGGTTTTGATCTTGTGATGACTTTAATAGACGGTAAATGACAGCATCATCCGAAATCGGCTGTTCATAATGTCTCCTAAATCGTTTATATAAATTATAAAAAGCAGAGGGCCTTTAAGAATGTCTTGGGGAACAC
Organism: Schistocerca piceifrons; assembly: GCF_021461385.2. Taxonomy (NCBI): domain Eukaryota; kingdom Metazoa; phylum Arthropoda; class Insecta; order Orthoptera; family Acrididae; genus Schistocerca; species Schistocerca piceifrons. The sequence continues at coordinate 247,523,452 of NC_060149.1, forward strand.
CAGATATCATTTCTGTTTTACCAGAGAACTTCGCGTTATTTACTACAAACTATGAACTTTCTGACAGAAAATCATCAATCCAGGAGCACAGCTGAGAAGATGCTACAGAGGCACGCAGTCTGATTTGAAGCCTCTTATGAGGAATGCCATCAAAAGACTTCTGAAGATCTAGAAATATGGAATCACTTTGAGATCCCCTGTCGATGGCGCTTATTACATCGTGAGAATAAAGAGCTAATTGCGTTTCACAAGCACAATATTTTCTGAACCCGTTCTGACTGTATGTCAATAGATCGTCTTCTTTGGTGTAATCCATTATGTTAGAACACAGTTTATACTCCAAAACTCGACGTCAGTAACATGGGCCTGTCATTCGGCAGATAACTCTTATTTTCTTTCTTGAGTATTAGTGTGACCTGTACCCCTTTCCCAATCTTTAGGTACGGATCTATCGTCGAGGAAGCGGTTGTATCAGTATGGAGCTATTTGTATCAGCAGGCTCTGGAAGGAAACTAATTGGTATACAATCTAGAGCAGAAGACTTGCACGTAATCGTCTTAAGTGTCAAGAACTCTTCCACACAATATGCTAGATGTTTCCATGTCAACTAGCGTAGGCAACATTCATCACGAAGCATGTCTACATTGATTCCGTACCGATTGAGAAATATTATGTATACGTCATCAATAAGAATTCACTGTAAAATGATCGGAAATGGGTAAAATTATCGGGAATAGGTAAAAAAAACCACATCTGTTGGAATAAATTAAAATTGGTAAAGGCGCTACATTCTGTGGAATGTTCTAATTGCATTAGTCTCTCATAACGGAGCCAAACTAATCTCAACTATATATGGGTTGCATGGAAACTGAAGCCTGGAAACAAAACAAGATATACTGCTAGTTTATTTTCATGGTCAATTTCCAGCGACTACATTAATGACTTGCAATTGTTCCTTTGCGTTCTTTCTATTCGGAGGCAAAATAATATAACTAGATACCATAACTACATAAAACGAATAAACGTCTTACTTCATTGACTAAGCTTAGGTTTCGGTAAATTAAACTTAGTACAGCACTTCGCGCCGATGCGTTGTTCTTCCATAGTTACAAACGTATAGCCTGTGATTTCACTGTTACGATTACTGACGTTTCGAGTCTGTCATGTTATCCTCTTAGATGCAAGTCTGATCTATTGCATGTGAACCACCGGAGGCCTCTGTCAGCAGGCCTCATGTTTTAGATTCTATGATCTCTGATCGGGTGCGCAGCAGTTACAAAAATGAGTTGGTAAATAGTAATTGTTACAGCAGCTGCAGGAAGATGGGAGACCGGCTGCGCAGTGGCCAGAAGCGTGTACCGTTACCGCGGGTCGGACTCCGTTGCTGGCAGCCAAAAACCTCGGCGCGCTGGTGTGGGCTGGCACGCAGGCACGCTGCTGGACCGTTGGAATTGGCAAGCGATAACTGAGGCTGGAAGCCGAGAGTCTGAGGTTCTCTTGCGACACATCGATAACACGAGAGCGATGAGGGCCTCGCAGTCCCTCTATCAACTGCTCCGAGGCGCATTATCATGTCTACTTCTCAAAAATTCCACCTCGTTGACTGCTCGGTCAACGCGGCGGATTGCCAAGCTAAGGGGCCTGGGTTCGATTCCCGACCGCGTCGGAGATTTTCTCCGCTTGGCCTTGGCTATTGTGTCGTCCTTACTTTCGTATTGTCATAATTAACATTCCACTGTCGAGCTGACTCAATGGGCACCTCCCGAAAGCCTTTAATAATAATAATAATAAAACACATCTAAAAATTGTTACTTCTAGGAACTGACAGAGTGGAGTATAGTAACACAAGGAAGTTAATCAAAATTGGTTCAAATGGCTCTGAGCACTACGGGACTCAACTTCTGAGGTCATTAGTCCCCTAGAACTTAGAACTAGTTAAACCTAACTAACCTAAGGACATCAAACACATCCATGCCCGAGGCAGGATTCGAACCTGCGACCGCAGCGGCCTCGCGGTTCCAGACTGCAGCGCCTAGAACCGCACGGCCACTTCGGCCGGCGGAAGTTAATCACTATACAACCAAGTTACCTACGACATTGCTGTATGGTGTGGCAGATGGCAGTTGACGCTAAATAACGAAAAGTGTGGGGTGATCCACATGAGTTCCAAAAGAAATCCATTCGAATTCGATTACTCGATAAATAGTACAATTCTCAAGGTTGTCAATTCAACTAAGTACCTGGGTGTTAAAATTACGAACAACTTCAGTTGGAAAGACCACATAGATAATATTGTGGGGAAGGCGAGCCAAAGGTTGCGTTTCATTGGCAGGACACTTACAAGATGCAACAAGTCCACTAAAGAGACAGCTTACTCTACACTCGTTCGTCCTCTGTTAGAATATTGCTGCGCGGTGTGGAATCCTTACCAGGTGGGATTGACGGAGGACATCGAAAGGGTGCAAAAAAGAGCAGCTCGTTTTGTATTATCACGTAACAGGGGAGAGAGTGTGGCAGATATGATACGCGAGTTGGGATGGAAGTCATTAAAGCAAAGACGTTTTTCGTCGCGGCGAGATCTATTTACGAAATGTCAGTCACCAACTTTCTCTTCCGAATGCGAAAATATTTTGTTGAGCCCAACCTACATAGGTAGGAATGATCATCAAAATAAAATAAGAGAAATCAGAGCTCGAACAGAAAGGTTTAGGTGTTCGTTTTTCCCGCGCGTAGTTCGGGAGTGGAATGGTAGAGAGATAGTATGATTGTGGTTCGATGAACCCTCTGCCAAGCACTTAAATGTGAATTGCAGGGTAGTCATGTAGATTTAGACATCTTGCAAATGTCTTTAGGCTTTTTCTGGTACGATAAAGTCTGTGGCGCGAGACTCATGAGCGGACTATTGGCCTGACTGCAATTGAAGAGTCCGCCGCAGTAATAGGAGGGGAAGGGTGGGAGACCCTGGACTTGGCCACCTTTTAACCCCGGGAAACATCCCCCGTAATCATTTTTATGGCACACTAAGTGGACCTGGAGCCGCCCTGGAGGAAAAATTGCCACCCCCACGTAGGGTTGAGCACGGTGCCTTCGAGGTCAGAGTCAAGTGCTGTACCCGCTAGGCTACCATTGCCCCTTTCTTTCTACCCACGAAACATTTAAAGTACTAAACCTGAATTTCTCACAAAGAATTCTATTCCGTATTCTTGACATAAAACCTAATTGATACACCAGGGCAAAATCAGATGTAATTACGACAAACGATACGAGTGGTCTAAGGCGCTGCAGTCATGGACTGTGCGGCTGGTCCCGGCGGAGGTTCGAGTCCTCCCTCGGGCTTGGGTGTGTGTGTTTGTCCTTAGGATAATTTAGGTTAAGTAGTGTGTAAGCTTAGGTTCAAATGGCTCTGAGCACTATGCGACTCAACATCTGAGGTCATCAGTCCCCTAGAACTTAGAACTACTTAAACCTAATTAACCTAGGGACATCACACACATCCATGCCCGAGGCAGAATTTGAACCTGCGACCGTAGCGGTCGCACGGCTCCAGACTGAAGCGCCTAGAAGCGCTCGGCCACCCCGGCCGGCCGTAAGTTTAGGGTCTGATGACCTTAGCAGTTAAGCCCCATAAGATTTCACACACATTTGAACTTTTTTTTTGACACACGATAAGAGTTGTTGTTGTGGTATAATTGTTTGTTGATATTTGGGCCAGCAGTGGATCAGTGACAGCAATTAACAGCAGGCACTTTTTTTACGAGCGAGGTGGCGCAGGGGTAAACCAGTTGACTCGTATTCTGGACAGCGGTTCAAATCTCGGTCCTGCTATCCAGATTCAGTTTTTTGGTGACTTCCCTAAATCGCTTAAGGCAAATACCGGAATGATTCCTTCGAAATGTACACAGCTGATTTTATTCCTCAATCCGAGCATATGCTCCGTATGTAATGATCTCGTCCACGAGGGGACGCTAAAACCAGAAAATTCCCTTTTATATTTTCTGTTCGAGTGAAGTTATGTGTGGGCTGTATTATCTGAAAACCTTTGATACGTAAATGGTGTGTTGCTATCATTGTTTCTAGATCTCTCTCCATGCGATTTCCATATTTCTGGAACCCTGGAGAAAGAAATTCGTGGCCATCGATCTGTTTCGGAAGAAAAGGCAAGCCTGGATTCAGTCAGTGTTGCATAGGCAGCCGCAGTCTTTTATTCCTTGGAGGCACTGACCGTCTTGTCTCGCAGTGGGATAAATGTATTAACAGTTATTGCGATTATTTTTGAAATAATAATAAGCAGTTTTCAAACTTTTTTCACATCCGTCTCGTTTTAATTTGAATTCCTCGTTATACTTTAGTCGGAGCACCCTCTTGATGACAGGTTATGTGGGGACAGCGAAGACGACTGCCTCGACTAACACGTGGGTCAGGCGGAATAACTAATGTGATCATTATTCCATAGTGGGTAGAGTGCATAATTGAACACGATATCGGAAGTAGGGTCAATGACCAAACGTAGCGAAGCATACAGCTGTTCAAAGAGGTAGCTGCTATTTTATCAGAAACTGTATTCCCACACTCCTAAATAAAAAGCTTTGACTAATGGTGCAGCGAACTCCTGCAGTAAAGGTAGTTCGATTAAGAAAAAGGAGAATACATATAGATTTAGTGTCGCTAGAAGCAAAGACAATGAGAGTTTTCTATATGCTGTTAACATAGTAGTTCGCAAAATTATGGACTGATTGATGACCCTCACCGTTCCAAATATGATGGTTCAGTTCCAGAGATGGGAAACAGTGATCTTCTACAACAATGGTTGAAAGAATGGATATGGAAAAGCAGGTATTAAATCATACAAATTTACTTACCAAAATTAGACAAAACCGCAGCGTTCAACGACGGCTGACGTTCGCTGCGAGCCTGAAAATGATAAGAGAACCATTAGCTCCTTTTCAGTGCTAATTACCATAAAATACTAGCTACACTAACATTTAATTAGCTCAGTCGCTTTTATCATGTCTGATACGAACACAAAACATCTTCTGAACGCTTGTGCTCTTACATTTGGGCCGCGCGGGGTAGCCGCGTGGTATAGGGCGTCCTGTCATGGTTCGCACGGCTCCTCCCGTCAGAGGTTCGAGTCCTCCCTCGGGCATGGGTGTATGTGTTGTCCGTAGCGTAAGTTAGCTAAAGTTAGATAAAGTTGTGTGTAAGCTTAGCTACCGATGACCTCAGCAGTTTGGCCCCATAATATCTTACCACAAATTTCCAATTTTTTTTTTTACGTTTGCTGAATTAAAGAACTGAACAATCAAGTTAAATAAACGAATAATGGCACGAAATCGGAGGTGCACATAGAAAATTACTGAGGAACACAAAATTCAATATGTGTAGAAGGTGGTGTGTTTGCTCAAGAACAATTCCTGATGACAACGAAACTCTTTTCTTCTTGACGGGGAGTAAGCTGCGTTGGTAATTTTCGCTAAACAAAACTTGTTTCCCGAACCGATGTTCCAACACATTTTTTATTCGAGTTTGCTGGTCCTCCAGTTGAGCCATCCGAGTACTCCTCTCAGATCTCTTTTCTTCAAAGTTTGAACTTGTCACCAACGTCATTCCATTTCTTCCGAAATTTACAGAGACTCTTCCAACGCGCAATGACACCAGTATCCCCAGGAGAATACATAACGGAATGTTTGACTTGACACGAAATCTTATACTCTTGGCTGAATATTCGCTGTGTTGATTAATCGTGATCAATCGAAACAGGCAGCGTATACTCATTCTCCTTATTTTTAGTTGATACTTCTACGTCATGTCGATCTCCTGGGCATTTGAGACCGTCAAACTTCTATTCTCATTGTTACATTCCAAACTTCCTTCTTCGGATCTGTAATCTTACTTATTATCACGTGGAAAGCCAATACTTCATCTTATTAACGAGTTGCTGAACATTTGGCGACAGTTTGGCAGCTCCCAAATGTAAAAACGAACTTACCTTAATCTCCGAAGACATGCAGATGGTGTCCGTTTGTTGTAATGAAGTATGTAACTGATTTTACGGAGTTTAACTGTTGATACGTGTCTGTTTTGTCTTAAGTCACGTACGAATAAACTTTCAAGTAATGCGTCCGTAGCTTATAAGAAAACATTGTATGCGTGCACGCACGCACGTATGTGTGCCTGTGTATGGGGGAACCTATGATATTATTAAGCTTCTCAAAATGGATGCGATTTAACATATAATCGAATATTTTCAACTCATTTCCGGAAACACACAGAACAAAATCTGTCTAAACATAAATCTGAAACTACATATGGAAATTAGTTGTCTGCAAAAACCAGTTTATTTTCTTGTGTAGTATCTGCGAGAACGTTATGAGCAAGTGCATTCTATTGCGCAAGTACGCCTTCGCAAGAAGAGTACAATATTTTACAATAGGATGCGTGTTCAGCTATCAATAAACTTTCTGTCGGTAGTGCTAATATTCTCGAATTTGTTACCTTAATATTGCCGGCCAGTGTGGCCGAGCGGTTCTAGGCGCTTCAGTCTGGAGCCGCGCGACCGCTGCGGTCACAGGTTCGAATCCTGCCTGGGGCATGGATGTGCGTGATGTCCTTAGGTTAGTTAGGTTTAGGTAGTTCTAAGTTCTGGGGGACTGATGGCCTCAGATGTAAAGTCTCATAGTGCTCAGAGCCATTTGAACCTTAATATTATATTCTGGGATAAAATGGAAAATTTTGCTGTGTGAGTGAGTTATGAAAGTGTTGCCAGTGATATATCACTGTTTAATTCAGGAGCATTTTCAGCTAAATCTGCGAGAGAATTTCTGGCTGGAGGTCGGTGTAAGTAGAACAAAGAAATTAAGTACTAAAGAGCAAGTGCAGAGTAAGCACGTAGCTCTGATTTTGGTTAATATAAGACCTGCACTTGCAAAGGTATGCCTGTATTAGTTTTCCATTACAAAGCGCAAATCCGTAGTCTTTAAAATGCATTGTTTTATATATTTTACACTGATATAAAATCACACAGTTAAGTACGCTGTTACAGTAGTTTCACGTACAGTACATCACTGGTCGGACATAGCGACCCTTTTAACACTTTCTTCAAAATTTTTGGTCTACACACACACAACTGCGGCAGCTGGTTTGAATGAAAACATGAGGTAACGCTGGTGGTGATCGTAAAAGTTATCGATGAGTTTTGTAGATTGTATTTCCATTCACACATAACAAAATAGAGGATCCAACAATCTATTACTGACGTGGAGTATATGATATCTGGTGCCACCAGCCAATCTAAATTTCTGCTCTTATCATACTTGCCGTGGCATATTTTTTAGATATTCTTACGGGCATGGTGACTGCTACACACCTATTTATCTACAACAAGAAATTCGTTACACTGCATTCGAATAAGGAAACGTAAATGAAAGGAGAAGTGCTGCAATAGCCTTTCCTCTACAAAATAGACAGAGAACACAAAATAGAGACTTAAATAATACAGGGTCGAGAAAGTCTTTCTGTGGTGCATACAGTAATGCATGCAAGTAGTTTCTTGAGACCTGTGCTATCATTATTCGTGCAATAACAAATGTTGGTTGTCAGTATCTGAACCAGTGGCTGTCAGAGGTGCAGATGTCGTCTTAAAACATACCAAAGCCGTGGTGCTGGTGGCAGGTCTAGGGACCTTGAAGTCTAAGGGTAATGTCTACACACACGTAGCGTGTGCGCTGCCGCAGACTGTATATTCACGTTGGTTTCGTCGTTTTAGTGCTCCATATGGGCAGTGGCCAGTTTCCGTCGAGCTGCTAAGACGGGGGCTGTCTTCTTTTCGTACGAATACGACAGATCGTCGAAAATCATAACTGAAGGCCTCGAAAGCACAATTAGTGGTATACTGGATACACACTGACACCGCGGTTCGAGGCACGACAGTACAGGTAGCCTGTAACTGTTTTCTCAGCGGTATCTTGGAAGTATGTATTCAGTCCTGAGTAAAAATACACAGTCCGGTCACATTAATGTGACCACCGACTCGTCAACGTGCAGTAACCACTCACAGACGAAAGGTGGCAACACTAGCAGTGTATGGTATATAAAGCGTGTTGGGGAGGCGTGGGAAAAAAAAAAGCAGTCGTTATCGTAATGCGGAAACAGAGCGATTTATCTGACGTTCAAAAGGGCATTATCAGTAGATTTGGGGCCAAGAGTGGAACCATTTCAGAAATGGCTAAGTCTGTAAACTGTTCGTGTGCCTCCGTGGTTGAAGCATACTGTGCATGGTAAAATGCCGCTATCCAAATCCGGTGCCGAGGTAAGTGTGATGGACCATAGATGACAGAGGTCAACGACGACTGTAAAGATGTGTACGGCGAACAGACGTGCATTGTTGAGCAACTGACCGCACAGATGAACCGAGGGGCTACCAACAATGACTCCTCAATGACCGTTCAGCGAAAGTTGTTGCGTATGGACCTCCACAACAGATCCTAGTTCATGCACACGTGCTGGCAGCTGTTTATTGGCGACGAAGGCTGGAATTTGCTCGCCAATACCAAACCCGGACGTCCACTAAGAGGCGATAGGTGGCCTTTTCAGATGAATCACGTTTTATGTTCCATCGGACAAATTACAAGAAACAGCCACCAACGTGAATCTTCCATCTACAGAAAACCAACATCCACAAGCAGTGTTATACATATTTCAGCCAATCACCCGATAGTGCATAAATATGCCAGTCTCATACGCAAGCTCCACAGGATTAACAGCTCTTAAAGCAGAAAACTATACACAGGAACTAAGTCTAATCAAACAAACTGTTGTTGAAAACAACTACAAAACAGACATCATAGACAAGCTCAACATCAAAGTAAAAATGAAACTTAAAAATAGTGGCCATCCACTCAAGAGCACAACGAAAGGATCCGAAAACCCAGACGCAGACCACACCACACCAAGAAAAAGAAACAGATGGCACGCACTGACATACAATAATAAAATATCATATAGAATTGGAAACATCTTGAAAAAGCAAGGGATCCCAATGACATTCAGAACAAACAACGCAGTTCTAGAAAGGCTAAGACCAGACAACATAACCTCAGACAAATTCAGCAGTTCTGGAATATATAAACTCACATGTAACTCCTGTCAGGTCCAATACATACGACAAACAAGCAGGAATTCCCGAACGTGGTACACAGAGCACATGAGAGCTCTAAAGAGTGACAGCAAGCATTCCACTTTCGCAGAACACCTAATGAACAAAAACCACAACCCCACCAAAATCGAAATTGATCTACACACTCTGAAACACAGTAACAGTTTATACGGACAACTAACAACAAAAGAAAGTCATTACATACAAAAGACTATAGTGGAAGGAAAAACGCAATAAACGAAAACACAACACTTTGCAACAACACAAACTTTACCGCTCTGAGAGAACTGACCCCGGACACAGAACAGAAAGCACACACACGCAAAAGAACCGCTCCCCCATCACACATAGAAACATAAATAAGGAAGTCGCCAGAACCTCCGCTACAATTTTCATAATCTTCTCGCAACATGCCATACATTTCTCGCGACACACGCGAAATGCAAGATGGCGTAGTGTTTTGGATTATGAACGACGTGCGAAAATCATGTTTTTCGGTGTATAAAATTAGCTGAAAGCCGTCCAACGAACGTGAGTACACGACCATCCACAACACTACCACAATCCCAATTGTATAACGCTGACATACGTAAGTTCACGTTTATGTGTTCGTTTACTAACAGCCGCTCACACAGTTGCAGATAACATGATGTATGCCGAGGAAAACGGGAACAGGAAAACACAGAAAATATTCCGCGAACAGCGACAATAACCTTAAAAACCATGCTATAACGTATAATAAATAAGCTAGTATGAAAGTATTCATAGAAAAGCATATTTAAAAACAAACAGTACAAATGTAATAACGTTTTACAGTGTTTTATAACTATGCTATTGTCTGCATGTTTTAGATTTAAAGAATCCACTGATGATGGCGATATTTGTCGTTGAAAATAGTTTGGGGAGTAAATTAATAACAAAAAGTGGTGGTGGTAAGTTGCTATAGGACCAAACTGTTGAGGTAATCGGTCCCTAGGCTTACACACTACTTAAACTAACTTACGCTAATGACAAGACACACACCCATGCCCGAGGGAGGACTCGAATCTCCGACGGGGGAAGCCATGCAAACAGTGGCATGGCGCCCTAGACCGCGCGGTTACGCCGCGCTGCTATCAAAAAGTGTTTTGCATCAAGGCGGACTCACAGTTTCCAAACTGTGGTCTTTATATGCAAACATGGACCACACGTAATAGTTCCAAGATAAAAAAATTATTGACAGTTGGTGTGTACGGGGTGAAACGTCTGAAATCAAACTTCCTGCAAAAATCGTTGGATAGGTCCAGGAAAAAGGAGCGTTATGGTCTGGGGAATTTTTCGTGGCATTCCCTGGATGATCTCGTTATTCTGGAGGACATAGTGGATCAACACAAGTATGCATCTATGTCTGGGAACCATGTCCACCCCTACATGCAGTTTGTTTTTCCTCGCCACCATGGCATCTACCAGCAAGGCAATGCAACGTGTCACACAACTTTTACCGTATACCCCTGGTCCACCAAACTTCAAGATTAAAACCCAGTTGAGGATATATGGGATCACGTCGATCGGGCTGTTCGTGCCATGGGTCCACAACCGAGAGACATAGCGCAGCTGGCCACTGTACTGGAGTCGTCATGGCTCCCCTCCATGTCGGTACCTCCCACAACCGCATTGACCGTCTTCCTGCACGTCTGGTAGCGGTCCATCCTCCAAAAGACTCTTTTTTCGGGCTTTTCACAGGTGGTCGTATTAATGTGACTGGACAGTCTATTTAAAAGTACAGAATTTGTGAAAAGGTGGATATGAATACATTTAAATCGAAGTGGGTCTAATATATCTTGTGTATTGGGGAAAGGTAGGTCGGGAAATTAAGCCCAAGAGTAAACTGATTTAAGATTTTTTTTTTTTTTTTTTTTGATGAGGTAACGGTGTCTGTCGAAACTACATCGACATTCTAAAAGTACAGTTGTACTCTACAAGCCACCTGAGGAAGCGCGCCGGAGAGTGCTTCACTAAGACTGTGACTATTAGCAGCACGTTTCTTGTCATGCCATACTGCGGAGGAGCATACTGCGTTGTGATCGATAGACTGCGTTGTCGCTTAGGCAAGTGCAGTCTCTGGTCCAATATTCCACGGCAGAGTAACGTTGCCTCGTTATATGCGCTGGTTATCTGCAGTGTCAGTCGCCGTTTTACTTGTTCATTCGTCTCCCATTTGGATCTACGGTAATGAACACCTGAATGAGACACATACGAGTAGTTGTATGTGACAAATAATTTTGTCCTGATAGCGATGGTGTCTCGTCTTGGCGTAGATTCTACAAGATACGGGGAACATTCTGATTCATCACCATTCAACAGCCATCCGCAACTCTGAGTCGTGCGAGCAGAATCAAAGGAGCAGATATAACTATCGACTGTGTCTGAAGTGTGTACAATATGATAGTGTTCAGGTGGCTGTATAGGCTGGTTAAATAGCCCTTCGGCCCAAGGAGTGTTCAGCGTCCCACACGTTACAATACTGGAGTGGTATGGGAGGAAGGATTAGGGTTTATCAACCCATCAACGACGAGGCCATTAGAAACTGAAAACAAGCTAGGAAGGGGGAAGGATAGGAAGGGAAACCAGCCGCACGCTTTCCAAAGGAACCGTTCCGGAGTTTGCCTTAAGCAATTTAGGGAAAGTACGGAAAACCTAAAGCTGGATGGCCTGAAGGAGATATGAATCGCCGTCCTCCCGAATGTGAATCCGGTGTGTTACTACAGCACCAACTCGATCGGTTATTCTGGACCGGTGTAATGGCGTAATGTCTTGCTGAATTTTCAGCTGTCCAGTGCAGTGCATTAACTAATACGCCCCTGTTTCGAATACCTCCAAGGAAGATAGCAGAATTGCAAGCTCCGTTTTAACCTAAACAAACCTTCATGATAATGTTATGTCACAATCGGCATAACTCTTCCTGTTGACAATAGAGTCCAGTCAACTTAGACGATTATTGCAATTGTCTGGGAATTAATGAACAAAGGCGACATTGTTTTAATTTTTCGAGCGTTCATCTTCTAATGCTAGGCTCTGCGGCTAGAAGAGGTAATTGTGAGGGACGCTGGGCTTCTGGTATGGCTGCTTACATGCTGTTCAGCACTGAAATACTGAATGATTTGTTGCCCCATGGTATGGACACGGTCCAGTCACATTAGTGTGACCACCGACTATGTTCGACGTCCACGTGCAATAAACGCTCACAGACGGCAGGTGGCACCAAAAGCAGTGGAGGATATATAAAGCGTCTCGGGGGATGCGGAAAACAGTGCAATCGCTGTCGTAATGCGGAAACGGAGCGATTTATACCACGTTCAAAAGTACATGATTGGCTTTCGGGTCAAGAGTGGAAGCATTTCCGAAACGGCTGGGACTGTAAACTGTTCGCGTGCCGCCGGAGTTAAAGTATACCGTGGATGGCAAAATGGCGCTATCCAAAACCACCGCTGAGGCAAATGTGGTGCACCACATGGGTGAACGACATCTACGGAGATGTGTACGGTCGAATAAAAGTCCAGTGTTGAACAACTGACCGCCCAGATGAACCAAAGGGCTACCAACAGTGTCTCCTAAACGACCATTCAACGAACGTTGCCGCGTATGGGCCTCCACAGCAAATGCCTCGTTCATGCACCCATATTGACTGCAGTTCATTGGGGCGACAGGTGGCCTTTTCAGATGAACCACGTTTTACGTACCATCACACAGATGGCGGTTGGCATGTACGGTGTGAAACATTTGAAAGGAAATAACCTGGAACAATCGTCTGAATGGCCCAGACCGGAGGAGGAAGCGTTATGATACGGCGAATGTTTTGGTGGCATTCCCTGGGTGCTCTTGTCATTCTGGGAGACACAATGGATCAGCACAAGTATGGATCTATACTTGACGACCGTGTCCACCCCTACATGCAGTTTGTTTTTCCTCAGCACGATTGAAACCACCACCAGAACAATGTAACGAGTCACATAGTTTCCAATGTATATGCGTCGTTCAAAGAGCACCAGGAAGAATTTACCGCGTACTTCCTGGGGACATCAAACTCCCCAGATGAGTATCTGTGGGGTCACCTACATGGGGCTGTTTGCCCAACGGATCCTCAGCCGAGAAACCTAGTGCAGCTTGCGACGACAGTGGAGTCGACATGGCTCCATATCCCTGTCGGTACCACACAGAACTTCACTGACTGTCTCCCTGCACGTCTCGCAGCAGTCAGCACTGCAAAAGGGGGTCAAATTAATGTGACTGGACAGTGTATATCCTCTGCTGCAGTTCGTGAGAGCGAATAATGATAGATTTTTTAGAAATCGAGATATTCACAATAACTCGTGACACTATAGCTTACGCGAAGAGCCAGTTTCCGGAACCGCGCTGCTGCTACGGTCGCAGATTCGAATCCTGCCTCGGGCATGGATGTGTGTGTTGTCCTTAGGTTAGTTAGGTTTAATTAGTTCTAAGTCTAGGGGACTGATGACCTCAAATGTTAAGTCCCATAACGCTTAGAGCCATTTGAACGATTTGAAGACCCACTTCCTGCAAGATTCTGGAGACGGACTATTGCTTGCACCTAGTGATGATTAATGTGCTGATATCTTGAGTCTTACTGCGTTTGATTGCCGCTTTGAATGCTACAACTAGATGTGGCCGCTATAATTGTACCAAAAAAAAATCCATTTATTTGGCAGAAGACGGAATGACAAATTATCAAATGGTTCAAATGGCTCTGAGCACTATGGGACTTAACATCTGAGGTCATCAGTCCTCTAGAACTTAGAAATACTGAAACCTAACTAATCTAAGGTCATCACACATCCATGTCCGAGGCAGGATTCGAACCTGCGACCGTAGTGGTCGCGCGGTTCCAGAATGAAGCGCCTAGAACCGCTCGTCCACAGCGGCCGGCCTATATTTTTATATTTAATAACATCGAGAAGAAAGGAAGAGGCACGGAGGAAATCTAGAGGTCACTAGGTACAACTACACACGCAACCTGTTTCGAAGTACAAGGGCAAACTTCCTTATTGCTGACAATGCCCATTATCACAGAATGACTCTCATTTTTGAGATACCGGAGAATGGAGATATGGTTCAAATGAGACAGCGTACATATTCGCAGGGTTTCTTGGGCGAGATAATGCGTTCTGGATGGCTCCCATCGAAGATTTTGGAGTTTGCAAATTACATTGAGGTAGCCAACGGGTAATATACTTACAGAACTTCTGAACATAAAGATGGATGGCAGCCCTCTCAGATACAGCATCGCTGTTGGTGATGGACTTCTGACTGTTGGTATGCATCGAATAATGATAATCCCTGCCACCGCGCGAAACTTTTACAAGTGTAACTGCCCGTTTTTCGTTGTTCTGTGTCTGTTCTAGGTTGGGAGATCTTAACGGTGGGCGGTAAATAAAGTCGCTATACATATTCGATGTCTACATGACTTTACATGATGCCACAGCCTAGTTAACGAGAACTGATACACAATATGATTGTTCCTTCGCAATTATCGAGCAGTGTAAGCAAATCATTATCAGCCATGTTTCATCCATTCTTCAAGACTTCTCCATAGACTATGATCTTCTGATTTGTGCATCTGAGTAATGTCCTACCTATTTTCTGACGTCGTTTACTCACATTATAAAAGGCCAACGTTTAGGTCGTTTCAAATTACGAGGACTTAATCGAAGATTCACGTTAATCCGTCTTCTGTAATTTTGTCACGCTCTGTGTCCTGCCCATCTTTACTTTTAATTCATAACAATCATTATTACATATGGCCTTCTTTCTCTTCTCTACCCATGTAACTATTCTTTAATTTTTTATGCGATTTCTAAAAGGCTTCCTTGCATTGCCCGTTTGTCACCTCTTCGATTTTTATGCGATTTGTAAGTTTACCTTTAATACCTCACAGCTGTACATTATTAAAGGCAATAAACAATGGTTAGAGAAGTTCTCTTTGAATTAAATTGTAAATTTACTTGTAAATAAGACATTATATATGCCAACGGAAATCTAGACTATTTTCGTCCTCTGGTTTATTTTTTCATTGTTGGGTCATTCGTCATTTTGAATTGGAGAATCAATGCATACAGTTTTTAACATTCCGTAGATCGCTCATGGCATGTAAAGTGAAACGCTCATGGTAGTAAGAAAACACAAATTTTAATTTGCACTCACAGTTCTCACGTTCAATAAACGTTTGCTGATTACCGTGTTACTGTTCAGTGTCACTCGGGAAACAAGACCCACAAATAACCCGGAATGAAATGGCTGCGGTCTTGTGCGCCGAACTGTTCTTATGATTCCAGAAGCGATTTTGGGAAAGCATAAAAAATGTTAAAAGTGTGGGTGGTGTACTTGGATTCGAATTACGGCGTTCTGCCGTTAAAACTAGTGCTTTACAACTGTCTTGCCTTACATCTGTAGTAGAATGGACTGACTTTTCTTAAAGTCAGACTGTCGTTTTTTCGATCTCGTTCGAAGTTAACCACAATAAACAGAAAGTACCCTCATACAAAAGAGGACAATTACATCGGTCGTTTCTTTCTGACTTTGACCTTCATTGGATGCAAACATTAATACTAGACAGTCGTCTTGTGGATGTTACAGTTCTTAATACGAGACAATGAACGTTAGTATCTAATGGATGAAGGGGGTTGATTCTGCAGCTAATCATTTAGTGACTCCGAATTTCAATCTGAGCAGTTATAAATTCAGTGCACTCAGAGCTAATATGAAAAGAAGTTTCAGTTTGGTTTTTAGTGCTCTTAATAGTAAGAGTTCATAAATGCCTAAGAGCGATAGAAGAAACTACTCTGTGATCATAGTTACCATACATCACGAAAAGTTTCCTCTGTCTGCGTCGAAAATATATTATAAGTAAATTTAATTGTTATGTGTGCCATAACAAAACCACAGTGTTTAAATTTCGTGTGAAATCAGCTAGCGGTATAGCAGACTCAGCATGGCAAGCAAGCTGCAAAGGTAACAAGCTGTGGAAAGTGCTTTGAATAACAACGTGATGATAAGCAAAGAGCTTAGCGGAAGATACCGAGCAGGAAATTACTGGATGGCACGGTGATCTGTCACATGCTGCAGAATTGTACGGACTGGAAGGTACTGTGCTAGAATCGGAGAGAGTAAACAGGCATCTGTCGATACCTGCTTTTGTTCTGAAGCTAGCACCTAGGGGTGGCAGCAGAACCGCTGCGCTCGCAAACAAAGCGGACCGCGAGCCCCACGAGAACTATCCGGGCGCGCCAATCAGGAAACTGTTGCCAAATCTGCGGCCCAGAAGAAGAGTCTGCTATGCAAAGCACTTCGCGTGCGGTTACTGTTTCGCGCTACAGTACCTCCCAACATGTCAAACCGAGGAGGTCACATTTTTAGTATCTTCTGTGATATTTTGTTGACCTAAGACACAAACCGTTCGAATGTACATGCGACACTGCGGGAGTATTAAATATTTAAACTAGAAATGATGTGAACTTAATACGACATGGTTACACATAGGCCATAACGTTTTGATACGCACAGGACATTCGTTAAAAGGTTGGAACGACAATTGTGGGTCACAAATTCGACGAAATTTCCTGCAGATGTTAGTCATGAAAAAGCAAAAACAAATCGACAGTATGTTGTGAGAATACCTAAAGATAAGTTTTCTCTGAAGCTTGAGAAACCTAAATGTAGGTGGCCGGACAGGATTCGAACTGCCGTCCTACAGATGCGTGCTTTCTACAGTAAAATATTCTGCAAAGAGTAATTTATGAAATCTGTTTCATGCCAAAGTAATTACTGGTTTTCTTAGTGTCAGTTAGATACTGGAAACTGTATAAAAGGCGTTGTTTTGTATGAATAAAAATCAGTTCATTTGTGACGTATTTACGCTGAAAACATGCCAAGCCCTAGCATCCTAGACCCTATTTTGGCCTTTATTCACATCGCTTGTCAACGACACTTGCGCGTCTGGGCGTTGCCATATTCAAGGGTGGAATGAAACGTTCTCGGTGGAGCAGGGTCGGAAAGACTTGTTTTTTCATAACAAAACAGCGCTTATTTATCGACGCATCCCTCTTGCTGACCAATTCACTTTGTCCAGTTTGTCCGCCGCGATTAGACTAAATCACTGAAGCGCAATTTCGGAAGGTTTGCAATACACACATATACGCCTAGCATTACCTTTTCATTAGACTTAACATTTTCCGAACACACATTCCGCCGGCCGCGGTGGTCTAGCGATTCTAGGCGCTCAGTCCGGAACCGCGCGACTGCTACGGTCGCAGGTTCGAATCCTGCCTCGGGCATGGATGTGTGTGATGTCCTTAGGTTAGTTAGGCTTAAGTAGTTCTAAGTTCTAGGGGACTGATGACCACAGATGTTAAGTCCCATAGTGCTCAGAGCCATTTGCACCATTTGAACACACATTCCTTCTGAAGTCAAAATAGGTGGAGGCCAGAGGAAGCCAAATATGATGGTAGTGTGGGTGTTACAATATATATATACATATATATATATATATATATATATATATGTGATGGTTAGTGTGGATGTTACAATATATATATATATATATATATATATATATATATATATATATGATGGTTAGTGTGGATGTTACAATATATATATATATATATATATGGTGTCTGTTCTTTCAGACATATCCGGACGAACAGATACCATCTTCATGCAGCTCGTTAGAATGAAATTACAATGAAATGAATACCCTTAGCTGCATACAGGCGTTGATACAAGTCAACGGGGAGAGTTGAAAATGTGTGCCCCGACCGGGACTCGAACCCGAGATCTCCTGTTTACGTGCCAGACGTTCTATCTGAGTCACCGAGGACACAGAGGATAGTGCGACTGCAGGGACCTATCGCTGCCACGCCTCCCGTGAGACCCAGATTCGCAACTTATTGTCCTGCACTGTATTCATAGTGTCACTGCCCATCATACTCATCACTCGCGGCTTTACTCCTTACACCACCTCAAGTGTCGCGTAGCTGAGCGAAACAAAGAGAGAAAGGCTGCCATTTTATGAATTAACACGGACTGGTGCGTGGGGTCTCCTACCCCTGGTGTTCCTATTTTCTTCCTACGAGAAGATGCCTTTCCCTCTGTCCGCAACTACACTCCTGGAAATGGAAAAAAGAACACATTGACACCGGTGTGTCAGACCCACCATACTTGCTCCGGACACTGCGAGAGGGCTGTACAAGCAATGATCACACGCACGGCACAGCGGACACACCAGGAACCGCGGTGTTGGCCGTCGAATGGCGCTAGCTGCGCAGCATTTGTGCACCGCCGCCGTCAGTGTCAGCCAGTTTGCCGTGGCATACGGAGCTCCATCGCAGTCTTTAACACTGGTAGCATGCCGCGACAGCGTGGACGTGAACCGTATGTGCAGTTGACGGACTTTGAGCGAGGGCGTATAGTGGGCATGCGGGAGGCCGGGTGGACGTACCGCCGAATTGCTCAACACGTGGGGCGTGAGGTCTCCACAGTACATCGATGTTGTCGCCAGTGGTCGGCGGAAGGTGCACGTGCCCGTCGACCTGGGACCGGACCGCAGCGACGCACGGATGCACGCCAAGACCGTAGGATCCTACGCAGTGCCGTAGGGGACCGCACCGCCACTTCCCAGCAAATTAGGGACACTGTTGCTCCTGGGGTATCGGCGAGGACCATTCGCAACCGTCTCCATGAAGCTGGGCTACGGTCCCGCACACCGTTAGGCCGTCTTCCGCTCACGCCCCAACATCGTGCAGCCCGCCTCCAGTGGTGTCGCGACAGGCGTGAATGGAGGGACGAATGGAGACGTGTCGTCTTCAGCGATGAGAGTCGCTTCTGCATTGGTGCCAATGATGGTCGTATGCGTGTTTGGCGCCGTGCAGTTGAGCGCCACAATCAGGACTGCATACGACCGAGGCACACAGGGCCAACACCCGGCATTATGGTGTGGGGAGCGATCTCCTACACTGGCCGTACACCACTGGTGATCGTCGAGGGGACACTGAATAGTGCACGGTACATCCAAACCGTCATCGAACCCATCGTTCTACCATTCCTAGACCGGCAAGGGAACTTGCTGTTCCAACAGGACAATGCACGTCCGCATGTATCCTGTGCCACCCAACGTGCTCTAGAAGGTGTAAGTCAACTACCCTGGCCAGCAAGATCTCCGGATCTGTCCCCCATTGAGCATGTTTGGGACTGGATGAAGCGTCGTCTCACGCGGTCTGCACGTCCAGCACGAACGCTGGTCCAACTGAGGCGCCAGGTGGAAATGGCATGGCAAGCCGTTCCACAGGACTACATCCAGCATCTCTACGATCGTCTCCATGGGAGAATAGCAGCCTACATTGCTGCGAAAGGTGGATATACACTGTACTAGTGCCGACATTGTGCATGCTCTGTTGCCTGTGTCTATGTGCCTGTGGTTCCGTCAGTGTGATCATGTGATGTATCTGACCCCAGGAATGTGTCAATAAAGTTTGCCCTTCCTGGGACAATGAATTCACGGTGTTCTTATTTTAATTTCCAGTAGTGTATAAACGCACATTGTTGTCACAGTATCGTTTCGATCATGTAACCTCATAAAGAAACGACCACCATCGAACAGACATCAGTCGCTAACTTGGTTTATGTGGCAATGTGCGCCTGGTTCAAACAGGTGCAGCCCACAGAGCTCGCTCATGTTCAGCGATGGACTTCTTGCTACTGCTTCGTTACGGTATTGTAGTATCTCTAAAGGTAGGTGAGCAGGTGCTGAAGCAAATATTCTGTTTGACCGAAGACTTCCGACGGAGTGTTGGGGCGAAATCCGTCGGTGGAGGAAGCAAGCAAGAAGTGTGGAGATGTTATGTAGTTTACTTGTCCCTCCAGTCAGTACTTTTGCTGCTCCCGAGTTTGAGTTGGTACGATCAGCTGTGTAAATAAAAAATTCAAGGATAGATTTTCTGAGGTTGATTAATAATATTACTGGAGTTGTTAGTCGTCGTGACTTCAGACAGCTGTACTTTGTTCGTTTACCAATAAGTTTGTGCCAGCGAGATTATATACTTAATTACGACACGTGCTCTGTATTTAATGTGTAATTTTGGAGCGACAAATAAATCTAGCTCATTCATAAACATCAGTATATGCGTATCTTTAATTGTGGTCAACATTCCCACTGGTTGAACCCTTGTGTAAATAAAAGCATGCTCTGCCGTTGCTCATTGGCTACGTTATTCAAGCGTCTGCTGTCGTAGCACAACTAGAAGTAGGCCTTTCTTGTTATTCTAGGGGAATGAAACTCTATCATGTGCTAACACATCGAACGCCTTAAGTTGCTTCGCTATTTACTGTGCATGTAGCTCTTGAATCAAATCTCACTGGACAGTCGTTTTCGCCGAGCCTCCCAATCGTGTCCGTGCGCAGCTTTGGCAGTTCCGCCAGGGATCGGGGTGACCACGGTACGACTCTGGACAATAATTTAAGACAACGTGCATTTTATATTCTTAAATATGAAACCCTCACATTCGATGCTGTACGCCCTCTGGCTATACTAGATACACTTACAGCCATTAATGTGGATATATAAAACTGTTAAAACTACAACGTCGACTTCCGCGAGCGTAATTTTTGAGGACTTCACGGCCCTGTCAGGCAAATGCTAAATAGCTTCCTACTTCCGCCTCACGTATAAAATGTGAAACTTCCTTCTCTTCCTATGTGTTCTTTTTATTCTTGTACACCTTATCTTTATGGAGTAGGCTTCCATCCTGTTCTGTCTTCACTGCAGCCATCCGTTTTTCGGTCGACCTAAATCTTTCTTTCCTACTTGTTTATAAATGACTACTTATTTAACCATTCCGTCTTCCTCCATTCTGTTGATACGTTGCATCCATTTTTTACATCCTTGCTCCATTTCGTCATTCATGCGGAGTATATAGAGTTCTTATCTTATAACAGTGTTGTCCATGTGATCTCTGAGTGTACGTCCCTTTTGTACATATGGATCATATGGAAAGTAATTAACATAAAAGGCAGACCGTCCGCGTGTGCGAGATAGCCACACTATAATCAACTAACATCCGCAGGCCAACGCGGCAGAGCAATGCTGATGTGGCCTCCGTGGGGGATCCAAGGGCGCTTGCGTAGTCGTATCTAGTGCATATCTTCAGCTGAAGTTTGATGTTACGAGATGTATATGCCATTTTTTTCGATTGTGAATGACCTATTCGGACTGAATAAAAGCTAAGGCGAGAGTGTAACAGCAAATTATTGAATCATACAAGAACAAGAAGCTCCCCTCGTCGGAGGTTCGAGTCCTTCCTCGGACATGGGTGTGCGTGTTGTCCATAGCGTAAGTCAGTTTAAGTTGGATTAAGTAGTGTGTAAGCTTAGGGACCGATGACCTAAGCAGTTTGATTCCATAAGATCTTACCACAAATTTACAATTTTTACGAGAAGACGATAGTAGAGTGAATTATGTTAATTAGTGAAATAAGATCGCAACTTGGATCACATTTACGTAGATTCAACAGGTATTCTTGAATGACTATACTTCCGAAATTGTTGAGAGACAGCCAGTACCAACAATTCCTGAACATATCCTGTTAACAAACGCCTGTTCGTCGAAGAAAGATAATAATCTACTCGTACAAGAAAGCTGTGTGTAGAGGTATGGCTCCTTTTTTTCTGAAAATAGCTGCGTACGTCGAAGATGGTTGGAAATAAAAGTAGTACCTTACAAGCTATTCATTTTTTTTTAAAGTTGCAGTGGACTTGAAAATTAAGTACAGCAACGCTGAAATATTTACGAGACAATAAGGCGTACGAGAACAGCCAGTCACCCATTAGCAAGGAAATAGCGCGGTGGGCTATCGCCGCCGCTGGTGCATTCACAAAAAACAACTTGCTGGGAAACCATTCGCCGCAAATGGAGCAGATAACGTACCATCAGCTATCAAGAATTGTGCCATAAAATCTGATGCGAGAACGGTTTTTCTGAGAGAGCACTTGCTAACAAAGAAGCACATTAACCGACAAATCAGTTATACGTGTACGCACTAGAACCGACTGCAGCAAATCTGTCTCACAACGCACTTCCCTTCAGGGATATATTAATAGTCAATTACTTTGCCTATTGTATTAGAAACTGAAAAGCGACACTTGCTTTGGGGTATGGAGACGATTATGAGTAGCCCAAGGTAGTTTTCATTGACATATTGTGTGCTGACTGGGAGAACTGACTGCTAATACCTGAAACTAGTCGAAGAGTTCTGTCTAATAGCTTATACTTCTAAAGGTAACAACTAAACGATTGTCTTTCCGACGGGTAATGTGTTTCATTTCCACGAAGTTCATTGTGGGTAGAAGATGCGTGTGTGATGGTTTTCTTTTGTTGTTTAATTTATCGCAGCATCAGTGTCAGTTTCTTCATACAGCTGTACCAAAAATTGTATTTTGATGTACAGTACACGTACAACTGATTTCGATATTAAGGGAGATCCGGGGTGTCTAACGTTTGAAGCAAATTTAGGAGGTCTCAATGATGAGAAAAAATGAAGAACCGTTTATTCAAACATTTTTGTAATAAAATTTGTAAATTAAATTAACATAAAGTAATATATTTCTTTTGTTATATCAATAAAGTAAATAAGTGTCTTAAAGTCTGTTCCACCTCGTGTACGAGACGGAATGGACTCCGTTTTTTTTTTTTTAAGTTTCTTCGATGACACAATTTACAAATAAGCTGAGCTATATCGTTCTCAATATCTGTGTCAGCACACGACTTATGAGCCCACTTCTTGCACTGTTTCTTCCTGAAACTTAAGTCAGGACGGCGAGCCAGAAACACGACCAGATTTCTCCAGCCATTTTCGTTTCGTTGTGGAATGGTTGCGGGCATCCGTTTCGTTCTGCGAGTTGATACTCCAACCTGTGAAGTTCTCTCATAGCCGCTTTTGCAGATCCTTAAGATATTTGACAGGTTCTAATTTTTACTCCTTACTGAAAACACACTGTTGTCTTCCGCAGATTTTGTCAGTTGTTGGAATTGGATTGTCCTTTTTCATTTTTACGTATGGCTTTATAGTAGTCAAAGACACGACGAACTGCTTCGAAGCTTTTTGATGGGTCGTCGTTTTATTAATTACCGATTCAACAGGTTGTTCCATGTTCCCCGTGGGCCAGTTTTGTCTCACCGTTTTCCGTACTTAATGATACGAGTAATAGCAAGGCAAATCATGCGTTAGAATTCGTCAAATTAAGAATAAAGGTGACCGAAGGGGAACGGACTATACCAGTACACAGTTCCGCCCCAAAAGGAATATCTATTGAGAAAATATTCAGTAACAACCGTAAATTTTTTTTCCAACTGAATTGCACACAAAGATAGCTAAGAAAATGCTGGTTTAGGTGGTCTAAAAGTTGGTTGTGAAGCAAAAAATGTGACAGACTTACCTTAGTTGGAAACGCTCCTGGAAATTTTTAATAGAACAGCCAATTCGCTCACTTTTATAGGCAAACTACGCAACTCGCGCTACAACAGTTGCAACATTACTAAACAATGGCACACATTGGTTTGTTAAATACTTGTCCGTCTGAGCACACCCTAGTGTCTCTAGACGCAATTAGACGCTCGAGACCGTTCTGAAACGGTTGTCCATTCCGCCCCGGTCTCCCCTATATAGAGCAGAAATCGATAGTTCAAGAGTCGAACATCAAAATAAATGGTATGATACAGCTATATGTAGAAATTAGCATTGTTACTGTGAATTTTGCCCCTGTCCGCAGCTGAGCGTTCAGTGCGACCAACTGCCGTCTGGAGGACATGGGTTCGGTTCCCAGTAGTGCCAGGGATTTATCCTTGGTGAGAGGACTGGGATGGTATGCAGCCAGCCCCGTGATGCCAACTGAGGTGCAATTTGATCGAGTAGTAGCGGATCCAGGTCACGGAAACAGACGACGGCGGGGAGAGTGGTGTACCGACCACACGCCTCTCCGTACCGCATCCAATGACGCCATTGGCGGGGGGAGGGGAAGGGAGGGTGCACAGAGGTCGGTTGGTACCGATGGCCCCACCAGTGTGTCTGTGGACGTAGTTTACATTTTTACCGTATAAAAATGTGTTTCACAAATGAAGTTCGAACTCGAGAAACCAAGCGAGGTGGCGAACTGTCACGGTAGTGGACTCGTATCTGGGAGTAATATGGTTTAAATCCTCCTCATACCTTGGTTTCCTTATATTGATTAAAGGAAATGCCAAGATGATTTATTTTAGAAGTTCACAGCTTATTTGCTTTCCGGTTGTTGTCGAATCTGATCTTGTGATCCGTCATGTCAATGTGAATTCAACTCCTAACTTCCTGCTAAGGCAAGAAGTGCTTGAGATAGGGGGACAACCGTTGTGCTGACTAACAAGAGAGACTGATCAAGTATTTAAACCTCAGAACAGATTACAGCTGTGTAGAGTACCTGGACTCGAACTCCTGTCGTTGGCAGACACTGTTCGTACCGCTGAGCTATCCAAGTAAGTCGCATCGTTCTAGTTACGGCTTCAGTCGGGGAGTACCTATACTTTCCAAACTCCACAGAAACTCTTCTGCAAACTTTAATGGACTGCCATACCTGGCAGAAAAGACTATATCGAATAATAATTTACCCACAGATATACTGGCAAACTGATGTTGTGAGACCTGCCGCAGTAAGTGCAAGAGTATGAGCATCGTCCGCCATAGACAAGGATCCAGGTTGGAGTCCTGTTGCGGCACATACTTTTTAAATCTGCTATTAAGTTTAATAACGGGCCCCATCTCGCAGCAGACTAAAATATTTATTCTGCTTAAGTTTTCTTCGCTTAAGACACACATTTCGAAAATATAACGAACTGGGGGAAAGCCTCTCATGAATGAGACAGGACCACTGACAGAGTGTGGACACTGATTATAACCAGCACTGTCACAATCCACGGATAATGTCTAATTGTTAGCGTAAATAAGCTGCCTGACCAAAATGGAGACGCGCCTAGAACTCGAGGAAGAAACGAAATGAAAAATGGTTCAAATGGCTCTGAGCACTATGGGACTTAACATCTGAGGTCATCAGTCCCCTAGACTTAAACCTAACTAACGTAAGGACATCACACACATCCATGCCCGAGGCAGGATTCGAACCTGCGAAAGTAGCGGTCAAACGAAATGAAACTTCACGGTTTGAGATGATATGTCCTGCTATTTCGGTAATTAAAAAATAGAGTCAAACTTACTAAGAACTCGGCAGTATGGCCCCACTTATCGTTATGACGTTGCAACCACTCTGGCCTGGATGCATGCAGCGATTCGGTAGGGATGGGTCTCATAAACACACTGCATCCTCTCCTGACGCATGCTGGCCCACAACTGCAGTAACTGGTCCTTGATATCCTAGATACTGGCAGTGGGGTGGAGCTCAAGACCAAACTGATCCCACAAATATTCTATCAGCCCACAATTGTTCTAACTGGTCCTGGACATTCTGGGACGCAACTGAGTCCGAACTGGTCCCACACATGCTCTATCGGGGACAGATCTGGGGATCTTTCTGGCCAGGAGAGTACCTCAGCATAACCCAGACAGTTCATAGAGACACGTGCCACGGGTGGAAGAGCACTGTCCTGTTGAAAAATGGCACCGCGATACTGTCATATGACAGGTAACACACGAAGACACAGGAGGTGCGTGACGTACCGTTGTGTCGTCAGAATTCCCTCAAACACTACTAACCGTGACTCGAATTCATACCCGTTGGCACTTCACACCATGACTCCAGGAATAACACCGCTGAGCCTCTCAAAACGTTGGAAGAATGGGACCTTTCCCCAGGCCGCCGCTGTACTCGCCGATGTTAGTTATCCTGGGTAGTGCAGAACCGCGATTCACTGCTGAACACAATGTAATGCCATTGAAAAGTAGCCCATGCTTCCCGTCAGGGCACCACTCGAAAAGCAGCCGTGTGTGTTGCGGTGTTAACGGTAGACTACACATGGTATGGTAATCCGTAGTCCGGCTGCTGCCAGTATCCGACAAATTGTGCGGGATGACACAGAACTTTGCAGGGAGTCCGTTGCTTGTGTTTCTATGGCAGGCGAAGATGCGAAGAGGTTACGATGTTCCTGGCGCAAAATCTGGCGATCCTGCTTTCTGGCGGTCAGATGTGGTCGAGCAGAAACTTGACGACGAGTATCCCATACAGTCATACATCGGACCACTATCACACCCGAGTGCCCAAAAAATTTCGTCGCGATCAGCCAACCAAATGGAGTTCCACAATGAGGCCCCTTTCAAACTCAGTCAGGTACTGATAACGCAGTCTCACACGAGGCTGTGGCATATCCGTATCCTTCACTCAACAAAAATGGTTCAAATGGCTCTAAGCACTATGGCACTTACCATCTGAGGTCATCAGTCCCCTAGACTTAGAACTACTTAGCCGGCCGAAGTGGCCGTGCGGTTAAAGGCGCTGCAGTCTGGAACCGCAAGACCACTACGGTCGCAGGTTCGAATCCTGCCTCGGGCATGGATGTTTGTGATGTCCTTAGGTTAGTTAGGTTTAACTAGTTCTAGGGGACTAATGACCTCAGCAGTTGAGTCCCATAGTGCTCAGAGCCATTTGAACCATTTAGAACTACTTAAACCTAACTAACCTAAGGACATCACACACATCCATGCCCGAGGCAGGATTCGAACCTGCGACCGTAGCAGCAGCGCGGTTCCAGACTGAAGCGCCTACAACCACTCGACCACAGCGGCCGACCCTTCACTCAACACCTAACGCTGTTCATACATCTTATAAGCCATACCAGGTATGGTAACACTAAGTATGAACAACGCTACCGCACTCTGGTGGCTGTTCTACCCACCAGAGAGAAATGCGACTCTAATCGTTTACATACCCACCGATGGTGTGTACGTGTACGAAGTTAACTGAGACCCGACAGTGTCTTCTGAGTGCTTCACGTTTTTGCCAGACAGTGTATTTGTGACTGCATCTCCACGTTCTACCGCCCCTTTAGCGGGAACGAAACAGAGAATTGAACTATCGTTCCGCCGACACTGAGATTTTTAGAGACAGAGAATCAGCTCACTTGTATAGGTATGTGAGAGGCTTTAGTCAGGATAGTCGACAGACGGTTTGAATCACACTCCTACTGAATATGGATCTAGTGTATTAACGACCTAGAAACATCGCTTAGGAATAAGGCATAAGTAAATGAGTTTAGTGTGGGGTAGAACTGGTAGACAGAGGACGGCGTACGACGGGAGAGGTGAAAGGTTCGGGTAGAGGCGGTGTATGAAGGAGAAATGTGAATTCACTTTCAAATTAATCAATATCTGATTGAATTACACGATGGCAGGGTTTTAGCTACTCATATGCATCACGGAATAACATTTTTAAGTATTTAACATATTACTGTGCTAATTTCAGCCAGAATGTTAGATATAGTGAGAAGCGACGGCTTCGCGACAGACGAGCTCTAGTGATAGGCGCAGGAGGATATCAGGTGGTTTTCCCTCGGTGGCCACGATACATTCAGTCTCCTTACTTCCTAAATGGAGGCCACGATCTGACATAGCTGAACAGATTCCTCCTCCTCCCTCCCCTCTCCGACTATCTCTAAGTCGATTGGGTCTTCGTTGACAAAGAGCACTTGCGGAATTAAGAGTATTTCAAATGTCCTCGGGCTACATGCAGCTTAACATTTCAGCTACAGCCACACAGGAATGTTACTGCATATCTGCCTAGAAGATTGTCAGTTATCGATTCTCCATCAACCTTCCTCCATTATCTTATTGTTGTAACGATTTATTCTTTGCACTTTTAGCTGCACCGCCAACAAGAACAGAAACATATTTCAAGACTGGAAAGTGCTGTCCATACTTCGAATCATTCTGGTGGAAGCATATAACATTTCGAATACAGACCCAAATGTAATATGTAAACTCCGTCCAGAGGCCCTGGCCGGCCCATAGTTACCGACCGACCGCCGTGTCAACCTTCGACAATGGCGTCATAGGTTGCGGGATGTAGGGGTATGGGTTCAGCACGTCGCTCACCCGGCCATTGTCAGTTTTCGTGACTTGAGCCGCTACTACTGGGTGAAGTAGTTCCTCATTTGAGTGCAGTCCGTTTAAGTCACCCCACTGAGGAAAAGTCCCTGGCAGTACCAGGAATCGAACCCGGGTCCTCCGCCTGGCAGTCAGCAGCGCTGACCACTCAGCTACGGCGGCGGACCCCAAAAGCAATGTACGACAAAGTACTTTTGCTGCAGAATACAGCATCCAAAGCAGTCTTGACCTGACGCACGTGGTACTACAAAGCACACGACAGGTGTTGGCTTTGTGTTTGGTATGTCATACGACAATAGTTTCAGAGATACAGGTGACACAGGTGACAAGTTCAGTCAAATAAGCACCGCCAACAGAACAACACGATGAGTTAAATTTTTACGGTTCACAGCCAAACGATTTTTCTGAAGCGTACAGCGTTAGAATTATTTGAGGTGGAGGAAAGGTTCACATTTTGAGGTCACCTAACCTGACTTCAGAACACAGAAAGTAAGTTTGCCTTCACAGACCGTTACGTTTCCAATGTGGCCCCTAAAAATGCAGCCAGTTCTCCAGTTTGCCTCCGAATACCTAACTCTGCTGCGCTACGAGTTGCCATAGCTAATTAGCAATATTACTTTAGGAATAACTTAAACAAAGTTCTGCTACGCTTCAGTGCATAACGCTTCGCTTCACAACTGTCTTTCTTTTTCAGGTAGTAATTTGTAATAGCCCGCGAGCTCTTCACGTGAAATTGAGCGTCACTCGTTACTCACAGATAACGCGAAAGATATCTACAATGATTGCAGGAAGAAAAGTGCCCAACGGCTGACAAACACGAAGTGATAAAACGTAAGACTTTTTTGGCTCACCTTACGCACACAAACACTCAGAACAACTGTAATCACGCATGTTATTATCAAGAGAAACGTCTTACATCTGGGAGACTAAGAGAACTCTTGCCATGGGGCACATAACGTTGAAGAAAACTGTATCCTTAACAGGAGCTTTACAGTCACCTGTTACCTATGGAAAAAATAAGTAAATAATATAATTTAGAAAGTATTCACGTCGTCATGATTGAAAAGCATCGAACAAGAAAGTGGCTGTTGCCTGTCAAAAGGAACTCTTCCCGGATTTGCGTTATCGATTTCGAGTAATCGCATAAAGTATAAATCAGAATGGACAAAGAGGTACGTTCTTATCCATTGTGCCACCTCAGTATAAAAAATGGCTCTGAGCACTATGGGACTCAACTGCTGAGGTCATTAGTCCCCTAGAACTTAGAACTAGTTAAACCTAACTAACCTAAAGACATCACAAACATCCATGCCCGAGGCAGGATTCGAACCTGCGACCGTAGCGGTCTTGCGGTTCCAGACTGCAGCGCCTTTAACCGCACGGCCACTTCGGCCGGCTCACCTCAGTATAGATATGACGTAAGTAGCTGAGCGGTCAGTGTGACTTCGACCCCTGTACCGCTAGGCTACTTTCCCTTTTTGGGGGGGGGGGGGGGGACATGAGTTGGGAGTGAATGGTGGGGGATGGAAGAGGACTTAGTATCTTAAGGACAATTAACAAGAGTTATTCGAAGTAGAAATAATGGCTGCGGATTCCATTGAAGCACGGCGGTAAATCTGTCCGTTCCCGCATTACGACAACGCTTGCACTGTTACCGAGCGAGGTGGCGCAGTGGTTAGCACACTGGACTCGCATTCGGGAGGATGACGGTTCAATCCCGTCTCCGGCCATCCTGATTTAGGTTTCCCGTGATTCCCCTAAATCGTTTCAGGCGAATGCCGAGATGGTTCCTTTGAAAGGGCACGGCCGATTTCCTTCCCAATCCTTCCCTAACCCGAGCTTGCGCTCCGTCTCTAATGACCTCGTTGTCGACGGGACGTTAAACACTAACCACCACCACCACCACCGCTTGCACTGTTTAACGCGTCCTCCACAACACGCTTTATAGACCCTCCGCTGCTAGTGCTGCCACCTGTCGTCTGTGAGTGGTTATTGCACGTTGACGTCCAATGTGGGCGGTGGCCACATTAATGTGTATGGACCGTGCACACTTTCATTCTTATTCCTTTAGCAATGAGACAAATAATGTCTAGCAACTAAATGGTTCAAATGGCTCTGAGCACTATGGGACTTAACATCTGAGGTCATCAGTCCCCTAGAACTTAGAACTACTTAAACCTAACTAACCTAAGGACATCACACACATCCATGCCCGAGGCAGGATTCGAACCTGCGACCGTAGCAGTCGCGCGGTTCCGGACTGAGCGTCTAGAACCGCGAGACCATGTCTAGCAACTGATCAAAGTTATAACTGCTATCGCACCAAGAAAAGCTCCACGTACTTCTGAATTAACTAGAAAATTATGCCATCTACAGTATTTTAAGCAGGCTAAGAAGGGAACCTACCCATCGCACCCCCGTCAGATTTAGTTATAAGCTTGGCATAGTGGATAGGCCTTGAAAAACTGAACACAGATCAATCGAGAAAACAGGAAGAAGCTTTGTGGAACTATGAAAAAAATAAGCAAAATATACAAACTGAGCAGTCCGTGCGCAAGATAGACAACATCAAGGAAAGTGTGAGCTAAGGAGCGCCGTAGTCCCTAGCCGGCACGGTAGCTCAGCGTGTTCGGTCAGAGGAAGTCGGCACGGTAGCTCAGCGTGTTCAGTCAGAGAGCCAGTTGGCCTCTGTAAAAAAAAAAAAAAACTGAGTGGACGGATCAACAAACGAACTTGAACGGATGTTACTGTGACGTCTGCAGCGACCAACCACAACGATAAAAAAGAAAGAGAGGGCTGCGTTCTCTCTGTAATAAAAAAACTGAGTCAAAAAAATCAACGATGAACTTGAACGGATGTCTTGTGACGTCCGCCCATACCAAACGCAACGAACAATATCGAACAAAATGAATTAAAATAAAAAATAGTCCCTTGGTTAGCGTGAGCATCTGCGGAACGAGAGGTTCTTGGTTCAAGGTCTTCCCTCGAGTAAAAAGTTTACTTTCTTATTTTCGCAAAGTTATGACCTGTCCGTTAGTTCATTGACGTCTTTGTTCACTGTAATACGTTTAGTGTCTGTGTTTTGCGGCCGCACCGCAAAACCGTTCGATTGTTATTGAAGTCGCGAGCTATATTTGCTGGATTCATATTGCCCACGGAATACATCTCACGTATTTAATGCACTCTCGTCCAAAGTAACGAACAGTCAACTGCCAGCCAGGGAGCCTCGTTAGCAGGAATACTCTCTCTTCCGTGCGCTGTAATCGACTGACGTCGTGTGTTTCGATGTTTGTTTAGGTGTAGCGTCCCCATACTACGGCGCAGTTACCTCGCATCGTACGGACGGACGGACGGACAGATAATAATTGTCTGAAAATAAAAAAATTAAACTTTCCCTCGAGGGAAGATTTGAATGAAGGACCTCTCGTTCCGCAGCTGCTCATGCTAACCACGGGACCACAGCGCTCCTGAGCTCACACTATCCTTGATGTTGCCTATCTTGCGCATGGACTACTCAGTTTGTATATTTTGCTTATTTTTTTCATAGTTCCACACAACGTCTTCCTGTTTTCTCGATTGATCTGTGTTCAGTTTTTCAAGGCCTATTCACTGTGCCAACTTATAACTAAATCTGAGGCGGTGCGATGGGGAGGTTCCCTTGTATGCATGGAACAGAGATTTTTATTGTTGTTATCAGATACGTTGTATATTCCGCATTTGTCTCAAAAAACTATTTGCTTCAGGGGATTAAAAGTATCACTTTTGTAAGTTCGAGGTGAAGATAAGATATGAGTGAATTCCAGTACATGTCCTTTCTTCCAACAAATCATGTATAACTAGTGGTCGGAATAGCAGTTAGTACCATCAATTCACGACAGTTTTCACTCAGTTTAATGTGAAACGGAGCCTGTCATTTCTGTTTACGGTTACTTAGTTATTCTGCGAAAGCTGTATATGAATGACAGTGACAGAATTTCTTCTATAAAACAAGGTACTGCATAAGCTACGATAACGTTTTCAGTGGCTCTTTGACACAGAGCGACTGGTTTGGAACATAGAAAAATATAAGTTGGAAATCTCGGATCTTCCTGAATTACACTTTTTGGAGCAATATTGAATATTACTTGTACGACGATTGCAGGTTAGATCACATTGTAGCGCAAATCATTAATTAATTCTTTCATCATCTTCACATAATTCTCAGCAATGAACAATTACTTTAAACGGCAGTAGATATGAGACGCACAGCAAATAATGCCTTCAGTTTTGTGGCTACTGCATAAAGGTATGAAGTTTGTGTCACATGTGATTAGTATACGAAACGGGTATAGGATTGATGCATACCCCTTCCTTAAAGAATAAATTTTGTCGTGAAGTCAGGTGAATCAGAAACAATGAATGCGTTGTTGCGGTGTTGTGTGGCAGGCTGCTTAAGTCTGCGTCCACAGTTCACTTGTGCAGAGAGATCGGCGGAAGAAATATGTAGAGCTGCATATGTATTCCACAAGCGACTGTGTGGGGAGTACTTCGTTCTGCTTTGTGTCATATTCTATTAACATACGGAGGAGGAAAAAATATCTGTTCAAATGCCTCGATACGCCCGCTAATCTCTCTTATCTTATTGTCATGATCCCTACGCGAGATATACAAGTACAAATACTGGACATTCTTTATGGAATACCGGTTCTCTTTGCGGTGTCGGCGGTGTCTTCGTCGATGGCGCACGGCACTTCTCGCGCCGCTCGCATCTCCCCGGAAGAGACATTTAGAGGAGCCGAATTTGTATCACGTCACTGCCTGCAATTGTGACTGGGCCGTGGGTCTTTTTAAGCCGCCGGACTCAGAGCTACGTCCCAGTTTTTCCTCAGACTACTCTCAAATCAGGCCGAGCTTAAGGGTGACACTACACTGATGCATTGCGAACCTAGCACGACGCAATTGCTACTCCGACTGTTAGTGAATATAGTAATCTAGTACTAGTGCAACAGAGAGAGATACAGGGAGACTCAAGGATACAAAGTTATGTATGTTTAACACTATATATATACATTTATGTTTTAATCATTCAATAGTGTTTGATGCGTACTAGAGCGTTCATCCACCTCATTATACCGAAGGACACAACACGCTACATTTACCCGGCAGGTTTTCGCGAAAAAGTACGATAGTTACACCCAAAAATTCTTATTTAAGTTTTTCGAGCATAGCTGTTACGGTTTCATATGGGCTATACCCGCCGGTTATGAGGCGTTTCTGAATTCTTTCGATGTTAGCCGTCACGTCTGTTTCACATTCATTCCAGACGCTGGAGCGCTACTCGACAACTGATAGCACAAGCATACAGGTGTAGTAGTCTATGCGTTCTGCAAGTCAGTCTTTCTGTAAATGGTTTCTTACTGGGGAAAGGATCTTTTCATTTCTGTCTTGACTTACTCAACTTCCTGTGGTTTGGCGGTCCTACCTGTGGACTAGGGAGCCGTGTTGGATTTATGATGGGCATCAGGTAAGCCCACCCTTTGAATGAATGCCGTGTCCTGATTGTGGTCTCCGCAGGCGATCAGTACGCAAGCCCATCCAGGTGGGCCAGTATCCAGTACCAAACAAAGCTTAGAGTTCTCTAGAATTCCTTGCCATTTTCGAGGCTCATGCTACTAGTTTTCAAGCTATTTTGTCCTTCGTAAGTTGTCTGAGGCATTTGGAAATTGACACATGTAAAGATATAAACACATTTACCAAACCAGTTTTTTTTTTTTTTTTTTTTTTTTTGAGGGAGTGGAGTGTAATGATGTCATGAAACGAACCCCCTCCCCCCCCTCCAATCCACGGCTGAGTTGTTAGCCCACAGAGAACGATTACGATTGTGTGTTCAGGACTGCCTTCTTCTCCACATTCACAGGTTTCTCTTTGTCGCCTTTTTAATTCTATGCAAATGAGTACGATATGGGCCGTGACCCTTCGAAAAGTGAAACGTACCCCAACTGTGATTCACGTTATTAATTCTTAAGCATTCTCTGGTATTCGGGAAGAAAATGTACAGGCTTTGACTTTTATCTCCTGTATCCCAGTTTCGCTAGTTATACTATCGGTTGTTAGTCTTTGTATTTGGATCTCGCTTGCTCAACCAGTACTGTGCTACCTGGTACCTAATAGTTATGGCAGTTGGGTAGATTCCCTGACTGACAAGTAAGGCGTCTACCGGAGTCATTCCAAAGCCACTAACTATCCTTACACGATTCTTCGCCCGGCTGAGCATAGCCTTGTAGCAGATTATTTATATGCCCATATGCCGGCCGCACAGCTAGTGATAGTCGTGTAGATACTGCCATCATATATCCGAATTGATTATATGGGTAGTCTATATGCCAGCAATTATAGTTAGTTTTCGTAGCTTCCTGGATCAAAACGTCACTGTGTTGATGTGTTTGATATATATGGGCTGGGGAAAATATGGAAACACAGCGAGAAATACACGCATGAACATAAACGCAGATGTTAGTCAAGCTCGCTGTTTGGGCTGTTATATCTGGCCGTGAATCTATACAATGTCCTCAATGCGTCGCAATTGTCAGTCGTAGTCACAACAGTATTCTGTGCAGTTTGAGCGTATTATATCGCAGATAAGTGAATTCGAGCTTGTGCAAATTGTTGGTGCTCGTTAGATGTGCTTCCGCACCCAAGATAGCCGAAGTGTTTGGTGTTTCAAGAGGCAACATACTGGATATTTATATTGCACACAGGGATAGCGAAGAAACATTATCCGCTAACTAACAACGCGGACGAAACTGCATTTTGAGTGATCGTGACAAACGACCATTAAAGCGGGTTGTGACGAAAAATAAGAGAACCACAGCTGCAAAAGTGACTGCAGAACTAAATAGCACACTCGCGAACCGTGTCAGTACTAAAACAACACCAAGGAAGCTCCATAACTTGGAAATTGCAGGACGAGCTGAAATTCCAAAACCACGCATCAGTGATGGAAATCCCCCTAACAGGAAAGCGTGTTGCCGAAGCCCTGAAACCAGGACTGTAGAGCAATGGAGGAAAGACATTTAGTCAGGTGAGTCTTGTTTCACACTATTTCCAACTTCTGGGTGGCTTTACGTCCTATGAGTGAAACATGATGGGGGTTTGTAGATGATTTGGGCAGCCATATCGTGGTATTCCATGGGCCCTATGTGTATTCTGCAAGGTCACGTTACAGTTGAGGATTGTATGACCATTTTGGCTGTTCAGGTCCGCCCCATTGTACGTTGCTTGTTTTCCAATGGTGATCCTGTTTTCCAAGACAACAGAACTGTTTTTCACACAGTTCGTATCTTCGAGGACTTCTTTTGTGAGCACGATGATGAATTGACGCCTCATCTCTGGCTATCAGAGTCACCAAGACCTCAATATTATTCAGTCTTTGTGGTCTAGTTTGAAGAGAAGGACGTGTGGTCCTTATCCACATACACTTGCCACTGTTTTGCAGGAATAATGATATAAGATTCACTTGGAAAACATACAGGATCTGTGTTTAACCGCCGGCCGGAGTGGCCGTGCGGTTCTAGGCGCTACAGTCTGGAGCGGAGCGACCGCTCCGGTCGCAGGTTCGAATTCTGCTTCGGGCATGGAAGTGTGTGCTGTCCTTAGGTTAGTTAGGTTTAATTAGTTCTAAGTTCTAGGCGACTGATGACCTCAGAAGTTAAGTCGCATAGTGCTCAGAACCATTTGAACCATTGTGTTTATCCATTACGAGACGACCGGAGGCTGCTTTGAATACCATCGGGATTCCTACATTGTATTAGGCATGGTAATGTGTTGTGTTTTTGGTGTTTCCATATTTTTTCCAGTCCCTTAATTTCTTTCTCCAGCCACGTACATTCCTAAGTACTCGCAATTGTGTTCCGTTTAATAAAAAGACCCTGTATCTGCTAACGTGGTACTGTGGGTTCTCTGAAGCTTCCCCTTGAATACCTAATATGATTTTGTGTATCGAAATGATGAATTTGTTCTATGAAACTCATTCATGTGTCCCTGCACACCGCAACCTCTTTCTATTCCAGTGCAGTTTCGGGGCGCCAATATGTCTTCTGAACATTAAACGACTGCTTCTGTTTCTTCGCCTTTTTCCGATAGTTTGCATTAGCGATTCAACTGCCAAATCCCAAATAACTGCCCCACAGATTTACCCTAGCGGTCATCCTTTTGTAATTTCTCTCGTGTTTCGTCGTATCACTCGACTCCTACGACGGTGGTACTGTGTTGCGGTTATCCCGAGTCCTCCCATCCGCAAGACCTGCGTAGGCCACCACAGGCTGTCGAAGATGGCTGTGACGTCGATCATTTTGTCACTACGTGCCTACGTACTATATGCAGTTTCTGATGGGTGCTGACGTCAGTTTACTTCCCCTATATGATCTCGTTCTGGCACTGGTCCGCAGTCGATCAAACGTACATCGTTCCCGTGTCTTAGCTAATACGCCAGTAAGGAAAACTGGCCTATACTCTATGAAGTTGACTAGTTCTTATCAAGCGGTTTTTAAAAATTAACATCGCTTTGTTGATCTGCAAGCTGTCGGAAAATGTGACCATTCCTAATGCTTCATTTAACTGAGAATCTGATAATGGTAAAAGATGTGATGTTGTATTGCAAAGTTTCATAGTGAATGATATCTGGCATTTCGTCTTTACATTCAATACCAGTGAATGTTAATTGCTCCGACTCGATCGCTCGTTCGTTCATGAGCATTAAAATGTTTGCCTACTTTTTACTCGAAACTGAATGCACTGTCCTCCGTTATAAAACTGTTGAACTGAAATTACAATTGCGAACAGGGTGTCTCCGTGCACACATTTACATAAAGACAAAACTAACTGGCGTTCACTGTGCAGGAAATTAAATCAAAATTTTTAATCAAAAACCACTTTTAAAATCAAACTGTGCATTGCCCAAAAACATTGAAAAACTGAAATTACGTAGCAACTCTATGAAACACACACTGTAGACTGGCCCATTAAAAATCTGAATTAAAAAGAAAATGCTTAGAATTTCCACAATAGAAACGTGAGATGAGAAAAGAAAGAACCAACTAAATACGAAAAGAATCTCACAAATTGCAGCATAAAAAGCAACAACAACACAGCATGAAGAAATCGCGCCAGCTAAAATACGGTAGGCAAGCACTCCGTCTTCAGGCCACATGTGGCCCATTGGGACCATCCGACCGCCGTGTCATACTCAATGAGGATGCGGATAGGAGCGGTGTGTGGTCAGCACACCGCTCTCCCGGTCGTTACGATGGTTTTCTGTGACCGGAGCCGCTACTATTCCGTCGAGTAGCTCCTCAATTGGCATTACGAGGCTGAGTGCACCCCGAAAAACGGTAACAGTGCATGGCGGCCCGGGTGGTCACCCATCCAAGTGCCGGCCACGCCCGACAGCGCTTAACTTCGGTGATCTGACGGGAACCGGTGTATCCACTGCGGCAAGGCCGTTGCCAAAATAGGGTAAAGTGAAACTAAACTATTGGGAGAAAGATTGAGATGATTTTATCATACTAAAAAAATTTTTTTTACTTGAAATGAAAATATTAATCCGTTCATTATAGTGACAATGCTGTATTTTAAACTCTTTTTTCACAACAACATAAAATTCACAGAAAACGAAAAAAATTACTTTCTTTACAAAGGTCTTAGGAGGCAATGATTTTACGATTATGCAAATTGAAATGAATTAAACTGAAATGACTTAAACTGAAGTGGCGAGGTAGACTGTCCTGTTGCAAGAATCGCTAACGTTATCGATAGGCGCCAGCAAAAATTGTTACCTCAAAAATATATCCACAAGTCACATCCATTCTCTCTGCTCCATAAATGTTGCGTCTGTAAGTCTTTCCATCAGATTAATAATTGCTAACATCTTTCTTCAACAAAATCCTCCGCCAATATGCATTGCACTAAAAGTTCTGCCAGTATATTCCATGTCCAACACTCGACAAATCTCCGCTCTACAACTGAGCCAAAGATACACAAGTTCAGAAATACTACTGTCACTGCAATAAGTCGACTATTCCACAGATGTCACACGCGACTGCTGCGCTCTCGTAACATGAAATTTCCACTCATTCTGAAACTTAACTGCAAATAAATGTCCAGTCCACCTACATACGTCCACCTTTCACGAGTACATCTTGCAATTTGACTTTATATTAATTTAGTGTACTGCTACTGTAGATGATTTCCTCCGAAATACCCTAAGCAAACGCTGCAGCAAGGTAATTCTTTCAAAAGCAGTATCATTGACTATTAATTTCTAGCATGAGTAACATTCTGTATGCAATGAAACTATACGCATAAAATCTTTGATAATAAATCTAAATCTAGTGAGCATGGGGAGGGGTTGTTTTATCTATTAATTATGATAATCTTGTGTACAAAATCTGCACTAAGGGCTCTCCTGGTTCCCTTCCCCTCTCAGTCCCTCGCTCCAAACGACCGTTTGTGTCACTTGGGCTTTAAACCGACCCTGCATGCGACCTTTCATCACCGCAACTAACCTTACCCCCACAGAGGAATAATTCGCCAAACATTTAGCACATGGTGAAAGATGGGATAAGTAATAGAATATCTTCTAGAATCGAACAATATTGGAAACCATAATGTATAACTAAAGTAGTGAACAACAGGTGAATAATTTAATTTTACATACGTTCTCATAGTGGACGGTGTACATAAATTCAGTCTAACAGCTCAACACGTGTTAGCCACTTCACATCGTATGCTATTATTTGGCGACGTTGTACGCTATTGAACGGAGATGTTTGTTTAAGTATCCTATATAAAAACCACTTCCAGACAATCTGTCCCTTTTCTTTTGGGACACGACTGTGTCTGGTCAGTCGATATCGAAATTATTGATTCGCAGTTAGCAATGCGGAATAAAGTCGACTACTGAAACTACTGTGGAAAACGTGAATTAAAATGACCGGAAATCGAATTTCGTCTCCATCCAGAAAGAGCCTGATGCTACCCAGTGTTCTACCTGGCCTGTATCCCTCAAAAATTACACTGATCAGCCAGAATATTATGACCACCTATCTAATAGTGGTTATGTCCATCTCTGACACGGAAAATAGCGGAGACGCATCGTGGCATGGAAGCAGTGAGACCTTGGTAGGTCGCTGAAGGGAGTTGATACCACATCCGCACACACAAGTCACCTAATTCCCAAAAATTCGCCGGCCGGTGTGGCCGTGCGGTTCTAGGCGCTACAGTCTGGAGCCGAGCGACCGCTACGGTTCAGGTTCGAATCCTGCCTCGGGCATGGATGTGTGTGATGTCCTTAGGTTAGTTAGGTTTAATTAGTTCTAAGTTCTAGGCGACTGATGACCTCAGAAGTTAAGTCGCATAGTGCTCAGAGCCATTTGAACCAAGAAGTCCTTGAACAGAGGCGATAGTTGTGGGCTAGCACATCAACTGGAACTCGACACTGTCTTCCTCGAACCACTTCATCACACTCCTGACCTTGTGACTGGCGCATTGGTTCAAATGGCTCTGAGCACTACGGGACTTAACATCTTAGGTCATCAGTCCCCTAGAACTTAGAACTACTTAAACCTAACTAACCTAAGGACATCACACACATCCATGCCCGAGGCAGGATTCGAACCGGCGACCGTAGCAGTCCCGCGGTTCCGGACTGCAGCGCCTACAGCCGCACGGCCACATCGTCCGGCATGGCTCATTATCTTGTTGAAAGATGCCACTGCTGTCTGGAAACATGATCGTCATGAAAGGGTGTACGTGGTCTGCAACCAGTGTACAATACACCTTGACCGCCATGACGCCTTGTAAGAGCTCCACTGGACTAATGGACGCCCACGTGATTGTTCCCCAGAGCATAATAAAGCCGCCGCCAGCTTTTCTCCGTCCTGCAGTACAGGCGTCAAGGAGCTGTCCCCCTGGAAGACAACGGATTCGCGTCCTCCCATCGGTATGATGAAAGTATCGGGATTCATCAGACCATGCAACACTCTGCCACTATACCAACGTCCAGTGCCGATGGTCACGTGGCCATTTCTGTCGTAGTTGCCGATGACACGGTGTTAACATTGGCAAATGAATGTGTCGTCGGCCGCGGAGGTCCATATGTTAGATGCCCTGTGTGTTCAGACACACATGTACTCTGCCCATTCATAGTGTTCATTCCGCCACAGTACGCCGCCTGTCCTGTTTTACCAGTCTGCCCAGCCTACGTCGTCAGACATATGTAATGAGGAGAGGGCGCCGAACCCCACGGCGTCTGGACGTAAACGTGGTTTCATGTTGGTTTCGCCACGTGTTCAGGACAATCACGACAGCACTCCTCGATTACCCGACAAGTCGTACAGTTTCCGAAATGCTTGTGCAGAGCCTCCGGGCCATCACAATCTGCTCTCGGTCACATCCGCACAGAAGAAGATAAATGGCCGGTTAGCCTTAACTATATGAAGATGGTATTTGTTCTTTCGGACATGCACTTAGATGTGGTACAAACATTTAATATTTGTTCTTAACCCATGTAATTAAACAATATACATTAATATACGTCATTAAAACATTATCTTTAATAATCTGCTGTTTTTCCATCCCCTACAAGACGGAAACTGTTAGTCCTGGAGAAAAAAAAAACAGGACCTTTTTTGGAGGTAATTTGATGAATTTTAATTTGGTACCAGATAAAATTTTCGCTAGAAGCCACGGTTTTCGAACTGGTCAAGAAGAACATAGAAAAGTGACCTTTAAACGCATTCCACCCCCCCCCCCCCCTCCCCCGAGCTTGCACCCTAACAGTCGGGATTTTTAGTATGTTACTATACTCCCTCCTTCCACTGTGAAAAGCTTTCGACTACACAGTTTTTTGCCCCTAATTTCCCTTCGTTGGCTGGACGATGACGAATTGGAACTGCGATTTAAATTGGTGAATTATTTGGGTCTAATTGTGCAACCAGTCACTTCTTTGGATTTGTGATACGATTTATTTTCTATATCATTAACTAGTTTTCGAGCAGCTGCAGGCTCATCATCAGATGGAGATGTTACAGTAACATTATCTGGACATGGTCCACAAGATACTGTGGTTGTGGTGCTGTCGAAAATAACGGAAATTTTGTTATTGGTAACGAAAAGTTTATGAAACTAAAAGGTTGTTACGTAAGTACCCAAAATGTAACAAACCATTTCATTTCATAAAGTTTTCGTTACCTGTAACCAAATATCTGCTATTTCCATTAGCACCTTGACCACAGCATCTAGCTGCATATGGTGCAGATAATGTTCCTGTAGCAACTACATGTGATGATGAGCCTGGATCGGCTCGCAAACTGGTTAATGATACATAAAATAAATCCTATCAAAAATCCAAAAAAAGCAATCGGT
This sequence comes from Schistocerca piceifrons, assembly GCF_021461385.2. NCBI lineage: Eukaryota > Metazoa > Arthropoda > Insecta > Orthoptera > Acrididae > Schistocerca > Schistocerca piceifrons. Next base: position 247,565,131 of record NC_060149.1, read on the forward strand.
TGCGTATTTATACCCAAATAAATCGCCAAGTTAATAATTAGCTAATAGTGACATCTCAATCTATTGTGCTGGATAAACTTCACCCAATCGCTTATCAAATAATACCAAGGATTAAATAATCAACGGAAAGGAAAGGAGCAAGGAAGAGACCTTACTAGGTATGGAGCAAGTCTCCGGAACATAGGTAGTATGTTATTAGGAGTCTGGAACCGTGCGACCGCTACGGTCGCCGGTTCGAATCCTGCCTCGGGCATGGATGTGTGTGATGTCCTTAGGTTAGTTAGGTTTAAGTAGTTCTAAGTTCTAGGGGACTGATGACCTTAGAAGTTAAGTCCCATAGTGCTCAGAGCCATTTTTTGTTTGTTTGTTATTAGGAATTCTTTGGGGTGCTTAAAGCAGAATCTCAATTTCGTGCCTCTGCTCATTTGCCGTTTTTCATTTCAAGCAGCAATTTTTTTCCTCCGGAGAGATGGAACGAGTGCTGGCTCATGTGCGCGTATCCGACGCAACGTGCGTCTGACAGCAGCAGCGGGCAGCTCTGACCAGCGTGACTCATGAAACCTGACACCGCTTGGCACTTCACAAGGCCATCGCACCTACTTTCGCGCTGATGTGCATTACGTAATACTCTGCACGGATCAAAAAGACTTCTGCGTTTTGACATTACGCGTGGCTGCATAGAACAAACGGAAGCTGACCTGCTGTCTAATGTGTAGATCTGATCACGCTTGTCCAGACGGTGTCACCATCAACGCCCTCCCATTTCCACGCGAAAACTACGTACGCGCTACTTCTGAAAGAAGGCGGGGATTAGGTTAGGAACACAGGTTGCTCTTCAGCTCGATCTGAAAGCGTTTACTACGAATTTTTATAGTTTTTAATTGCTCTTTCTAGATTACCCAGTAGGTGGCCGCTATGAATTACACTTGCATCTACATGTAACACACCGCTGGAAACGCCAGAAGTATTTACTATATCACTTCAACTGTCATAACATTACATACCATCACACGGAAATACAATAACTATGCAGGGTGATCCCGTGATGCTGTTATAATCTTTCAGGCAAGGTGGAGAAGGCTAAGTGTATCAGTCTGAGCTAAGGGACCCTGGTACGGAAACGACCTACTCGAAAATTAAAGCGAAAATTGTTCTGATACCTCCAACAACGGAATACATGTACCAGTACTGCTGATGATAAGATGGTAGGATAGACTATCCCGATGAGCACTTAGGTGTAGGGGTTGGGATAATAACTAACCTAACATACACTGAAGCGCCAAAGAAACTGGTACACCTGCCTAATATCGTATAGGACCCACGCGAGCACGCAGAAGTGCCGCAACACGACGTGGCATGGACTCGACTAATGTCTGAAGTAGTGCTGAGGGAATTGAAACCATGAACCTGCAACGTTGTCCATAAATCCGTGAGAGCACGAGTGCGTGGAAATCTCTTCTGAACAGCACGTTGCATGACATCCCAGATATGCTCAATAAGTTCATCTTTGGGGAGTTCGGTGGCCAGCGGAAGTGTTTAAACTCAGAAGAGTGTTCCTGGAGCCACTCTAGCAATTCTGGGCGGGTAGGGTGTCGCATTGTCCTGCTGGAATTGCCCAAGTCCGTCGGATGTACAATGGACATGAATGGATGCAGGTGATCAGATGGGATGATCGCATACGTGTCACCTATCACACTCGTATCTAGATGTATCAGGGGTCCCGTATCTCTCCAACTGCAAACGCCCCACACAATTACAGAGCCTCCACCAGGTTGAACAGTCCCCAGGTGACATGCAGGATCCATGAATTCATGAGGTAGTCTCCATGCCTGTACACGCTCGATACAATCTGAAACGAGACTCGTCCGTCCAGGCAACATGTTTCCAGTCATCAACAGTCCAATGTCGGTGTTGAAGGTGTAAGTAGGCTGTTTAGGTTTTTATGTTGGTAACGTCACCTAGCGCTCTGTATGAAAATCACCGGCTGTGCTGGTTTGCATTGTTGGAATTTGCTATTGTAATGTTGGGCAGTTGGCTGTTAACAGCGCGTAGCGTTGCGTAGTTGGAGGTGAGCCGCCAGCAGTGGTGGATGTGGGGAGAGAGAGATGGCGGAGTTTTGAGAGCGGATGATCTGGATGTGTGTCCATCGGAGAGAATAAATTTGTAAGACTGTATGTCATGAACTGATATATATATATATATATATATATATATATATATATATATATATATATATATATATATATATATAATGACTTTTGAACACTTTTAAGGTAAATACATTGTTTGTTCTCTATCAAAATCTTTCATTTGCTGACTATGCCTATCAGTAGTTAGTGCCTTCAGTAGTTAGAATCTTTCATTTAGCTGGCAGTAGTTGCGCTTGCTGTATTGCAGTAGTTCGAGTAACGAAGATTTTTGTGAGGTAATTGATTCATGAAAGTTATAGGTTATTATTAGTCAGGGCAATTCTTTTGTAGGGATTATTGAAAGTCAGACTGCGTTGCGCTAAAAATATTGTGTCAGTTTAGTGTTGATCAGAATAGGTTCAAATGGCTCTGAGCACTATGGGACTTAACATCCTAGGTCATCAGTCCCCTAGAACTTAGAACTACTTAAACCTAGCTAACCTAAGGACATCACACAACACCCAGTCATCACGAGGCAGAGAAAATCGCTGACCCAGGCGGGAATCGAACCCGGGAACTCGGGCGTGGGAAGCGAGAACGCTACCGCACGACCACGAGATGCGGGCTCAGAATAGGTAAAGAGCGAAATGTCTGAGTACGTTCAGTTCTGCTCAGCTGTTTGAAAAGCAAATAACGTAAGGGGTTTACCAGCGCAATCATTCATTAATTTTTCTAAGGGGACGTTCCAACGGGCCCAGGCCAGGGGTAAAGCTTTATGTCGTGCAGTCATCAAGGGTACACGAGTGGGCCTTCGGCTGCGGTCATCAAGGGTACACGAGTGGGCCTTCGGCTGCGAAAGCCCATATCGATGATGTTTTGTTGAATGGTTGGCACGCTGACACTTGTTGACGGCCCAGTATTGAAATCTGCAGCAATTTGCGGAAGGATTGCACTTCTGTGACGCTGAACGATTCTCTTCAGTCATCGTTGTGCCGTTCTTGCAAGATCTTTTCCGGCCGCAGCGATGTTGGAGATTTGATATTTTATCGGGTTCCTGATATTCACGGTACACTGGGGAAATGGTCGTACAGGAAAGTCTCCACTTCATCGCTGTGTTGGTTGGTTGGTTTGGAGAATGAGACCAGACAGCGTGGTCATCGGTCTCATCGGATTAGGGAAGGATGGGGAAGGAAGTCGGCCGTGCCCTTTCAGAGGAACCATCCCGGCATTTGCCTGGACTGATTTAGGGAAATCACGGAAAACCTAAATCAGGATGGCCGGACGCGGGATTGAACCGTCGTCCTACCGAATGCGAGTCCAGTGTCTAACCACTGCGCCACCTCGCTCGGTAATCGCTGTGTCCCATCGCTCTTGCGCCGACTATAACAGCACGTTGAAACTCACTTAAATCTTGATAAGCTGCCATTGTATCAGCAGTAACCGATCTAACAACTGCGGCAAACACCTGTTGTCTTATAGAGGCATTGCCGACAGCAGCGCCGTATTCTGACTGTTTACATATATCTGTATTCGAATACACATGCCTGTACCAGTTTCTTTGGCGCTTCAGTGTGCTGGCGTACTATGTACTGACATGACCAATACCGGTGTACAACGTCTGTACTTTGGTAGATAGCAGTCTGTGCTCAAAAGGTGCAGTACTAAAGTCAATCAGCCCAGTGACGGAACTTGCAGACAAGATTTTCGTGTATGGGCAAGCAACTGGAAGCTGTGGGGCGGCGGTTGAGTTTGTAAAAGAAATCAAATTAATTGCTGGATAAACGCTTGCGTGTTGAATCAGTTTCTAGCTTTTAGAATGTTGTTATTGCTGTCTTTTGCCGTTCTCAACACTGGCTCTCTATTTACTCCGTGACCCCCAGAAAGTGATTTAATAAAACTTGGAGCCAGTAAATAGATATCCTAGTGCCCACTTTACCTGAGAATGTTCTTATAGCTGCAGCTTATAGCTCTGAGGAATTAGGAGATTGTCCGGGATTTCTAATCAAAAACGGTTTTCCAAAATAGTTGAGTATATTCTGAAATTCACTAATAAAAACCACAAGTATCCCTACAACCTAACTAACAGAACTGTTCAGAGTCTAATGCGCTGATGCAACTATAAATGTCCGAATCAAATGTTAAAAAAGAATGCTCGCCATAATTTGATGAAAATACTTCATCAAACGCCACGCTAAATTTTTGGTAGAATGTCTGTCCCGCGACGGCACGTGAAAATACGACAATACGCAAACTGAAGCTAGTTAATGAAAATCATTCCAGAATTAACACTTCACATAAAATGTCTTCATGGTTCCGCGTATCTCTAGTAACTTAATACGGCACCCGAGGCTGTTTGTAGCAGATACACTGATGCGACGCGACTACCGACACAGATGGCGTGTCATTCAGCGTCTTGAGAGAACTGGGGCCTTGCTTCCTCGCGCAGTGTTCTTATATATAAAGCCGCGGTGCGGACGGCTGAGGGATCGCCTGATCAAATCCGCTCTCCCGACTAGCCGCTGGGCTAGTAACGCACTACTTCAAGATACATAATAATTTATAGCTTCTTTGGCTGATGGCCGAAGAAGCTCTTAATTTAAACGTGCATTCAGCACGCAGGTAAGTATTGATAATAAAATTTTGACGTGGCTAAGTTAAATACTTTGAGCGAGAGAATTAATTAAATTACACTGCACGTAGCAGATGAGCTCTGAACTGCCCCTTTTGAGATCCGCTATCGCTATAATTTTATAGGTATTAAAAAGAAACTTTACACATCTTCATAATCATAGCGGACCTCCAACCTATTTAAATCTAAACATCCTAGCCTTATTTACTAGCCTACTTAATCTATCTTGCTTCCTTCAGTTTTGAGACAAAAACCAGAAAATCATGAATTTCCACTAAAGTCTTAATATGTGAAATCCAAAGTACTGTTTTTATTAAATCATTATGAAAAATGAATCTAAATATAAATTTTGAAGTCTCTAGCTCTTTTCTGTTGCGCCAATGATTTTTCCAGAAAAACGTCCAAATCTCGGAAATGGCTGAAGTTATCGAACTGATATTTAACACACATTAATTTAGTATTATTTCTGACATGCTAGAAAAGTTTTAGTTCATTTGCTTGATTTTTAAGATATTGCGCAACATTTATGACGTCAGAGCTAGTTACAGCAGACTGGCTGGCACACAATGGAAACTGATGTGAATTTACTACAGCGTGAGTAGGCTGCTTCCCTACATCACCCTCTACTTAAATTTTTTTTTGTTTATGAATGTTAATGAATGAAAAAAAATTTAATTACGAAAAGGGAAGCAAGAGTACAGTTTAACTCCCTATGAAAATCAAAATTGAAATATAAACCTGTAGAAACATTAAAGAAAACTTATTACCTGCATTAATTATTTAAATTGTAGGCATGTTCACTGCCTTTTTAAACAATGTCATTACTCAAATTTTTAAGCAAAGTCAACGAAAGATTTTGACATACATATTGCCTTAGACAAACAAACACATACAAATTGAAAAATTATGAAAATTTTAGATCCATTAAATACATTAAATACATCTTTACATACACAAATTCAAAGAAAATAACATGACACATAAACAGATGATTATCTCTTAGCAGTCTTTTCTAAACCTGAAAGAAAAGTTCACAAATAATTTTTACACACGTGGTTGTAGCCGCTTTGGCTGGCGTCCTACACTTCCATTCACAAGGGTAGAGGAGGGGAAGTTGCTATGGTGTGCGTCCTTCACGTTCTCTCTAAATTACATGGGGGAAAGTGGAGGGGTCACTGTGAGTTGTGTCCAAGTCACTCCACGCTTTCTCGCAGCTACCAGGCTGCCATTATCTGGTTTGTCCTGTAGAACAAACAAAAAGAGTGCCTCAGACTCTGTTCACTTAACATCTAAGGGTGGGTCACAATGAAATGGGGATATATACATTTTCTCTTCCAATATGTTACTGGAACAAAGTTAACAGAACTTTTTCAGTATTACTCTCGCGGTTACTTAACTGTCATAAAATCGTTAAACAAATGGCTCAAAACGCCTTTAGTCATGTACTAGAGAAAATCTATGCTCAAGGCATATAATCATAAATCCTATTTAATCTGAATTTATTAGTTCTGGGCCGGAACACTGAACCAATGCTCGGTACATTCCTGACAAATCTGCATCTTAATTACTTAACTGACTCATCTTTGATTACCTTATTCTTAGAGATAGTATGAGTATGATTAGTGGTTGTTATCTCAGTTTCTTTGTACATGTGAGTAACTTTTGGTAATAGTACAGTTGTGAGTGTTCAAAACACACTACGTTTAGTTGACTACAAAATCCACTTATTGGTCCTCTGCTGTTGCCAGTTCCACATCTGCAATTAGGTACTTACTTACTTTGAAGTGTATTTATGCTGAGCTAAAATAATGTTTTACGTCTGTCAGTAGGTTATTTATTCATTTTGCTAGTGTATGTACTTATTTAATACTCACTCTATTAATATTTAAAGCATAGGAAAGCACATTTATTTCATATCTTTAGTGTATTGCAGCTGATCAGTTTGCTCACGTGGCAATCCATTTCCACTCAATCGGACGCTGAAACCACAGGTAGTCTCTCTCAGATCTACCACTAAACTGCATCAAATAATTATGGACGAGCGTAATGCTAAATTCCTTAAACCTATAGGACACCATGAGCTGCTCTGTCTCATCTAACATAAGGGTACCTATGGTCGCATTCACGCCTCCAACTCATAACCTCAATACGTGTAGGTGTATCCTGTCACACACTACACCAAAATAATGGCCAGCTCCAACCTTATAAATACTTCAGGGACGTGTCCTTCACGTCTCAACCACAAACACTGCTCAATTCTATTACACTGCCTTTCCTTGCTACACCAGGTGAGTTTAATCTTACAACTTATCTGCATTTTTTTCCTAACACTAAGCAATCTCTTTTACTATTTCTTAGTTAGCTCTAATGCATACACTAGGTTTCACTACCACTTCAGATCCTGCTTGTACATGAATTCATATATCTTTTTAAATTACTGTTGGTGGACCATCAATAAAACAACACTTTGTAGTTACTATATTACCAGGGTACTATACATAATTGTTACTTAAATACATTTGTATCTTCATTACGTCATACTTCTCTATTGTTTGTCACTATTAGGTTTGTCACATTAGGTATTTTTCTTCACTAATCGGTAGATAGAATGGTTACATAATTCATGGCTTGATAGCCAGACAGAAAATTTTCATGTCTGGAAAGAAAAGGTCGAAATTTTTGAGGACAGGAAAGAGGAAGAATGAGTGAGACCTGAAAGGGAAAGAAGATCTCACACAGCTGGGACTGCACAGCTGCCACACTGTGTAGAGGTTACAGAACAACCTCCTCCCTACAGCATTCATTGGTTTAATGCTGTATTGATCACCATAACAGAAAATTTAATGTATGAAAGAAAAGGTCGAAATTTTTGTAGATAGGAAAGATGAAGAATGAGTGAGACCTGAAATGGAAAGAAGATCTCACACAGCTGGGACTGCACAGCTGCCACACTGTGTAGAGGTTACAGTACAACCTCCTCCCTACAGCATTCATTGGTTTAATGCGGTCTTGATAGTCATAACGGAAAATTTTAGTGTTTGGAAAGAAAAGGTCGAAAATTTTAATGGATAGGAAAGAGGAAGAATGAGTGAGACCTGAAAGGGAAAGAAGATCTCACCCAGCTGGGACTGCACAGCTGCCACACTGTGTAGAGGTTACAAGAACAACCTCCTCCCTACAGCATTCATTCACTACCTATGAATTTCTTTAGGTCAATCACGTTCCTGAGACCTAATAGCTTCTTACTTTTTGGGTACTCCAGCCTATATGCATTGGCATGTGGCTTTCCTATTCTCCTGAAAGGTCCTTGGTATACGAACATAAATTTTTTTGTTTCTGCATTTACTTTCTTTGATTTTTCTTTGGTTTTGACAAGGACTAATTGACCTATTTCAAAGCTAGTAGGTACAGCTATTGCGTCATGACGCTTCTTCCTTTCCAACGCTCTTTTTCTCATATTAGCCCTAGCCTTTAGTTTCTTCTCGTCTGTGGATATTTGCGTTAGAATAGGGAATTCTACCATATCTGCAATCACATTGTGCGGTTCTTGGCCAAACATCAATTCGCAAGGTGCAAAACCAGTTGCATCATGTCTTAAGTTGTTAATTACATTCTCAAAATACTTAATGTGCTCTGCCCAACTTGAGTGTTTCCGAGCACAATAAGTTCTGCAAAGCCTATTCAATTCCCTCATAATACGTTCACTCATATTTCCTTGGGGGAAATACGCAGATATTTTCAGATGTTTCACGCCGGCCTTATCTAGACATTCCTTAAATCTATCAGAAGTAAATTGAGGTCCATTGTCTGACAGCAAATTCTTCGGAACGCCAACGTTCACGAAGAAATCTTTTTCCAACTTTTCAACCAATGTTTTTGCATTTGCTCTTTTAATTGGGTATAGTTTAACATATTTACTGAATCCATCCACAACAACAAAAACATGGGTACAACCACCTCTCGAAACAGGAAGAGGTCCAAACAAATCACAAGCCAGTAATTCTAGGGTTTCAGTTGGCTCTACTGGATGCATATCCCCTTGTATTCTGGTGTTGGCAGCACGGACTTTCTGGCACACTACACACGATGTTAGACGCTTGGCCACACGGCGGTACATGTTGTCAAACACAACCTTCTCTTGTAATTTTGCAATGCACTTCTTTGCACCGTAGTGCCCATACCTCAGGTGTACATAGTCAATTAGTAAGTCTACATGTTGTGAGGGAAAGCACAGCTTCCACTCAGAAACACCTACCTTTTTCCTCCTAAACAGAATACCTTTATGCAAACAATAGTATTGCGAAACCTTAGGATAGCTCGCATTTCCTAAATAGCCCTTCACTAATTTCAGTTGGTCATCTGCATTCTGCTCACGTCTCAAGTTCTTAATCACCCTCTTTAATGCACTTTCTTCCTTTACTTCGTGCAATGCAAACATTCGAATTTCATTTGGGTCTGTTGCTGTAATTCCTGCGTCATCACAGAGCTCCGCACTCCTAGATAACCCATCAGCTACTAGATTGTCTTTCCCTTGAATATATTTAACCTCAAGGTCAAACTGCTGGAGATACAATGACCATCTTATCAAACGAGCATTCCTCAATTTACAGGTCTTTAAAAAGGTCAATGCCTTATGGTCACTGTAAACTATTATCTTGTGACCTAATAGATACTGCTCAAACTTCTGTACCCCAAATACAATTGCTAATGCTTCCAGTTCTGAGATGCCGTAATTTCTCTCTGCTGCCTGTAAAGATCGACTGGCGAAAGCTATAGTCTTGTGCACTTCTTGTTCGTTCTCTATTTCTACTTGGAATATCTCCACAGCTATACCATAGCCACTAGCATCAACAGACATACAGAAAGGTTTTTCAAAGTCAGGATGATGCAAAATTGGACTATTAATTAACGATTGTTTAAGCACCTCAAACGCCTGTTGACATTCTGCTGTCCAAACCCAAGGGGTATTCTTTTTCAGCAGGAGGTGAAGACAGGGAGCATTAAAAGCCTGATCACTAACAAAACGCCTATAGAAGCCGAAAAGACCGAACATTGATCTCAACTGCTTCTTGTTTCTGGGAGCCTCAAATTTTTCAATTACTGCTAGCTTGCCTGGGTCAGGCAGAATACCTTTTCCACTTATCCTATATCCCAAGAAACCTATTTCCTCTTTAACGCACTCTGTCTTTTCAATCTTTAGTTTCATGCCACCTTTCTCAATAGCCTCTAACACTTCCTCTAATAAAGCTATGTGTTCTTCCCAGGTAGGAGTTGCTATTAGCAGATCATCTACGTAAACTGTTATTTTATTGCTTAAAGCAGGTCCTAAAACATGGCACATCACACGTACGAAGGCACAAACAGAGATATTAAGTCCGAAAGGTACCACACGGTATTGGTAACAAACTCCTTCGTACAAGAAAGCTGTGTACTTCCTTGAACTTTCCGCCAGTGGCAAATTCCAATACCCACACGTGATGTCCATAGACGTTAAGAATTTTACTCCCCGGAATTTTTGCAGTAACTCGTCCATGTTCTGCGGTCTATCACTTTCCCTAACCACTATTTCATTCAACCAACGAGCGTCCAAGACCAATCTGACACTCCCGTCTCTTTTTGGTACAACAACAAGAGGATTATTGTATTCACTGACCGCTTTCTCAATCACACCCCACTCCAGCATTCTCTGTATCTCCTTTCGAACCGCCTCCTTCCTTGCTACATGTATTTGGTATGGCTTCCTGAAAAACACTTGGCCGGGTTTCACTTGTAATTGACATTCATAACCCTTGACTATGCCAGGTCGATCCGAAAATACCTTATGATGCCTTTTTAGAACCTGTCTCAGTTCTTCCTTTTGATTGTCTGAAATCCTATCGATTTCCTGCAATTTAGCTTCTATTTTGTCTAAAATAATTGCTTCTTCTTCTTCTTCTTCTGTGTTCAGCTTATTGTCATTACGATTAACACCTTCGTCCCAATATCTCCTGTTTTTCAGAACTCGTATAGGCAGCTCCCAAGTTTCATGATCAGTTACTACATGTTTATCACTAAAAGGGACTGTAATTACTCCGGTTATTGGCAAGACCATTTTTAACTGGCTTCTTTCAAAGTCAACAACACTCTGATATTTTGACAAGAAATCTATGCCAATTAAAACCTCAATACTGAGATTATTTACAATTAAACATGGATGATCAATTAAATTACCATTAATGTTAAAGGGTAGTAAAGCTTCTTGCTTTACCGTTTTTGAAACCTTGCCAGTAGCACCAATTATTCTTAGTCCTGATACCCTCATTACTGTAAGCTTATCTTTACCAGGTAATGCATCAAAGAAGGACTGAGATATTGCACTCACCTCACTTCCACTGTCTAAGAGACAACGTACATTGATACCCAACATATTCACTATTATTATAGGGTGGCTTATTCTAGGTTGTACAGGTGGTTCCTCACATTCATCTAGTAGTTCCTTTTGGATTTGTCTCCAACTAAAGTGATCGACATCTGTCTTCATTACATTTAGGTCACAGTGTGTAGGGGTTTCCTGAATTACATTTTCAGCTGCCTTTTCCAGTCGGTCTATTAATTTTAAATCGAAATACCGCACGACTTCATTACATTTAGTTTGCTGAACATAACCCAAATTACTGTAGTCTGAGCGATTCTGCGCCTCCAGACCGGGCATAACATTAGTTGCAGCTAAACCACTTTCACCATTATCGTCGGTTTCCTTCTCAAGTGACAACTGGTCACAGCTACTGGGTTCATCGACCCCAAACAGCCTACCCTCTACATTCCCACTTATCTCCTGTCCTAAATCTATTAGTACATTATCAACATCCTGCACAGGCACTTTAGATAAGAGCACATCATCCTCATCGTAAATATAAGCATGAATTTCTTCTGCTTCTTCACCTGTCAATTCAGTATTTTGTAGCTCATCCCTACTGTTACACTGCTGCGCCTTCTCTTTCTCTTCCCACTTAGAAAGCGTCTCTAACACGGTATCTATCAAATACTGTGAGTGATCTAATATTTCTGTTGTATCCTTAGGTGCTACCGACTCTTCATCCACATGTTCGGTTTGAGTATTCTGATCTGTCTTACCAATTCTCTTAACTACTGGCATAGGAAAAGTAACCGCCTGGTGAGCGCCAGTGTCCTCATAGACGGGAACTAGTTTTCCTGCCTCGGCATACTACTGTTTCCTTTAGTTTCATTATAGTTAGCTGGCATAGCCTTACTTTCCGTACTGTTGTTTACATGCATATTTCTGTTTGGAACAAAATTATTATCCCTTGGATGCCATTGTTGGTTCTGATAATTATTTCCCCAATTCCTATCTCTCTTAGGATGGCGAACACCTACTGTTCTGATGTTTACATTGCCATTTTGATCGTTCCTAAAATTACTACCATTATTATTAGCATTTCTATTATTACGTGCTTGCTCCTCATTGGCAGCAACACGTTCTACACGTTCCAAGTACTCAATGAAACGATCCAGATTGTCTCTAGGGGCTGATATAATTCTAGTTTGCCAGTACCCTGGCAGTTTAGCTTCCAGACCTAGTATAATCATTTCTGGTTTTAGCTTTTCCGCCAAATGTGACAAACGTGAAATCCATGACCTAGCAAACTCTTTAATTGATTCCTTGCCTGCATTGAAGCGTTTTCCACTCCAAAATTCTCTCAACACTTCATTTTGCTTATTGCTAGACCAATACTCATTAATGAAAGCTGTTTTAAACTCCGCTAATGTTTTACACTTCAACATAACATCAGCTGACCAACGCATGGCATCACCTGCTAAATGGCTTCTAACAAACGAGATTTTCTCTCGTTCAGACCAAGTTGGTGGAATCACATCTTCAAAATCGTTCCAGAAATCTAGCGGGTGGATATTTTTATCTGGATCGAACCGCAAGAACTGCCGACACCCGATAAAAGCGGCGTTTGCAGCTACAACTTGTTGTATACTACCATTACCAGAAGTTACTAAAGCTACTTTACTTTCAATGTTAGCAATGTTAGTACTGATATTTTCTACTTTCATTTCAACATTATCTACTCTTTGCACAATATGAGTAGTGTCAGTTTTGATTGCTTCTACTTCTGCTTGACATATGTTTACTTTTATATTAACATCTTTAAATCTATCTGAGCACAGTTCAGATTCCGCTTCGATCTTTTCTGTTAACTTGTGCTCCAGCTTCGCATCTTCCATTTGGAAGTCTTTGCGAACCTCAGCAACTTCGGATTTAACTGTTTTATACATTTCAGAAAGCTGTTGAACAACCTTTTTCTTAATATCCTCATGATTGCAATCAATTTTATAATTCAAACTGTCCAGATCCTCTTTCAACTTATTGCAACCAGCCTTGAAGGTATCGTCCATTACCTCCAATCGTTTATTAAAATTAGTTTGACTAGCCACAATCCTGTTATTTACCTCAATTATATTAGATTTTAATTCATCATTACTGCTTTTGACCTGTTCACTTATCTCAGACTTTAACTCAGCTGTCATTTGTGCATTACTGGCAGCTATTGCTTGTAATATAACATTTAGATCAACAGCCCCAGCATCTTTGGGTTGCTCACTGGCGGGTTTTTTTATCACACTCAGGTGACATAAAACTAGCTCCAATACCCGAATCATCAAACCCAAATGAAACTTCTGATTGATTAGTCATATCTAACTGCTCCTTCTTAAATTCTACCATCTCTGATGACTGTTTCATTTTTAATTCATCAGAGAAACTATCATCCAATAAATTTACAATTTCTACTTTCCGCTTTACTACAGGGGTCTCTATTATTGAATCATTGCCCCTTCGCACACTACTGTCAGGAGACAATACTTCATGTTTCACCTTAACATTACTACTTTCATGCATATTTACACTTGAACCGTTGTCTGTATTTACAGTTCCCTCAACAGACATAGGTTCTGATTTAAGTTTAACCTCAGCTTCTTTTGACGGTTCCATCGCTGACAGTCTTTTAGAGCAGGTTAGTAAAATTTTTAACAGCTTTTCACTTAACTTAGTTCCTTCTGCACGACGTATAGCGTTGCCGGCGCGGCGTACCAGGATTCCTGATGCGACGTGGCACGTTGAGCTGCGGACGGCTCTCCGACGGCTGTTGTGTGTTTGCGTGGCCCGCAATTGCAGGCTCTGCGCCGGCTGCTCCAGGGGACGACTGCGGTGCGGCGAGACTGGCTTCTCGCGATGCCGGCAGCACCGCTAGACTCAGTGCCAGCTCCGTCAATCCAGATGCGTTGTTAATCCAATTGCGTCGTCCACATGCACACGTAACACATTCACTGTTTTATACTCAGTTGCGTGTCGCATTTCACTCGCGAATCCGAATAGTTAAAAATCACTTTCACTTAGTTGATTTCCCGGCCGATGCACCATATGTGGGGCGGCGGTTGAGTAAGTTTGTAAAAATAATTGTAGACTGTAGAAACATTTCCCGGCCGATGCACCATATGTGGGGCGGCGGTTGAGTTTGTAAAAGAAATCAAATTAATTGCTGGATAAACGCTTGCGTGTTGAATCAGTTTCTAGCTTTTAGAATGTTGTTATTGCTGTCTTTTGCCGTTCTCAACACTGGCTCTCTATTTACTCCGTGACCCCCAGAAAGTGATTTAATAAAACTTGGAGCCAGTAAATAGATATCCTAGTGCCCACTTTACCTGAGAATGTTCTTATAGCTGCAGCTTATAGCTCTGAGGAATTAGGAGATTGTCCGGGATTTCTAATCAAAAACGGTTTTCCAAAATAGTTGAGTATATTCTGAAATTCACTAATAAAAACCACAAGTATCCCTACAACCTAACTAACAGAACTGTTCAGAGTCTAATGCGCTGATGCAACTATAAATGTCCGAATCAAATGTTAAAAAAGAATGCTCGCCATAATTTGATGAAAATACTTCATCAAACGCCACGCTAAATTTTTGGTAGAATGTCTGTCCCGCGACGGCACGTGAAAATACGACAATACGCAAACTGAAGCTAGTTAATGAAAATCATTCCAGAATTAACACTTCACATAAAATGTCTTCATGGTTCCGCGTATCTCTAGTAACTTAATACGGCACCCGAGGCTGTTTGTAGCAGATACACTGATGCGACGCGACTACCGACACAGATGGCGTGTCATTCAGCGTCTTGAGAGAACTGGGGCCTTGCTTCCTCGCGCAGTGTTCTTATATATAAAGCCGCGGTGCGGACGGCTGAGGGATCGCCTGATCAAATCCGCTCTCCCGACTAGCCGCTGGGCTAGTAACGCACTACTTCAAGATACATAATAATTTATAGCTTCTTTGGCTGATGGCCGAAGAAGCTCTTAATTTAAACGTGCATTCAGCACGCAGGTAAGTATTGATAATAAAATTTTGACGTGGCTAAGTTAAATACTTTGAGCGAGAGAATTAATTAAATTACACTGCACGTAGCAGATGAGCTCTGAACTGCCCCTTTTGAGATCCGCTATCGCTATAATTTTATAGGTATTAAAAAGAAACTTTACACATCTTCATAATCATAGCGGACCTCCAACCTATTTAAATCTAAACATCCTAGCCTTATTTACTAGCCTACTTAATCTATCTTGCTTCCTTCAGTTTTGAGACAAAAACCAGAAAATCATGAATTTCCACTAAAGTCTTAATATGTGAAATCCAAAGTACTGTTTTTATTAAATCATTATGAAAAATGAATCTAAATATAAATTTTGAAGTCTCTAGCTCTTTTCTGTTGCGCCAATGATTTTTCCAGAAAAACGTCCAAATCTCGGAAATGGCTGAAGTTATCGAACTGATATTTAACACACATTAATTTAGTATTATTTCTGACATGCTAGAAAAGTTTTAGTTCATTTGCTTGATTTTTAAGATATTGCGCAACATTTATGACGTCAGAGCTAGTTACAGCAGACTGGCTGGCACACAATGGAAACTGATGTGAATTTACTACAGCGTGAGTAGGCTGCTTCCCTACAAAGCAGTAGAGAAGCGGAAAGGTTATACGGGACAAAATATCCGCACAGAAGACACCAGACTCTCACTGACTTTTCCAAGACTGTTCTGACGATTAAGTGAAACAGGGCAGTTGGTACCACAGTACGACGACCCAGGAGGACGACGAACTACACGGACTCCCGACTTAGAAGATGCAGTGCTCGCCCGAGTGGGTGAGGCGCCTGCATTCAGTACTCGAGCAGTTTCACGTAAATTGAATGTTTTTCACAGTACTGTGTGGCGAGTATTAGGGGAAATACAGCTACACGCCTACCATCCACAGAAAGTGCGTGCATTGACTCCTGCTGACTTCGGACTTCGTGTAGTGTTCAGCTAACGGTTCTTGCAGCGCCTTACGATCGATCCTGGCTCTCTTGGGTACTTACTTTTCACAGATGAACCCTGTTAAAAGCTCTAGTGTATACAGTATTCATCACAGTCATGCTAGCCGGCCAGAGTGGCCGTGCGGTTCTAGGCGCTACAGTCTGGAACCGCGTGACCGCTACTGTCGCAGGTTCGAATCCTGCCTCGGGCATGGATGTGTGTGATGTCCTTAGGTTAGTTAGGTTTAAGTAGTTCTAAGTTCTAGGGGACTGATGACCACAGCAGTTAAGTCCCATAGTGCTCAGAGCCATTTGAACAGTCATGCTAACCAGGTTCATGGACCATAACCCACTTGTTATTCGCTTATTGCCTACTAGGATGCAATACTAGCTTATATGTTGTTGATCACGTGATCATGACGTCTATTCTGGTTATGACTCCTACAATTAGAATACATAAGAGTTATATTTTTACTCGATGTGTATATGTTGTGGAAAACTGTAGGTTTAATGGATTATTCGGTAATGGCAGGATGCAACGAGATACTTTGATATTCTACATTAAAAAAGACAATAGGACATATAATAGTTTGTAAAACTATGCACTATATGTCTGTAGTTTAAACGTGGAAATCTACGTCACGAAACAGCGATACTGGCAACTGTTTTGTAGACGCTCTGATGGCAGGTACTTTGCTAGATGACTGAAATCATTTCGTATGCCCCGTTACTTCCTAAAGAACCAAGACAGATAAACATGCTTTATTATGCTCTTGCTGCTATAGCTGTCAGAAACATAATCTTCTCAGATGTGTTACGGTTCCACTACGCAGCGCTAATGTCAGTATGGTGCTGCAAATAAATACCTACGATTACGAGTTGATCTAAAATTATTTATCACAGGCACAATATGTTAAGCATTTTCGTGGTGTATTATGGCAAAATATATTGAATTTACTCGTCAGTCTGAAACACTTACCAGATTAAAAGATGTGGGCTCTATTTTATTTTCATTCCAGTGTTTACATATGTGCATTTCCGAACAAATACTAAACATACACTTGCACACAAATTCATAGTCTTTTTTTAATGCTTGTCCGATCCCTAGGTCGCTTGTAAGAGGATCACGAGATCATCACGTGTCTTCCTAATCTTTTTTTAGGAAACACACACACACACACACACACACACACACACACACACACACACACACACACACACATACACACACATATTCTGTTTGGTACCATATGCCACCTACAAACAATCAGGGCTACAGAGGGGGGAGAGCGCCTACTTGTATGACTCCTAATTTCTCTTATCTTATGTTGGCTGCGAATGTCGGTTCTCATTAGTGTTTCTTCACGAAAAGAACTTGTTGACTGAACCTACCGGCAACAAGTCCAGCACTACATTATTGAGTTTAAGAGAAGTCTTCTACTTAGTAAGAGGTGTGTCACAGCATATCCGCAAGCAACAAGAGATTCACTGCTTTGAAATGTGGCCAGCAACCTTATAAATCACATGAGTTTCTCATAACTCTTTTTTCTTCTTCTTACGAAGCAGTGCGTGGGCCTGTCTTGTGAGATACCGATCCTAATTTAGTACTGCATACATAGCCAAAACGCATATCGAAAGGTGCCAACACGGTGGTAAACGTGACACAAACTACATATTTGTCTCACAACGTTTTTTCTCAGTACAATCGACTTAATGAATTCTCGCTGTGCTGGTAAAATCTGCTACCGTTAGTAGTATGCCATTAGTGGATTTATTCTAAGTATTTGAAAAGATATATAGTAAGAATTTTTTCTTAAATCGCTTTTATTCATACAGGGTCCACTGGCAGTTTCGCGCTTTCGACAGGTGACACGCTGGTAGCCTTATCGCCCGCTTCCTACGATCAGAGATGCCGTCACTAGCGCGGGGGCGGTGCTCCACTTCTGTTTCTTTAACAGTCGCAGAAGAGCCACTGGACAATGCTATGGAGATACGTGTGCAGTGGGGCAAGAAATTCTGGACCATTAACTAAACGGGCACACAGGTCGGTGATTCCTCCCCTCCCGTCCCCCCTTTCCATTTATCAGTTTGCGTAGTACGTTTTTGTTCGATTGTGTCCGCACTTTGAGGCTGTTATGGTTCTTACCCGGCGTTAGCCGTATAACTTACATGAGGAGTGCTGTTCTGACGACACGTCTGAAACATCTGGAGGTGTGAGAACCGAGAATAAATGGCGGTGATTCTACTGTTATCAGAAACGCACCGCCCTTTCTTTTCAGCAGTCATTTGCTGCACTGTGGCCATTAATCAGTCTCATTTCTGAGTGGCGAGGACATATACACTTCGGATTATTTGTCTTTTTATTCTGCGTGGGAGTCCTGGCCGACCTCGTCCATCGTCAATAATATTGCAGAGTTTATCTGTACAAATATCGTGTCGTGGCAGGTTAGTAGTAATGCCTTGGCTTTCCACTGTTAAAGTGCCCGTATATATGCAATTTCACTCATTATTAATGCACAGATAAGTTTCCGCAGTACTGTTTTTTTTTTTTAATTACTGCCGTGTGCTGGCTGTCCAGCGTGTGTCTTGGAATTCTATGGATTAGTCGAAATGACGTTAATAGCAGCGATGGCTATACTCGGATTTTCCTGTAGTTAATATACGAGACCTAACAGTAATGTCACATGTAATATTGCAGGGTTTATTTTGTTTAGGTATCGTAATTATAATTACGTGTCTTCATTCCACCTGGGAGTGCTGTTTGGTTGAGCATGGGATCACCCACACATAAGCGCTAGTTTTAAAAGTATGATGGTCTGCGGAAGAGGGGGAGCTTGTTTCTTATTAGTCCAGTGAGGAAAGGGGGGGGGGGACTGCTTGGCGCTTCAGCTATTAGCAATGTTTATCCACGAAGTCATCCACAGATTTCCACTGGTGTGTGTGTGTGTGTGTGTGTGTGTGTGTGTGTGTGTGTGTGTGTGTTGTATGTGTAGTAGTAATAGTAGTAGTAGAGCTAAAACAACGGCACAAGCAAATGTGGCCGGCGGACCACTTACAAAAAACACAGGTGAGCCAGTCACCCTGCTAACACATCAAGACCATCTCCCAAAAATCTTGGGACAATTCACAAAACTTTAAAACTCTGACCATACTCGTTGTGAAGTTACTTAAAATAGATGGCAGGTCTGTCGGAAAATCTGTCGCTACCACCTGGTCTGAAAATAAAACGCTGTCTAATAAAATGTGGCATACAGTGATCTGTACGCCACAAGCACAATACACTGGTGGTCCTCTCACCGGAGGAAGAAGCCATGGCCAATGCGAAGACGAGTAAGGAGGACCCCGTCCCGTCGACGTGGCCGGAAGGAGGTACAACATGGCCGCGTCGTGGTCTTTACTAGACGGAGCTTATTGTCTGTCACTTCCAGTCACTGATCTTCAAGACTCTGCATCTCAACAGCGAGACGACTGCATGCAGGGCGATGGCGCACCTAACAAACTGAGAATTACGACATGCATCCTTGGCTGCTACATCTGCCCTTTCATTCCCCGTGATACCCACACGCCCTGGTACCCTGTGGAAAGACGCCTTCTTCCCCAGCCGTTGTAGTTGGAGGAGGGCGTTCCGAATATTCTGGGCTACTCTTTCTGCTGGGTACAAGCGTTGTAGAGAGTGAAGGGCACTCAGTGAATCGGAACAGACAAATAATTTGGTACTTGAATCACGTCTCATCTGCTCCAGTGCCCGCAATATTGCATATAATTCTGCGACGAAGACAGTTAAGTCTTGAGGCAGTCGGACATTGAGGACACAATTGGAGCAAACAATAGAGCCCCCTAAGGAGTCCCTCTGTTTTGACCCATTCGTGGATTTGGATCTGAACCTGCTCCATACCAACTCACTCCAGCACATGCTGCACGCGAATCCCAAATGGCCTTCTTGCTCGTGGACGATTGGAGAAAAGGCGTTCCAGAGGCGGACGAGCAACAGTATGGTATGTAGGTGATTTCGGAGCTGTGAGGAATCATCTTTCCGCTGATGAGCGCGTACGCGTCTGTGAGTTACGACTGGTTCGCTTTGATGGGATGTCCCATCCATGAATGACTCATTTTGTTACAGTGCCTTTTGAGCCAGCCAGTAGGTCGGAGATGATTACGCATACACTGCACAAATTTCTTAGTCATTACTGGGTTGCCGGCCGCTGGTGGCCGAGCGGTTCTGGCGCTACGGTCGCAGGTTCGAATCCTGCCTCGGGCATGGATGTGTGTGTTGTCCTTAGGTTAGTTAGGTTTAAGTAGTTCTAAGTTCTAGGGGACTTATGACCTCAGCAGTTGAGTCCCATAGTGCTCAGAGCCATTTGAGCCATTGCTGGGTTGAATCAGTGTTCGCAGCTATACACCACACGTCAGAGTTCGACGGTTCGACGGGTAGACTTCTCTGCAGGTGACATACTTTTCGCTTGGGTGATTGCAGATACTGGTCAGCTGTGTCTCCTGGTGCGTATTTCTTGTAGTGCTGTGCTCTTTCTTATACACGCAGTATCTTTGGTTGGAAGCATCAGAATTTTGCTATGATGTAACACAGTCCAGTAATGTCGTGGTGGGTTAGCATGGGGCTTTTGTATAGTAGTGTAGCATTTCTTATATATGCAGCATCTTTGGTTAAAAATCGATAAAACTGCAGTGCTTATAGAATTTACTATGACGTTATTAATATGATTTGAAGTCATTATTTCTACCAATGTGTTCGTTTCTAGCATATACACTATGACATCGCACACACGCACGCACACACACACGCACGCACACATACACACACACACACTAGTAATGAAGTGGTAGCTTAGCAATCATACTTAATTCGGACCCATTGTGCACTGTGATTGGCTGAGAGCATCATGACGTCGATGCTGCGCGACGCAACGTGATGTTTATGTGACGTTGGGATAAGAAACTCGCCAAGTGGATAAAGTTTCGGAAAAATATGAAAAAAGTAAATTGTGGAAAGAACGGAAAAATGCGAAAATGGGTGAAAATTACGTAAAACTGGGGAAGATGAGAGTACTTACATATCCGCCTGGGCGTGGTCTTTGTTGGTACCTTGAAAGACGAAAATCACATAATATTGAACCGTTATTAACAAATAGAACTTGAGTGACATGGATTAACGTAATTTGTTATTAACAAATGGACACAACCTGAAGCTATCCCTATGCTGCCCAACACGACAGTTTGCGCCACCCACTCAAGCGTCCCAGTTATAAAAGATGAAGATGGGGAGGGAAGCTTCAATAGCAAAGATAAATAATTCGGGCACATGCTGCAGTGTGACTGGCTGAGAGCATCGTCGACATAACGTCGGGAACAGTGGTATGAACTTTTCGTAATTGAATAAAGTAAGAAAATATGTGGAAAAATACATAAAATTGTGGGAAATACGGAAAAAATACGGAAATGGGTGAAAAACTCGTAAAATTGGCGAAACTACGAAAAAATGTGGAAGAATGAGACTACTTACGTATCTGCCAGGGTATGGTGGTCCTTGAATGACGAAAATCACGTAATACTAAATTTAATTTGTTATTAACAAACAGACCTCAATTGATGTGACATAATGTAATTCGTTATTAGCAAATTGATAGAACCTGATCGTCTCCCTATGCTGCCGAGCTCCAGAGTGAACTCCATGCACTCAAGTGCCCCAGTAACAAAAGATGAAGATGGGGAGGGTATGTTTCAATTTCACTGGTCCAGGCAGAATAGCAGGGGAGAGGTTGCGGGTTCCCTGAGTGACCTTGATCATTTCCCGATGGTTCCCTGGAGGAAAGGAAGCGGGAGTGACCTTGAATACAAGTAACCCAATTGTGTAATCTGACAGTGGATGTGTAAGCTCATACTCCCTTATCAGTGATACGAATTTGATCTGCCCATTCTTTCCTTGCTATATTTTACTGCTTACTAATTACGGCGTTATCATGGCACAAGCCCATATTGATAACTCGAATGTGGGCTACTGACATCCTACCACTTTTCTCGATGCATGCCAAGGTGTTTTGGAAAGGGTGCTTACTGGAAGTGATGCGTTGCCCGATGTTTACCTGTCTTAGTATTCGTACTGCCCTCCTACTGAGGCTCTCAACAGACTCGGCGAAGTAAGAAACCTATGGAAAACATTGACAAGAAGAAGGGACAGGATGAAAGGACATGTATTAAGTCGTCAGGGGATAACCTGTATGGTACTAGAAGGAACTGTAGAGGGTAAAAGCTGTAGGGGAGGCAGAGATTTGAATACATCCAACATATAATAGAGGGCGCAGAATGCAAGTGCTACTCTGAGATGTATAGGAGGAATTCGAAGTGTACAGCAACGAACCAGTCACAAGACTGTCGACTCAAAATAAAGTAGACGCTCATTGTTAATTTCTTATTGGTTGCGTTTGTTTCTGTAATTAGTTCTCTGACTGTTACACAGCAGTAACATCTGTCTGCTACAACAGGACACCACCCTATTTTCTATGTGTCGCACAAAAATACCTAATACCTACGATTAATGAGTAATGGACTGGTCGAGGAGGTCCAGAAGAGTAGCTTCCCCAGTCGTCGGGCCTTAATCCCTTAGATTTATGACTATGAAAGCATTTAAAAGCATTGGTTTATTCCAAAACTATCGACAAAAATCATAAATTACAGGAGTGTCTGTCCCATAGATGTGGCCAAATCCGAGGACAGCCTGGAGTGTTCGCACCACTTTGTGATACTTTGCGAAAGAGCAGCTTCTGTAGTGTCAAACGACAGACGGCTATCATTGGACAAAGAGGCCCATATCGCTACAAGTATTTTCTTCCGGACGTAAGTTTACAGGACTTTTTTGTGGTTTTGGCCAATACTATCTTCAGTAAGGAGGGAGATGATACGAAGACGTGGGAATACGCATTTAACAACATCAAACTTGGTGGCTACCACCGTACCTGTGGGAGTTATTGTTTTGGTCGCCTGTGCAAACAGGAAACAGATGCAACAGCCACTCCGAGCTACCCATCAAAAACTAGAAGTAGGTAATAAATTTTTTTGACTTCTCGAAGACATGTGATTATGTCGATGAGTGTTGACTTTGGTGAAACGGATTTTCGCTGTAAGACGCTTTTAGTGGCGAACACTTTGTAGACAAGTGTGGAAGAGGAAGATTGATGTTGCCGAACGTGGCAGTTGTTTTAACAAATAATTTGAGTCGTGCAACCGAAATCGCCAACTGCCCAATCGAATCCAAGACACATTCTGCACGAGGTTTATTAAAACTACGAGAGATGACAGAGGCAAACTTCTATGCTATTTCTATTTGTCTGAAAGACTTCTAATGGTTATCTGAAAACCTAAGTAGTGCGCGTTAGTGAGTTGGCTATCAGAAATCGCTGAATGTCCGAGACGTCGCTGAGTTCCATGGGGTGTCTGCAAACAACACTACAGGGTTATTACAAATGATTGAAGCGATTTCACAGCTCTACAATAACTTTATTATTTGAGATATTTTCACAAAGCTTTGCACACACATACAAAAACTCAAAAAGTTTTTTTAGGCATTCACAAATGTTCGATATGTGCCCCTTTAGTGATTCGGCAGACATCAAACCGATAATCAGGTTCCTCCCACACTCGGCGCAGCATGTCCCCATCAATGAGTTCGAAAGCATCGTTGATGCGAGCTCGCAGTTCTGGCACGTTTCTTGGTAGAGGAGGTTTAAACACTGAATCTTTCACATAACCCCACAGAAAGAAATCGCATGGGGTTAAGTCGGGAGAGCGTGGAGGCCATGACATGAATTGCTGATCATGATCTCCACCACGACCGATCCATCGGTTTGTAGCAATTGTAAACGGTAAGGCTTCTGCTTTAGCCTTTTCCGTAAGATTTTTCAAACCGTCGGCTGTGGTACGTTTAGCTCCCTGCTTGCTTTATTCGTCGACTTCCGCGGGCTACGCGTGAAACTTGCCCGCACGCGTTCAACCGTTTCTTCGCTCACTGCTGGCCGACCCGTTGATTTCCCCTTACAGAGGCATCCAGAAGCTTTAAACTGCGCATACCATCGCCGAATGGAGTTAGCAGTTGGTGGATCTTTGTTGAACTTCGTCCTGAAGTGTCGTTGCACTGTTAAGTGCATTTCAAGCACGACATACGCTTTCTCGGCTCCTGTCGCCATTTTGTCTCACTGCGCTCTCGAGCGCTCTGGCGGCAGAAACCTGAAGTGCAGCTTCAGGTGAACAAAACTTCATCAGTTTTTCTACGTATCTGTAGTGTGTCGTGACCACATGTCAATGAATGGAGCTACAGTGAATTTATGAAATCGCTTCAATCATTTGTAATAGCCCTGTATAGTCGAGACGGCTTTAGATGATCGCTGACAGCTCGCATCTCTGTTGCCAGCTTCCAACTGCGAAGCGCTAACTGTTGCAGGCGAAAACAGTTGCCATCTACAGAACAGAGGCGTTGCTACAGAAACTTATACAAAATCCCGTTACGCTACTGGTTGAGGGAGGCCCGCAAAGCTGCCGCACCAGCTCACTGCAACTGCCAAGGATCATCTCTCGCAGACTCAGCTATAGCTGCGTGCTCGTACAGATTCACCACGTCTGTCTCGCGAAATACACTACTGGTCATTAAAATTGCTACACCAAGAAGAAATGCAGATGATAAACGGGTACTAGAACTGACATGTGATTACATTTTCACGCAATTTGGGTGCATATGTCTTGAGAAATCAGTACCCAGAACAACCACCTCTGGCCGTAATAACGGCCTTGATACGCCTGAGCATTGAGTCAAACAGAGCTTGGACGGCGTGTACAGGTACAGCTGCCCATGCAGCTTCAACACTATACCGCAGTTCATTAAAGAGTAGTGACTGGCGTATTGTGACGAGCCAGTTGCTCGGCCACCATTGACCAGACGTTTTCAATTGGTGAGAGATCTGGAGGATGCGCTGGCCAGGGCAGCAGTCGAACATTTTCTGTATCCAGAAAAGCCCGTACAGGACCTGCAACATGCGGTCGTGCATTATTCTGCTGAAATGTAAGGTTTTGCAGGGATAGAATGAAGGGTACAGCCACGGGTCATAACACATCTGAAATGTAACGTCCACTGTTCAAAGTGCCGTCAATGCGAACAAGAGGTGACCGAGAAGTGTAACAATGGCACCCCATACCATCACGCCACGTGATACGCCAGTATCGCGATGACGAATACACGCTTCCAATGTGCGTTCACCGCGATGTCGCCAAACACGGATTCGACCATCATGATACTGTAAACAGAACCTGGATTCATCCGAAAAAATGACGTTTACCCATTCGTGCACCCAGGTTCGTCGTTGAGAACACCATCGCAGGCGCTCTTATCTGTGATGCAGCGTCGAGGGTAACCGCAGCCATGGTCTCCGAGCTGATAGGCCATGCTGCTGAAAACGTCGTCGAACTGTTCGTGCAGATGGTTGTTGTCTTGCAAACGTCCCCATTTGTTGACTCGGGGATCGAGACGTAGCTGCACGATCCGTTACAGATGCCTGTCATCTCGACTGCTAGTGATACGAGGCCGTTGGGATCCAGCACGGCGTTCCGTATTACCCTCCTGAACCCACCGATTCCATATTCTGCTAACAGTCATTGGATCTCGACCAACGCGAGCAGCAATGTCGCGATACGATTAACCGCAATCGCGATAGGCTGCAATCCGACCTTTATCAAAGTCGGAAACGTGATGGTACGCATTTCTCCTCCTTACACGAGGCATCACAATAACGTTTCACCAGGCAACGCCGGTCAACTGCTGTTTGTGTATGAGAAATCGGTTGGAAACTTTCCTCATGTCAGCACGTTGTAGGTGTCGCCACCGGCGCCAACCTTGTGTGAATGCTCTGAAAAGCTAATCATTTGCATATCACAGCATCTTCTTCCTGTCGGTTCAATTTCGCGTCTGTAGCACGTCATCTTCGTGGTTTAGCAATCTTAATGGCCAGTAATGTAGTTACGTGTAACACGCAGCCACGATTACCACCAGCAACTTGCTAATGTTGTGCAGTAGTCCAGACCAGTGGGCCCCTGTTTTTGGATGTTCGGAGTTAGTTTGAAAGCCGTAAAGATTTTAGCCCTGGGAAAAGCGACCCTGAGATAACAAACTTAATGGGTGTTCAGTAATAATTAATTGCATTTAACCACTTTAAGAGTACGTGATACAACCCAACGACTCGTTCCAAGAAACAATGGTTTCATCAGCAGATTGTTGACAATTTACGGTGCTCGTTACATGAAATTTGAAAAAAATTATATAAAATAGACATTTGACAATGGATCCTCGTCTTACATAAAACCATACACTTCACACACCACAACCGCGCAACAGGTCGTGTCCTCTAATCAGTTTTGTGTTCCAAGCGTGTCCATTTGACGCATCTCCTGGTGTCAGGAGGTGTGGGCTGATATACTCAAGGTGCCACTGCGTACGCGCAGCTTCTATTTTTGCAAAAATGTTATTTGTCCAACCTCTAGCTATTGCTCCCATGGAGTACTAAGTACTTATGACTATTCGTCAGTATTAAAATAAATCTAGACAGCTGCTATAAAATCTCGGCCTGTTGTCATTCATTAGCACATTAAGAACATTTGTTTAATTTCTTCTCGCGAATGGTTATTTCTAATTCTTCCAGCAAGTCGAGTTTCCTTCCTTTCCGATAATGAGCGCTGTCTCTTGAAACGTATTGTCAAACTGTACAAAGTACTGTTAAAGTGGTCGAATTGTTGATAAAGTATAACAACCGCTACCTCAATCCGAAAGATGGACAACATTAAAGAATGGATAATACTTTTTTTTTCAACAGTAACGTAAAATTAGAAAGTATAGTGTCTTAAGAACTGTGTCTAAAAAAGCACTTCATATATCAGTGGTCAAGTGATTCTGAAAAATAATTCTTTATTCACAACGGGTTTTTGGGGTTGGGTTGTTTTGGGGGAGGAGACCAGACAGCGAGGTCATCGGTCTCATCGGATTAGGAAAGGAAGTCGGCCGTGCCCTTTCGAAGGAACCATCCCGGAATTTGCCTGGAGCGATTTAGAGAAATCACGGAAAACCTAAATCAGAATGGCCGGACACGGGATTGAACCGTCGTCCTCCCGAATGTGAGTCCAGTGTGCTAGCCACTGCGCTACCTCGCTCGGTCAACCGGTTTCTGTCTTCAGGTATCTTATAGTTATTTACAACAGCCTACGTGGACATATTAACGTCAAATAACACAAAAGCTAAATGTTAATCTTCGTCTACTCCTATATTCATGTTCCATCTTTTCATGTGGAGGCACTCAACATAATGGCGACAGCACAGCTGATTTCTGATCGAGAAATCAACTGTGCGCTCGCCAGCATAGACAATCAGCCAACATGATAGAAAGGAACCCGATTATTATAGTACACGAAGATGCAGGATGGATTTTATGTTATTTGGCGTCATAGTTGTAATTAACTTTAAGATACCTGAAGATGGAAACCAATTGTAAATAAAAAATTATTTATCAGGACCTCTTGGCAGTTGAAATATGTCAGTTTTCAAACATTTACGAATGGTGGGATATCACAAGCCCTAGGACTGCGGTGTTTTGAGATTCAGCTGTAGTGTAAAGTCAATTGCTCATAGGACGTAAAATTAATTACAATGTACTCGCTTCCACTATCGCAGCTGGTGCACTTTACCCTGCTCTTATATTTCATTACAACCACTGCACTGAAGTTCACATGTGCACGTTTTTAATAAGTATTGATTATCGAATATTCGCTTTCTGCATCTCACGTTGACAAAGTGAATTTCAGTATCCATCACCGTACAGTTAGCTCTCGGGCGTGGAGGTGGACAGATTAACAAATCAGCCGCTACACAAATCGTTTCCCAATGGGGGCCTTAAACCGTCCACTATAGACAGCATTTCTTTCGGGGCCATTTCGTACGGCAACAAATGACCCGATACAGATAAACTTACTTTACGTCACAGACAATACGAGGCAACTTACAACTGTCACAGTGTAACGACACAGAGGTCGGAGAAACTGTCGCGCACTAACACGACACGACAAATAGTTCCTTAGAAATGGCGGGCTGTCTCGTTTCTTTAGCGTCGTGACCGTACTAATAAACCTTAAAGTATAACAATGGTATCCCCTGACTCCGAAATTATGTGCGACCTGATGCTGACATTACAGCGACTTATGAATCGAACTGAATTATAATCTCATTTAATGCCAGTAATACTAGTTTATATCTATACACAGAAATGATAATATTTTTCATGCAGAGTTTTTTATGCAGTCATCATTACATGAATGTTGTGGTTTTGGATATTGTAAACACACAGGAGAGAAGATGGCAGCCATAACGTACGCTGCACACAGCAAAAGATTTGCAACGAAGCGGAAGGTAGGAAAATTAGGATCTAACGTCCTGTCTACAACAAAGTCACCAGAGGTGGCGCCTAAATCTGGAATAGACAAGAATGGGTCAGGCAACTGGTCGTGACCTTCCTCAAAGGAACAATCCCAGCATTTTGGGAAACCATGAAAAACCTAAATTTGGGTGACAGGACGGGAACTTGAATCAACTTCTACAGAATGAGAGTTCATTTAAGTAAGTCGCAAACATGGACTACGGTACTATGGAAGATCAACAGAATCCATAGCATAAGTTAATTTCTTGAAATTTTGTTGATATGTTTGTGCATGCACCACGAATTTTATTAAAATTTCATTTAAGAATTCTTCTAAGTTCCAGATTTAAGAAATTGGACCAAGTTGAAGGCCCAGTTTACTTTTGAGAACAGTAGATACCGATGTAGTATTTTCATCACTAAGGCGAATGATGCACACCGAAGGTAACAAATACAGTAGCCGAGAACAATACACAGAAGTGATTCTATGGTGATTTAAGTAACAAGAATGAGGAACTTGCAGATTGAGCGTGCAAGTCGAGCCTTGAGGCTTGGCTTGATGGTTGAACTGGAGTACCATCTCCTTCGGAAGACCACAGTTCGAGTACTTGTTCGGCACACAGCTTTAATCGTTTTTTACAGTCCATCGGGCAGATACAGACTCAGGGATTTAATTACAACATGGAATTCACCACAGGGTCAAAATCTCGACATTTAAAATTTATTCTGAGTTTTTTTATGTTTGATACTATAATGCCTGTTGACTATTTCACAGTTCGCTGTCATTATAGCAGTTTTAATCTTTGCAGCAACGGGTAAACATGTATCATGTGATAAAGAAAAAACATCAATTTTTTTCAAAAAATGTTAATGATAAAATCGTAATTCTCTGTGGGTCAGGTACGCAATATTGAGAAGAAAAGGTAATACACCTTTCTCTACGCAAACAACAAATTTTATTTTAGAACTAGGTTACATACAGCGTCTCGAACTTTATACTCTTGCGTGTTTGTAGCTTGGATGAAATTGTTTAAAAATTTATGATCAGTGGAATAAATATAGATCTATCAAAGACTTTTCACGTGGAACAAGTGGTGTCGCAGCTTAGAGTGCTTCTGATCAAATAACTCCAATTCAATATCCTCAGAAATAACATCAGCTGCTAGCCGACTTCTTAATTCTGATGTTCGTTCTTAGAATCTGCACATAATTTCCCTTTCTGACAAGTCTGGATCACCTCTGTATCTTTCTGGAATAAATGTTTCTGAGTGTTCTTGCAGGTTAATCAGTCTTAAGTGTCAGTTTTGATGGACAGAATATTTACCAAATAAAAAATAAAAAGTGTGTTGTCAATGTAAAATGTTACACAGTACAGAAACAGTAAATTAAAAATAAAAATTGAGTCATATATGGCTACTGGATGTTGTGGTACATAAGAAACAGTCATACATCTGCATTTATCTAATCATAGTGACAAATAAAGCGAATGATTACTAATGCACTAGGTTCCTTGTAAGTAAAGAGACTAGATAAAAATTTTTTATAGCCAGTTGATACTAATAACGTTTGATGTGTATAGACAAAAAAACCTTATTTTATACGCAGTTAATGAAAATGTTACTAGTGTAAAAAATAATGTAAACCTATTTTACAAATGATCGTTGAGCCTAAAAGAATTCTTTCCAGTTAACTCAATAATCCATTGTTGTACGCCTTAGTAAATAAACAGGGAGCTGTTCATAGAAAACATGCTAAATATGTCCAACTACGCAATTAACCATATTGGCAGACAAATAACGATTTATAAGTTTGTGCCATGAGTGGGAGATAATGCAGTAAGGGATATAATTTGGTTTAAAAGACGACGCATGGTTCCACATATTTGGTTCCTCCAACTTTTGCGCAAATTGCTTGCTCCTCAAATAGCGCTTTCTGCTCTGTTCGATTTGAGGGTTACCGCAGTGGGTAAACTGTTGACGAGGCTATGTCGTTTCCTAGATAAAGTATTCTTCCCCTTCTTCAGAGATTTCTTAGGGATGTTTGCAAATTCCAGACTATAGCATTTCTTCGCAAATTGGCGTTCTACAAACTTCATACGTAGCAACAAGACGCACATTTTAATAGTCTCAGAGCGAAGATATTCCCTATTTAAATTGCCGAATTTATGAAACGTTTTGGAAAATTTAATTGTGTATATTCTTTCCCCCTCTTCTGCAAGTAAGAAAGGAAATAAATATTTGAACACAGATACCCGCGGAGTACAGTTTAAAGCGAAGAGGACGTCGCTAATTACTGGTGAAAAAGAGAGTTTTACAATTTTTTGCAGAATACGTGAAAAGGCAGAAATTGAGGATCAGCTCGGTGATCCCTCAAATGAATATGGTAATTATAAAAAACCACAGTCGGATTATTCTAAATGTCGGAGTCTGAATCACTCCATCCTTGCGCCACACTTTCCCAACCCACAAAACCAGTTTGTTACCACTGCGTGCACCTGAGGACAAGCGCAAATGCTAATTCCATATTCTGATGTAATTAAGTCAGGGTTTTTAGTACATCCCACTAAGCAACACTCTTAAAGAATTCATACCATCTATTTCGCGGGTACCCGAGCCGTGAGGATATTTTATTATCAGCAATATTTCTACCGTTATGTTACACAGTGACAGATGGGAGAAAGTGAGAGCACGGCATAGCAGAACCGGAAAAGAGAGAAAGAGGGAGAGAGGTGAAGAATGACTAGCTGCAGATGTGTGTTTTTAATTACAAAATACAAATGCAACTGGAACCGAATTATTTCAGCCACGTAAGATGGTGACGTGTAGTCAATTTCTTTTGTTTGTTGTGAGTGTGTGTTGTACGTGGCGTTCAAGTTGATAGCCGTGAATTCCGATTTTAGTTACAATTTTGATCTCACGCAGTGTAGCAGCGCTCTGCAATAGGGCGGTTCTAGGCGCTTCAGTCTGGAACCTCGCGACCGCTACGGCCGTAGGTTCGAATCCTGCCTCGGGCATGGATGTGTGTGATGTCTTTAGGTTAGTTAGGTTTAAATAGTTCTAAGTTCTAGGGGACTGATGACCTCAAATGTTAAGTCCCATAGTGCTAAGAGCCATGTGAACCATGTCTGCAATAGGGTATTAGTTGAGACTAACAGTCACCAGAGGTGCATTTAACAATAAAACGTCGATGGGCGTGAAAACCCGAGGAAAATAACTTACACGACGAAATGATGCATCGCAGCTCACACTATAAAACACTTATCACCAAATTTCAGCTACAATACAAAAAGAGCTATATGTATCATACTTTACGAGGAAACTGATCTGTATAGACGGCTATAATACACTGAGGTGACAAAAGCTACTGGATAGCGATATGCACATATACAAATGGCGGTAGTATCGCATACACAAGGTATACAAGCGCAGTGTATTGGAAACTGATCTGTATAGACGGCTATTATACACTGAGGTGACAAAAGCTACTGGATAGCGATATGCACATATACAGATGGCGGTAGTATCGCATACACAAGGTATACAAGCGCAGTGTATTGGCGGAGCTGTCGTTTGTACTCACGTGATTCATGTGAAAAGATTTCTGACCTTATTATGGCCGCACGATGGGAATTAGCAGAAGTTGATAGCGGAACGGTAGTTGGAGGTAGACGCATGGGACATTATGTTTCGGAAATCGTTAAGAAATTCAATATTCCGAGATCTACAGTGTTCAAATGGTTCAAATAGCTCTGAGCACTATGGGACTTAACCTCTGAGGTCATCAGTCCCCTAGAACTTAGAACTACTTAAACCTAACTAAGCTAAGGACATCACACACATCCATGCCCGAGGCAGGATTCGAACCTGCGACCGTAGCGGTCGCGCAGTTCCAGACTGTAGCGCCTAGAACCGCTCGGCCACTAGGGCCGGCATCTACAGTGTCAAGAGAGTACCGGGAATACTACATTTCAGGCATTAGCTATCACCACGGACAACGCGGTGGCCGACGGCCTTCACTTAACGGCCGAGAGCAGCGGCATTTGCGTAGAATTGTCAGTGCGAACAGACAACCAACACTGCGTTAAATACGCTACTATCGCAGGTTCGAATCCTGCCTCGGGCATGGTTGTGTGTGATGTCCTTAGTTTAGTTAGGTTTAAGTAGTTCTAAGTTCTAGGGGACTGATGACCTTAGCAGTTAAGTCCCATAGTGCTCAGAGCCATCTGAACCATTTTTGATCTGCGTTAAATAACTGCAGAACTCAATGTAGGACGTACGACCAACGCATCCGTTACGACAGTGCGGCGAAATTGGCGTTAATGGTCTATGGCAGCAGACGACGAACGTGAGTGCCTATGCTGACAGCACGAAATCGCCGGCGGCGCCTCTCCTGGGCTCGTGACCATGTCGGTTGAGACCTAGACCGCTGGAGAACCATGACCCGATCAGATGAGTCCCAATTTCAGTTGGTAAAAGCTGAGGGTAGACTTCGAGGGTAAGAGATGGTGGTCTGAGTTCGAGTGTGGCGCAGACCCACCAAGCCATGGGCCCAAGCTATCAACAAGGCACTGTGAAATCTGGTGGTGGCTCCACTGGACTGGGTCATCTGGTTCAACTGAACCAGTCATTGACCGGAAATGGTTATGTACGGATACTTGCAGCCAAACAACGATGAAACTTTTATGGATGACAGTGCACCTTGTTACTGGGCCAACTGTTCGTGACTGGTTTGAAGAACATTCTGGGCAGTTCGAGCGGTGGTTTGGTCACTCAGATTGCCCGACATGAATCCCATCGAGCATTTATGGGGCACAATTGAGAAGTCAGTTTGTGATCCGGCAACACTTTTGCAACTATGGACGCAGCATGGTTCAGTGTTTCTCTACATCTACATCTACATCCGTACTCCGCAAGCCACCTGACGGTGTATGGCGGAGGGTACCTTGAGTACCTCTATCGGTTCTCCCTTCTATTCCAGTCTCGTATTGTTCGTGGAAAGAAGGATTGTCGGTATGCTTCTGTGTGGGCTCTAATCTCTCTGATTTTATCCTCGTGGTCTCTTCGCGAGATATACGTAGGAGGGAGCAATATACTGCTTGACTCCTCGGTGAAGGTATGTTCTCGAAACTTCAACAAAAGCCCGTACCGAGCTACTGAGCGTCCTGCAGAGTCTTCCACTGGAGTTTATCTATCATCTCCGTAACGCTTTCACGATTACTAAATGATCCTGTAACGAAGCGCGCTGCTCTCCGTTGGATCTTCTCTATCTCTTCTATCAACCCTATCTGGTACGGATCCCACACTGCTGAGCAGTATTCAAGCAGTGGGCGAACAAGCGTACTGTAACCTACTTCCTTTGTTTTCGAATTGCATTTCCTTAGGATTCTTCCAATGAATCTCAGTCTGGCATCTGCTTTACCAATGATCAACTTTATATGATCATTCCATTTTAAATCACTCCTAATGCGTACTCCCAGATAATTTATGGAATTAACTGCTTCCAGTTGCTGACCTGCTATTTTGTAGCTAAATGATAAAGGATCTATCTTTCTATGTATCCGCAGAACATTAAACTTGTCTACGTTGAGATTCAATTGCCATTCCCTGCACCATGCGTCAATTCGCTGCGGATCCTCCTGTATTTCAGTACAATTTTCCATTGTTACAACCTCTCGATATACCACAGCATCATCCGCAAAAAGCCTCAGTGAACTTCCGATGTCATCCACAAGGTAATTTATGTATATTGTGAATAGCAACGGTCCTACGACACTCCCCTGCCGGCACACCTGAAATCACTCTTACTTCGGAAGACTTCTCTCGATTGAGAATGACATGCTCCAGGGGATTTCCGCCGGCTTCAGCTAGCTGCTGCACTAAACCGGGCAAAAGGAGATTCGAGACGATATTAGGAGGTATCCGATGACTTCAGTGTAAAACAAATGACATCTACGTATAATAGTCGGAACTACAAGTTATTGTAACCAGAGAAAATGTATTTTTATTTCCACAGTGCGTTTCGGAGTGTTGGACCTCTATCAGGTGGATTTATGTCAGATTCGTATGTACTGTATGTACACCTTTTGGGTAACCTGTGGAGACAGTGGCATTGTCTGGTAGAGGAGACAAAAAAATTAGTACAACACTGAAAGTTTTGTGGAGGTCTGTGATTGCAAAGATGAACAGTAATGCGTA
Organism: Schistocerca piceifrons; assembly: GCF_021461385.2. Lineage (NCBI taxonomy): Eukaryota > Metazoa > Arthropoda > Insecta > Orthoptera > Acrididae > Schistocerca > Schistocerca piceifrons. The sequence continues at coordinate 247,599,897 of NC_060149.1, forward strand.
TGCCAGTCCCTCTAGTCGTCGCACGCCCCTTTTCTTTTCATGTTTACATCATACAATTCACAGACGGATGGTGCAAGCGACTTCACGGAGTATGCACCCTGGGAAAGATTCGGCATTCTCACAAAGCAGTGGGTTTAGGGGGACATAGGAAACATCCAGCGATCCAGTGACCCTGAGGCTCGGGTAAGACAAACATGAAGCATAACTACGATAATGTTGGAAGCTGAAGAAGTAAATTTAAATTTATGCTGCGGCTGTGACTCGAACCAAGATTTTCTTGCTTACTAGGTAGATATTCTGACCATTACACCACCACAACATTATGGGCAACATTGCTGCACGAACTACCCAAGTCAAATACCCTCCCCAACACAAAATCCAATTCACATCTCCCCATATATTGTTACTATTACCAGGGCTCTCCGACACTGGAATAGCACCCCAGCATTGGACGTAATGGGGAAGTGCTGTACTACACGTGATCGTATAGATCTTAAATTAAATTTTCCCTGAGACATTCAAGTCTCTAATTTATCTACGATAACGTTGGAAGCTGAAGAAGTGAATTAAAATTTATGCTGTGGCCGGGACTCGAACCCGGGTATTCTTGCTTACTGTGCAGCACTTCCCCATTACGTCCAATGCTGGGGTGCTAGTCCAATGTCGGAGAGCCCTCGTAATATTGACAATAGAAGGGGTGATGTGAATTGGAGTTCGTCTTGGGGAGGGTATTTGACTAGGGTAGTTCGTGCAGCTATGTTGACCAGAATGCTGTGGTGAAGCACAACTGCTTGATAATCTTCGACACTCTTCTGAACTATATTCACTCAATCCAGTACCATCGAATTTACTGCCCCAAGCGAACTTCCCACATTTTTAAAGGCTTTTAAAGCAATACACATTCCGAAGTCAGGAGAATTATCAAAGCCGAAGTTTCCTATGAAGGGGACGACGCGAACACTGGAATTTCAGAGTGCGCGTGACGAGCTACAGATGTGAGCGCTTTCTCAAAGAGTACGTTGTCCAGTACCATCACCGGCGTGACGGTCTGAAATGCCACTGGGTATGTGGATGAGGCCAGCAGCTTCGAACTGCTCTCGGTACACATAGCATGGAGAAGTACGCTTTCTTAGCACTTCCTCTAGTTTTATTTCCACATTAAAATGCTCGTTCACATGTCGCAAAGAGTGATCAACGTCTTGTTCTTTGTGCGAGAGGTTGGCGATTCGCCTTAGAAGCCCTTTTATTACTCAATGCAGGGAGTTGTTAGCTCGGTTAGAAACTACCTGACAACTATTTATCAGATATTTATTAGAGCTTGAGTGGAGAGCATAACGCAGTGCGTTGCGACACCGTCAAATCCTGTTATTAAATACACTCCGCGGGAGAAATAAAAAGTGAGGCACCCAGCAGGGGAGGAGGAAACGAAATGAAATTTCACAGATAGAGAGGCTTTGTGATGTTATTTAACTGACTACAAAACCGAGTCTAATTTACAAAGAATTTGGCACCAGTATGTCAAAAATTCATCTTCTCCTCTCCTGACGCATGCTGGCCCACAGCTGTTGTAGCTGGTCTTTGGAGTGGATACAGGCACTGGAACGGAGTTCACATCCGAATTGGCCCCATACATGTTCTATCGGGGCCAGATGGCTCAAATGGCACTAAGCACTATGGGACTTAACATCTGAGGCCATCAGTCCCCAAGACTTAGAACTACTTAAACCTAACTCAGGACATCACACACATCCATGCCCGAGGCAGGATTCGAACCTGCGACCGTAGCAGCAGCGCGGTTCCGGACTGAAGCGCGTAGAACCACTCGGCAACAGCGGCCGGCTTCGGGCCAGATCTGGGGATATTGCTGTCCATGGGAGTACCTCAGTATGAAGCAGTTAGTTCGTAGAGACGTGCGTCGTATGTGGTCGAGCACTGTCCTGTTGAGAAATGGTCTCAACATACTGTCGTATGACAGGTAACACGTGAAGACCCAGGATGTCCTTTATGTACCATTGTGGCGTCAGAGTTCAGTCAGTCACTACCAGCGGTGACCTGCAGTCATGTCCAATGGCTCTCCATATCATGACGTCTGGACTAACACCACTGTCCCTCTACAAAGGAATGGGATTCCTGCCCAGATCGTCGCCATACTCACCGACGATGGTCATCTGGAGTTGTGCAGGGCCGCGATTATCGCTGAACATAATGTGACGCCAATCATCAGTACGACTCCAAACGCAGTCCTTTGTATTGTGGTGTTAACGGCAGCTTACTGACGCGGTGATAATCCCCTAGTCCGCCTGCTGCTAGTCTCCGACCAATGGTGCGGGATGATACAAAATGTTGCAGGCTGTCCATCACTTCTTCTCTGGGATGGCGGGTGCAGATGTGAAAGGGTTACGATGTGCTTGGTGAGCAATACGACGATCTTCCACTGTGGTAGTCAGAGGTGTTTGACCGGAACGTTGACGTGTATGCCTGTCCTCGCGTTCCCATGCAGCCCAACAACGGGTGTAAGTAGGCTGTTTAGGTTTTTTTATTGGTAACACCACGTAGCGCTCTGTATGAAAATCACTGGCTGTGCTGTGTGCAGTCTGTGGCTGGTTTGCATTGTTGTTTGCTATTGCAGTGTTGGGCAGTTGGATGTGAACAGCGCGTAGCGTTGCGCAGTTGGAGGTGAGCCGCCAGCAGTGGTGGACGTGGGGATAGAGATGGCGGAGTTTTGAAAGCGGATGATCTGGACATGTGTCCATCAGAAACAGTAAATTTGCAAGACTGGATGTCATCAACTGATATTTTATGACTTTTGAACACTATTAAGGTAAATACATTGTTTGTTCTCTATCAAAATCTTTCATTTGCTAAGTATGCCTATCAGTAGTTAGTGCCTTCAGTAGTTAGAATCTTTTATTCAGCTGGCAGTATTGGCACACGCTGAATTGCAGTAGTTTGAGTAACGAAGATTTTTGTGAGGTAATTGATTCATGAAAGGTATAGGTTATTGTTAGTCAGGGCCATTCTTTCGTACGGAATTTTGAAAGTCAGATTGCGTTGCTCTAAAAAATATTGTGTGTCAGTTTAAGCACAGTCATTTATAATTTTTCTAAGGGAACGTTTCACGGGCCACTGTCGTATCAATATCATAAGCGCTACATTCGCTGGTAACACACCGTGAATTACGGCACTTACAGATCAATAGGTAGGAAAAACAGTTTGTTTATTGGAAGTGACTTATTAATCGCCTCGAAATTCTCGATTTTAACTAAACCGGGTTATTAGCAAATTACTATGGTATACGCTATCAGATCAAAAGTATCCGGATATCTATTAGTGGACATTAACATGAAGTGCGCTCACCCTTCACCTTTATGACGACCTGCACTCTGCTGGGGACACTTACAATGAAGTGTCTGAATGTCTGTGGAGGGATGGAAGCCCATTCTCCCTCAAGAGCCGAAACCAGAGTAGGTGTGTTGGACGCAATAAGGGGACTACACGCCAACCACGCTAATGCTGTAACACCACCTCTTCCGTACATCGCTGTTGGCACTACGTGCGAGTATGATGGCAGGTAACGTTCTCCAGGCATTTCAGCCACACATTGCCCAGTGTTGTCGCTTTTTACGTCACCTCAAGCGTCGTCTGGAATTGCATCTGAGGAGCTTCATGACCATTGTTCCCGATTCTTTTTAACTCTTAACGCACAGTTATTCTGCTAGCTGGACTGCTGGCAGCACTTTGGAGGTCACGAGTGATTCTTTCCGCCAGTATCATGCGATTTTTTACAACCACCCCCCGCAGTGCTCGACGGTCCCTGTCCGTCAGCAGACGAGGCCTGGTCTTGGTTTAGATGTGGTCGTTCCCTCGCGTTTCCACTTCACAGTCATATCACCAACAGTCGACTTGGCCTGCTTCCGAAAGGTTGAAGTGTTCATCATGAACTTGTTATTCCTGTGACATCACTGAGCTCTTCTGACCCACCCACTTAGGTGTTACTGTCCGTCTACTGGCAATGTAATAACCCACACCTACTTTTATACTGGCTGGTCCGCCTCTCGTGACATATAAAGATCAAATTACGCATTACATAAGAGTGTCCCGACGCTTTTGATTAGATTTTTAGAAAACTAACAACTAATGAAAAGTACTACGATTATTCTATGCAGGACAATACAAGATTGTTCCTGTAGTCACCGTGTACTTCTGCACTGGTGCACCAGCTGCACGTCACATTCCATTTCCAGTAACGAATTTTCGCTTAAAAGCAAATAATTGTAACGGTCGCACAAAACGGCCTTCTGTTGGTGGCAGTAGAAACATCACGCCGTCAACGAGATGCCAAAATTGATACTAATTTCAAGCCAAAATTGATACTAATTTCAGCAGATCTTGATCGTATTGTAAGAAATTCACTGTAAACCAAAAGTTGCTGTCAAATCAGACAGTATCTCTCTGGTTCTGTAGTCATCAGATATGGCGTTGGTTTCAAATTACGAAAGGCGATAGGGGGATAAATCACAAATGAATTAATTAATTCATGTACAACGAGTTAAATTTGGCGTGACTGTTACAAATTAGAAAAGTCTGTGCCCTTAAATTATCCGAGAGCCTTTAAAAGTAGACAGAAAGGGAGAGAGAGAGAGAGAGAGAGAGAGAGAGAGAGAGAGAGAGAACATTCCATTCGGTTTAGTTTAGTGGATCATAAGAACGTTATCTAGTGTCCACAGAGCGTTCAGCGTAAGTGATAATAACTTCTGCTATAAAAGGTAAGTTGACCGCAGTACAAGCCCCTAGAAGCCAAGGAAATTTAGAATTAACATCCCGCCGACATCGTTGTCATTAGAGACGGTGCATCGGCTAAGCCGCTATGGGCTGGGCAGCTGAATCGGTCGCGCTGTATTTTAAAGAACAAGTACGACGTTCTTCTGAAGTGATTTAAGGAAACTCATAAAGCTGAATCTCAATCTCCGGATGAATATTTGAATTCTGCCCCCTAGAATAGGAACTTACAGACTTTCCCACTGGCCTCAAGTTATATAATATCAATATACACTCCTGGAAATGGAAAAAAGAACACATTGACACCGGTGTGTCAGACCCACCATACTTGCTCCGGACACTGCGAGAGGGCTGTACAAGCAATGATCACACGCACGGCACAGCGGACACACCAGGAACCGCGGTGTTGGCCGTCGAATGGCGCTAGCTGCGCAGCATTTGTGCACCGCCGCCGTCAGTGTCAGCCAGTTTGCCGTGGCATACGGAGCTCCATTGCAGTCTTTAACACTGGTAGCATGCCGCGACAGCGTGGATGTGAACCGTATGTGCAGTTGACGGACTTTGAGCGAGGGCGTATAGTGGGCATGCGGGAGGCCGGGTGGACGTACCGCCGAATTGCTCAACACGTGGGGCGTGAGGTCTCCACAGTACATCGATGTTGTCGCCAGTGGTCGGCGGAAGGTGCACGTGCCCGTCGACCTGGGACCGGACCGCAGCGACGCACGGATGCACGCCAAGACCGTAGGATCCTACGCAGTGCCGTAGGGGACCGCACCGCCACTTCCCAGCAAATTAGGGACACTGTTGCTCCTGGGATATCGGCGAGGACCATTCGCAACCGTCTCCATGAAGCTGGGCTACGGTCCCGCACACCGTTAGGCCGTCTTCCGCTCACGCCCCAACATCGTGCAGCCCGCCTCCAGTGGTGTCGCGACAGGCGTGAATGGAGGGACGAATGGAGACGTGTCGTCTTCAGCGATGAGAGTCGCTTCTGCCTTGGTGCCAATGATGGTCGTATGCGTGTTTGGCGCCGTGCAGGTGAGCGCCACAATCAGGACTGCATACGACAGAGGCACACAGGGCCAACACCCGGCATCATGGTGTGGGGAGCGATCTCCTACACTGGCCGTACACCACTGGTGATCGTCGAGGGGACACTGAATAGTACACGGTACATCCAAACCGTCATCGAACCCATCGTTCTACCATTCCTAGACCGGCAAGGGAACTTGCTGTTCCAACAGGACAATGCACGTCCGCATGTATCCCGTGCCACCCAACGTGCTCTAGAAGGTGTAAGTCAACTACCCTGGCCAGCAAGATCTCCGGATCTGTCCCCCATTGAGCATGTTTGGGACTGGATGAAGCGTCGTCTCACGCGGTCTGCACGTCCAGCACGAACGCTGGTCCAACTGAGGCGCCAGGTGGAAATGGCATGGCAAGCCGTTCCACAGGACTACATCCAGCATCTCTACGATCGTCTCCATGGGAGAATAGCAGCCTGCATTGCTGCGAAAGGTGGATATACACTGTACTAGTGCCGACATTGTGCATGCTCTGTTGCCTGTGTCTATGTGCCTGTGGTTCTGTCAGTGTGATCATGTGATGTATCTGACCCCAGGAATGTGTCAATAAAGTTTCCCCTTCCTGGGACAATGAATTCACGGTGTTCTTATTTCAATTTCCAGGAGTGTATTTTGAACGTGTGCTCTTCTTCTATCCATCTACTCTTGTAGAGGGCAAATAAATGTAAATGGTAAGCAAACCACAAAAATGGCTCATTTTTGTGGGACTGTGGACGTTTCGTACGGGGAAGAGAAATAATTCAGTATTACCAAATGATTTTGGATCGTTTTGTACGCATCACTCCTCGAATGGTTCGTACAATTTACTTGGTCAGTTGGCATTCGTGAAATATTTCGTGTGCTGTGAATGTAGAGCCTTTTCGGGAACAGCTTGTTCAACACTCAGTTTTAAGACTTGTAAACTTGTACTACATACTGTCAAGTAAATTCCATAGATGTCTATATCTTAATGCATCTCACCGAAGCATATTGAAGTTGGCAAGGATTTGGTACATTCTCCCTTTAGGGTCATGAATGTTAACTGAATCACGGTTCATATCGCGCACTCAGAAGCCAATGTTTACGAGCCTGACGAGGTTTACTGGGAGGAACAGAGTGCTAGGTTATTGCTTCGACGTTCTGATGTAGGCGCATGCATGTCATCACCAGGATGCGTCCTGTACCATCTCTTATGCAATATCGCTCGAGCAGTTCATCACATATGGATAGCTGGATGACAACGACGCGTAAGAACATATCAACGCGGTAAACAAAGCGGCTGAATATTAGAGACATGAACAGTCTAGAGACGTGCGCTGTTACATATATATGAGTACATGGTGTCTACTGTCTCGGACTGCGATCGCGCATTGTCATCTACAGAAATGAAGTCGAGGTCGAATGCACCCCTGAAAAGACTCACATGGGGAAGGAGTACAATAATAATGTCCAGCCAGTGAACATTTTTGGAAGATCTGGAGGTCAGTACGCATTGGAAAGTTATGCCTCCCAAAACAGAAACGCCTGGACCATCAGGAACGACGATGTTCGACAATGCTGGACGTACTCTCATATGGAGGGAGGTGGGAGCACTTAATGCACTCAGGAATATTGTTTAACGTGTTGGTTTTGGTGGTCCACGTGTTATGGCGTTGCATGTGTATAATGATCTCCAAATCTTTATACACGGTGCACTCTCCGGTCATTACTATTGTGACGATGTACTCCTACCCCGTGTGAGTCTTTTCAGGGGTACATTTGGCCCATTTTTACTGATGACAATGCGCGACTGCATCCAACAGAGTAGGTGGAGGCGCTTTTGGAACGAGAGGATATTTGGCGAATGGACTGGTCTGCCCGTTCCCTCGGCTTAAATCCCATAGAGCATGTGTGGGAAGCGTTGGAGAGACGTACCGTTGTTGTTGTTGTGGTCTTCAGTCCTGAGACTGGTTTGATGCAGCTCTCCATGCTACTCTATCCTGTGCAAGCTTCTTCATCTCCCAGTACTTACTGCAGCCTACATCCTTCTGAATCTGCTTGGTGTATTCATCTCTTGGTCTCCCTCTACGATTTTTTAACTTCCATGCTGCCCTCCAGTACTAAATTGGTGATCCCTCGATGTCTCAGAACATGTCCTACCAACCAATCCCTTCTTCTAGTCAAGTTGTGCCACAAGCTCCTCTTCTCCCCAATTCTATTCAATACCTCCTCATTAGATATGTGATCTACCCATCTAATCTTCAGCATTCTTCTGTAGCACTACATTTCGAAAGCTTCTATTCTCTTCTTGTCTAAACTATTTATCGTCCATGTTTCACTTCCATACACGCTACACTCCATACAAATACTTTCAGAAACGACTTTCTGACATTTAAATCTATACTCGCGCGCCAATGACTATTCGGGAACTGTCAACCGCACACGTACAGGAATGGAACGCCGTACTACGAGAACTCCTTACGAAGCTAGTGGCAGCATGGGAACACATTGGACAGCATGCATTGCCGCACGTGGTGATCACACACCCTATTGCGAACAATTTCCAGGCCGAGCGGTTCTAGGCGCTTCAGTCCGGAACCGATCTGCTACTACGGTCGCAGGTTCGAATCCTGCCTCGGGCGTGGGGATGTGTGTGATGTCCTTAGGTTAGTTAGGTTTAAGTAGTTCTAAGTCTAGGGGACTGATGACCTCAGATGTTAAATCCCATAGTGCTTGGAGCCAATTTTTTAAACAACTTCCCGCCGTTTGTAATGTCCTGGGAACCGTTTTAAACCGCAGTGACTTCAGAGTAATTATTGTCTTTGAGTAAAAGAATCATTTCTGTTCGTATTATAGCGTTTTTATTTCATTTATCTTCTGTATTAAACTGTAGCAGTTCTTTCCATGTATGACGCAGTTTTATCGAGCAATGTTGCGTGGCGGTGACAAATCATATTAACGTTACGTACTGAAGTTTTGCATACCAGTGTACTTACCACTTTGACAACATGTACAATTTAAAAATAGGCAGTAGCTGTTCAACTGATTATAGCGTACAGAAATGTAGTTATTTAAAAGTATTAGAAGATTTATAATCCTTTGACGGCAGCCCGTGAGAACAAACAAACATATATTCTAACAGCACTTTTCTGGCAATACCTGTATATAAGAATTAAGCTGCCTTTATTGTGTGAGCTAAACAGTAATTAATTAAATCTTAAAAAATCAGATGATGACAGTACTCTTTTGAGAGGATATTACATTTTCATTAAGTTTTCATGACAGCAAAATTGTTTTATAATATATAATGTAATTTTTGTCTTTTGCTCTAGTGACGATGTACTTAATTTATCTGCTTTGCTGACTCTCATTGGAGTATTTTTTTTCCACGCCAAAACTAGCAATGGGCTATGTATAGCATTTTTTAAATATCAGTGTGGTTCAAAAGATTCTTCCACATCATCCTAAATGTTTCTCCCCAAGCCACTCGTACCCTACGAAACACCAAGCCAGTATGAAGCACACACAAGCACGAGAATTTCTGACAAAAATAGAAAGCAGTCAGCTCGGTTCAACTGTTTGAAGTTACGCGATTTGTGTTTAACTGCAGGAAGTCGGACAATATTGAAATGGCGCCAAACCGTGCCTCCGGAAAAGGCGTTCCGTTATCAGCAATGGTCCAGTGTCTTGACCATTGCGCCACGACGCGTCCGTATCTCAGAGCTTGTCCCGTTTACACATCAGCAGTCACAAGTGTCTCTGACTTAGTAATATCTTCTCGAACATTTAATCGTCAAACATAGGGCCCTTCAAACATCTCTCAGATTACTCTTTTCGACCCAGAAGTCCGTATCACTTCCACAACCTGCTAGCATAGATCCGTTGTTGTTGAGTGTATCACGTATGAGAGAGACATTACCGATCATGACGCTATTGCAGGGACGATAATTATCAAAGTCAGTAAGGTCATCAAGGCTCTAGGAGACTATATGCGCTTGGTTCGAACTGACAGTAAAAAGTAAAGTCGTATGGCATGGTTGGCCGGCAGATACCGTGGGGCAAGTTCTGCGGCCTAACTGCAAAGGTTTCTCCTAATCCTTCGCGAGCACTGGTACCTTTCTTCGCGAAGTGTGGGACTGTGTGTTAAGTGTATCTGGTACGTGTAGATGACTGTAATGAATGTCTGTGTAATGTGGTGTCATGTCTGAATGATGATGAGAGAAGGGAAAGGATTAAACCCGATGGCGGCACGCAGCCTTCTCCTCTCGAATAGCACCAAGTGAGCCGTCGAACTTAACGTCACCACCTGATGGACGGATCATCATCAACAGTGTCACGGCCGGCCGGGGTGGCCGAGCGGTTCTAGTCGCTACAGTCTGGAACCGTGCGACCGCTACGGTCGCAGGTTCGCATCCTGCCTCGGGCATGGATGTGTGTGATGTCCTTAGGTTAGTTAGGTTTAAGTAGTTCTAAGTTCTAGGGGACTGATGACCTTAGAAGTTAAGTCCCATAGTGCTCAGAGCCATTTGAACCATTTTTTGAACAGTGTCACGTGCCCTCACTCCGTGAGACACTGCGTAGAGGCTTTGGAATTTAATCTAGGACAGTGGCGCAAAATCTGGTGACATATGTCGGAAAGTCAAAGGGGAAACTGCCAACAGCGCGTGACGTATACGGGTGATTACCCATCCAAGTAGTGCCTACCGGCCACGCCCGACGTTGCTTAACTCTGGTGATCTGACGGGAACCGACGTAAGGCAGTTGGCGAACAGATCCTAACTAGTGGCCTACTTAAAAGACGAGTAGAACGAATGTGGCTAAAGCTCAAAGACTTCATGTACGCAGGTCTAGTAGATAAATGCGTACCAAGTAAAGTAATAAAAGACGCAAAGACCCAAGTTAGTTTAGTGATAACATTCGGAGAATATTGCGAGAACAGAGATAGCGCTTCTATCGTTACAAAAGAGACTGCAGGAAAACTGATAGTGGAAACCTAAAGACATTTAATATATCTCCAACGAAGGCTATTCACGAAGAGTATAATAATCTCCGCAGCCAGATCCTCGCGTAAAATGCATCAGAAAATACACATATCAAAAATAGTTTTGCATCACCCCGTTCCAAGAACTCCTGAAGATAGACGTTGACTGTGGATATTGTATCACAGACACAGTCCCTCTTGCTGTTCAGAGGTGTCACTAAACACGCCCAAAGGTGTAAACAACCATACACGAACAGAGCCTATTAGACGGGTGGGTGGGGGGCGGGCGAGGGGTGGCAGACAGCCGATCAGTTCCAGACGTTCCACCGCGAAGGAGGTACACGGCTCGTGTTGTCTGTAGTTAAACCATACCTAGACGATCAATACTGCGGTTCGAACGTGTCCACATTGTTGCATTGTGTCAGGAATGGCTCTCAACAAGGGAAGTGTCCGGAAGTCTCGGAGGAGATACAGAGAGACAGGGGCTGTCGATGACACGCCTCGCTCAAGCCGCCCAAGGGCTACTACTGCAGTGGATGACCGATACGTACGGATTACGGCTCGGAGGAACCGTGACAGCAACGCCACCATGTTAAACAATGCTTTTCGTCCAGCCACAGGATGTCGTGTTACGACGCAAACTATACGAAAAAAAAAAAAAATGGTTCAAATGGCTCTGAGCAATATGGGACGTAACATCTGAGGTCATTAGTCGCCTAGACCTTAGAAATACTTAAACCTAACTAACCTAAGGACATCACACACATCCACGCCCGAGGCAGGATTCGAACCTGCGACCGTAGCGATCGTATGGTTCCAGACTGAAGCGCCTAGAACCACTCGGCCACAACGGCCGGCTGCTGTTTTGGCGTGGCATTATGTGGGGCCGACGTACGCCCCTGGTGGTCATGGAAGAAGCCGTAACGACTGTACGATACGTGACTGCCATCCTCCGACCGACAGTGCAACCATATCGGCAACATATTGCTGAGGCATTCGTCTTCATGGACGACAATACGAGCCCCCATCGTACACACCTTCTTAATGGCTTCCTTCAGGATAACGACATTACTCGACTAGAGTGGCCAGCATGTTCTCCAGACATGAACCCAATCGCATATGCCTGGGATAGATTGAAAAGGGCTGTTTATGGACTACGAGACCCGCCAACCACTGAGGGATCTACGCCGAATCGCCGTTGAGGAGTGGGACAATTTGAACCAACAGTGCCTTGGTGAACTTGTGGATAGTATGCCACGACGAATACAGTCATGCTACTGGGTATTAGAGGTACCGGTGTGTACAGCAATCTGGACCACCACCTTTGAAGGTCTCGCTGTATGGTGGTACAACATGCAATGTGTGGTTTTCATGAGCAATAAAAAAGCGGAAATGATGTTTATGTTGATCTCTATTCCAGTTTGCTGTACAGGTTCCGGAACTCTCGAAACCGAGGTGATGCAAAACTTATTTTGACGTGTGTACTTGATGTCTGGTCATATAAAAGGCAATGAAGCGATCTAAACTGCCCATTCGATCTCTCGTGTATCGGTCTTTTGTTGACACTGAAGACAGGAGAGAGGTAGCCAAAATAATAAATTCCGAATTTAAAAAGGTATTCAAACATTAGGTACAACGGTACCCGTGTTTGACCGCCGCACACAAAACAGACACTAAATATACTGGGAACTACAAAATAGTGAAAATTACACAAAGCCGACATGGCAGCAGACGCTGTCTAATTCCTATTATATTTTACATTCAGTACACAGCGGAATATTCTAGTTTACATTCATCTATGTCCGCCTCCGTAGCTGAGTGATCGGCGTGGCTGTCTGCTATGCGGAACACCATAGCCGATTCCCGGCACTGCCACTGAGTTTTCCTTGGTAGGAGGACTGGAAAGGCGTGCGCTCATACTCTTGAGGTCACCTGAGGAGCTACTTGAGCGACTAGTATTGGACCCAAGGTCAAAGAGACCCGACAACGATCAAGACGACGTTGTGCCGACCATGTACCCCTCCATATCGCATCCAGTGACGCCGTTGGCAGACGATTGCATGGCGATTGATCGCGCCCGATTGGCATTTCTGGGGCCAGAATGCGAAACTTCACCTTTTCAGTTATTTATCTATAATGTCTCGTGCAGTAAGTACTTATTCGTGAGCAGAAAAGAGGACAGGACACTACTGTGTACAAAAAAAAAAATTAATTAAAAACCGTATGCTCCGAATTCATATCAATATTGCCCAATCTTGTAATACACACAGACGGAAAAATATCGCATCACCAAGAGGGAATTATGTGACATAAGCGAAAGTTAATACCCCCCCCCCCCCCATGGACCTTGCCGTTGGTGGGGAGTGGGGAGGTTTGTGTGCCTCAGAAATACAGATAGCAGCACCGTAAGTGCAACGAAGAAACTTCAAAAAGGTAGGAATTTAAAGAGATGGGACTTGGATAAACTGTAAGAACCAGAGGTGGTAGAGAGTTTCAGAGAGATCATTAGGGAACGATTGACAAGAACAGGAAAAAGAACTACAGTAGAAGAAGAGTGCGTAGTATTGAGAGATGAAATAGTGAAGGCAGGAGAGGATCAAGAAGGTAAAAAGACGAGGGCTAGTAGAAATCCTTGGGAAACAGAAGCGACATTGAATTTAGTTGATGAAAGGAGAAAATATGAAAATGCAGTAAATGAAGCAGGCGAAAAGGGGTACAAACGTCTCAAAAATGAGATCGACAGGAAGTGGAAAATGGGCAAGTAAGGATGGCTAGAGGACAAATGTAAGGATGTAGAGGCATGTATTACTAGGGGTAAGATAGATACTGCTTATAGGAAAATTAATGACACCTTTGGAGAAAAGAGAACCACCTGTATGAATATGGAGAGCTCAGATGGAAAACGCGTCCTGGGCAAGGAAGGGAAGGCAGAAAGGTGGAAGGAGTATATAGACGGTCGGTACAAGGGCGATGTACTTGAGGAATATTATGGAAATGGAAGAGGATGTAGATGAGGATGAAATCGGAGATATGATACTTCGTGAGGAATTTGACAGAGCACTGAAAGACCTACGTCGAAACAAGGCCACGGGAGTAGACAACACTCCATTAGAACTACTGATAGCCTTGGGAGAGCCAGCCATGACAAAACTCTACTATCTGGTGAAGGAGATATATGAGACAGGCGAAATACCTTCAGATTTCAAGAAGAATATAGTGATTCAAATCCCAAAGAAAGCAGGTGTTGACAGGTGTGAAAATTACCTCATTATCAGTTTAACAAGTCACAGCTGCAAAATACAAACACGAATTCTGTACAGACGAATGGAAAAACTGGTAGAAGTCGATCTCGGGGAAGATCAGTTTGAATTCCGTAGAAATGTTGGAACACGCGAGGCAATACTGACCCTACGACTTCTCATAGGAGATAGATTAAGGAAAGGCAAACCTACGTTTCTAGCAGGCGAGGTACTGCCAGAACTAAAGCTATGAGGACAGGGCGAGAGTCGTGCTTGGGTAGCTCAGATGGTAGAGCTCTTGCCCGCGAAAGGCAAAGGTCTCGAGTTCGGTCTCGGTCCTGCACACAGTTTTAATCTGCCAGGAAGTTTCCTACGTTTCTAGCATTTGTAGACTTAGAGAAAGATTTTGACAATGCTGACTGGAATAATCTCTTTCAAATTCTAAAGGTGTCAGGGGTAGAATACACGGAACAAAAGGCTATTTAAAATTAGTACGTAAACTAGATGGCAGTTATAACAGTCGAGAGCACGAAAGGGGAGCTGTGGTTGAGAAGGGAGTGAGACAGGGTTGTAACCTATCTCCGGTGCTATTCAGCCTGTATATTAAGCAAGCAGTAAAGGAAACAAAAGAAATATTTGGAGTAGGAATTAATAACCCACGAGAAGAAATAAAAACCTTGAGGTTTGACGATGACATTGTAGTTCTGTCAGAGAGAACAAAGGATTTGGAAGAGTAGTTGAACGAAATGGACATTGTCCTGAAACGAGGATATAAGATGATCATCAACAAAAGCATACCTAGGATAATGGAACGTGGGCGTATTACATCAGGTGAAACTGAGGGAATTAGATTAGGAAGTGAGCCACTTAAAGTAGTAGATGAGTTTTGCTATTTGGGAAGCAAAATAACTGATGATGGTCGAAGTAGAGAGGATAGAAAATGTAGACTGGCAATGGCAAGGAAACTGTTTCTGAAGAAGAGATATTTGCTAACATCGAGTATACATTTAAGTGTCAGGAAGTATTTTCTGAAAGTATTTGTATGGAGTATACCATGTATGGAAGTGAAACATGGACGATAAACAATTTAGACAGAAAGTGAATAGAAGCTTTTGTAATGTGGTGCTACTGAAGAGTGGTTAGGGCCTCCCGTCGGGTAGGCTGGTCGCCTGATGCAAGTCTTTTTAGTCGATAACACTTCGGCGACTTGCGTGTCGATGGGGATGAGATGATGATGGATACAACACAACACGCAGTCCCAGTCCCTCCGACCCAACCGGGAAACGAACCCGGGCCTCGCGCATAGTATTCCGTCGCGCTGACTACTCAGCTATTGAAGAATGCTGAAGAGTAGATGGGTGGATCACGTAACTAATGAGAAGGTACTGAACAGGATTGGAGGAAACGTAGGAAACTTCCTGGCAGATTAAAACTGTGTGCAGGACCGAGACCGAACTCGAGACCTTTGCCTTTCGCGGGCAAGAGCTCTACCATCTGAGCTACCCAAGCACGACTCTCGCCCCGTCCTCATAGCTTTAGTTCTGGCAGTACCTCGCCTGCTAGAAATGTAGGTTTGCCTTTCCTTCATCTATCTTCTATGAGAAGTCGTAGGGTCAGTATTGCCTCGCGTGTTCCAACATTTCTACGGAACAGGACTGTGGGACAATTTGACTAGAAGGAGGGATGGGTTGGTGGGACATGTTCTGAGGCATCAAGGGAGCATCAATTTAGTATTAGAAGGAAGCGTGGAGGGTAAAAATCGCAGAGGAGACCAAGAGATGAATATACTCATCAGATTCAGAAAGATGTAGGTTGCAGTAGTTACTCGGTAATGAAGCGGTTTGCGCAGGATAGAGTAGCGTGGAGAGCTCCATCAAACCAGTCTTTTCACTGAAGACCACAACAACACAAACTTAAACTGGTAGGTGTATTTCTACATCTGAAAGATGACGTCTGTTTCACTTGCACGCCAGTCGCATAAGTGTGGCACTAGTAGCGCTATTATGAGGATGCAGATCATGTTTGCTTTAAATCCACGCTGTAACGGTCTTGAGCGTTAGTTAACGTTCAGATTGGGCCTGGTGAGTTCATGTTAGTCAAAAATGCCTTTAAAGCAACACCTCACTGAGCCTGAATGAGGGCGCGTGATAGGGCTACGAAAAGTGGATGATCCTTCTGCGGTATTGCAGAGAGACTTTGGCAGGAATGTAGTCACAGCACATGATTGCTGGCAGCGGTGGTCACGGGAATGTACGGTGGCAAGAAGAACGGGCTCCGGACGGCCACGTGGTACTACCAAGAAAAAAGACCGTCGTATTCGAAATATGGCTCTGCCGCATCGTACTGCATCTGCAGCAGAAATCTGAGCAGCAGTTGGCACCACAGTGACACAATGAACTGTTACAAATCTGTTACTTCAGCGACAGCTCCGAGCCAGACGCCCTGTAGCGTTCATTCCACCGCCCTCGAACCACCGCCATCTACGACTTCAGCGGTGTCAAGCCAGAGCTTATTGGAGGACAGGATGAAGATCTGTTGTGTTTTCTGATGAAAGCTGGTTCTGGCTCTGTTCCAATGATGGCCGTGTGCTGGTTAGGAGGAGGCCAGTTGAGGGCCTGCAACCAACCTGTCTGCGTTCAAGACCCACTGGACCTATATCTGGAGTTATGGTCTGGCGTATGATTTCGTATGACAGCAGGAGCACTCTCGTTGTCATCCCACTCACTCTGACTGCGAATGTGTACGTCAATCCGGTGATTCGGCTTGTCGTGCTGTCATTAATGAACAGCATTCCAAGGGTTGTTTTCCAACAGGATAACTCTCGCCCACGTACCGCTGTGCTGTAACTCAACATGTTCTACACAGTGTCGACATGTTGCATTGGGCTGCTCGATGACCAGATCTTCTTCCAGTCGAGCTCATATGGGATACCATCGGATGACATCTCCAATGTCATTTACAACCAGCATTAACCGTCCCTGTATTGAACGACCCAGTGCAACAGGCATGGAACTCAATCCTTCGAACTGACATCGACACGTCCATAACACAATGCATGCATGTCTGCAGGCTTGAATTCAACATTCTGGCGGCTGCACCGGTTATTAATGTACCAGTATTTCACATTTGCAGTGGCTTATCTAGTGCTGTGATCTTGCAGGGTTAGTCACGTAAATATGTTACCTAGACAAATTTATTCGCGAAATTTAATTACTCTACGTTAATTATTTTTTGGTGTTGCGATTTTTTCCGACAGTGTATTTTACACTCGAACATTATGAAGTTCCTAGAGGAAAAGGAGCACTCTCAAAGTACCAGCACGATTTAAGGAGATATGGCTACTGTGCACCACATCTCGTTTTCTCATACATGCACAATGCAGATAGTAGATGTCAATCCCGGCTTCCTAAACTTCCTGAAGGAGTTCGATACTGTGTTACACTGTCGACTAATACTCAACACACGATCATACGGAGCATCTTCTCAGGCAGGTATGAGACTGGGTCGTAGAATTTTTGGCTAATAGAACCCAATACGCTGTACTGGATGTAAAATGTGCTACAGAAAAATACCATATAGTGTTCTTCATGGAGGCATACTAGGATAGTTCAAATGGCTCCAAGCACTATGGGACTTATCATCTCGGGTCATCAGTCCCCTAGACTCAGAACTACCTAAACCTAACGAACCTAAGGACATCACATACATCCATGCCCGAGGCAGGATTCGAATCTGCGACCGTAGCAGCAGCGCGGTTCCGGACTGAAGCGCCTAGAACCGCTCGGCCACAGCGGCCGGCTCATACTAGGATAGCTAATGTTCTCAATATACAACCTGCTCTTATAGTGTAACGCGCAAGATAGTGAGATAGGAAGTTGAGCCGGACCTGGGTCGAGTCCGCGCAGCGGATTAACGACCGTGGATTGCGCACCGACCAGCACCCTGAGTCAGGTTTTTGGCGGTCTCCCACACTGTTTAGGCAAATGCTGGATTCGTTCCCAATTTCCGTCTCAGAAAATTCGATGCGAACCCGTCAAAATATGATCACACACATAGGAAAGTTTACATATTTCTCAGATAGGCGGCAAACACGTCTTCCCCCCCCCCCCCCCTCCCCCTTAAGTAACTGACGACTGTAAGGGCATCCGGAAGCAAATTTAAATATAGTATCTAGTCACATTAAGGGGGGTAGGACGTCAAACGGGCCGACTTGGAGGAGGAGAGGCATCACACGACATTTTAATTTCGTGTCTATACTTTTACAAATAAGTTCAAAAAACTTTGTCAGCATCACCAGGAAGGATTCAGGATTCACACTCATTGCAGTGAAAGTTCAAAAACATAACAAAATAATTTTTTTTCACGTGCGAAATTTCATCACTTTTTCACTTACTAATGGCTGCATTTGTTGCTATAGGTACACTTTTATTAATAAGTTGGAGAGATTCTTCGATGAATTTTGCACAGCATACATACCATACTTACAGGTGTATGAAACTCTAGAATTTATTTAATTTCTGAAAAACGAATGAGCTGTTGTATTTTAAACTTCATGTTTAGAAAAAACACAAATTTTGTAGTTAATTACCTCAATTTTTACCACAGTTTTTATCAGATTTGGAAAATGCTAGAGTTTCGTACACCTTTAGGTATGGTTTGTACGCTGTGCAAAATTCATCATTTCTCTTACTTATGAAGAAAAGTGTACCTATAGCAACAAATACTGACATTAGTAAGTGAAAAAAATTATGAAATTTCACGTTAACAAAAATCATTTCGTTATATTTTCGAACTTCCACTGCTATGAGTGTGAATTCAGAATCCTTCCTGGTCATGCTGACAACGTTTTATGAATTTATTTGAAAAGTATAGACTGTGGAAATTAAAATGTCCTGTGGTGCCTCTCCCGCTCCAAGCCGGCTCGTTTGACGTCCTACCCCCCTTAATGAGACCGTCTCTGAAAAGCCTGAATAAACAACTTGCTGCGCGGGACGTGCAGGGAGAGAGCCGATGAGGATCTGGAGGGTACCGATAGGGAGGCATGTCGACTCCAGCTCCATGGTCAGATGCGCAAGGTTTCTCGGTCGAGGATCCAATCGATCGAGGTGGTCTCACACATTTTCAATTGGGTTTAGATCCGGGCAGTTTGGTGATCGAGGAAGTACGATAAACTCATCTTGGTGCTCTTCAAACCACGAACGTACACTGCGAGCTGTATGAGACACTGCATTGTCCTACTGCTAGATGCCATCGTGCAGAGGAAACAAGCATAGATGCATATTTGTGCTGATTCGTTGTGCCCTCTAGAATGACGAGATTATCCAAGGAATTCCACGAAAACATTCCCTAAACCATAAGGCTCCCTCGATTGTTGCAGGGAGTTTGCTTTCAGGCGTTTCACATCGTACACGCCAACGGCCGTCTATCCGATGGGGCATAAAACGTAATTCATCTGAAGAGGCCACCTGTCGCCACAGTGGATGTCCAATTGCGGTACTGGCGTGCAGATTCCAGCCTACGTCGCCGATGAACAGCTTTCAGCATGGATGCATCAACTAGGCGCTTCTGCGGAGGCCCACACGCAGCAAAGTTCGCTAAACGTTCGTTGGGAGACGCTTGCCCCTTGCTTCATCTGGGTGGTCTGTTGTTCAACAGCCAGCCATTGTGGCCGAGCGGTTCTAGGCGCTGCAGTCTGGAACCGCGCTGCTGCTACGGTCGCAGCTTCGAATTCTGCCTCGGGTATGGATGTGTGTGATGTCCTTAGGTTAGTTAGGTTTAAGTAGTTCTAAGTCTATGGGGCTGATGACCTCAGATGTTAAGTCCCATAGTGCTTAGAGCCATTTTTGTTGTTCAACAGTTTCACGTCTGTTCACTCGTTCACATCTCCGCAGCCGTAGTTCACCCCTGTCATCTGTATTCTTATATGCATATGGTGTCTGTTGTTTCGGACATGCCCGAAAGAACAGACACCATTGATGACCTGCAGCCGTCTAGAACGAAATTAGAATTACATATTAATACCTTCAACTGCTGACGGGCGTTGATATACAAGGTGTAAATTTTAAGTTGACAAGCCAGAATAACTCGAAAAATAAGCTGCACATGAAAAAATGTGTAGAATCCAAAGTTGATTATTTTTGAGGGGGAAATGCGCTGGTGCTAAAATTAGCCCGCCGCCCCAGCCCCCTGAGGGTGGGGCAGGAAGCAACTTTAAAATTTCAAATGGTAACCTCATTTTTTATTGCAGAATCAGATTCTACATAAAACTATTGTGTTCGCAGAAGAGCCAACACCGTGTTACGTTTGGAGGCCGAAATGCACGCGTTTTAGCTCACGCAGGCTGGCGTGAAGAGGGAAGGACTATACTGACGTGAGGTCTGGAACATGCCAAGGCATTAGAATTCAGAAAGCAAACGTAATTAGTTTGATACTTAACTTTAATCCATTAATGATGAACGTCGCTCTTGACGGTACATGATTCACAATATTATCTATTCAGTATACATTCGTAGTAACTGAATATGGCGCTTTGCTAGGTCGTAGCAAATGACGTAGCTGAAGGCTATGCTAAACTGTCGTCTCTGCAAATGAGAGCGTATGTAGTCAGTGAACCATCGCTAGCAAAGTCGGCTGTACAACTAGGGCGAGTGCTAGGGGGTCTCTCAAGACTAGACCTGCCGTGTGGCGGCGCTCAGTCTGCAATCACTGGCAGTGGCGATACGCGGGTCCGACGTATACTAACGGACCGCGGCCGATTTAAAGGCTACCACCTAGCAAGTGAGGTGTCTGGCGGTGACACCACAAAAACTACGTACATTTTGTCTTAAACATTTGTTTTGATTCTTGGTAGTTGGCGCTGTAATCCAAGAAAATCCATGTTCTCAGTTTTGCGTGGAAAATGGTTACGGATAAATAAAAAATACTTATTTACTTCGTACATTTTGATTCGCTAAAACTTAAAATCTCCCTCTCTCCCCATAGGGTGGGGTTTGAGAGAGAGGAATTAGAGTTTTACAAATGTTGACTCAAATACTGTATTATTTTTTTCCGCAGATGCGGAAAAGTTTTGTTCGTTTCGTGGTCATGAGGCCACACAGCTTTTAACTATCAAACAAATCATCTGACTAGCTAACTAACTAACCAAAAATTCTACTTTTTATTTATCCGTAACCATTTTCCACGCAAAAATGAGAATATGGATTTTCTTGAATTACAGCGCCAACTACCAAGAATCAAAACAAATGTTTAAGACAAAATGTACGTAGTTTTTTTTATGTAGAATCTGATTTTGCAATAAAAAATGGAGGTTCCCATGTGAAATTTTAAAGGTGCCTCCCGTCCCACCCCCAGGTGGCTGGGGGCCGGCACGGTAGCTCAGTGTGTTCGGTCAGAGAGCTGGCTGGCCTTTGTAATAAAAAAACTCAGTGAAAAGATCAACAACGAGCTTCAACGGATGTAATGTGACGTCCGCTACGACGAAATATAACGAACCATAACGAACAAAACGCAAAAAAAAAGACGGATAGAGCGTCTGCCATGCAAGCAGGAGATCCCGGGTTCGAGT
This sequence comes from Schistocerca piceifrons, assembly GCF_021461385.2. NCBI lineage: Eukaryota > Metazoa > Arthropoda > Insecta > Orthoptera > Acrididae > Schistocerca > Schistocerca piceifrons. Next base: position 247,621,503 of record NC_060149.1, read on the forward strand.
CCCGGTCGGGGCACACATTTTCGCCTGTCCCCGCTGATATATATCAACGCCCGTCAGCAGCTGAAGGTATTAATATATAATTCTAAATCCTGTCATCTGTGGCCCGTAGTGGGTTTTGGAAAGCGACATTTTGCCATGCACGGTACACTGTAACCACCGCCGCACGCGAACATTGTACAAACTCTGTCTTTTCGGAAATGTTTCCGCTCTTGGCCCGCAAGCCAATTGCCATGCCCTTTTGGACGTCAGATGAATCGCTCCGTTTCCACATTACGATAACGACTGCACTGTTTTCTGCGTTTCCTCGACAAGCTTTATATACCCTCCGGTATTAGTCCTGTCCCATCGCCTTCTGTGAGTGGTTACTGCACTTTGATGTCGAACATAGGCGTCGGTTGGTCACAGTAATGTCACCGGGCGGTGTAAAATAAAAATAAATATACCGTATCCTGAGCACAGCGGACACCGTATTTGGCGAGATTAACGCGAAGAAGAATGTTCTCAGTATACATTAACGATTTATCAGAGTCAGCAGCCCTCTCCCATTGTTCGATGTTGCTGTTGTGGCAGTGTCCGGAGCTCTTATCAAGTAGGCGTGTAAGCAAACATTGAAGGGAATCAGAGGCCGAGCGGTTCTAGGCGCTTCAGTCCGGAACCAAGCGGCTGCTACGGTCGCAAATGGTTCAAATGGTTCTGAGCACTATGGGACAACATCTGAGGTCATCAGTCCCCTAGACGTATAACTACTCAAAACCTAACTAACCTAAGGACATCACCCACACCCGTGCCCGAGGCAGGATTCGAACCTGCGACCGTAGCCGTCGCGCGGTTCCAGACTGAAGCGCGTAGAACCGCTCGGCCACACCGGCCGGCTGCTACGGTCGCAGGTTCGAATCCTGCCTCGGGCACGGATGTGTGTGACGTCCTTAGGTTAGTTAGGTTTAAGTAGTTATAAGTCTAGGGGACTGATGACCTCCGATGTTACGTTCAAAAATGGCTCTGAGGACTATGGGACTTAACATCTGAGGTCATCAGTCCCCTAGAACTTAGAACTACTTAAACCTAACTAACCTAAGGACATAACACACACCCATGCCCGAGGCAGGATTCGAATCTGCGACCGTAGCGGTCGCGCGGTTCCAGACTGTAGCGCCTAGAACCGCTCGGCCACAACGGCCGGCAGATGTTACGTCCCATAGTGCTTAGAGCCATTTCAACCATTTGAAAGGAACTCAGAGACGTGGTGCTTGAATCATACAAGTTCAATACAGCCCATACGAAGCTATAATAGAGATAGTGAAGGATCTTAGACGGGAATGACTGGGAGAAAAGCGACGTTGTTCTCACGAAACCGTGGTAAGTCAATTTAGAGAGCCAATATTCTAGGAAAGATGTGTGAGAATTTTGCTGGTAGCATCGTATACCTCGCGTAGGTTAAGAGAGTAAGATATGAGAGATCAGGGCGCGTTTAGAGGTAGATGGATAGCAATTTTCCCTCGCTAAGTGTATGAATAGAATAAAAAAAATTGTTAATATTGGTACTAGGTACTCGTCGTTATGTACCGTACAGTGGAATGTGGAATATAGTGTGTGTCTCGCCTAACTCTGGCTTCTACAAGAACTACGTTAATTATGATGTGACAAGAAATGTTTCAGACAAAGGTAGCTTTATGCTAACAAAAATCACTCTAATGGTATATTTTGAAACACAGAGGTCACTAGCATTTCTTTTTAACTGGGATAGTGTTACGAAAAAGTAAGGAAGATTAGGATTTAACGCCACGTCAACATCGAGGTAATTTGAGACGGAGCAGAAAACACGCTCGGAATGTGTTGCAGATGGGGAAGAAAATCGGTCGTCCCCTTTCAAGGATATCGTCCCGGAATTTGCCTGGAGCGATTTAGGGAAATCACAGAAGACCTACATCTGGATGGTCGGCCTCAGATTTGAACCATAGTCCTCCCGAATGCGAGTCCAGTGTGCTAATTATTGCGCTACCTCGCTCGTTACAGTGTTGCGAGGGCCGTTCGATAAATAGTGTCCTAAAATCGTTTTATAGCAGTTAGGAAAACGTACTTTTAGATGGTTCAAATGTGATATTTCTTCTCCAGGTGTGCGAAGTTTAGAACAATTCCGTCTTACGGCAGAGCCGTAGTGAACCAACATATGATGTCCACGCAAGACAATCATTACAAGCAACGTGCTGTATCTGAATTCTTGGTTGTAGAAAAAGAAACCGTGGTGAACACCTATAACCGTTTGTGTGCAGTTTATGAGAATGATGCAGTTGATTACTGTTCGGCGATGAGTAAAGAGAGTTGAAGTGTCAGGAGTGTAGAATGGGAGCTGCATGATCGGCCACGTTCGGGACGTTCTGTCAAAGCCACTGCTCCCGACATTGTGAATCGCACCTATACCATTACTCGTGCAGACCAATGCATCATATCTCGATAGTTGGCTCTACAGGAATTGGTGAGAATTCGAAGTGCGTGCGCAATGACTGTCGCTCTTGGGTATTCAGAAGAGTGCTAAGACGAGTTCCACGAATGCTCACAACAACATCCAAAGAAATGCCATTTAATTTGAACTGTTCGAGCAGTTGAAGACCAAGGGAGAGGCCTTCCTGTCACGAATCGTTACAAGTGACGAAACCTGGGTGCATCACTTCGAGCCGGAAACAAATAGGCAGTCACGAGAGTGGCATCAGCCGCAATCAGTAAAGAAGAACAAATTTAATGCAGCTCCCTCTGCTGACAACGTCATAATGAGAGTCTTTTTGACAGTGATGGTGTCATTCTTGCGGATGTGTTGCCAAAAGGGTTGACCGTCAATTCAGAAGCATTCAGGAACGTATGAGAAGAATCCGAACAAACTCAAGAACCGTTTCGACGTGATCGGTCTGACCAGAATCCAAAAGAAATCTTGCTCCAATTGGACAATGCATGGCTACCTACAGGTCTCAGAACCTGGGAGGACATCACCAGACTGGGTCGGACATCATTGCCTCATCCACTCTATAGCCCAGACCTGGTGCTCTTGGACTTCCATCTGTTTGGAACACTTGAGGATTCTCTACGTGGGACATACTTTGAACATGACGATGGGCGTAATTCATACAGTGAAAGCATGGCTACGAGCACTGGACAAGAGCTTATACCAACAGTGAATACGTGCCCTTACACAACGCTAGCGTAAGGACATAGAACGTGATGGAGACTGTAAAAGAAATACTGGTTAATGTTGTCACCTATGTTCTGAGGAATAAATTGTACAGCAGTATTTATTCAACGGCCCTCGTATTTTTGCCCCAGAGTAGCAGGTATATGTATGAGACAAATTCAGCAATATGACACTTACCTGACAAGAAATTACGTATAGAGATAGATGGTGTATGAGGATTTCCTGACTGTTGCTGCTGACATTTGAATGGCACGCCGCCCAGTAATTTATGCCACTATCAAGGGAAACTAGCACCGTGCCGCCGAGGCAAGCGATACGCTATGTTTACGTTATTCTGTATGGAGAGTGAAGTGAACATCCGGAGAGCACGCCATACAAACAGGCGCAACAAAAGGACAAAATACAAGAATTGAATATGTGTTATTGAGTAGTTTCCTGTCACTTGAAAATTAACGTAGATGATGTAGATACTGGAGTTAGATGGTACATCCAGATATATATATTTACATGTGAGGGAGATGCAAATCGACTCACGAGTTGACGCCACACAGTTGTTCTAACAGACGGTCGGCGGCCAATATGTTCTTGATTTTCAGGCGGTTTCTAAAATCCATTTAGACAAATGCCGTGCCACTGGTTCCCGCACCGCTGGCTAACACTTCCCACGCAGATAAGTAACTATACGATTCCCAAACGGATGATGGGTACATTTGTCTACACACATTATATGAGCAATGGCATTGGTCCACAGTAACAAGTGCTAGATCTCTTACCACACTGCGCATCCAAAGAGACGTGATCAGGGAATTACCGAGTGGATTATTTGTTTCCCAACATTCGAAAAGCTTTCGATTCAGTAAATTCTGCTAACGAAAGTTCATTTATCATTCGTAGCGGATATGTACTCAGGTAGAGTGGATCGAGAATTTCTTAACAGTAGGGACACAACATATCATCTCGAATGGATGGTCACCCCCACAGACACAGTATTGTTTTCAAGTATGATCTCATGGAAGTATGGTAGGATGAATATTTCCCTGGTTTTACATCAATGAACCGGCGTATAGTGCAGATTGCAATCTCACACCTTTCAGAGCTGATGCGGTTATCTACGAGGAAGTGGTATCCGATAAAAACTGTGGCAACATCCAGTCGGACAAAATATCAACCTGGTACAGAGACTGGCAACTAGCTCTAAATGTAGAGAATCGCAAAATTGTACACTTCGTAACACTTAAAACTTAGTAACCTTTCACTACACGATTAGTGAGTCATAAATGGATTTAGTCCTGACATACTAATATCTCTACTAGTAGTGGCTTGGTGTATATAACGGAAAGATAACACAGACTCATTTGAAGGTAAATAGATAACAACGTGCTGCATCAATTTAATATCTCAGCATTCGTTATCAGCCAAGCTATGAGTTGTCTTTTCACCTCAGCCTTCCAATTAACACCCGGTAGTTTGTTTCACGTACGACCTGTTCCTTTGACTACAGCAGACTGAGCACTGTGATGCAGACGAAGGACAGCGTATGTGTAAGTAGTTCGTGTACCGGACTGTATAACTATGACATTACTGCCAGCATCGGTTATAGTGGCCAGCCTCGCTGACTACAAGCGTAGAGATGCTAGTGACCACATGATATTTGTATGTGGTGGGAAGGTCTCGTGGGCAGCGGCTGTGAATATATGAACGATGGCATTGCACGCAAGACACCAAAAGCCGTGTCACCTCTAAAGGCTTGCACAAGAGTGACTGAGAAAAAACAGTCATTGTCATTTGGCTCGTATTCTTCGTTATTGGTTTCTCAGTTGAACTTAAAAAAACAAACGTTACTGAATTAACGATTTTCAACCTTTCGTGAACGTTTAAATTATTACTACGATACTTCGTAACACATTATTTTAAAGGAAAAAGTCTGCGTGCCAGAACTTCATTTGTAACTGCATGAACGCGCTTTACTGACGTAAGGCCAATAAACTGTCCCTAGCCAGCCTTTAAGGGGGAAAAAAGGAAGAGTGTATGCGTAGTTACTGGAAGTGTTAGAATACTTTTTGCGCACCGAATAGGGTCGATGGGAATGGGCTTGTTTGACACAACGTATGTTGGGTTTCAAAGTTTAGTACTTCGTGCCAGAAGCAAAAAAATATATCGTTAGAAACCTCCAGTGTGCGTGACCTTACATAATGGTTCATCTGGAAACGACAATCAGAGCTAAAGTATCAAAGTGTATGACTGTCTTTTACAATGACAGTACATCAAGACAGCCGAGCACAGAATCGAACCAGTGGCCTTCTAACCATAAGCCGGATATTGTACTGCTGCCATACAACGCTTAATCAGTACAATTTTCTTTTGCGTGCAAGTAGGCATATACTAGAACAGTATCGAAACTCTTGCTACAGACGTTGGTGACACGCGTGCTTCGGAACTCATTCGATATTTGTAGTAGCTCACACGAGTCAACTAGCCCAGTGGCTCACTTCACTCACTAGGAAACATAACCAACTTACCGTCGTATCTTACACAGAAGAAAGCACGCCTGCAAGATATTAGCCCAGAAGTCGGTCCTGGACGAAATTCTGGGATATAATTCTGACAGTGCGGAGTTATGACCTTTTGGATGTAAGGCTTTTAAACTTTGGCACGTACGAGCGCGAAGTACTGTACAGCGGATGACAAACAGAGCCCTCCTATTCACGATATGTTGAAGGAGAGGGAGCAGGAGGAGGAAGGCGGACACATCTGCCAAACGTGTTTTGAAATCTTTTTAGAGAAAACATGTTATCCTTTTCGAAAAATAGGTAAGTAATATGAGTACGTAATATGTTAAATTCACGTGCCTACAGGGTGTCCCAGGAGGAATGGTCAGTATTCAGGGATGTGACAGGAACTATCATTCGAAACAAAAAGTGTAGTAAACATGGTCTCTAAAATGCATGCCTTAAGAGCTATGAGCACTTCACCATCTTCGATACTGTCAGACAAATCTTTTCTGGTGCAATTTCTTCGTTTTCCATATTTTGGGAGGGGCTAGTATGGCCCAAACCAAAAACTTGTCTATTAAAAACATGGGCTCTAAAATGCATACCTTAGGAGCTCTGACCACTTTTTTCAGTAGAAGAGTTGTGTTTCACAGCAGAAAAAAAATGTTCAAATGTGTGTGAAATCTTATGGGACTTAACTGCTAAGGTCATCAGTCCCTAAGCTTACACACTACTTAACCTAAATTATCCTAAGGACAAACACACACACCCATGCCCGAGGGAGGACTCGAACCTACGCCCGGAACAGCCGCACAGTCCGTGACTTGCAGCGCCTTATTCACAGCAGAGAAGATGAAGAATTGCTCATAGCTCTTAAGGTATGCACTTTAGTGACCACCTTTACTAGCCTTTTTTGCTTCAAATGATCGTTCCTGTCATATCCCTGAATATTGACCATTCCTCCTCAGACACCCTGTATGCATCCGGTATTATTATAATAGTATTCTCGTATTGATATTCTGCATATATATACGCCTTAAAATCAAAATGAATAAACTTAAGCAGCTGAAGAATTATTATGAAATGTAGTTAATTACTTTCGATTTACAATTTAATTATGCCAGTCATGTTGGTGAATAGCACATCACCTGCAAATTTACTTCATTTTAACAGTGTCAGCTTTAAAATCCAAAGAAAACATCTCACAATAACGATGTGAATAGTTATATACCGCTACACTACTTCTTCAATAACACACTCATTTGTTTCATTCATTTACGCTGTGTTTGAGAATCGCAATATAAAAATGTTCAAAGCAACGAGATCTGTGGCAGCAGCTGCAGGTTAGAAACAGCGTCGTTTGATACAGTGAACAAGGCATATTGCCAATGTCAAAACAGTATTTCACAAACCTATTACTGACTCCACCGTACAGTACTTCGAACTCGGGCTTTAATTGGCTGCAGTGGGACGGAGTGAGTGACAACCGGTGCCCGCATGTTTAAAAGCTGTATGTTCACAAGGTCATAACTGCGTACCAAGAGAGTTATGGCCCGAATTTTCGCATGGGATCCATTTCTGGGGCTGATATCTTGCAGGTGTACTTCTTTCTAATTCAATTATGAGGTCAAGTTGGTGATGTTTCCTTGTCAATGCTATATAACTGGAATCATCGGAAATTTGTGTGATTGTAATTTGTCTCTGGTTACGCTGTTCACCACAGCGAGGCTAAGTCATCTACACACGTCTACTCGAGAGACTCTTCTGCTTTATAAATTTACAACGGCCACAGCCAGAGAAGTTCCAGTACATAGCATCGTTTGTGGTTTCACCTCAGTGTCTGCTTTTGCCGAATGATTCACTGCAGTTTTAAGAAGGGTCGTCGAGCAGATGCGCAAAACTATAGACCTGTATCTCTGACGTCGATCTGCTGTAGAATTTTATAACATGTTTTTTGCTCGAGTATCATGTCGTTTTTGGAAACCCAGAACCTAATATGTAGGAATCAACATGGATTCCGGAAACAGCGATCGTGTGAGACCCAACTCGCTTTATTTGTTCATGAGACCCAGAAAATATTAGATACAGGCTCCCAGGTAGATGCTATTTTTCTTGACTTCCGGAAGGCGTTCGATACAGTTCCGCACTGTCGCCTGATAAACAAAATAAGAGCCTACGGAATATCAGACCAGCTGTGTGGCTGGATTGAAGAGTTTTTAGCAAACAGAACACAGCATGTTGTTATCAATGGAGAGACGTCTACAGACGTTAAAGTGACCTCTGGCGTGCCACAGGGGAGTGTTATGGGACCATTGCTTTTCACAATATATATAAATGACCTAGTAGATTGTGTCGGTAGTTCCATGCGGCTTTTCGCGGATGATGCTGTAGTACACAGAGAAGTTGCAGCATTAGAAAATTGTAGCGAAATGCAGGAAGATCTGGAGCGGATAGGCACTTGGTGCAGGGAGTGGCAACTAACCCTTAACATAGACAAATGTAATGTATTGCGAATACATAGAAAGAAGGATCCTTTATTGTATGATTATATGATAGCGGAACAAACACTGGTAGCAGTTACTTCTGTAAAATATCTGGGAGTATGCGTGCGGAACGATTTGAAGTGGAATGATCATATAAAATTAATTGTTGGTAAGGCGGGTACCAGGTTGAGATTCATTGGGAGAGTCCTTAGAAAATGTAGTCCAACAACAAAGGAGGTGGCTTACAAAACACTCGTTCGACCTATACTTGAGTATTGCTCATCAGTGTGGGATCCGTACCAGATCGGGTTGACGGAGGAGATAGAGAAGATCCAAAGAAGAGCGGCGCGTTTCGTCACAGGGTTATTTGGTAACCGTGATAGCGTTACGGAAATGCTTAACAAACTCAAGTGGCAGACTCTGCAAGAGAGGCACTCTGCATCGCGGTGTAGCTTGCTCGCCAGGTTTCGAGAGGGTGCGTTTCTGGATGAGGTATCGAATATATTGCTTCCCCCTACTTATACCTCCCGAGGAGATCACGAATGTAAAATTAGAGAGATTAGAGAGCGCACGGAGGCTTTCAGACAGTCGTTCTTCCCGTGAACCATACGCGACTGGAACAGGAAAGGGAGGTATGACAGTGGCACGTAAAGTGCCCTCCGCCACACACCGTTGGGTGGCTTGCGGAGTATAAATGTAGATGTAGATGAAGTCAAATGGATGTAGAATGCTGCTGTCTGAGGTGCAACTGTTTGTCTGGGTTTTCTTAGACTTTATCTCTGAATAAGTTAGACGAGACGGCCGGTAGAGAATGATGGTTTCGATCACAAGATTGTTGCACATACGATCTTTAGGAGGCGGCACATTTTGAAGTCTAAAAAGAAATTTTAAAAAAATCACAGTGAAGTATTGAAATACCCCCGCGCATAGTCCCTCCAAACTGAAGCAAGATATAAAGAAGTTAAACCAGTAACTAGTCACTCATTACTAAGCAATCTGACTGTAAATAAACAGCTAATTTGCCGGGACGCTGTGATCTACCCGACTACTGAATCATTTAGAGCAGTTTACTTCCCCATACCGAGTGAAATGTTTAGTTTTCTGTAAATATTTAGCCTCTCGTACTCATCTGTTCAGCCAGCTCTAAAAACAGTGTACGAGTCACACACTGATGTATTTATCGGAAACGGCGCGTATAATTCAGGCCCAATGTATTCTACGAATCACAGTATCACTTATTTAGAGGAAATGGGGAGTAGTGGTATTTTTAAAGCCCACACTTACGTCCGAGACGGGGATCTCGTACTCGCGACAATCCGTTAGCGAGCCAGCAGCGCTAACCCAACGTCAAGCAAGGCGACAGAAATTTTTAAGTTGCCCTGCCATCTACTCAAAGAAATATCTGAATTATTGCAAGTTCAATTTTTTTTAACGAAAATAGGGATGGCGCCTGAAGTGGCAACCATCCAACAAACGTTTAATGAAATTTGCGTGTGGTCGTTTGTTCGGGAAAGCACTTGCGAAGCATAACTTTCAGATTTATGAGCGACACAAAAAAGAACCTTCTCGATTATTTTGAAGCAACGAATAACGAAATGACTAGGCATTAACCACAGTGATGAGATCAGAACGAACCACATTTTCTCCCCGAGTGCAATTACTCCTCCAGCCAGCAAGCAGCAGCAGTAGCAGACGGCAGGCAGATTAGTTTGACGTCCCGCCGACAGCGCGATCAGTAGAGACGCAGCCCAAGCTCTAATTACGAAAGGTTGGGAAGGAAATCGGCCGTTGCCTTCCCAAAGGAACTATCCCGGCATTTGCCTGGAGCAATCCAGCGAAATCACAGAAAACGTGTATCTGGTTGGACGGAAGGAGATTTGACAGTCGTCCTGCCGAATGGGAGTGTAGTGTGCTAACCACTTCCAGCCAGGCCATCGTAAGGGAAAGATCTCGCGCGTCACACCTACAAAATCACCCGCACATCTGCAATTCAAAGGAACTAAGACCAAAGATCTCTGAAATTAAGAGCGACGGATATATAGCTTCCTCGGTAGACAGTATTTACCATTAAATAGCACTCTGCCCTTCACTTAATGAGCGTTGTAATTTTCTCTGGTTAAAAAATGTGTTTCTCTCCTTGCTGCGGATAACTCTTCAAATTCCTGCCCTGTTTTGATAACTGCATAATACGAGGGTCACTCCAAAAGAAATGCATACTATTTTTGTAAAAATACAGTTTCCATTCTGCATGTGTGAAAGTTTTACAGTGTGTAGATACATCCTTCCCGCTTGTTTTCAAACTTAGTTCAACCTGTTCCCGCGAGTGGCGCCGTCACAGCATGTCTTCAAGATGGCTACTACACTTGACGTTCGTCAGAAGCAACGTGCTGTCGTAGAATTCCTGTGCTGTGTAAACGAGACAGTGGGAAACATCCACAAGAGGTTGAAAAAGGTGTATGGAGATGCTGCTGTCGATCGCAGTACAGTTAGTCGGTGGGCAAGCAGGTTACGTGATGAAAGCGGGCACGGCAGTATTGAGGATTGTCCTCGCAGCGGCAGGCCTCGTACTGCACACACTCCACACAATGTGCAGAGAGTTAACGAACTGGTGACTGCTGACAGACGCATCACAGTGAACGAATTGTCACGCTACGTTGGGATAGGGGAAGGAAGTATTTGCAGAATACTGAAAGTGTTGGCGTTAAAAATGGTTTGTGCCTGGTGGGTTCCCAGGATGTTGACAGTGGCTCACAAAGAAACAAGAAAAACGGTATGCATCGAACTTTTGGAACAGTACGAGAATGGTGGAGATGAATTTCTTGGAAGAATTGTGACAGGCGATGAAACATGGCTCCATCATTTTTCTGAGAGACGTAGACGCAATCAATGGAGTGGCATCATGCAAATTCACCCAAGAAGAAAAAATTCAAAACCACACCTTCTGCTGGAAAAGTTATGGCTACGGTGTTTTTCGATTCCGAAGGACTCTTGTTTGTGGACATCATGTCAAGTGGAACCACCATAAATTCTGATGCATATGTGACGACACTGAAGAAACTTCAAGCTCGACTGAGTCGTGTTCGACTACATTGGCAAAAGCAGGATGTTTTGCTGTTCCACGACAATGCACGGCCACATGTCAGTCAAAAAGGCATGGAAGCGATCACAAAACTCGGAGGGACAACGCTGAAACACCCGCCTTACAGTCCTGACCTGGTTGCATGTGACTATCATCTCTTTGGGAAAGGGAACTGAAAGCCTCTCTTCGTGGAACAAGGTTTGAAGATGATAACTCCCTTGTGCACGCTGCCAAACAGTGGCCCCCAACAGGTTGGTCCAGAATTTTACCGTGCGGGTATACAGGCTCTGGTTCCAAGATGGCGTAAGGCAGTTGAGAGGGATGGAAATGATGTGGAGAAATGAAAATATTGTTCCTAAAGGATGTATCTACACACTGTAAAACTTTCAAACATGTAGAATAAAAGACAGATTTCAAAACAAAGTAGTGTGCATTTCTTTTGGAATGACCCTCGTAGGTTGTCAAATGGTTCAAATGGCTCTGAGTACTATGCGACTTAACTTCTGAGGTCATCAGTCGCCTAGAACTTAGAACTAATTAAACCTAACTAACCTAAGGACAACACACACATCCATGCCCGAGGCAGGATTCGAACCTGCGACCGTAGCGGTCGCTCGGTTCCAGACTGTAGGGCCTAGAACCGCACGGCCACTCCGGCCGGCGACACGTTTTCATTCAGGTCAGAGGATGTGAATGTGAATGGCGTTAGAAAGAGTCCCAGCAGTTATCGTAAACAGCTGAAATTTAATTTAAGATGACCGGATATTTAGAAGTCCCTTCTGACCCTACTTTTTCACGTAAATAAATAGTTCATTATTTTGCTACGACAAAACATTTCAGCTGACGAATAACACTTCTTTATTATTTTCCAAATGGTTATCACAGAATGGTAAGAACGTTCTGAGGAGAAAATATCGCACCGCACCGCCAGACGAAGTGCACTCAAACGTCACACGTAACAGAAGCTACTTTTTGATATCTCAAGAATAACTCATATATCGATAAAAAGCAGAATCCCACCTTTGTCGATGTCTGAGCGACTTCGCGGTAAGAAGCGCGAACGAGAGAGGCCGTGCCGGTTAGGTGCTCCAGCCACAACAGCCTGCTGGCGTATGCTACAGCATGTCGGGGTCCTCGTCCAACCGTGACTCACAGGCAGCTTCTAATCGGTCTCCTGCGGCCTCGCTGTGTGGCGCGCCAACGCGTCCCGTCCCTCCTTCCGGTATTCCTACACTGGTCCGAGCAGCCGTCTTCTGTCTTCTACAACATAGCGCTAGCCCACAGGTTCTGCGGTCAAAGCCAAGAACAATCAGCCTATTAATGACGTGTGTGTGTGTGTGTGTGTGTGTGTGTGTGTGTGTGTGTGTGGATTGAACTCACCTTTTCATGAAGAGTGAAACATGACTCGAAGAAAGCTGGATTGTTCTGTGTTGTTGTTGTGGTTGTGTCTTCAGTCCTGAGACGGGTTTGATGCAGCTCTCCATGCTACTCTATCCTGTGCAAGCTTCTTCATCCCCCAAGTACCTACTGCAACCTACATCCTTCTGAATCTGTTTGGTGTATTGATCTCTTGGTCTCCCTCTACGATTTTTACCCTCCACGCTACCCTCCAATACTAAATTAGTGATCCCTTGATGCCTCAGAACATGTCCTACCAACCGATCCCTTCTTCTAGTCAAGTTGTGCCACAAACTTCTCTTCTCTCCAATTCTATGCAATACCTCCTCATTAGTTATGTGATCCACCCATCTAATCTTCAGCATTCTTCGGTAGCACCACATTTCTAAAGCTTCTATTCTCTTCTTGTCCGAACTATTTATCATCCATGTTTCCCTTCTATACATGGCTACACTCCATACAAATACTTTCAGAAACGGCTGCCTGACACTTAAATCTATACTCGATGTTAACAAATTTCTCTTCTTCAGACACGTTTTCCTTCCCATTGCCAGTGTATATTTTATATCCTCCTAGACCTTAGAACTACTTAAACCTAACTAACCTAAGGACATCACACACATCCATGCCCGAGGGAGGATTCGAACCTGCGACCGTAGTATCCTCTTTACTTCGACCATCATCAGTTATTTTGCTCCCCAAATAGCAAAACGCCTTTACTACTTTAAGTGTCTCATTTCGTAACCTAATTCCCTCACCATCACCCGAATTAACTCGACTACATTCCATTATCCTCGTTTTGCTTTTGTTGATGTTCATCTTATATCCTCCTTTCAAGACACTATCCATTCCGTTCAACTGCTCTTCCAAGTCCTTTGCTCTGTCTGACACAATTACAATGTCATCGGCGAACCTCAAAGTTTTTCTTTCTTCTCCATGGATTTTAATACCTACTCCCAATTTCTCTTTTGTTTCCTTCACTGCTTGCTCAATATACGGATTGAATAACATCGGGGAGAGGCTACAAACCTGTCTCACTCCCTTCCCAACCACTGCTTCCCTTTCATGTCCTTCGACTCTTATAACATGGTAGCTTTTAGGTTCATGAATAGGTTCGCCGCCAATTGTAACTGCCGTTTCATTCGTCTTTGTGAAAGGGAACTTAAAAGTTTGAGGATATCTTTAATATTTCAATACAGTGTGATTCAGATGCCCCTACCTATTGGTTTTATGCAATCCGCAACGCCTTCAAATACACGTGTAAGATTTTCGTATTCTCTCGTTAGCTGTGCGCAAACTATTAGATCTACAGAGAAAATGAAGAGAATCAAAACGAAATTTAATGTAGTAAAATGTTGTACTATCCCAGTAGAGGCCGCAGTTTTCGAATTATTCAAGATAAACGAACAAAAGCGACCTTCAAAAGGGTTTTTCTTGAGTAATTCGAAAACCTTGACCTTTAGCAAAAATGTATCCCTGTACAAAATTTTAACTACATTAGATTTCCTTCAAAAAGATCGTGTTCATTTTTTCTGTTGGACTAATAGTTGGCCGGCCGGTGTGGCCGAGTGGTTGTAGGCGCTTTAGTCTGGAACCGCGCGACCACTGCGAACGCAGGTTCGAATCCTGCCTCGGGCATGGATGTGTGTGATGTCCTTAGGTTAGTTAGGTTTAAGTTGGGTTGGGTTGGGTTGTTTGGGGGAAGATACCAAACAGCGAGGTCATCGGTATCATCGGATTAGCGAAGGACGGGGAAGGAAGCCGTCGTGCCCTTTCAGAGGAACCATCCCGGCATTTGCCTGGAGCGATTTAGGGAAATCACGGAAAACCTAAATCAGGATGGCCGGACGTGGGATTGAACCGTCGTCCTCCCGAATGCGAGTCCAGTGAGCTAATAGGTTTAAGTAGTTCTAAGTTCTACGGTACTGACGATCTCAGATGTTAAGTCCCATAGTGCTCAGAGCCATTTGAACTAATAGTTTGCACATAGCGAACGAAAGAATAAGAAAATTTCGGGAGTGGTTTTTGCTGGCGTTGCGGGTTGCATAAAACCGTTTGGTAGAGGCAGTTGAATCATACTGTATAATTAGATTTTATGGTAAAAATTTCGTGCCTTTATTGTAATGGTGCAGTCAGACTAATGTACTTTCTTGACTCCGTACGTCGTTTACCTGTGTTTCGTGTTTGTAATGAAATCAGTTTAATATCCTGCTTGTACCATAATGTGCAATAATGGTATGTGGTGAAGTGGTCTTTGCCTTAAGGCAAATAAAAAAATTTAAAAAGTTGGAAAAAACTGGTCTACATGATATGTGTAAGCTAATCACCTGACATCTGCCTTCGAATTCCTTCATTCTCGTTGATGTGGACAATGGGATTTCGTCGACGTTGGGAATATTGATGATAAATTTATGAACATTTCGTGAAAAGAGACTATGTCGTATATCCATAATTGGGTCAAATTTGATGAGCCTAGGTGTGAACCGTGTGGTACTCTCTGATGAGCGTTGTATTTTTTAATAAATTTAGTGATTCCAGTTAAACACGGATATTTCCTGAGAATAGATTCAGACAAAATTGGATTTCAAATATCTTTTTAGAAAACCAAATACTTAACAAATAAGGGAAACCTACCTAAATAACGATTTGGTGGAGTTACATAAATTTGTGGAAACGATAAAGAAGAGAATAAATCAAATGTGGCAAAACGTGACTAAATGTAATTAAATTAGCATTCTTTCAATCAACACCTATATCAGGCTCCATAATCCAGCAGTCCCTCCTACAACTCTTTGTCTGTTCTGAATAGCGTTAGGAGATACATAACTGCAGAAAATAAGGAATGATAAACTTTAAGGAAACCCCTTGTACTGTCCGTTGAATTATTACTCACGAGTTTGAGATCTATGCAGAATGTTTGACAAGGGACGTGTAGAGGACATTGAAACAAGCAAATAATATAAATAAACATAGGTCCGGAAACCAACGGTTTACCCGATACGACGTATTACGAGTGAGTACATGAACACATAAGAGTGTCCCAAAGGATCCTATCTGCAAATATGCGCTTGAGGATAAGCACATTACTACACGTGTTCCACACAGCCACCGTTCATGTGAATGCAGACTTCAATACGTGTGCTCATCGATGTTCGTACACGTTCAAAAACCCCAGGATTGTTTCGAGTGCGCTGAAAACCATCCACAATGCGTTTCCGGAGTTCATCGACACTACCAACAGAGATGGACTTCACCAAAGCTTATACATATTGTGCCAACGGACGTGCCGCAGTGGTAACACCGGTTCCCGTCAGATCACCGAAATTAAGCGCTGTCGGGCTGGGCTGGCACTTGGATGGGTGACCGTCTGGTCTGCCCAGCACTGTTGGCAAGCGGGCTGCACTCAGCCCGTGTGAGGCCAACTGAGGAGCTACTTGACTGAGAAGTAGCGGCTCCTGTCTCGTAAACTAACTTGCGGCCGGGAGAGCTGTGTGCTGACCACATGCCCCTCCATATCCGCATCCAGTGATGCCTGTGGTCTGAGGATGAGGCGGCGGCCGGTCGGTGCCGTTGGGCCATTATGATCTGTATTGGCGGAGTTTTTTTTTTTTATAAATATTCTCATATAAAAAACTCTACGGGTTCAGGTCACGGAATCTGGGAGGCAATCGTATTTGCGAGCCAATTGCTGTCGAAATGGCTCTGAGCACTATGGGACTTAACTTCTGAGGTCATCAATCCCTTAGAACTTAGAACTACTTAAACCTAACCAACCTAAGGACATCACACACACCCATGCCCGAGGCAGGATTCGAACCTGCGACCGAAGCAGTCTCGCGGTTCCAGACTGTGGCGCCTACAACCGCTCCTTCACAGGCCGGCACACTTGCTGTCGAATCGCTTTTTACCTTTACTTAGTTATCCGAACTGATGATAAAATCAAACGAGGGCAGTTTATCAATTTGCAATTTACGCCTCACTTGTGGTGTTTCTAATTAATCGTAGCCTTAGAGATTAAGTGTACTGTAACATTTGCATGACAGCATTTGTGCATATGTTTATTAGGATTATTTGCTTGTTTCACTGTGCTCTACTCGCCCCTAGTTAAATACCCTATATAAAGTAAGACTTACAGGAGGAATCTAGAATGTACGAAACAGAGCGCGATTAGCCACATGGCTGTTTCCTTCGGGAAAGAATCTAACGGATATGCCAAGAAAGAGTTTCTGACAGAAACTCGAAGATACACGTCAAATATCTCGCTATAATACACTTATAAAAAAATTAAGAACCGGTTTTCGCGACGAAACCGGCAAACATTCTCAACACACAGTATACTGTTCCTGTAAGGGCCGTAAATTCAACGCATATAAGCAAAATATTCGTCACACGCTCCGCTCATGAATGAAATGGGAAGCAGTTTTAATGCGTGGCGCCATAAAACGAACCCACTGTCGCGCACGTTATTATCGTCCGCGGATTAAAGATTAAAATGTAAACAACAATCTACTTCTTTGGGAGTATTTTCGTCCTCAGGCATAATACTGCTGTAAGTGAATGAGTGTTTCCCTAGAAATAAAACGAAAATGAAGTTTCACGAGACGACGGAGCGGCCAGAGACACTGTACAAGAAAAAGAAACGTCATCAAAAGATCAAAACAAACTGCAAAACGATTTAGAAAAAAATATCTGAATGGTGCGAAAAGTGGCAGTTTACCCTAAATAACGAAAAGTGTGAGGTCATCCACATGAGTGCTAAAAGGAATTCGTTAAACTTCGGTTACGTGATAAATCAGTCTAACCTAAAAACCGTAAATTCAAATAAATACCTAGGTATTACAATTACGAACAACTTAAATTGAAAAGAACACATAGAAAATGTTGTGGGAAAGGCTAACCAAAGGCTGCGTTTTATTGGCACAACACTTAGAAAATGTAATAGACATACTAAGGAGACTGCCTACACTACGCTTGTCCGTCCTGTTTTAGAATAATTCTGCGCGGTTTGGGATCCTTACCAGATAGGACTGACGGAGTGCATCGAAAAAGTTCAAAGAAAGGCAGCACGTTTTGTATTATCGCGAAATATGGAAGAGAGTGTCACAGAAATGATACAGGATTTGGGCTGGAAATCATTAAAAGAAAGGCGTTTTTCGTTGCGACGGAATCTTCTCACGAAATTCCAATCACCAACTTTCTCCTCCGAATGCGAAAATATTTTGTTGACACCGACCTACATAGGGAGGAACGATCACCACGATAAAATAAAGGAAATCAGAATTCGTACGGAAAGATACAGGAGTTCATTCTTTCCGCGCACTATACGAGGTTGGAATAATAGAGAATTGTGAAGGTGGTTCGATGAACCCTCTGCCAGGCACTTAAATGTGATTTACAGAGTATCCATGTAAATGTAGATGTAGATGGAACACTTTGGTATTTAACGAATGATAGAAAAAGAATTATAGCACATGAAATTTTTTACAGTTGTGAAACTTCAGTAACGCAAATATAAGACAATCACAGCTACGTTTTCAGTCGTAAAATATAAGTAAAGAACGTAGCCGAATAGAAGGAATGCATCAAGACCGCTTCTTATGAATTAGCCACGATTTACAAACCCGGAACACATAGTAGAGTGAAACTTCTGTGGACATGATGGTTTGTAAGGGAGTCTGTGTTGTTTAGTTTTTCAACTGAAGTGCAGATGATGATGAGTAATGTTTTCTCTTCGGACAGCAAATGTTTTGGTGTTGAGTATTCTCATACACCGTTATCTCTCTCA
The DNA here is from genome assembly GCF_021461385.2 of Schistocerca piceifrons. Lineage (NCBI taxonomy): Eukaryota > Metazoa > Arthropoda > Insecta > Orthoptera > Acrididae > Schistocerca > Schistocerca piceifrons. The sequence continues at coordinate 247,639,921 of NC_060149.1, forward strand.
GGACCAGAGATAAACCATCTTCACATTTCTAGAGGAAATCTCATAAAAGTAGACTCTACCTGTAAAGCATTTTCGCATTTTACAACGAAAGAAGAACGTACCATGACTTTCCATTACAATTTTTTGTTTGAAAATAATGGTTCAAATGGCTCTGTGCTCTATGGGACTTAACTTTTGAGATCATCAGTTCCCTAGAACTTAGAACTACTTAAACCTAACTAACCTAAGGACATCACACACATCCATGCCCGAGGCAGGATTCGAACCTGCGACCGTAGCGGTCGCGCGGTTCCAGACTGTAGCGCCTAGAACCGTGAGGGAATTCCGCCAGTCTCATACACCTTGCTCACCAGATGGTAGAGTTTTGTTAGGCCTGGCTCTCCCAAGGCTGTCAGTAGTTCTAATGGAATATTGTCTACTCCCGGGGCCTTGTTTCGACTTGCGCCTAGAACCGTTCGGCCACTTCGGCCGGCTGAAAATAATGGTTTGCACACTGCTGTATTGTCGCTTTACGAAAAAAAGAAGTAGTTTCGATCAGAAACGGGCAATCTTCAGGAATAATATAATATTATTTGTGAGATGCGTGGCAAATCACAACTGTTAGCAAACATTACGCCCCAAACCAACATGTTAAATAGAACAGTAATACTGGAGTATATATAGCACACAGCAGGTAATGTGACGAAGCACATGGCAGAACTAAAGTAGCCTGTGACCTTTAGTCATAAAAACATCGGACCAGGTTTTTTTATAGTTGATACTGCGTACAATGTAGCAAAGGCAGAATTTCGACAGAAATTAGGAGTTGCGCAGCTTGGTTCTTAATACGTGAACGTCACCAGCAAATAGGATATGCGAAAACGAAGGGGAAATGTAATTGAGCATGGATCTAACATGACTTCGTTTCCGAGCTATAATTCTAATGGTTTTGAGTTTCTCAAAATTACAGAAGAGCTGAAATCGATCACCTGAGATGTGAATGCTCACACACAGTAGTCGTTTACAGAATCCCGCACTCTTTTTAGTCAAATGTCCAGAAACATCTTCGAGGAAATACTTCCGAATAAAGATCTAAGTGCTCAATAGCTGCGAAGTTGCACCTTTTCTAGACTTAAATCAGTTTATCTGTAGAGATTCTTGAAAAATAAAGTCCGTTTGAAGAAACCTTTTTCACTATTGAAATACTTCGTAAGTGCACAAAGTTCGGCTGGCAATGAGCAGAAAGCCAAAATACACGGTCTTTCCGGAATCTGTCACAATGTCAAGCATGTTGAGGGCTAGGAAATAAGACATATGACATAGCAGTCAGTTGCAGTGTATCTCTTGTTTATCAAGGAGGGCATAATGTCTCATCTCAAGTCAACGAGTGGCTGCAGGTATAAGTCACGAACTCCAGCCAGATGAAGCAGCTGGCCTTGACTCACTCATGGAAGTCAGAACAGTGCAGAAAATTGTACACTGTGTCTGACGGTATGATAATGGAAATCCGGTAATGGAGTATGTAAACAGTCAGCAGACATGGGAAGAAAATGTGACTGTCAGGCACGCTTTTCTAAATCTTGCTCACGCCAGAGATCGAAGACGGACGATAAAACGCGAACTAAGACAATTTAAGCCCTCGTTAATTAGGACTTCCAATTTGTCATGGCCTTCTTTTCCACTTGTAGGGTGCTGTCTCATATTTAGAAACATACTGTAGAAATGAAGGAAAGAATGTATGAGTTTAACATCGAGTCGACGACAGTGGAAAAGTTACAACTGTAGGAGGGTTCTGAAGAAAATCTGCGCTGGCCTTGTCTATGGAACCATCCAGAGTGAGAGAAGCCTTGGAGTAACAAAATAAGGATATCGAGATGGTAATCTTAAAATAGTTCCGTGTGGTTATGGGTCAAATAACTTAGCTACTATGCCATTTCGCCCAGGATTTCCCTAAATTTTTAGTTTTTTTAAAGAATTTCCTTATTTGTTTATCGTAGCATGATGAGGACCATCAGGCCCTTTCTTACATCTAACCAGGAGTGGTACTCGTTTTACATTATGCGCACATGCTAGGAAAAGACGTATATTTAATATGGAATACAATACTTAGAAGTAATTATAACATTAATTTTAAATGCGAACGTTTTAGGTTAGGCTTTACCGTGACTGTTATTGACATTAAATGAAACAACAAGTTTACTGTTACCAATCACCGTTTTATTTATTTCCACGACGCGTTTCAAAGGTTTAAACCTCCATCATCAGGTGGATTTACGTTAGTTAGTATGACATTTGTGTGTGTGTTGTGTTACGATTTTTGGAGGAACTTGTGGCACTGCCTAGTGGAGAAACAAGACACTATTTCAGAACACTAGGCAGTGCCACAAGTTCCTCCAAAAAATCGCAACACAACACACACACAAATGTCATACTAACTAATGTAAATCCACCCGATGATAGAGGTTTAAACCGTTGAAACGCGTCGTGGAAATAAATAAAACGGTGACTGGTAACTGTAAACTTGTTGTTACATTTAATATAACATTAATAGCCGAAAGCAGTAATAACTACTGTTACAAATGGAGAGTTTCTTTCAGTTCCTGAAATGTAGAGTAACAAAGGCAGATTTAGAAGGGCACTGACAGCGATGGACGTGACAGAACAGCTGAAAGAGTAAAAGAGAGCGGAACGTGACAGAAAAGCAAGTAATGAAGAAAGAGGAGAGAAAGTGGGTATCGCTAACTGGGAAACGAAAAGAGATTGAAGCATAGCTGTCTGAGAAAATGAAGACATGTGCTTTACTGTTTGACAGACAGAAAGCGGGTCACATGTGTTAATATTTAGGCAAACGTTATGACGCAGACAAAATGAAGTGCTTCAATTTTTTTCTTAAATGCAACACGGCACCGAAATGTGTGCAGGGCGCAGGGTAGCTTGTTCCAGAGGTGAACAGCACTAACAGAAAAGGAGTTTGCAAATGTTTGTGTTTTGTGAATGGCTACCGCTACAACACTAGATAAGTTGCGATTATGATAAGATGAGAGGTACCTGATCTCTGAGTGAGGTGTTGGGGTGCAGGCACATAGAGGGGCCGATGAAGTACACATAGCGTGTGGTAGTTAAGTAACTTGTCTGGTAGCAATCATCCGAACTGGGTGATGTGACACTGACATAGTCAGAGTGTGGATCAGTAGAGAAATGGAGTGAAAGTGGTTCGATGAACTCTCTGCCAGGACTGAAGTATGAATTGCTGAGTAGTCATGCAGATGTAGATGTAGGTGGCTGTTGCAAACGCAGGCAGGCATTTACCGTTAGATGTAATCGTCTACAATTTTCGTAATTCGTATTGTATTGGATTACATCGCAGTAGTGGAGCTTGGGCAGAACTAGTGTACGTTTTACATTCTTTTAACACATAGTACTATATCCCCGGAGAGCATAGAGGCAAGCGGAGTTCTTCCTGCACCTGGGGACGGTATTTTCTGTCCAGCTGTGCACTGACTTGAAATTAAACACTTTTCATTCACAGGAAGTGAGGAACATACTTCCAGCCTGTATTCTGATAACACTGAATGAAAAAAAAAAAAAAATCTGTTCAACAGCAGACGATAGATGCACAGCCGGCCGGAGTGACCGAGCGGTTCTAGGCGCTACAGTCTGGAACCGCGCGACCGCTACGGTCGCAGGTTCTAATCCTGCCTCGGACATGGATGTGTGTGATGGTTTAAGTAATTTTAAGTTCTAGGGGACTGATGACCTCAGCATTTAAGTCCCATAGTGCTCAGAGCCATTTGAACCATTTTGATAGATGCACACGCCCATGGAAGCAAAGGAGAGAGGAAGAATTTAATTTGTACGACTAGTGAATGGTGGTGTTGACGAGCGGCTGAAAGTAAGCAGGCCACGTTTTTCGCCGAGTGTTTCTCGGCAGGGCGATAAGCGGCGGAGCGGAAGCTGTCTTCACGTGCTGACGGTGAGCACGCCCTATCGCCCGCCGTCTCTACGTGCCAACGCCGGCCTGGCTCCTAGCTGCAACCCAAGTCCCCTCCACACATGGCGTCTTTCCTTTCAAACGTTAGTACGCTGAGGGGCCTGGGCATGGAGTTTCAGGCGGCTGTAACATACAACGATATCCTGAATGGATACCCGCCTGCTGATACTGGATTCCTATTTGGTGTGATCCAGAGATCCATAATAACACAATTACTGTCCATGTTACACTTTAATGACACAGCGGATAGTATACTGATGTGACAAAAGTCGTGGGATAGCGATATGCACATATACAGGCGGCAGCAGTATAGCGTAAACCAGTTACGAGGTTGAGTCAAATGGCCGGCCGAAGTGGCCGAGCGGTTCTAGGCGCTACAATCTGAAACCGCGCGACCACTCCGGTCGCAGGTTCGAATCCTGCCTCGGGCATGGATGTGCGTGATGTCCTTAGATTAGTTAGGTTTCAGTAGTTCTAAGTTCTAGGGGACTGATGACCTCAGAAGTTAAGTCCCATAGTGCTCAGAGCCACTGAACCATTTGAGTCAAATGAATACCTTAAATGTCTAATAACAAATCGAAATTTCGCCCCGTTATCCTGTAATTTGGTAAGTGTGCTACAAACAGCGTGCAGAATGACCTGTAAGTGGCAGCATAGTGCAGATGCACACATACCATCGCAGTATCAGTATAAAGATGGCCGCCCCACTTGCGATTTACACCAAGGAAGAACAGCGTTCTGTTATTCGGTTTTTTGCATAGTGAAGGTTCAGTACGGTGATGCATGTTTGTCGCAGCAGCAAGTGTAGGAATGGAGTAGGAAGTTCGCAAATGGTGTGACTTCAGTGGAAAATGCTCCTCGTCCAGGTCAGGCACAACGAGTTGTGATTCTGCAGAACATTTCAGCAGTTGAAGCCATAGTGAAGGAAAACCGCCGAGTGACACTGATTGACGCAATGGGAGGAAAGAAGTTTCGTTCTGATGAAGAAGTACGCCACGCGGTGCATGAGTGGTTACGCGGGCTACCAAAAGAATTTTTTTATAAAGGGATTTATGCACTTGGAGGATTTGCATTGAGCGTGCGGGAGATTATGTTGAAAAGTGATACAGCTTTGTACCACTTCTGCACAATAAATAATATTTAAAAAAATATTTAAGGTTTTCATCTGACTCACCCTCGTATAAAAGGGTAGTGCATTGGCGGAGCTGACGTTTGTACTCAGTAGTCATCTGAAAAGGTTCCCGTCGTGATTATGGCCGCACGTAGAGAATTAACAGACTTTGAAAGCGGAATGGTAGTTGAGATAGACGCACAGGACATTCTGTTTTGAAAATCGTTAGAGAAGTCAATATTCCGAGATCTACAGTGCCATGAGTGTGCCGAGAATACCAAATTTCAGTCATTTCCTCTCACTGTGGACAACGCGGTAGCCGACGGCTTTCACTTAACGACCGAGAACAGTGGTTGTGCGTAGTATTGTCAGTATTGACAGACAAACAACACTGCGTCAGATAACCGCAGAAATCAATGTGAGGCGAACGTCGAATGTATCTGTTAGAACACTGATGAGAAATATGGCTTTGTAGGCTTATGACAGCAGGCGACCGACTCGATGTCCTTGCTAAAAGCACGACATCCCCTCCAGCGCCTCTCCTGCTCTCCTTATCATATCGGTTAGACCCTAGACGACTGGAAAACCGAGGCCTGGCCAGATGAGTCTCGATGTCAGTTAGTAAGAGCTGATGGTAGGGTTCGTGTGTGGCGCAGAACCCACGAAGTCATGGTCCCATGCTGTCAACAAAGCAATGTGCAAGTTGGTGGTTCAAAATGGTTCAACTGGCTATAAGCACTATGGGACTTAACATCTGAGGTTATCAATCTCCTAGACGTAGAACAATTTAAACGTAACTAACCTACGAACATGACACACATCCATGCCCGAGGCAGAATTCGAACCTGCGACCGTAGCAGCAGCGCGGATCCGGACTGAAGCGCCTAGAACCGCTCGGCCACAACGGCTGGCAAGTTGGTGGTGGCCCCATAATTGTGTGGGCTGTGTTTACATGGAATGGACTGAGTTCTCTGGTCCAGCTGAACCGATAATTTGTTGTAAATGGTTATGCTCGGCTACTTGGTGACCATTTGCAGCCATTCATGGACTTTATGTTGCCAAACAATGATTCATGTCATCGGGTCACAATTTTTCGCGATTGGTTTGAAGAACATTCTGGACAGTTCGAGCAAATAATTTGGCCACCCAGATCGCCCGACATGAGCCCCATGGAATATTTATGGGACATAATGGAGAGGTCTATTCGTGCACAACTTCCTGCACAGGAAAAACATTCGCAATTATGGACAGCTTTTAGTGGCAGCATGGCTCACTATTTCTGCAGGGTCTTACAACGACTTGTTGAGTACACGGCACGTCCAGCTACTGCAGTACGCCAGGCAAAAGAAGGTCCGATACGATATTAGGAGGTATCACATGACTTTTGCCACCTCAGTGTATAAGCTACAATCTCAGTCTTTTCGCAGATGGTGCAGTTGTCTATACGGAAATTCTGCGTGATAAAAACTATAGTAATATCCAGTTAGATCTGTACTATAAGCAAGTTGGAAAGAATACCGAAAAGCTTTTTTTTCTGGAAAGGAACTGAAGTTCAAGGAGATGAAATTAAAACTTAGAGGTTTGCTGATGACATTGTTATCCTGTCAGAGACCGAAATGTGCTTGGAAGAGCATTTGAACATAATGGACTGTGTCTTTAAAACAGGTTACGAAATGTATACCAACACAGTAACCCATGGGTGATGGAATGTAGTCGAATTAAACCAGGCGATATTGACTGAATTAGATTACGAAGTGAGACTCTAAAAGTAGTAGATCAGTTTTGTTATTCGGGCAGCAAAATACCTGATGAGGGCCGAAGTAGAGAAGATATAAAATCCAAACTGGCAAGGAAAGCGGTACTGAAGAAGTGAATTTTGTTGATATGGAATATAAAGCTGAAAGCTGGAAGTATTTTCTGAAGATATTTGTCTGGTGTGTCGCCTTTTACTTAACGTGGACGATAAACAGTTCAGTCAAGGAGAGAATAGAAACCTTTGAACTATGGTGCTATACAGGAGTGTTGATGGGTATAACGAACGTCCAATGAGAAATACTGAAGCGAATTGGGATAAAGAGAAGTTTAACGCACAACCTGAGTAAAAGGAGCGATCGGTTATAGGACACAGCCTGGGTCATAATAGAAGCGTCATTTGCGTAATGGAGGAAAATGCGGATGGTAAAAATTGTCAAGGGAGACAGTGCAGTAAACAGGTTCAAATGGATGTACCTTGCAGTAGTTATGAAGAGACTTGCACCTGACAAATTAGCCTACAAATCTGCTCCAAACAAGTCTCAGAACTGAAACCGCCAGCAGAACGACAACAACAATTTGGATCTCGCCAAAGTATCAGGCTGCGAACTAGCTCTTAATGAAGTGCAATGGAAAGTTGGGCATCTCACGAAACAGATGTGGACATACTTCGCATCCAGGATTAACGAATCACAGCTGAAGTCAGTAACGTCATACAAATACTTAGGAGTAACTACACTAATGGCCATTAAAATTGCTGCACCACGAAGATGACGTGCTACAGACGCGAAATTTAACCGACAGGAAGAAGATGCTGTGAGCATTCACACAAGGTTGGCGCCGGTGGCGACACCTACAACGTGCTGACATGACGAAAGTTTCCAACCGATTTCTCGTACACAAAAAGAGCAGTTGACCGGCGTTGCCTGGTGAAACGTTGTTGTGGTGCCTCGTGTAAGGAGGGGAATTGCGTACCATCTCATTTCCGACTTTGATAAAGGTCGGATTGTAGCCTATCGCGATTGCGGTTTATCGTATCGCGACATTGCTGCTCGCATTGATCGAGATCCAATGACTGTTTGCAGAATATGGAATCGGTGGGTTCAGGAGGGTAATACGGAACGCCGTGCTGGATTCCAACGGCCTCGTATCACTAGCAGTCGAGATGACAGGCATCTTATCCGCATGGCTGTAACGGATCGTGCAGCCCCGTCTCGATCCCTGAGTCAACAGATGGGGACGTTTGCAAGACAACAACCATGTGCACGAACAGTTCGACGACGTTTGCAGCAGCATCGACTATCAGCTCTGAGACCATAGCTGCGGTTACCCTTGACGCTGCATCACAGACACGAGCGCCTGCGATGGTGTACTCAACGACGAACCTGGGTGCACGAATGGCAAAACGTCATTTTTTCGGATGAATCCAGGTTCTGTTTACAGCATCATGATGGTCGCATCCGTGTTTGGCGACATCGCGGTGAACGCACATTGGAAGCGTGTATTGCTCATCGCCATACTGGCGTATCACCCGCCGTGATGGTGTGGGGTGCCATTGGTTAAACGTCTGGGTCACTCTTGTTCGCATTGACGGCACTTTGAACAGTGGACGTTACATTTCAGATGTGTTACGACCCGTGGTTCTATCATTCATCCGATTCCTGCGAAACCATACATTGCAGCAGGATCATGCACGACCGTATTTTGCAGGTCCTGTAGGGGCCTTTCTGGATACAGAAAATGTTCGACTGTTGCCTTGGTCAGCACATCCTCCAGATCTCTCACTAATTGAAAACTTGTGATCAATGGTGGCCGAGCAACTGGCTCGTCACAATACGCCAGTCACTACTCTTGATGAACTGTGGTATCATGTTGTAGCTGCATGGGCAGCTGTACCTGTACACGCCATCCAAGCTCTGTTTGACTAAATGCCCAGGCGTATCAAGGCCGTTATTACGGCCAGAGTTGGTTGTTCTGGGTACTGATTTCTCAGGATCTATGCACCTAAATTGCGTGAAAATGTAATGACATGTCAGTTCTAGTATAATATATTTGTCCAATGAATATCCGTTTATCATCTGCATTTCTTCTTGGTGTAGCAATCTTAATGGCCAGTAGTGTTCTTCAACCTAACTAAGCTGAGGTCATCACACACATCCATGCCCGAGACAGGATTCGAACCTGCGACCGTAGCAGCCGCATGGTTTCGGACTGAAGTGTCTAGAACCGCTCGGCCACAGCGGCCGGCAGGTGTTCATGTTGTGGAATTAACGACAGTCTATGTATGGGACGACAATTCCCAAGTCTGGCTGCTGCTGGTCTCCAACCAATGGCGCGGGATGACGCAGATGGTTGCAGGAAGTCTATTACTTGTTCTCGGATGGCAGGCGCACAAGTAAGGCGGATACGACGTGCTTCGTACATAATACTGAGATCCTCCTTTGCGCTGGTCGGACGTTGTCGACTGGAAACTTGACGACGGGTATACTTGCCACCACTTTACTCTTCAGTCCAACATCGGGTCACTATCACATCCAAGTGCCCTAAGAATCTGGATATTGCGTGATTCGACCAAACAGCCAAATGGAGATCCCCAGAGAGGTCGCTCTCAAACTTTTTCAGGTGCTGTTTCATACGAGTATGCTGGTTCTCTGTGTCCTTCACAGTGATCATGCAACATCTGGCGCTGGTCCCTCAATACTCTATCAGGTTTTCTGACAACACTAAACGCGAACAACACTAATGCACACCGGTGGCCGTTCTACTTGTCACTGAAAATTGCAGCTGTAATCGTTTACGTACCCAGCGGTGTTGTGTGCGTGAACGAAGCTACCTTGACACCTGACCACGTCTTCTGCCTGCTTAAGTTTGTCAGACAGTGTATATGCTTCCAGAATGAGATTTTCACTTTGCAGCGGAGTGTGATTTGCTATGTCGTTTGGAAGGTAGGAGAAGAGATACTGGCGGAAGTAAAGCAGTGAAGACGTGTCGTTAGTCGTGCTTGGGTAGCTCCGATGGTAGAGCATTTGCCCGCGAAAGGCGAAGGTCCTGAGTTCGAGTCTCGGCCTGGCACACAGTTTTAATCTGCCACGAAGTTTCAGTGTATATGCCGTTGGTCTCAGATCGATGTCTGAGCAAGCCATTATCGCAATTCCACCTGATTCGTACTGAATCACATTGCAGTGTTTTGGAGTGGAGCACAACGATGCTGACTTATGGAAGATCCGATTTCAATCTGTAGTCACAGCGTAGGGAGCATGGAAAGAGTGCTGTTGTAGGACTCGACTGCATAACCACTTGCATTCATTAACTGACTACCTAAACTAGCGGAGTAAAGCGCAGAAGGAGCTCCACATCATTTTAGCGCCACCCCTTTTATAGCTGTTCCCATACCAAATTCACTTTCATTCCAGGGCCATATATGACAATCTGAGTATAACGTCATTTCACAAAATTTTCTGACGCAGTATGCGGCAACACGCGTTCGTTCTTCTGCTCAGCGGTTTGTGGGAGGCGTACTGCTGACGCAGACGGGAGTGTTATCGCCTGTCGCCGGTGCTTTCGGCCCCTGACCGATGTACTTACGCTGGGATGGATGTCCCCTGCATTAGTTCACTAGGACGGCTGACGATTGATTCACACTGTACGAGTTTGGGTTCCGCTGAACTTATCAGTTAGTTTCTTATGCCTCCAACAGTTGTTGCGTACTTTCTGGGTGCGCTACACAGGGACGTCCCTGGCAGTGGATCGCTGTGCAATAAATTTCGGTTACCGGGTAGATGAACTTGTGATACACTTCAATCACGCTACGATCTATCTAAGATCTCCGCTGACTTATTCTGAAATAAACATGCCTTTCTTGTCTACGCATTGTGTCTGCATATACAGGTAATACCCTGGGAAGCATTCATGGAGCGCTTTCAGTCGGCTATCCGGTTTTACTTGGCTATTTAGCGAATTTGCCCCACTTCAGTGATGGAACAGGAGTGGCCTTATCTCAGTATATCCACGGAACGGACGAATGACATTCTGCCATGAAAAGTCGTAAAAGGTCATTGTAGAAACTGAATGAACTCTAAGTCCGATCAGGTCTCAGAAGGCCCAAGGGTACCGACCGACCGCCACCTCGTCCTCAGACGATAGGCGTCAATGGATTCGGATATGAAGGAGTATGTGGTCAGCACACCACTCTCCCGGCCGTTGTCAGTTTTCGTGACCGGTGCCGTTACTTCTCAGTCAAGTAGCTCCTCAATTCGCCTCACGAGGGCTGAGGGCACCCTCGTTGCCAACACCACTCGGCAGACCCGGACGATCACCCACCCAAGTGCTAACCAAGTCCGACAGAGCTTGACTGACCTGATGGAAATAGGTGTTACCACTGCGGCAAGGCCGTAGGCGAAGAAACTCAGTACCATGTTCAAAAATAGTTTTCCAATGTTATTTGGAAATGTGTAACCTGTTTGTATTGCCGTATCTGGTCAAGGTCAGTGAGACATGAAACTTAAATGTGAAAACTATCCAAAAGTAAAAAAAAAAGTATTTAGGAAGTAATGAAAAGCGACACGAATTGTTAAAACACAGGAGTTCATGAAGTCTTAGTAACTGCTATGAAACTGACAATTCGATGTCGGGGTGCACATTGAAACAAACTAATGGAAGGTACAATAAAACAATAACTTGCTGGGTTCCACGTGATAATGGATATAAAACAGTGTTCGTGGTATGTAAGGTTGGAAGAGATCTTCAACGACACGCAGAAGTAAAATGGCTGTAGCTGCTGTTAACGAAGAGGTTCCTTGAATATTTAAATCATTACGCTAACATACTCGGTTTACAGACCAACGGCTTTCTCTGACCCATTTCTCTCCAAGGACGTAGATTTGAGTGGATGGTGAACGAAGATATGATCCTGGTCTTGCATAATTTCGTAAAGATATGTGCTCAAAGATCGATGCACTAACATTCTAAGAAATGGCTGCTCATCTTTCCAAGTCTGGTTCAGATTATCTAATAATTATTTGCACTCTTCCTCTGCGTTTGTTCTGATTCTGAAATTGAGCCGTTCATCTTTAGAGAAACACGAAATGAATCCTTTCACACACAGCGGAACGGTAGAGCTGAAGAGCTGTTTGCCAGAGTCTATTTGTACAACTTCACAACCAAGGCACACTGTTTACGTACGGTGTGAATACTTGTAAGTAGGTGGGTAAACAAGTCACGCCAACTAGTGACTATTTCCAACAGATTCGATAAGTAATAGAAACTGAATAAACGCATTGCAAGTCAAGTCAGATAAAAAACGAGAAAGCGTAAGTGCGAAATACATCGATACCGGTAGGAACACAACAAAATATTTTTCCGTAAAACGTGCACCACAGCTTTAATACATTTGAAGAAATTCATGCTACTGCTATAAGCTAGGGATGGCAGTTATCGCTGAAACATCCGGTTCACGGTTATATACATTTTTTTCCAAGCCAATTTAACTCGATTGTTAAATTCGCTCAAAATAAATGGTTTCTGAAGTGACAGATTCACGGTTATTTATTCCTATTGTTTCATGTAATAAACGTAGAAAACCCCAAAAAAACTGAAAAATTTTGAGTCACTCAGTTTCGAGACACATAAGGAAAATGTTAAATTAAATAGGCAAATAAGAGAACTTAGTCCATCCACCGTTAGCTGTTTTCCTCGAAAATTGATAAGTGGTTGAGTACTACAAAATGATTCAAATGGTTCTGAGCACTATGCGACTTAACTTCTGTGGTCATCAGTCGCCTAGAACTTAGAACTAATTAAACCTAACTAACCTAAGGACATCACACACATACATGCCCGATGCAGGATTCGAACCTGCGACGTAGCGGTCGCTCGGTTCCAGACTGTAGCGCCTAGAACCGCACGGCCACTCCGGCCGGCGGTTGAGTACTACAAAAATCACCAGTATTCTCCTATGGATTCCAATTTTTTGAAACTCTGCTCGAAAATAATGTTGTAATGGGGCATCGTAGCATTGCGTACTCATTACGAATAGTCAGTGCTCCAGAATGAAAACTGAGGCTGAAGAAGTAAATTTTCGTGTTAATTTGTTCGTTTTCAAGGTCCACAAGCAGATACAGTCATATTATGTAGATACAGGAGGCAGATCAGCTATTTTCCATTTTAATTGTATACTGTGAATGAATTGCTATTAAGTTTTTAATTTATTACTGTTACCGTAATTTCGTTCCTCTTTTTTTTTCATAGAAGTTGCAGACAAATCTTAAATCTTTTAAAGCAAATGAAGCATTTACTTCACTGCTATGTCACTTCGTAAAAACATTTCCAGACGAGAGTTGGTGCCATTCTCCAATATAACATATGTCCGGCGACGTCAGCGAGAAACTACTGTCTAGATCCTATGGGGGCAGGTCTTGCACGCTACGCGTACACGCGTACCTTAAGCCATGACACACGGCAATAGGGACACTATTGCCTCACCAAAATTGTTCCAATTCCTACGCCGTGCTCCTGTTTCTCGTTTCTGTTGGTGTTGTTATTTACGTATCACTGATCAATTTTCCCATTTTCTATAACAACGCAATATTTCGAACCAATGTAAGTTGATGAATTCGTATTTAAGGAAAAGGTTTATTTGGTTCAAATGGCTCTGAGCACTATGGGACTTAACATCTGAGGTCATCAGTCCCCTAGAACTTAGAACTACTTAAACCTAACTAACCTAAGGACATCACACGGATCCATGCCCGAGGCAGGATTCGAACCTGCGACCGTAGCGGTCGCGCGGTTCCAGACTGTAGCACCTAGAACCTCTCGGCCACCCTGGCCGGCAAAAGGTTTATTTAAAAAAGAAAAAAAATTAGTACTGCTGCTATGGCTAATTGATATTCAGATTTTTTCGGTTGTTAGTAAAAAATACACACCTGTTTTAACCGAGGCCAAACAAATACCGAAAAACATCTGTTATTCACAATTAAAATACCGGCATCGCTTTTTCCCCATCTCTACTGTAAGCTGCGTTTAGAGAACAATTACTGACTACTAGTCTCAGTAATACCACTTTTACGTCAACTTTAAAATGGTACTTCCTGAAACCAGTTAATAACCCACTATTCACTAAAAGAAACTTATAGTGGTGGCATGAATTTCTTCAAAGAATATAAAATTTGGAAGATACGATTAAAATCGATTTGGTTATTTACATCAATTGCTGCTGTTGGGATTTCATCTTGCATCTGTGGTATTTTAGCTTAAGAAAATACCTGTAAATTGTAAAAATACATTGTGCTCAGCAGTAACCTCTGTGCCTCAGTGACTGCTGCCATGTATTTGAAGCGTTCCTGGTGCAACAGGAGGGCAACAGCGGCAGCGTGGGCTGGAGCGGCCGGCTCGTGACAAGGCACGCAGCGCCGCGCTGTTTGCGCTGCTATTTGTGGACAGCTGGGGTCACGGGCTGCCGCCCAACGTCCGTCTCACTCCATTCCCCAACTTCACAGCTGACCATCCAGTCTTACTTGTCTTGTCCTTCCCCAGTGTTACAACATAGACAGAGAAACGAATTTTTTTTTTACAGCCTCAGTAAGGTACAAGGTTACAGAGCACAGTGGGTACACGGGGAATCTGACCTTTGCTGTACTCCGATAAAAGGAGACAGAAGGAACTGTTCGACGATACGGGCTCAGCCAGTGCATGTTCCACGAGCGCAAAGACCTTAATGTTAATGTTGGATTAACACAAGTTTGCGACTGAGAAGTGCGCGGTCGAACGGTGAGGACAACTACACTACTGTCCATTAAAATTGCTACACCAAGAAGAAATGTAGCTGATAAACGGGTATTCATTGGACAAATATATTATACTAGAACTGCCTTGAGATTACATTTTCACGCAGTTTGGGTGCATAGATTCTCAGAAATCAGTACCCAGAACAACCATTTCTGGCCGTAATAACGGCCTTGATACGACTGGGCATTGAGTCAAACAGAGCTTGGATGGCGTGTACAGGTACAGCTGCCCATGCAGCTTCAACACGATACCACAGTTCATCATGAGTAGTGACTGACGTATTGTGACAAGCCAGTTGCTCGGCCACCATTGACCACACGTTTTCAATTAGTGAGAGATCTGGAGAATGTGCTGACCAAGGCAGCAGTCGAACATTTTCTATATCCAGAAAGGCCCGTACAGGACCTGCAACATGCGGTCGTGCATTATCCTGCTGAAATGTAGGGTTTCGCAAGGATCGGATGAAGGATAGAGCCACGGGTCGTAACACATCTGAAACGTAACGTCTACTATTCAAATTGCCGTCAATGAGAACAAGAGGTGACCGAGACGTGTAACCAGTGGCCCCCCGTACCATCACGCCGGGTGATACGCCAGTATGGCGATGACCAATACACGCTTCCAATGTGCGTTCACAGCGATGTGCGACCATCATGATGCTGTAAACAGAACCTGGATTCATTCGAAAAAATGACGTTTCGCCATTCGTGCACCCGGGTTCGTCGTTGAGTACATCATCGCAGGCGCTCGTGCCTGTGATGCAGCGTCAAGGGTAACCGCAGCCATGGTCTCCGAGCTGATAGTCCATGCTGCTGCAAACGTCGTCGAACTGTTCGTGCAGATGGTTGTCGTCTTGCAAACGTCCCCATCTGTTGACTCAGGGATCGAGACGTGGCTGCACGATCCGTTACAGCCATGCGGATAAGATGCCTGTCATCTCGACTGCTAGTGATACGAGGCCGTTGCAATCCAGCACGGCGTTCCGTATTACCCTCCTGAACCCACCGATTCCATATTCTGCTAACAGTCAATGGATCTCGACCAACGCGAGCAGCAATGTCGCGATACGATAAACCGCAATCGCGATAGGCTACAATCCGACCTTTATCAAAGCCGGAAACGTGATGGTAAGCATTTGTCCTCCTTACACAAGGCATCACAACAACGTTACACCAGGCAACGCCGGTCAATTCCTGTTTGTGTATGAAGAATCGGTTGGAAACTTTCCTCATGTCAGCACGTTGTAGATGTCGCCACAGGCGCCAACCTTGTGTGAATGCTCTGAAAAGCTAATCATTTGCATATCACAGCATCTTCTTCCTGTCGGTTAAATTTCGCGTCTGTAGCACGTCATCTTCGTGGTGTAGCAATTTTAATGGCCAGTAGTGTACATACAGGGGGTGGAGAAAAAATTGGAAACACCAAAGTCACAACTTATTACTATGTCTAATACGGTGCAGCAAAGCCGCTGACAGTCAAAACAGCTTCCAGTCGTCTCAGAATGGATAAATACAGGTTCTTTATTTCTGTTTGACTTTCAACAGTATCTTATATAATTCTTCCTAAAAGAAACGCCAAGATCAGGTAACGATGGTGGAGGTGGATAGCGATTACGCACCCTTCTCTCCGAAGTAGACCACAATGTCTCAATAATATTGAGACCTGGTGACTGTGGTGAACAGGGCAGATGCGACAATTCATCCTCGTGATCACAAAATCAGTCCTGGACGATACAAGCTGTGTGAACAGGCGTCCTGTCGTCTTGGAACACAACATTACCATTGGGAAACAAACAATGTAGGATGGGACGGATCTGATCAGCCAAAATGGTCACATAACCCTTGGCAGTAATGTGACCTCGCAGTGTAACCATAGGGCTCATGGAACACCACGTTACGGCCGCCCAAATCATCACCGAAACCCCGTGAAGTTTCACTCTTAGGACGTAAACTCGGCCAGAGGTTGGAAACAGTCTAAAACAAGACTCATCCGACCAAATGGCTTTCTTCTATTGCTCCATAGTCCAGGTCGTTTGGTTTTGATACCACGTGTTCCTGTTATGGGTATTTGCGTCACTAATGAGTGGTTTTGGAATTCCAATTCGCCCTGCAAATCCCTGATTATGGAACCCCCTTCATGTTGCTTTGGTGCTGACAGAGTTCGCGACCGTGACATTTAGTTCTGCAGAATCTTTCTCTGCTGTTCAAAAAATGTTCAAATGTGTGTGAAATCTCATGGGACTTAACTGACAAGGTCACCAGTCCCTAAGCTTACACATTACTTAACCTAAATTATCCTAAGGACAAACACACACACCCATGCCCGAGGGAGGACTCGAACCTCCGCCGGGACCAGCCGCACAGTCCATGACTGCAGCGCCTAAGACCGCTCGGCTATTCCCGCGCGGCTCTGCTGTCGTCTTCCTATTTTTCGTCACAGTCCTCTCTTCTGTCACTATCACTCAACACGCACTTTCTTTGTGACTTGGCGAATGATGTTTTTCTGCATTCCCTGTATTTGGTGTCTCTTGGGACACGAAACACTTCGGCTCCCTTGGTTACGGAAGCACCCACTAGACTAGCGCCAACAATTTGCCCACGTTCGAATTCACTTAGCTCCGACATAATGCGCTCACAACGACACAGACCACTGTTCTGCTCACGACTGACAGTTGCAATGTATTGAGGACAATGCACAGGTGCCTTTCATGGTCAAATCCAACAGCGCAACCGGCAGCCTTGGCTAGCATCTGCATTTATGTTCAAGTATGCGTTTCTCGCCACTCATCCATATTTTTGTCCATCCGCTGTATGTCAGTGAATACTACAGTACACTTCAAACTGACACAGATGTGTGCCCTTTTTCAAGATAATCACCAACGCTCTGTAAGCAAAGTTCATGGATGTTCTACTAGTCGCTTTTTTCTCGACGATAGTTTTCTGCTCATTGACGGTCCCGGATCGAATCCGCCCGGCGGATTAACGATGAGGGCCGGTGTGCCGCCCAGCCTGGATGTGGTGTTTAGGCGGTTTTCCACATCCCACTGGGTGAATATCGGGCTGGTCCCCACATTCCTCCTCAGTTACACGCGTCGCAGACATTTGAAACACGCCCGCACTATTTCATGATTTGCACTAGACGCAGACATTTGGGGTACACTGATTCCGTCCTGGGGGGTACGGGGTGGCGGCAGAAAGGGCATCCGGCCATCCCTAACACTAACATTGCCATATCCGTTGTAACCACGCCGACCCTGTGATCAATGCGGGACTGTGGCGTCAGTGAAAGAAAGAAAGAAAGATAGGTATCTGCCTATTGGTCACAGAGCAGCTGCTGAACAATGTCCGCGATAATCACTCTCCGACTGTTGCGAATCAGTTCCTCGATTGCCTGGACATTGTGGTCTGTGGTCGCTGTCGATGGCGTTCATACCCGATCAGCATCACCTATGTCTTTGTGGCCTTGGTAAAATTGTGACACTGTTTCACTATGACACGAAGAGACGTTGCATGTGGTTCACATGAACCAAAATTTCACTCTAAATGTGTGTGCATTTACATGTTTTGCCCACAAGAACTGTACTTTCCCACGTACCTCAACTTTAGAGTACGTTTACAGTTACCACGCCTTTTCACTCGTCCAATGTGATGCACTTGTTATCCCTACCACAGCAGAGCTGTCTTGGCAGGAAACCTGGAACATCTACTCTCTTCCGACAATGTGCCACTCATATTGCACAATGGCCATTATTTTGAACGACTTGTGTAACTTACTTTCTGAAGTCGCTGAGTACATCAATACCCTGCACTTCACACTTAAGCGCTTGGCAGAGGGTTCACAGAGCCACTTTCAGACTATTTATCCACCGTTCCACTGTCGAAGAGCACGTGGGAAAATCGAACACAGAAATGTTATCGTACGAGCCCTGATGCCTTTTATTTTATTACAATGTTATTTCTCCTATGTAGGTGGGAGCCAACGAATTGTTCTGACATTTGGAGGAAAAAGTTGGGGATTAAAATTTTGTGAAAAGATCTAGCGGCAACGAAAAACCCTTCACTTTAATGACTGCCACCCTAACTCATCACATCCCTGTCATTCTCTCCCCTATTTCGCGATAACAGAAAACAAACTGGCCTTCTTTGAACTTTTTCGATGTTCCCCCTCAACTCCGTCTGGGACGGATTCCATACCGCGCAAC
Organism: Schistocerca piceifrons; assembly: GCF_021461385.2. Taxonomy (NCBI): domain Eukaryota; kingdom Metazoa; phylum Arthropoda; class Insecta; order Orthoptera; family Acrididae; genus Schistocerca; species Schistocerca piceifrons. The sequence goes on from NC_060149.1 coordinate 247,658,740, forward strand.
AGTACTCCAGAAGAGAACGGACAAGCGTAATGTAGGTAGTCCCTATAGCAGGTTTGTTGAACTATCTGAGTGTTCTGTCAATAAAACGCAATTTTTTGTTCGTCTTTCCCACAAAAGTTTCTGTGTGAGGATTCCAGTTTAAGTTGTTCGTGATTATAATCCTCTAGTATTTCGTTGACTCGACAACCTATAAATTTTATCATTTGTCGTGTAACCGAAGTATAGCCTAATTGTTTTTAGTACTCATGTGGAGGATTTCACACTTCTTATTGTTTGTGGATGGTTGGATTTAAAACTGTTAGGCGCCAAACAGCGAGGTCATCAGCGTCCTTTCTCAAGACCGTGGTACTGTATGTAGTACGAGTGGTCATTCTCGTTAACACGGAAACTAAAGGTCACAGAAGAACAGCCAGTCCTGAAAAAAATTTTTATGGACATTCTCCAGTAGATCTACGCAGACCATTGTCATATGTAAATAGCGACAATACAACAGTGGACAGCAGAAAGATGGCTGGTTGATCCCATAACTAACCGGCTGCATCAGCCATTCGAAAACACATTCAGTCCTGCATCCAGTTAAATTGCCCAAGAGTCGTGGCGCCACAAAAAAGTCAACAATTGTCTTGCTATTGTCTCGTCATCGTCTAAAACTGAAGGTTTAGCTTGTGCAGAATGCGGTGGCCGTTGCGCAGTGACCAGGTTTCGTCCAATGCGCTGGGCGAATTCATTCGATTATTCGAAAGGGGAGGCCGGTAAGTACTTTCCACCTTTCGGCCGGTCGGCGAAGACGGAATCTAGGTGCGCACCCTGTAATATTTCTCAAATGGTTTTACAGAAACTATTTGGTAAAAAAAAATCATTTTTGCTTTGCTGATAGCTTTATATGTTAGGCTGATTATGATGTGCCATCATTTAGTTAATGGTCACAGTTATTGTGATATGTACGCGAAATTAAGACACTGCGCGTAAGACGAAAGAGTTTGCAACGAAAAATAGGAGCCGCTATGATTTTTCCTTTGGTGCATATTACATAATATGTTGTTGCGTATGAAATTTAGTTAACATACTGAATTTTTCTTTACACTTAGGTAGTTGTATCTCTCTGTCACCAATCTCAAAAAAATTGATCTGATGTAGCACACTCATTTGTGATCGTGCCCTGGCAGTGATAAAGCCAGATTGAAATATCCACAACATTTACTATTATATTAAATTTCAGTCTCCAGTTGCATAAGCAAAGAAACTTTACCTACGTTTCGGCTATAATATCCACAACATTTATTGTTGCTGTTATTGTTGTGGTCTTCAGTCCAGAGACTGATTTGATGCAGCACTCCATGCTACTCTATCCTGTGCAAGCTTCTTCATCTCCCAGTACCTACTGCAACCTACATCGTTCTGAATCTGTTTAGTGTATTCATCTTTTGGTCTTCCTCTACGATTTTACCCTCCGCACTGCCCTACAATACTAAACTGGTGATCCCTTGATGCCTCACAATATGTCCTACCAATCAATCCGTTCTTCTACTCAAGTTGTGCCACAAATTTCTCTTCCCCCAATTCTATTCAGTACTTCCTAATTAGTTATGTGATCTGCCCATCTAAACTTCAGCATCCTTCTGTAGCACCACATTTCGAAAGCTTCTATTCTCTTTTTGTCAAAACTATTTATCGTCCACGTTTCACTTCCAAACATGGCAACAAACCATACAAATACTTTCAGAAAAGACTTCCTGACACTTAAATCTATACTCGATGTTAACAAATTTCTCTTTTTCAGAAACGCTTTCCTTGCCATTGCCAGTGTACATTTTATTTCCTCTCTACTCCGACCATCATCAGTTATTTTGCTCCCCAAATAGCAAAACTCATTTACCACTTTAAGCGTCTCATTTCCTAATCTAATACCCTCAGCATCAAACGATTTAATCCGACTCATTCCATTTTCCTCGTTTTGCTTTTGTTGATGTTCAACTTATATCCTCCGTTCAAGACACTGTCCATTCCGTTCAGCTGCTCTTCCAGGTCCTTTGATGTCTCTGATAGAATTACAATGTCATAGAGGAACCTCAAAGTTTTTATTTCTTCTCCATGGATTTTAATTCCTACTCCGAATTTTTCTTTTGTTTCCTTTACTGCTTGCTCAATATACAGATTGAATAACATCGGGGAGAGGCTACAACCCTGTCTAACTCCCTTCCCAACCACTGCTTCCCTTTCGTGCCCCTCGACTCTTATAACTGCCATCTGGTTTCTGTACAAATTGTAAATGGCCTTTCGCTCCCTGTATTTTACCCTGCCACCTTCAGAATTTGAAAGAGAGTATTCCAGTCAACATTGTCAAAAGCTTTCTCTAAGTCTACAAATGCTAGAAATGTAAGTTTGCCTTTCCTCAATCTATTTTCTAAGATAAGTCGCCGGCCGGTGTGGACGAGCGGTTCTAGGCGCTACAGTCTGGAACCGCGCGACCGCTACGGTCGCAGGTTCGAATCCTGCCTCGGGCATGGATGTGTGTGATGTCCTTAGGTTAGTTAGGTTTAAGTAGTTCTAAGTTCTAGGGGACTGATGACCTCGGCAGTTAAGTCCCATAGTGCTCAGAGCCATTTGAACCATTTAAGATAAGTCGTAGGGTCAATATTGGCTCGCGTGTTCCAATATTTCTATGGAACCCAAACTGATCTTCCCCGAGGTCGGCTTCTACCAGTTTTTCCATTCGTCTGTAAAGAATTCGTGTTAGTATTTTGCAGCCGTGGCTTATTAAACTGATAGTTCATTAAATTTCAGTCTCCAGCTGCATAAACAAAGAAACTTTACCTAGGTTTCGGCTATAATAATGTAGCGTTCTTCAGAAATGCCCGTGGCGCCCAGTTACGACTTAGAGCCCGCAGCCCACCTGTCTGGCCCGTTGATGCGACCTAACAGCAGAAAATTAGTAAAAGTGACACAGTCTTATGATTATGCACTGTAGCACTAACATTTTAAGTTTGACAAGGCCAATATCTGGCATGTTTTAATTTAATTTAATTTTATGTTGTAACATTTCTGAAGGAGGCTAAATATTATAACCAAAACCTAGGTAAGTTTCCTTGCTTATGCAACTGGAGGCTGAAATTTAATATAATTACCTTTTAAAGTTGCTGATTCTGCTGCAACGTGCTCAAAATATTCAAATCCACAACATTCCTCATATTTCATAAACGGTTTCAGATATCGAAATCAGATTTTGGCAAATGATAGCACGTAAAGAGGAGAGTATTTTACCATACCGTTATTATATCAAACTTCAATATCTACCACATTATTCCAGTAACTACAGACTTTTTTGGTGAAGGAATGTAATTTTTAAGGCCCATCGATAGCTAATGAAATGAGAAATGCTATGGGTTTTGGAACAACATATATGAAGACAGTACCAGTTTTTTTGTAGAGTGAGTGCACTTTTACAGAAGATACTGACTTTATTTTTTCTCAGTTCCTCACTTAATAAACCACTGTTTCAGAATTCTCTCGTAATTGTGTCTGCACAACACGTTAGTGAAATGAGACAGTGTAAACTCTGCTGTGTTTTGTAAAAAGAAGCAAATTTTGACATGGCTGCCAGAGAAATGTGTAGGTTTTACTCAAAATTCGCCACTCATGACACTTCTCTGAAAGTTACAAATGGTTAACAAGCCAGGTGAAAATAATCACTAAATTTTCGGCGGAATTCTTTTTAGATACCAACGAAAGCAGAGGTGACAGTAGATCTTCCTCGAATCGTCACCATGCAAGTGTGGGCGTGGAGGGCCCCCACTTAATATTCACAGAAAATGTGAGAGTACGTTTCAGTTTAAAACTGCACTTCACCTCCAGCGCGCGGCATTTCCCCTACAGCGCTCTGAGCTACCCCCACCACCGCCGCTCTCCCTACGCTTCCCCATTCCCCAGCCGACTGCATGTCTAGGGGCCACAGCATTTTGCACGCACTGTAACTCCCTCGGTAGACCAAAGGTATCCCTTCTATCAGCATACAGAGTACACGATATTAAAACATGGTACTTCGTGAGGGTGACGCCACAAAGACTGTATTCCGATGTATCTTCATGCCGCTGCTTGTTGCTCGTCACTTCCAACCACTGTCTTTCCCACTCACCCATCACTCCCTTTGTTAACCACTGCAAGACAGCCTATTTTTATTGTTACGGTCAATTGACATTTTCGTACCATGCAAATATCTTTTTCACCAATCCTGTTCACTGTATTTTACCTTCTGTAGATACAAATGCTGCCTTCAGAAGGGGGTTAAGCTTTATAACCTTTGTGGTGGTCTGCCACAGCAGTGGAAACACACCGCGCCCAGGGTGCGGTTCATTGCTACAGCAGTTTAGCGTCGATGTATCCGCAGTGATGTTGACTTCTGAAGAAACTGAGACACAGGCATGTTTCTCAATTAACTGTGTTGGAATACGAATTTCATTAGATTGTAGCGCTGCTTATGATCGCCATAACTCGTGAAAAGCTCCTGACAAACATTCTAGCTTTGTGAAATGTTGATAGCATCCAAAAATCCTTATTATCCTGCCTGACATCTCAGGAATTTTTATGATCGGAATGTTATTTCACTTTTATTCGACTGCTCCTTCAAAAAACGGTTCAAATGGCTCTGAGCTCTATGGGACTTAACATCTGAGGTCAACAGTCCCCTAGAACTTTAACTACTTAAACCTAACTAACCTAAGGAAATCACACACATCCATGCCCGAGGCAGGATTCGAACCTGCGACCGTAGCGGTCGCACGGTTCCAGACTGTAGCGTCTAGAACCGCTCGGCCACCCCGGCCGGCACTGCTCCTTCATTAGTGGTATTCTTCCATGTGTTCGCCAGACTACCAGGTGTTGAAACAAGTTTCTTTTGCGAATGATTTGTAATCCGCACATACTGATTTTTAGTCTTCACGATATATACTACCACGCAGCCTACGACGTCCAGAAGACAAACGCTTCGGCATCGGAAGCCTGGCCACCTGAAACTGAAGTCGGGTGTGGTTACTGATTACAACAAATCGTTTTCACTCGTTGACCAAAGGGATATGGTCCTCCGAACGGTGGAAAGTATTCTGGATATGGCGACATTTTGACTATTCCGAAAATATGAGAGGAAACATTTCATTTTAATATAAACAGGGAAATTTTCGAAATTTTCCACGCCGAGCGAAAGAAATCAGGTGGTGACAATCCTGAAGAATGCCCTACAACACTCGCCGCGTCGCATTTTACCAGGTCAGTGGTGAAACTACAGGAGTACGGAAACTAAGGTTCAGAAGTAAACAAAAATGTGTTGTAAAGAATGCAATGTATTACTTCAGAATGCACCACGAACAACTTCAGAAGTAAATAATTTTGTTTAGTCTTGTTTTATTGAGCGAAAATGTACTGTAAAGAATGCAATGTACCCTTTGTCGTTTTCTGTGCTTCAGAATGCACCACGAACAACTTCAGCAGTAAATAATTTCGTTTAGTCTTGTTTTACTGAGAACATCCACATCACCGCCTTAGGTCGTCTGTGGCAAGACTCGATTTTTTGTTAAAACTTTTATATTCACTTGTGTCGGGCATGGTTTATTATCAGAAAATGAGAGAAAAACTTAATACAGAGAACCGTATCAAGTGATGTTAAGTACTTCTCGACATTCTGATGATGGCCAGAGACGGGTAAATAAAAACAGAGTTTTAACACGTGGACTATTGTTACTAGAGACCTGCATCGGTGGTAAAGACGTGCTCAGGGATTTATGTAATGGTTAGTGGCCTTCTGCACGACTTTATGTCGAAAGATAAACTAGTTTCGTTTAGAGAGAATATACGAATATGTCACAACTGTAAACGTGTTTTTATGGATATGGAATAAAAATACACGAGGCATGCACGTAAATACTGGAGATAAATACTGCTAACTCTCCCAGAGCCTGTACAAAGGCTGGAATATAAAAAACCGCTTAGAAACGGCGTGCGCGTTGGGAAGTATTCAGCGCCGGAGGCACGACAGCCGAGACACACACGTAGAAGTCAGTGGGTTAATCCATCCAGCAGCGACAAGCTGATTTCCTTTGCTCTTTTTGTCGATCACTGGACTATTTCGTAGGATCAATATTGCCTTACGAGTTCATATATTTTTTCAGAACTCAAGCTGATCTACATTGAGGACGGCATCTACTAGTCTTTCCGTTTTTCTGTAAATAATACTTCTATAAATACAAATTACTGAGACGAGTAACTTGCGAAATATATCATTTCGAGATTGAAAAAGGCTCCTTTTCAGATGGGGATGTAGAAGTTACATACTTATATGAAGATGGTATCTGTTCTTTCGGACATGTCCGAAAGAACAGATACCATCTTCATATACACTCCTGGAAATTGAAATAAGAACACCGTGAATTCATTGTCCCAGGAAGGGGAAACTTTATTGACACACTCCTGGGGTCAGGTACATCACATGATCACACTGACAGAACCACAGGCACATAGACACAGGCAACAGAGCATGCACAATGTCGGCACTAGTACAGTGTATATCCACCTTTCGCAGCAATGCAGGCTGCTATTCTCCCATGGAGACGATCGTAGAGATGCTGGATGTAGTCCTGTGGAACGGCTTGCCATGCCATTTCCACCTGGCGCCTCAGTTGGACCAGCGTTCGTGCTGGACGTGCAGACCGCGTGAGACGACGCTTCATCCAGTCCCAAACATGCTCAATGGGGGACAGATCCGGAGATCTTGCTGGCCAGGGTAGTTGACTTACACCTTCTAGAGCACGTTGGGTGGCACGGGATACATGCGGACGTGCATTGTCCTGTTGGAACAGCAAGTTCCCTTGCCGGTCTAGGAATGGTAGAACGATGGGTTCGATGACGGTTTGGATGTACCGTGCACTATTCAGTGTCCCCTCGACGATCACCAGTGGTGTACGGCCAGTGTAGGAAATCGCTCCCCACACCATGATGCCGGGTGTTGGCCCTGTGTGCCTCGGTCGTATGCAGTCCTGATTGTGGCGCTCACCTGCACGGCGCCAAACACGCATACGACCATCATTGGCACCAAGGCAGAAGCGACTCTCATCGCTGAAGACGACACGTCTCCATTCGTCCCTCCATTCACGCCTGTCGCGACACCACTGGAGGCGGGCTGCACGATGTTGGGGCGTGAGCAGAAGACGGCCTAACGGTGTGCGGGACCGTAGCCCAGCTTCATGGAGACGGTTGCGAATGGTCCTCGCCGATACCCCAGGAGCAACAGTGTCCCTAATTTGCTGGGAAGTGGCGGTGCGGTCCCCTACGGCACTGCGTAGGATCCTATGGTCTTGGCGTGCATCCGTGCGTCGCTGCGGTCCGGTCCCAGGTTGACGGGCACGTGCACCTTCCGCCGACCACTGGCGACAACATCGATGTACTGTGGAGACCTCACGACCCACGTGTTGAGCAATTCGGCGGTACGTCCACCCGGCCTCCCGCATGCCCACTATACGCCCTCGCTCAAAGTCCGTCAACTGCACATACGGTTCACGTCCACGCTGTCGCGGCATGCTACCAGTGTTAAAGACTGCGATGGAGCTCCGTATGCCACGGCAAACTGGCTGACACTGACGGCGGCGGTGCACAAATGCTGCGCAGCTAGCGCCATTCGACGGCCAACACCGCGGTTCCTGGTGTGTCCGCTGTGCCGTGCGTGTGATCATTGCTTGTACAGCCCTCTCGCAGTGTCCGGAGCAAGTATGGTGGGTCTGACACACCGGTGTCAATGTGTTCTTTTTTCCATTTCCAGGAGTGTAGTTAAGGCTAACCGGCCATTGACCTCCTTCTTCTGTGCTGGTTCACATGCATTGCCCGATCTCTTATGGGAGTCGATAAGATTGTCTGCCGCGAGTAATGAGTGTAATGGGGCACTACGAATGTAGTGTGTGGACATTAAGTTGGGAATGTGAGTTTCACGGGGAGCGTGCATGGGATAAATCCCTGCAGTCGCTCTATCCTCTGTGGCCTCGGTGGCTCAGATGGATTGCCGGCACGGTAGCTCAGCGTGTTCGGTCAGAGGGTTACCTGTCCTCTGTAATAAAAAAAAACTGAGTTAACCGATCAACGACGAACTTAAACGGGTGCCTTACGACGTCCGCCCCCAGCAGACGCAAAAAACGAAAGCGAACAAAATGAGATTAAAAAAAATGGATTGAGCGTCTACCATGTAAGCAGGACATCCAGGGTTCGAGTCCAGGTCGGGGCACACATTTTCCACTTTCCCCGTTGATGTATATCAACGCCAGTCGACAGCTTAGGGTCTTGATTTAATTATCATTTCATTACATACTTATATTTGTAGCGTGATGCCGGCCTGCGGCAGTATTAACGGTACTGATATTAGTTGCCTAACGGCCACAGAATTAATCACATTTCACTATAAACATTGCCACCACAAATCTGGCAGTACGGATTATACCCTGAGGTGACAAAAGTCATGGGATACCTCTTCACATCGTGCCGGACCTCCTTTTGCCCAGCGTAGCGCAGGAACTGGACGTAGCATGGACTCACCTCGATGGAACTCCCCTGCAGGAATACTGAGCCCTGCTGCCTCTACAGCCGTCCATAAGTCTTGCTCAAAATGGCTCTAAGCACTATAGGACTTAACATCTGAGGTCATCAGTCACCGAGACTTACAACTACTTAAACTTAACTAACGTAAGGACATCACACATCCATGCCCGAGGCAGGATTCGAACCTGCGACCGTAGCAGCAGCGTGGTTCCAGCGCCTAGAACTGGTGCAGGATTTTGCGCGTGAGCTTACCTCTCGATTGTGTCCCATAAATGTTCGATGGGATTCATGTTCGGCGATCTGGGTGGCCAAATCATTTGCTAGAATTGTCCCGAATGTCCTTCAACAGTCCGCAGCTCGTGGTCGTGCGGCAGCGTTCTCGCTTCCCACGTCCGGGTTCCCGGGTTCGATTCCCGGCGGGGTTAGGGATTTTCTCTGCCTCGTGATGACTGGGTGTTGTGTGCTGTCCTTAGGTTAGTTAGGTTTAAGTAGTTCTAAGTTCTAGCGGACTGATGACCATAGATGTTAAGTCCCATAGTGCTCAGAGCCATTTGAACCATTTTGCCCTTCCACCCGGTCGCGAACAACTAAGGCTCGGTATCATGGCGGATTGTCAGCCATAAAAATTTCATCATTTTTGGGAACATGAAGTCCATGAACGGTTGCAAATGGTTTCCAAGTAGCCGAACATAATCATCGCCAAACAATGATCGGTTTGGTTGGACCAGAGGTCCCAGTCTATTCCACGTAAACACAGCTCACACTGTTATGGAGCCAACCACCACCAGCTTTCACAGTTCCTTGTTGACAACTTGGGTGCAGGGTTCAATAAATGGTTCAAATGGCTCTAAGCACTATGGGACTTAACATCTGAGGTCATCAGTCCCCTAGACTTAGAACTACTTAAACCTAACTACACTACTAGCCATTAAAATTGCTACACCAAGAAGAAATGCAGATGATAAACGGGTATTCATTGGACAAATATATTATACTAGAACCGACATGTGATTACATTTTCACGGAGTTTGGGTGCATAGATCCTGAGAAATCAGTACACAGAACAACCACCTCTGGCCGTAATAACGGCCTTAATACGCTTGGGCATTGAGTCAAACAGAGCTTGGATGGCGTGTGGTACAGCTGCCCATGCAGCTTCAACACGATACCACGGTTCATCAAGAGTAGTGACTGGCGTATTGTGACGAGCCAGTTGCTCTGCCACCATTGACAAGACGTTTTCAATTGGTGAGAATTTGCTGGCCAGGGCAGCAGTCTCGAACATTTTCTGTATCCAGAAAGGCCCGCACAGGACCTGCAACATGCGGTCGTGCATTATCCTACTGAAATGTAGGGTTTCGCAGGGATCGAATGAAGGATAGATCCACGGGTCGACATCTGAAATGTAACGTCCACTGTTCAGAGTGCCGTGATTGCGAACAAGAGGTTACCGAGACGTGTAGCCAACGGCATCCCCTACCATCACGCTGGGTGATACGCCAGTATGGCGATGACGAATACACGCTTCCAATGTGCGTTCACTGCGATGTCGCCAAACACGGATGCGACCATCATGATGCTGTAAACAGAACCTGGATTCATCCGAAAAAATGACGTTTCGCCATTCGTGCACCCAGGTTCGTCGTTGAGTACACCATCCCAGGCGCTCCTGTCCGCGATGCATCGTCGAGGGTAACCGCAGCCGTGGTCTCCGAGCTGATAGTCCATGCTGCTGCAAAAGTCGTCGGACTGCTCGTGCAGATGGTTGTTGCCTTGCAAACGTCCCCATCTGTTGACTCAGGGATCGAGACGTGGCTTCACGATCCGTTGCAGCCATGCGGATAAGATGCCTGTCATCTTGACTGCTAGTGATACGAGGCCGTTGGGATCCAGCACGGCGCGGCGTTCCGTATTACCCTCCTGAACCCACCGATTCCATATTCTGCTAACAGTTATTGGATCTCGAGCAACGCTAGCAGCAATGTCGCGATACGATAAACCGCAATCGCGATAGGCTACAATCCGACCTTTATCAAAGTCGGAAACGTGATGGTACGCATTTCTCCTCCTTACACGAGGCATCACAACAACGTTTCACCAGGCAACGCCGGTCAACTGATGTTAGTGTATGAGAAATCGGTTGGAAAGTTTCCTCACGTCAGCACGTTGTAGGTGTCGCCACCGGCACCAACCTCATGTCAATGCTCTGAAAAGCTAATAATTTGCATATCACAGCAACTTCTTCCTGTCGGTTAAATTTCGCGTCTGTAGCGCGTCGTCTTCGTGGTGTAGCAATTTTAATGGCCAGTAGTGTAACTTAAGGATATCACACACATCCATGCCCAAGGCAGGAATCGAAACTGCGACCTTAGAAACAGCGCGGTTCCGGTCTGAAGCGCCTAGAGCCGCTTGGCCACAGCGGCCGGCTTGGGTGCAAGGCTTCGTGGGGTCTGCGCCACTCTCGAATCCTAGCATCAGCTCTTACGAACTGTAATCGGGACTCATGTGACCAGGCTTCTGTTTTCCAGTCATCTAGGGTCCAACCGATATGGTCACGAGCCCAGAGAGGATGATGATGATGATGATGATGGTGATGTTTGGTTTGTGGGGTGCTCAACTGCGCAGTTATCAGCGCCCGTACAAATTCCCAACCTTTTTTCAGTCCAATCTCGTTACGTACACGAATGATGATGAAATAATGAAGACAACACAAACATCCAGTCATCTCGAAGGTGAAAATCCTTAACCACCTCCGGGAATCGAGCCTGGGACCCCGTGCGCGGGAATCGAGAACGCAACTGCAAGACCACGAGCTGCGGACCCCAGAGAGGAGCCGCATGCGATGCCGTGCTGATAGTGATGCACTCGCGACCCGCGTCGGTCGGATACTTTCGTCGTAGGTCCCACATTAATTTCTGCACTTATTTCACGGAGTGTTTCTTGTCAGTTAGCAATGACAACTCTACGCAAACGCCGCTGCCCTCGGTCGTTAAGTGAAGGCCGTCAGCCATTGCGTTGTCTATGGTGAAAGATAAATGTGGTGTTCTCAGCACAACACTCTTGACACTGTGTATCTCGGAATATTGAATTTCCTAACGATTTCCGAAATGGAATGTCCCATGCGTTTAGTTCCAACTGCCATTCTACGTTCGAAGTTTGTTAATTCCCTTTGTGCGACCATAATCACGTCGGAAACCGTTTCAAATGAATCAACCAAGTATAAGTGATAGCTCCCCCAATTCACTGCGCTTGTATACCTTGCGTGCGCGATACTACCACCACCTGTATGTATGCATATTCCTATGCCATAACTTTTGTCTTTTGAGTCTACATCGTACAACTGATAAAGAAGATCTTCCGTTAGATCGAAATTTCTTGTGTCATGAAAACCTTACGTAACGGACATCATCAGTGAAGTTGAGGCATGCTGCACGTCTGTTGGCTTAAACAGAGACGCTCGGTTTGGCGAGGCGCAACTCGCCTGCTTGGTATCAGTAATTTACTCATGTTGACCGAACCGTCTCTTATTTTCTATTATTTTATTGGTTTCAGGCAAAATTAAAATCACCAGGTACAATTATGTCATAATGATAACAAACACGTCACTTGTCTGTTTTCATAGCAAAATATGCGAGATAATTAGGCTACAGAGTACCCACCCGGATAGTTGCGCGCAATGGAACACCGCAAAGTTTTCGAAAACCTTCTCACATTTTCACATGGGTACACAGATTCCGTCCCGGGTGGGGAAGGGGGGGGGGGCGGGGTGGCGACTGGAAGGGCATCAGGGTCCCCTCTACCACTAACATTGCCAGTTTCAGATTAATATGCTGAGTCCGAAGACACGGGATATGGTCAGGAAAAAGGAGAAAAGAATTAGTCTCTAAAGTACATCAGTCTGAATGCACCATTACAATAAAAGCCACTAATTTTTAACATATATTCTAACTATACTCTATAAGACAAAGGACGGTCCACGAAGGAATTATCTGACTGTAATGGAAATCGGTACATATGATGTACTTATACAGACAAACAAATGATTAAAATTTCAGAAAAATTGGATGATTTTTCTTCATTAGGAACAGCTTCACAAATTGAGCAAGCCAATAACGTGTTGGTCCACAACTGCCCCTTATGCAAGCAGTTATTAGGCTTGGCATTGGTTGATAGAGTTTTGGGTTTCCTCCCGAGAGACATCGTGCCATATTCTGTCCAGCTCGCACGTTAGATAAACAAAATTCCGAGATGGTTGGAGGGCCCTGGCCATAATGCTCCAAACGTTCGCAACTGAGGAGAGGTCTGACATCCTTGCTGAGTAAGGTAGTGTTTGACAAGCAGTAGAAACTGTCGCCTTGTGCGCGCGGGCATTACCTTGCTGAAACGTAAGCTCAGGATAGTAATTACATAAAAGTTTTGATTCGGGGTACTATCTAAACCATCTAAACACATCTGAAAACGCAGCGGAGGCCGCGTTAGTCAGAACTAAAATCTATGGCGGCAGTCATCTTAGTCAGTATTAAAACCGTGGAAAACACCGGTTGAAGCGAAAAATACAATCGTCAACTGAAAAAAAACCTTGGCATTTGCTGAACCTTTCACGCTAGCAAATAATGCAGCAATGGCATACGTAACAAACTGGACTGTACACGACAACATAACCAGTAGTGATCATAATGTCATAACATACACACTAACTCACACTCAGAACACAATGACCAAATCACACACCAGACACTTGCTGTTGCACAAAGCAGACTGGAACAAATTAACGGAAATTATACAACGACACGATCTACAAAACATCAATGGAAGTATCGATTATAGAGCACACAAGTTAACACAGGTGATACAACATGCACAAAACACATCAATACCGACAGCAAAGAACACAAATTACTCACCAGTACCATGGACCAACGAACTTACGAGACTCAAACAAGACGCAAGACGCAAACGAAAATTATATCAAAGGGCGATAGCAGATAGGGACCGACGAATAAGACTTGAAGCATATAGGCATGCACAAGACTTATACAGACAGACCCTATACAACACGCGTAGACAACAATGGGAGCTATTTGTAACAACACAAACAGAGCAAAATATATGGGGGGAACCATACAAAATATTGACAGAGAAGATAAAAACCCCACTAGTTCTGGGAACGCTAAGGCAGGATGACGGCACGATGACGAGGGGATGGAGGAATACAGCGGAGTTTCTGCTGTATAAACTGCTCCCTGACGACGTTATCGATACAGACACACAATATCATGCAACACTAAGAGGAAACCTACACACACCATACAACACTGCAACTGTCACCTGTCCTTTTGCGCAAGAAGAGGTTGCGCTAGCAATCTCAGAGCTCAAAAACAAAAAAGCACCTGGACCAGATGGTATCCACTCGGAAACACTGAAAAAACTAGCACCGCAGATCACCCCGTTCCTAACAACGTTACTGAATGATGCCTTACGGCTAGGCAGGGTACCTGCAGTATGGAAAGCCTCCAAAGCAGTCATTATTAAGAAATCAGCGGACAGGGATCCTTCAGATCCAAAGACTTACAGGCCAATATGCCTAATAAACACCCTAGCAAAGATTCAGGAGAAGCTACTGTGCAAGCGCCTGCAAACACACAGAGCTCTCAGGGGTATGAGCCAACACCAGTTCGGCTTCAGAGCGGGCAGATCAATAGATGATGCCATCAACCAGGCCCTGCACATAGTTAACACCACAAAACAGAAATACGCCACGGCAATAATGATTGACATTGCCGGAGCATTTGATAATCTTTGGTGGCCAGCACTGTTTCAGAGGCTAAGACATCTGGAGGTACCGCAATCACTGTACAACAGTTTTCTGGACTACTGTAAAGACCGAGTAGTCGAATGGCAGATGGACAGCCGGAAAGTAATTAAAAGAATTACCAAAGGCTGTCCTCAAGGGTCGATCTGCGGCCCCATCTTCTGGGACATAACAATCGAACCCCTCCTACAACTTCTGGATGGGGATGACAGGTCAGACGGAATTGTCGCCTACGCAGATGACCTATTAGTTGTAGTCACTGCAAACAACAGAGCCCAGTTAGAAGAGAAAGCCAGTGGATTACTACAAACAATTACTCAGTGGTGTCACAACAACAAACTCAGGATAGCCGAAAACAAAACAACACACACTTTACTGAAAGGATCACTCCAAAGGAATCCTTCGGTTACAATTGGGGACACAAACATCAAACGAGCACGCATACGCGCTATCTTGGGGTACACATAGATGAAAAATTGAATTTCCACGAACACATAAGGCTAACAACAGACAAAGCAGAAAAAATACTCCACAAACTGGTGAGGCTAAATTCAAAACAGTACAGACTACCTCTACCAGTCATACGTACATACATACCACTGTGCGCTCTTCGAATCAGCACTCAGCTTTGCAGCTAGCACGTGGGCACATAGACGGAACGTGGTCACCAACAAAGCATCCGTCAGACGAGGGCAGAGAAGTGTCCTACTTAGGCTATCTGGAGCCTTCGGTACCACCTCAGCGGATGCACTGTGTGTGGTGCTCGGAATATGCCCCATAGATATCACGATCAAATACAGAGCTGCGAGGTACTGGTTAAAGATGGGGAGACTAGATAAGGTACACACAATAACCGGTGTGCCCTTAGAGACGATACGTCACCTTAAAAGTTGGCGTTTGGATACATGGCAAGGTGAGTGGGATGTAAGTGATAAGGGACGTAGGCTGCACGACTTCCTCCCTGACATAAGGGAGCAGTTGAGAATGAGACATATCGATCCCAGCCGCGGTATGGTACATTTCTTAACCGGGCACGGACCTTATCCCACGCACTTAAACCGCGTGAGTCTGAGGCAGACACCTACATGCACATGCGGGGAAGAAGGTTCCCCAGAACACACTGTCTTTTTCTGCGGGCAATACGCGAACAATAGACATACACTACACTTAGATTACACAGATACAGACATAGATATATACACAGCAATAAGAGACGAAGAACAATGAGCACAATTAAACGCACTGACAAACAGTATTTCAAAAACAACACATGAAGAGTATACGCGGACACGACGTCACAGACATGCCTATGTGCAGCGTAACAGAAATGTCCAGGGGATGGACAGCGATACCCACAGTGACAGCGAAAATAGTGACAATGAGGAGGAACAGGAGGAGGAAGCTGAGATGTGACAGTAAATAAGCAAATTGCTGGCAATCTAGCCAAGAAAACACCAAATGCTGTACATGGATGCGCACCTAATGTAGTTAATACATAGGATTAGTAACAAATAGGATAAGAAACATTTCTCTACTAATAACCATTTGTGTGTGTGTGTGTGTGTGTGTGTGTGTGTGTGTGTGTGTGTCTGTGTGACTGGCGGTCAACGGCTCGATGAAACCATTCCGAGGTATTCACCGTCAGTCACACTCGGTGATGGTACTAACAAATCTCTCATCTATCCTATCTTCTTTTTATATTCTTCTTAAAAACAACAAAATTTTATTTATATTTCAACCTCAAATTATTGTTATTTTGAATCATTCTTTGTAAATTTTGTAGATAAAACAAAAGGAAAGAAAACTGTAAAAAGATGAAAAACGAAAATTGTAAGCTGTACGACCTGTTTTAAACATCAGGTAACAGGTCTATAATTTGGCAATAAATAAATAAATAAAATTTGCTGAACCTCCTAAAGATACCGGACAATCCGAGCCAACGATTGACGCATTTCAAATTCTATATAGAGCTCCTAGAGGGAAAGAGTTAACTCTCTTGGAGGAATTCGAAATAACGAAACTTCTTAGGTTATGTGGTCAGTTAAGCCTTCATTAGCAACTTGTCAGTAAAAATCAAATCTGCTACGATACCAACGCTGTCAGCTTCGCCGAAGATTGCTTTATTTGGTTTTAGATTTATTCTGTGTTTGTTTTTCATGTTTCTCACGCACTTGGCCGCCCACCACTGCGTTTTCGTGTTCACTTATGTTTGTCCCCTAAATCGCTTGTTTTCAGTTCAAGTTGTTTCCTACAGTTTCCCCCCACACTTACGTTTTCCCTCCTCTTTCCCGTCCCTTCTTCCCCTACTTATTTTCCCTATCCTCTCTTCCCCCTCCACCCCTCCCACCCTTTTTTCCCTGCCCCATCCTTGTTTCATAATTTTTGTTTCCCTTTTTTCTTCTATCCTTTATATTCATTTATCTGAAGATTTGTACGTTCGATTCCTGTTTTGCTAATGACCATTTCACTTAACAATTGCCGGTCGCGGTGGTCTCGCGGTTCTAGGCGCTCAGTCCGGAACCGCGCGACTGCTACGGTCGCAGTTTCGAATCCTGCCTCGGGCATGGATGTGTGTGATGTCCTTAGGTTAGTTAGGTTTAAGTAGTTCTAAGTTCTAGGGGACTGATGACCACAGATGTTAAGTCCCATAGTGCTCAGAGCCATTTGAACCATTTGAACTTAACAATCATTGTTCCACTGTCATTCATATTTTGTAATGCTTATTATTCTTAATTTTTTTGCTTATGTATAGGAGTTATTTTTGTAGGTTCACTACTAAACTTCTCGATTTTATTTCAGTTCCTGTTGTGTGTTTAATTATTTTAAAGTTATCAGTTCATTTACCCCCTTAATCCTGAATACTCGGCTTCACGTGTATTTCGTGGTTTTTCGTTCCTGTATGGTCGTTTTTTTCGTTTTAGGATTTTTAACTTCAGTAGACGATTTCGTTTGTCGCTTCAGCCAGTTTTTTCCATGGTTTTAATGATAACTAAACTGACAGCCGCCGTGGCTTCTAATTCTGACTAATGCGCCCTCCGCTGCCTTTGTTTTCATCCTCATACCATTAACTTATTCTGCCACCTAATGATTTAGATAGGTTCGCGAATCAAAACTTTCATGTAATAATTAACTTGTCATGTTTTGTAATTAATCTGATGATGCGTTAAAAGCACAAACGGCGTTATTAAACAATAAATACTGCTATTGAGACTGCCTTTTATTTGGATTATGAAACGGACAGACAACAAACCAATACATCTAAAAGAGTTGGTGGGCATCAACACATACAGAAGTACAAGAAGCGTTTACGTTGAGTGAGCAATAACCCATTTCTGGGAAGGAAGTATGTAATCTACGTGTGTATGTTGTAAATTATGCAATGAACAATATTACCTTTTCATTAACATGTAGAGTTGGCAACTCCTTTTACGTTGAATTATTCGTTACCATGTGCATGCAGTATTTTAATTATCAGTACGTGCAGTCGACTGCCCGACTGGTCTTGGCTGTTTCAAGAACACTCATAATCGTAGGCTATTTGATACAGTTCCAGGCCTTATTTTCTTTTATTGCCATCGCTACCTTTAAAAAGGCGTTTTATAACCTGATCTTTTGCGACATCACAATTAAAAATCAAGATTTCCTACTAGTAAGAAGATCCTAATCTTTTGTTCTGCACCTCTTGTTTCTGTTGTTTCAAAAATGAAATAATCTCTTAGCTATTTTACATGATCTGTCGTGAATCTGAATGTTTTATAATACTTTTTGTATTCCACAGTTCCTAAGTATTTAATAATATTTCCTTCTCGGTGAAGGGAATGGCATTACCAAGTCTGCCTTGAGCTCTATGTTCTCCTAGACTGAGACACCAACTGAAGCGTATTAACAAACTGCGAGCCATGTCTCACTTGTACGAGATGACATGTGGTTTTATCAATGCGAAACATGCATCGCATCTTACCTGGTGGAGGAGATAAGACACCAGTCACACATGTCTATTAGCACATGACCCCACATTTGGTTTACAAAGATGTGAGCATTTACAGCGATTCCTTTCGATTTCCATCCCATGCTCTGAGAGCAAAAAATTCTATTTTACCACGTTTTTATGAGGTCGCTGTCTGTTTGTTCGGTACAGATTTTGCAGTTGATTTTACAATAACTTCCTGATGAGCTAGTGACTTGAAATTTTAATAATTGTTCAGAAATGAATGGTAAAGCAATATTAACTCGCTTTGTTGTCAGTCTGTTCGGTAGGGATGGGGGTAGGAATGAGAAACGTTGGTAACATCTGACATCTCGGCTGCCCTGCAGGACCGGTATGTTGTGTGGGTAGTATCGGAATGCCTTCCAGGCGGTATTCGAGCAGATAGGCATAGCTGAGCAGAGAGAGCAGGGAGGAGATGTATATCACTTTCTTGTCTGTTCGTTACAAAATTTGCAATTGATTTTAAGTTAATTTCCCCACGAGCCAGAGCAGTGGTCGTCAGACTGCGGCATGCGAGCCGCATGCGGCTCGAATTAAGTATTCGTGCAGCCCGCGGTTCTCAGCCGTCTTTTATAACAATATGCCTTTAGCAGCTAACAGCGAAATCTAAAAAGCGTTAAAAAAGTTAAAAGCTTCTTAAAGGAGTAGTTTTCCTAGTCAGGAACAGTAATATTTTACAGACAGTAATATTTTAAGATGTGCTTAATTTTGATTGACACAATTGAATTCGGTCATCAGCTAAGTAAGACTGGCCACTTACCTCAGGGGCAGTGAGGTAAGTAGCACAGATCCACTGTGGAGTTATGGGATGTGACAGAGGGAATGTTGTTTGTCCTCCATTACTGACAACTCACGGAGGTGCGCGACTTATGCTGACCGTCCACTATTGTGTAAATGTTGACAGGGATGTAACGTGGATTCGTGAAAGCGCATTATAGAGACGGTCATATTCAAATGCGGTGATAATTTGTAGCGAACAACATTAAGTTAATTTAGGCTGTTATAATGCAATGCAGTGAAGAGAGGAAAACTGGCACTTCATTTACAAAACTTTATAAGGACAAAAACTATTATTAATCAAAGTCACTCACTCACATAGTGAAACCAATAACAGTTCACCACACAACTATAGTGTCACAACTGTTAGACTGCTCAGGCTGGCAGCATTCTGAAATAAGACCACAATCAACACGAAGTGATCCGAATGTGGCAATCAGTACCTTGGGGCTGCTGGTCAGACTCTTGTGTGTCTGCTATAGAATGATACTACCAATAACGAAAGTGACCAATAATTATAGAAGTGCAGTTTCCGAGCGCTCTTCAAATTACAAAGACATGTATGTTCGAGGTTTTACTTAACATTTTCTCAACGTACTTGCCACCGCGTAACGGTTTAGCACGGACAGAGAAGTTTACGCAATTTGTTGTAAACGTTAATTGCAACTACAGTGCGGTTAATATTACATTGCTCTTGGAAGTTAAGAGCACCTGTTGCCTGTATCTGACTGGGCCAATCATATCTTGCAATCTAGCGTACGAACTCTGCACAGTTACCGTCTGCCCGACATGCACTTGTTTTACAACCGTCGGTGCGCTACTACAGGCTGCAACGCAATGCGTCCCTTTCGTCGGCTGGCAGGTACAAAGTAACTTTCAAATGGTTCAAATGGCTTCGAGCACTATTGGACTTAACATCTAAGGCCATCAGTCCCCTAGAACTTAGAACTACTTAAACCTAACTAACTTAAGGACATCACACACATCCATGCCCGAGGCAGGATTCGAACCTGCGACTGTAGCGGTCGCGCGGTTTCAAACTGAAGCGCCTAGAACCGCTCGGCCACACCGGCCGGCACAAAGTAACTTTAATAGCACTATAATGAGAATACTGTCTGACATGATAATCAAAGATTTTGGATTTAGAAGACGCAATACGGACTGGCTGATAATAAGCACTCTCCGCCATAACTCATCATCATTAGCAATATGACCGCCCCCGGTAGCTGAGTGGTCTGTGCGACAGACTGTCAATCCTAAGGGCCCGGGTTCGATTCCCGGCTGGGTCGGGGATTTTCTCCGCTAAGGGACTGGGTGTTGTGTTGTCCTAATCATCACCATTTCATCCTCATCGACGCGCAAGTCGCCGAAGTGGCGTCTAATCGAAAGACTTGCACCAGGCGAAAGGTCTACCAGACGGGAGGCCCTAGTCACACGACATTTATTTATTAGCAATATGGACTGCATATCTTTGAATAGGTGGAAATATGTACGAGAAATCCAAAAAAAGTACATCACAAAACACATTAAATATTTTTATACTTAATTTTACCAGTAAAGAATAAATACTTATAGTCTGCAATTGATGGCTGTACCTAGCTCTGTTCAAATGGCTTTGAGCACTATGTGACTTAACTTCTGAGGTTATCGGTCCCCTAGAACTGAGAACTACTTAAACCTAACTAACCTAAGGACATCACACACAGCCATGCCCGAGGCAGGATTCGAACCTGCGACCGTAGCGGTCGCGCGGTTCCAGACTGAAGCGCCTACATCCGCTCGGCCACCCCAGCCGGCTCCCTAACTCTGTCGACGAATCAAAAATATACTGAAGGAATTATAATAGGCGTGCGAAAAGTTGGCCTGTCACCTCAGGGGCGAGAGTGTGTGCAGGGGCAAATAGATTTGTCGGTGCAGGGTGAGGGAGCTTGATAAGAGAAAGGTTTTCTTGTTTATCTTCCAGAGCTGAAAACATGTACGGGGTTGCCTCGTACCTATCAGCTGCTACGGTATGAATTTCAAACGGAAGAAACATGGATTCGTGAGTGTGCATTATAGGGACATTCACCTTCAATCGTGATGCACATTTGTAGCAACGAATATGAAATTAAGTTAAGGCTGTTGTAATACAACGCACTGAGTAAAAGTAAAACACAGAAAATATTTGTGATCGTGCCTGTTATTGCAATGAATTTAAATGAAGTACAGTTACTGTTATTAATCAACCGATCATCCACTACACAGGCCGACCGGAGTGCCCGAGCGGTTCTAGGCGCTACAGTCTGGAACCGCGCTACCGCTACGATCACAGTTTCGAATCCTGCCTCGGGCATGGATGAGTGTGAAGTCCTTAGGTTAGTTAGGTTTAAGTAGTTCTAAATTCTAGGGGAATGATGACCTCAGATGTTAAGTCCCATAGTGCTCAGAGCCATTTGAACCATTTGAACTCACACAGACAACACAACAACACATCGTCAGGCGGTTAAGTGTCACAATTTCAGGGTCGCTGAGGGTGGCAGCAATTTGAAGCCGAGAACAGCCGACGTGAAGTGCTCCGAATGATGCCTATTTTTAACGATCAGTACTTGGAGGCTAGCGGCCAACTTATTGCGCCCTTAATATGGCTAGTCTGTTGGGGTCTCATAACATACTAATTTCTGTAAGTTACAAATTAATAATTTGTCCGAGGTGCCATTCTAAAATGTCAGTATTCGCTCTTGAGCAAAAAAGTTTGACGATTACTGTTACATGCATAACGGGTAATAGGCATATGCTGCTACTGATGTAGGACGTCGAACGCGGCAATACGTCCAAGATGCATGGATCAAGCTGAGGCTATTCTTTGGCGTCCAACATCCTCTGACTTCAGCAGACACAAATGACTTAACCTGCTAACAGATTAAAAATGGGAGTTACGTCCTTCTAGCACCCTCCACAACTATAATAGACTTACCCAGTCCATCTTCATCTCTGTCCAGTCTAGGCACACGGTCTTAATCTGCCAAGAAGTTTAAATCAGCGCACACTCCGCAGTAGAATGAAAATTCATTCTGATAACGATCAATATATCTAAAACACACACACACACACACACACACACACACACACACACACACACATGTGTAACATGTCGTATGATTCAGTCCGAAGATGCCTCGACGATTCACAGCCGAAATACTGCAAGAGGAGAAGCGGTTTGGTTGCATTCCTAGAACTTCATAGACGAATAAATAACAAATGTATACATATTACATTTCAAGAAAAACGTATTCGAATTTTCTCAAAACAGGTGTACCACCTTCCATTAGTATCATTACGTGCTCAATGACTGTGTAACTAAGTTGAGCATGGAAAGATTGTATTACAAGTGGTGAAACAAATCATTAAATCGCACAAGCACCCCAGGTCTCGTATCAACAGCAGTGATATGATGGGTAATAGGTCTAAGAATGAATAAGGAAATAAGACTGTGGTTAGGCTACTATGAACAGTACAGTGGACATATAATCTTTGCCAAAATATACGCGAACCCAACAAACGCCACAGTTTGAAAAACGTGATGTTTTACAGTCAAGAGCTTCTGATAAACATTCTTTATTGAGCAACCAGTTTCGGTCCAAGTACCATCATCAGGCTCATATTACATTTCCATCATACTAGGAGATGTAAAATGAATGGCATCAAATAATAAAATCCATGAAGTCCTCGCTGTTGTCAAATAGTAATACAAATTACATCGTCAGTCATAAAAATGTGCCAAACAGGGCACTAACTCGTACTATAAAAAAAGTCATCATTACCGTTACGGCGGCATTCTGCATACTGCAATATTGATAAATTCATGGATTTCATTATTTGACAACTTTTCCCCAGGATGAACAAAGTCACGAGTTTTTTATATCTTCGAAGAGGAAGTTATAACAGCGAATAGATTATTGGAGGGGAACCTGCTGAAGGTAAAAGAAAATAACTTGATGGTTCAGTATGAACCGGTATGAATATAATTCAACAAGAAACTATTAACACAGTAAATACACTTGGTTTTGAAGTCCCATAAAAATGGTTCAAATGGCTCTGAGCACTATGGGACTTAACATCTATGGTCATCAGTCCCCTAGAACTTAGAACTACTTAAACCTAACTAACCTAAGGACGTCACACAACACCCAGTCATGAAGTCCCATCAAATTGCAGCTCTTAGCACTAATGGTTCTGGACATCAATACACTCGCGCTATGAAGTACAGACTCGTACTGGACCCTTTATTTTAAAAGTGGTGTACGTCCTTTTGTAGTCTATAACTGTGCCACCGCTAACATGATTCTCGGGGGACGGCAAATGTGATTGAGCGGCAGGTCGCTCAGCTTTAATTGCCTCCCAATTATGCTACCAGCAAAGCAATAACGTATAATGTATTTACCTATCATCCAGGCGCAACGAACAGCTGTGAATACGATTATTTTCTGTGACCATACCACGAGAGAGCTTTCTGAACAAATGAGTTATCGCACAATATGTGGTTCTTTTAGTAAAGGTCAGTTTATTAAAAGTGTAGCCTCTGGTGGTTTAATACGACCGTGAACTTGTTTAACATAAGTGAAATTACTGCTTTTGATCAATTAATAATCTGCTCACACAGATAACACAAGAACACTTCGTCAGGGTTGCCGAGCTTGGCAGCAATGTGAAACAGAGAACACTTGACACGAATGTTTCGAATGGTGCTGACTTTCAACGAGCAGCACTTGGGGGCCCGGTGGTCATTGTATTGCAGTCTCACAATGGCTAGTCAATTCGGGGCTCATAACATACGAATTTACGCAGGTCACCAATTATTAATAATAAGATCGGTACATATGCGTCCCGAGTTTCTTCCCTACAATGTCGGTAACGGCCCTTGAGCAAAGAAGATTGACGACCACTGAGCTTGAGACTTGAAATTTTAGACATAGCAGAGAACTGGATGACAAAGCAGTATTACCTCTCTCTCTTGTCTGGTGTGTGGCAGAGGGTATTTGGCTTACCACTGTCATTTCTCGATGATCTGGAGACTTGAAACATTTAGCATAGTTCACATCCTGATGACACCGGGATGCTAATTCGCTTTCTTCTCTGGTGTATGGCGGAGGGTATTTTTAATGGTTCAAATGGCTTTGAGAACTATGGGACTTATCATCTGAGGTCATCAGTCCCCTAGAACTGAGAACTACTTAAACCTAACTAACCTAAGGACACCACACACATCCATGCCCGAGGCAGGATTCGAACCTGCGACCGTAGCGGGTATTTTGAGTACCACTGCCATTTCCCTCTTCTCCTTTTCCAGTCAAGAATGGTTCCCGAAAAAACAATTACTGCTAAGCTTCCGTGTGAGCTCAGTTCTCTCTAATTGTTACCTTCACGGTCTTTCGCAGGATACGTGTAAGAGGAAGCAATGTATTGGTCGAATGAGGGGAGGGAAATTGAAATAAACTCGAAATTTACCACATGCCTCTGTTGAAATCTCATAAAAAGGTGCAAAACTGATGGAAAAATTTCACACACACGTGACTAAAAATCAGAAAATAATGATTTGAATAAAAATAAATTTTTAATAATATACTACGTTTTTAAATCAGGCTCAAACTCCTACCGAACAGGCCACGAAGGCCCAAATGTACCGACCGGTCGCCGTGTCATCTTCAGCCCACAGGCGTCACTGGATGCGTATATGGAGGGGCATGTGGTCAGCACACCACTATCCCGGTCGTCTGTCAGTTTACGAGACGGAGCCGCTAGTTCTCAATTATGTAGCTCCTCAGTTTGCCTCACAAGGGCTGAGTGCACCCCGCTTTCCAACAGCGCTCGGCAGACTGGACGGTCACCCACCCAAGTGCTACCCAAGCCCGACAGCGCTTAACTTCGGTGATCTGACGGGAACCGGTGTTACCACTGCGGCAAGGCCGTTGGCAAATCAGACTCGAAAGTATGAAATAATTTCCCCTAGCCCGATACAGGTTTCTAAGCCTACACACATGCTCCAGAAAACTTACGATTGTGAATTTTTAATAACTATGGAAATACTTATAGGATTTAAAACGAAAAATATGGGACACATAGAGTACAATGGATGAATAGTTCACCTCTTTACTATTACACTACATACTAACTGACAATGAATAATTAACCACCTTACTCCTGGCGTGGGCAACGGCCGTGCCGTAGTGGATACAACGGTTCCCGTCAGATCACCGAAGTTAAGCGCTGTCGGGCGTGGCCGACACTTGGATGGGTGACCATCCGGGCCGCCATGCGCTGTTGCCATTTTTCGGGGTGCACTCAGCCTCGTGATGCCAATTGAGGAGCTACTCGACCGAACAGTAGTGGCTCCGGCCAAAGAAAATCATCATAACGCCCGGGAGAGCGGTGTGCTGACCACACGCCCCTCCTATCCGCATCCTCAGCTCAGGATGACACGGCGGTGGGATGGTCCCGATGGGCCACTTGTGGCCTGAAGACGGATTGTGTTTACTCCTGGCGTCATTAGGTGTGACTTCAGGTCACCGTTTATAGTAATTAGGGAACTCTGACGGCACAGCAATATGTTACGGATATCTTGCATCCTCAGGTGTTAAATCTCATGAAATTGCATCGTGGATTACGGTGTCATTTTTCAACAGAACAATACTCGTCCACACATATCATGTGTCTCTATGATGCTGAGGTACTCCCGTGACCAGCGAGATCCCCAGGTCTGCCCCAAATAGAACATGTGTGGGACCAATTGGGACGGCAACTGCTTCCCAGTGCCAGTATCCGGGATATCAACGGCCAGCTACAACAGTAGTCAGCCAGCTTGCCTCAGGAGAGGATACAACGGTTTTATGGTACGCTTCCAAGCCGAATCAGTGCATGCATCCAGTCTAGAGGTGGTACAAGGTCTTTCTGGTAACTGAGATCACACTGCAATGTTCTTTGTAAATTTGAATCAATTTTTTTAATCACATCCCCACTGAACCTATGAAGTTTCATTTCGTTTCCAGCTCACCTTCTGAATTCTTCACTCTTATGCCAGGCAGTATCAATACCGATATTTTTGCAATAGAATGATGGAAATGGAGTTTAATGTTATTAAGCTCAACTATGGAATATTGTGAACACTTAAGTAAGCTATCGTATGAAAATTCCTCGCCTCATTTTTGCAAAGGTACTTTCGACTGCACATAACAGTAAATAAAATCTAATTGCCGCGAAAACTAATACGTTCAACAATCGGAAGTAAAGTTTAAAAGCGCCTCAGGATATGAATTTGTACTGCGAACTCATTGAGAACTCTAATAGTTTATTGTGTGGGACACTACTGACAGTTTTTTGTATTGGTAGATGCAGGAGCTATGCTCATGTTCTACATCTTTAGCTACAAACGTGGATGGCAACAGCAAGATTTCTGTTCACAGCTGCTCGATTCCACAATTCAGTCTAAAAGTGTAACGGAGGGAGATGTTCCACTGGATAGCCCGCTGGACGCGCATTCCGGAGGACGGTGTTCAAATCCCTGTCCGGTCGTAGAGATTTAGTTTCTCTGTGATTTCCCGAAACCACTGACGGCGAATGCCTCGATGGTTTCTCTGAAAGGGCACGGAAGATTTTGTTCCCTACCTTCCCCATACCGATTTTGTGCCCCGTCTCTAATAACTTCGTCATAGAAAGGACATTAAATTGGTATCTTCCTCCCTTTCATCTTTTGTGAAGTGCACCGCAAATGGTTCAAATGGTTGTAAGCACTATGGGACTTAACATCTGAGGTCATCAGTCCCCTAGACTTAGAACTACTTAAACCTAACTAACCTAAGGGCGTCACACATATCCATGCCCGAGGCAGGATTCGAACCTGCGACCGTAGGAGCAGCGCGGTTCCGGACTGAAGCGCGTAGAACCGCTTGGCCACAGCCGTCGGCCCGAAGTGCACTGCGGGACGTTATTCCTCTTGTATCAGAAATATATCAGAGCCGGTTCTCGTTCACCAGTTGGTAGGAGCGTGTGAAGAATGAATGCTTATACACGATTAGCCAAAAAATTATGACCATTTGCTTAATGCCTTGTTTGTCCGTTTTTGGAACGAAATACATCACTGATTCTGCGTATCAGGGATCCGACAGTTTGTTGGTAGATTTATGGAGGTGTGTGGCATTAGATGTCTACACAGGTCATGTAATTCGCGTAAATAACGGGCAGCTGATTTGCGTACGCGGTGATGTCGTTCAATAGCGACGCGGGTGGGTTCCATAGGATTTACATTAGGCGAATTTGGTCGCCGAGACATCTACGTGAGTTCACTATAATGTTCCTCAAGCCACTGTAGCGCAATTCGGGCTCCGAGACACTTATACTGCTGAAAGATGATCACTAGCACAGGTCCCATAGAATGTCTCCCATAGCATAATATTGCTCCCACCAGCCTGCGCACGTGGCGCGCTGCACGTTTCAAGCCGCCATTCACCTCGATGAAGGCGTTTGTGGAGACGACCACTGATATAGTGTACCACAAATGTGATTCATCCGAAGATCTGGCACGTTTCCATTGATTGATGGCCGAATCCCGATGGTCCCGTGCCCACTGACGATGTTGTTCAGTCAACATGTGAATACGTATGGGTGAATTGCCGCGGAGCTCCATGTTCAACAATATACGATGGGCAGTGTGCTCCGAAACACTTGTAGGTGCACCAGCATTGTGCTGTTTTGGCAGAGATTCCACAGATCACCATCTATCCTACCTTACAGAGCAGACAAGCCTCCGAACCGCACGTTCTGTGAAGAGTCGTGGACGTCCAACCATTTAGCGCCAAGTGGTAGTTTCTCTGCCCGTCTACCTCTTTCCGTAGATGGTCACGACAGTAGCACGTGAACATTCGACCAGCTTCGCCGTTTTTGGGATACTCGTTCACAGGCTCTGTGTAATAATAATCTGTTCCTTCTCAAAGTCGTTTATCTCAATGGATTTCGCCATTTGCACCCCATATCTTCGCTAGAGTGATCCCCCGTCCGTGTCTGCTTCGCTTACATATTTGCTACCGCGTCACGTGCATGCAACGCCACCAGGCAGCATCCAACGTCTCGGTGGCCAGTGGTCATAATGTTTTGGCTTAACACTGTGTGACTCAAACGTCCCGTGTTGTTCACCAGTATGAGACCTTTTTATGCCGTTCAGGCAGATTTGAAATTTTGTGTATGACTCTAATGGGTTAAGGTACAATTTCGTTGAAGTGACCCCAATGGGTTAAGGTACAATTTCGTTGTAGTGACCCCAATAAAGATTGTACGAAAATGATTTTATTCCACCACATGAACGGAACGAATCGGCGATCTAAATGCTGAGCAGATTCCACTTCGCAGGAGGGTGTAACGCGATTGGTTCCGGTTGAGTAATCAACCAAGTTTTTGCATTTAGTAAAGTGTAGAACCCGATATTCTTTACAGTGAGGGCTAACTGCTAATCATTAGACTATGAACTCACAGTTACTGTTGACTCAGGAAAAGGAATTAATATACACTACTTGCGAGTCGGCGTTGATGACTATCCGCTCTGGAAATCGTACGACGGTTTGCCACTCAGTAATTTAACAGCAGAAGTACTAATTTGTGTCAGAATCCCACAATAATTTATACTCAAATTACCTTTAGTTAGACACATTGGCGTATAGAATGCAGATCGTGTTGAGGACAGATGATATAAAATTCCCTTTCATCCTACAATGCCCTTATCTTGATAAAAACAGTAAACGGTTTTCCACACGTAAGCACCTGCAACACGATACATACGTGAATAGATGGCCTGTTCGACGTACTACCGGTCAGTCTATGCCGGATTCAATATTAGGTCGTTTAACCCAATTAAATATCCTACTAGCTGCTGTGAAATGAGGTTTAATACGCATCAACTAGTATGATTGACTCACATATTAGCTAATATGACTGCATAAAAATTTCTCGGTGCACTTGCCGCGTCAGATTCGGATAAAATTCCAAGTTTTCGATTATACTCATCGTCATCTTCGTTAGGGACTAAAATTGCCTGTCGTGAACTGGCAAGGTTCCTTCTTTTATACCCACGGAATAGCATCTGACTGGCTGAATTACTTCATGATGGCGCCGACAGAGGTGGGGTAGAGCCTGCCCATGACAGTCAGTTTTAGTCCCTGACCAAGATGATGATGGATATAATTGAAAGCTTGGAATTCCATGAGAATTTGACACGGCAAGTGAACCGAGAAACTTTTTTGTAAGGACTCCGCCGCGAAAAACATAGTACCCAAGTTAGTATGATTGTTGAGTGTGGTAGACCTCAAAACAGCTTTCTAAATGTAGAGCAACAAAAAATGGCTCTGAGCACTATGGACCTTAACATCTGAGGTCATCAGTCCCCTAGACTTTGAACTACTTAAATCTAACTAACCTAAGGACATCATACACATCCATGCCCGAGGCAGGATTCTAACCTGCGACCGTAGCAGTCGCGCGGTTCCAGACTGA
This sequence comes from Schistocerca piceifrons, assembly GCF_021461385.2. NCBI lineage: Eukaryota > Metazoa > Arthropoda > Insecta > Orthoptera > Acrididae > Schistocerca > Schistocerca piceifrons. The sequence goes on from NC_060149.1 coordinate 247,688,397, forward strand.
AGCGCCTAGAACCGCTCGGCCCCCGCGGCCGGCTGTAGAGCAACAGAATACCTTTTACACTGCCATACACTTTCACTTCTTTTTCCGTTTGTCGCACACAACATGCTTTTCTGTGAAATTTTTTTTTTCTCCGATGGGGGTACATGTATCGGAAAATTAGCTCATGTTTTTGCCTCAATCTCATAATGGTGGTACTCGCTGATGCTCGCTTGCAAACAGACTACTCAGGCAGCCGTGCACTCCCTAGCAGCTGCTGTGCAATGTTGATCCTAGCAGGTTTTTTTCTGCTGGCCTCCTGATAATACAATGAAGGAGTTGAAAATAAAATATCTTTCTGTACCTCTTCACTGCGCGTCGTATAATTGGAAAGGGAGCTGTCGTCTTGAAGGTCTACGCTACTCACTTCCTTCTGATATTCAAAGGCACTTTGAACTATTGCTGACGGTTACTCAGAATCTGTACCACTGAAACATAAATGACTTGCTTCATTATCACTGTTGGAAACACTACCAACAAGCTTCTGTAGATCCTCGTCATCATCACTACGAACTACTTTCTTTGCAATGTTTGTTATTTACTAAGATCAGCTACCACGTGAGACACATGGCTCTGCTTCGTTTGACAATACATTTAAGAGCCATCCTTTAATTAAAGCTCCATGCTTTCATTTAGCGAAGCACACATCCCCGTGCTGAGCCTGTCATACTATTTAAATATCATAGCAGCTTCACATGACTACTGCTCGTCATTTGATGCGATTGTGTTTTGGGGCTTCTGACAGATTACAGGAGGAGGTAAACGCAAGAAAATGGTACAGAAGAAGTATCGCAAATAGTGGAACAACGCTCTCTAGAAGGTGAAACTGTTTCCTGCGCGGTGTGCGTCACTGTTTATCACAGATTGGGCCCCAGGGAAGAGGCTGGGTCCGCCCTGTCGGGCTGCAGAGATTCCAGCAGAGTGAAAATAGACACGGTATGTAGGCGGACAGAGACAGGCAGCCGCTGCCACCGAGGCAACTGCCGCCGCTAGCGACAACACACGGCTCTCGTGCATTTTGCAGCCCGCTGCTGCGTCATGGACCTCTGTCCCGATCCTGGCGCGTCACCCGCCGCATTCATCGCGCGTTACCCGCTCCTGAATGAAGTGGCGTTCAATGAACAACGGAATGCACTCTCGATTCCATTTCCAATGAAGATTAAAACTGCAAGAGCATCAGCACAGCGAAACGACTTTCTGATGATATCCACTATACCTTTATCCGAGCGCATATGACTACTGTCTGTAACACAACTTCAGTTCCATATGCGACAGCCACGACCACGTTTCCGTCTTTACTTTTCTTTTTGGCGTCCCGCTGCCTTCGAGATTATAATGAGATCAACGACGTATTATTACTAACAAGGGAACTAAGTAGTAGGGCAAGGAGAGAACGAGCTGAGGTAAACATCGGGCGATGAATCACATTCGACTGATGAGATAGTATGTTACGCCTGAGACGGTTGAGCTTCCTATCTCCGAGTTCACTCCTCCCCCCCCCCCCCTCTACCCCTTTCTCTCTCGACCAATATGAGGGCTCATAAAAGGTGGGAAACTCCTGGACCAAAAGGATTTTTGGGTCTCCTCTCCCTGCCCACAAAAAAAAAAAAAAAAAAAAAAAAAAAAAAAAAAAAAAAAATGGTTGAAATGGCTCTGAGCACTATGGGACTTAACATCTATGGTCATTAGTCCCCTAGAACTTAGAACTACTTAAACCTAACTAACCTAAGGACATCACACAACACCCAGTCATCACGTCCCAGCCCACATTTTATTATAAAAATAGAAGTGCACGAGCATCCATATTCGTGATGTGTGCATCATGGTGAAAGGATCGAAGTATAAGACTGTCAGATTTGCAAATATGTATTTGTCCACCCAGTATTATTAGTCTTATTCATAATTTATTAATATATTCGTTAATACTTGTTCCCGTGAGATCACCGAAGTTAAGCGCTGTCGGCCGTGGTCGGCACTTCGATGGGTGACCATCCAGGCTGCCATTCGCTGTTGCCATTTTTCGGGGTGCACTCAGCTTCGTGATGCCAATTGAGAAGCTACTCGACCGAATAGTAGCGGCTTCGGTCAAGAATACCGTCTTACGACCGGGAGAGCGGTGTGCTGACCCCACACCCCTACTATCCGCATCCTCCTCTGACGATGACACGGCGGTCGGATGGTCCCGGTACGCCACTCGTGGCCTGAAGACGGAGTGTTTTATTCGTTAATACTTGCGTTTTGTTATTTATATATTTCAGCAGTGCATTGTGTTCCTGATCTAGTACTTAGCAGATCTGCTGGACCAGGACACACACATGTTCGACCCACTTTTGTCTGCATCACCACAGCAGCAGCAGGCCACATGTAGTCTTCCTGACCTACTGGACCAGGAATTCGGCTGTTCTGTACCGCCACGTCAACCGCAGCAGCAGCAGCAGCCATCAGAAATATGTCGACTCACGGAGCCTCATTTGAGTGCCAGCAGAATACTGCTGTTCGTCAGTACATATTATTTGACTGCTAGTGGACCTGATCCTCTCACTACAGTACACAGAACAAGAATGATGCGGCCCACGCATTTGCTCTAGCAATAAAAGAAAGAGGAGAGGAAAAGGGATCTAGAATCTTATTGGTTGAGATGGAAACGGCAGCTGGGAAGGGGGGAAGGGAGAAGGGGGCTCCGAGGGAGATGGGTGGGGATGACCTTGCATATAACGAGCCCAATTTCCCGAAGTGTAACATGATACCCCCTTCTCTTATAACGCAACTCCCTATCTTATCTTATTCGTGAAATGTGATGTGTCACCCGATGTTTATCTCAGCTCATTCTCTCCTCACTCCACTACTGAAGTATTCATCGAACAGTTCACTAACATTGGTTATCTTTCACACCACTGTATTAAATAGTTAGATTAAACAAAAGTTGCTCAAGACGATTCGCTTCTCAGACATGCTCGAGAAATCGGGATTCAAAATTTTACGAGCCTGTTAAAAGCCTCACGAGAGCGCTGTGGACCGTACAGCGGCGTTAGTGCGCCTGAGGCGCCAGGCTAGAAGTCCTGCCCGTACTGCATTTGAGTCTCGTCGTAATTATATTTTCTAATCATCCACCAAACACAAGTATCGCTACAGTGAATCATGTTTCTTCGGAAATGAATTATAGTAATAATGATAATAAGGAACAATCTTTATAACGACAATAGCACTGGCAAATTCGTGGCGATGGACATAAGGAATCGCGATGAAATGAACACGTCTTTATCGACATTTTCATGTAGGCAATTTGCCCGCCTCCGCAGCTGAGTCGTTAGCGGGGCTGAGTGCCAGGCCCAGGACCCAGATTCGATTTCCGGTACTGCCAGAGATTTTTCCTAGGTGAATGAACTGCAACGGGGTTCACTCAGCCTCGTGATGCCAACTGAGGAGCTACGTGAGTGAGAAAATGATTCAAATGGCTCTACGCACCATGGGACTTAACAACTGAGGTCATCAGTCCCCTAGAACTTAGAACTACTTAAACCTAACTAACCTAAGAACATTACACACATCCATGACATAAATAATGGGACAGCGATATGCATAGATAGAGGTGGCGGTGGTATCACGTACAAAAGGTATAAAAGGGCAGTGCATTGGCAGAGATGTCGATTGTACCCAGGTGATTCATGTGGAAAGCTGTCCGACGTGATTATGGCCGCACGAAGTGGATTAACAGACTGGATGCGTGGAACATTCCATTTCGTAAATCCTTAGATTCAATATTCCGAGATCCGCAGACCAAATTTCAGGCATTATCTCTCAACCACGGATAACGCAGTGGCCGACGGCCTTCATTTAGCGACCGAGAGCAGCCGCATTTGTGTAGAGTTATCAGTGGCAACACACAAGCAAAGATGCTTGAAATAACGGCAGAAATCAATGTGAGACGTACGGCGAAGGTATCCGTTAGGTCAGTGCGGCAAAATTTAAGGTTAATAGGCTATGTCAGCAGACGACCGACGCGAGTGCCTTTGCTAACAGCACGACATCGCCTGCAGCGCCTCTCCTCGTCTCGTGAACATATTGGTTTGACCCTACACGCCTGGAAAACCGTGGCCTGGTCAGTTGGGTCCCTATTTCAGTTGGTAATAGCTGATGGTAGGATACGAGAGTGGTGTAGACCCCACGAGGCAAAGTTGCCAACAAGGCACTGTGCAAGCCGCTGCTGGTTCCATAATGGTGTGGGTCGTATTTACATGGAGTGGAGTGAGTCCTCTGGTCCAACTGAACCCATCACTGACTGGAAATTGTTATGCTCGCCTACTTAGAGACCATTTGCAGCCATCAGTTTACTTCGTGTTTCCAAACAACGATGGAATTTTTATAGATGGCAATGGCTGTGTCACCGGGCCACTAATTGTTGGCAATTGGTTTGAAGAACATACTGGACAATTTGAGATAATGATTTGGCCACCTAGAATGAATCCCATCGAACATATGTGGGACATAATCGAGAGATCAGTTCGTGAACAAAAATCCTACACCGGCAACACTTATGTAATTATGGACAGCTTATACAGGCAACATGGCTCAATATATCTGCAAGGGACTTCCAACAACTTGTTGAGTCCATGCCACGTCGAATTTCTGCATTATGCCGGGCAAACGCAGGTCCGACACGATACTGGGGGTATCACATGACTTTTGTCTACTCAGTGAATAATTCATCGTCGTCATTGGTTGGTCGACAGCGTTTGGCGTGGGATCTATCACAAGAGCATGAAAAAGTAGTGCAGACTTTGAGCAGGCACATTTTATGAATGCCAATTTCTGACAGAGGACATTTGATTTTTAATAGTGATAACGGAGAACTATCTCCATAAATGTGGTTGTTCTTAAAATATAATTTTTGATGCAAACAATGCATATTTCAAGTCAGATACGATTACAGGAGCTGTCAACTGATGCAGGGCAAGCGAGTGAAGTGTAAAGTAAATTCACAAGACGATATTTCTCTCTGACTCTGTTACTCTGTAGCAGCGTTCTGCAATCGCTTCAAGACACTTTTGACTTAGCTGTAAAAGTACACCTCGCAAGGCAGACACAACGGTGTCACGCTTACGTAATATAACTCGCCACAAACATAACACTATTATCATTATTATTATTATTATTGCTCTTCAGAAGAAACACGACTCGACGTAACGATACGGTGGAAGGTTCGGGAAAAAAATTTTGAGACTCGAACGCAGTACTAGCCAGATAAATTGTCTGCCGCCTCTTAGCCGGTTGCGATAACGCCGCTGTTCTATGGTTGACGCTCTCGTATGGTGTTCAACAATCTCGTGAAGCTTTGGATCTCGATTTCTCAAAAATGCTTGAAAAGCGCACCATACCAGAGCAGTATTTATTAGATCTAAGTACATACTACAGTCGCGAAAGATTAGCAGAATCGGCGGCCCGTTGGTTAGCGCTAATAAGAACATCGGCATTCGCGGCTCTTGTCGGTGATGTTAAACTTTTGTGTGTGTTGGTGCCACGTCATTCTCCTGATGTTTCGGCCTTCTTACCGAGGCGGTCTTCCAGATGGTGGTTGCTCACTCTGGTGCACTGTCAATCTTGTGGTAATTTCGTGATAGATATTGATAATTTTGGTAAAGGTAGCTTCTACATCTACATCTACATACATATTCCGCAAGCCACAGGAAGGTGAATGGTGGAAGGGTACCCTCTACCACTATTAGTCATTTCGCATTCTGTTCCACTAGCGAGGGAAAAACGACTCTCTATATGCTTCCGTATGGGCCCTAATTTCTGGTATTCTATCTTAGTGGTCCTTACGCAAAATTTGTCTCGGCGTCCTTAGAATCGTTTTGCAGCCAGCTTCAAATGGCGGTTCCCTGAAATTTCTTAGCAGTGTTCCTCGAAAATATTATCACCTTTCCTCAAGGGTTTCGCACTCGTGTTCCCGAAGGATCTCCGTAATACTAGTATGTTGATGAAGCCTATCGGTAAGAAATCTAGCAGAATGCCACTCAATTGCTTCGATGTCTTCCTTTAATCAGACCTGGTGGCGATATCTGACGGCATTTTTTAATCGTGGAATCTACTGGTACAAAAGTTTTTCTTTCTTTTCTCTTTTGTCGGTTTAACGCTGATATAAAACAATTCCCTTAATGTTTCAAGTAAGCGACATTCATGTAGGAAACTCATGGAATGACCACGTCTGTGGTCACACGGTTAACTAATTTCTCTGTCTTCTTGCTGCAGAAAACTTCAGAAAATTGTAACTTCTGATGCACCCTTAGCTCGAGCTGAGCTTGATTCTGCAACTCCACGCTTAGACTTCTACTGCACTCGCAACTCTGTTTCAACGGAAATCGAGGGCTGTGTTATGTCATTGTTTAGAGGCCTTACAAATTTTACGAGATCGTTGCTCTAACGGAATCAGACACGAACGGGCGCTCTATATACGCTTGGCCTTCATGAATACTTGCCATTACGATCAATAGAAGCATGAAACTGCAGCAGCCTCTTGGAAACAAGTACAATACGTCATCTTACAAGCTGTTAAGGAACAAGGTGCCGATGCACTTTTAACCACCCTCGAAGTCACACTATTAAATAATTTTCAAAAAATTAAATAGTCTTTCCAAATCACGGCTGTAATGCGATTGCGTTAGACCCAATTTTCTTCAGCTTCAATAAGGCTGAAGATAAGAGGAGGAGAATCAGTAGTTTTTGCAGTAAAAAAAGGTGAAAATATTGATTTTAACTCATCTTCTATCTCGACATCCATTGCAGTTTCTTCAATTTTTTGCTCAATAGTCTCGGAGCGTGTTATTTTTCCTGCATAGATGCAAAAAGATTCCAATTGTTTAGACTTGATACATTTTGTCAATAATAAAACGTTGCAGTCATGTGTATTCACTTTAAATCACTTTTATTCCATATTCGGAAATACTTTGAATCGAACAGAATAACGACACATCATTGAATGTCAACCATATTCTACTCCCAACTCGTACCAACTAACGCGCCGAGAAGTGCAAAAGTATTACATATTATAGTAACTTTTTAATTTTACAAAACACTTTCATCATGACATCGTTAACAGTTACAACGTCGATAACCACAAATGTAATAATAATTTTGAAATACATCGGAAATACGAAAAATAATTATGTTATTTGAAAAATAAATAAATTAATAATACCTGTGTTTGATTCGTCGTTTTAGAATAAAGTTTTATGTTTGTATAGGTGTTCTAATTCTCAGAGTATATCGTCGAGTACAAAACATACCGATAATAGTTTCACTGACCAGTTCCATTACATGCTGAACGTAGTCATGTAATTTAGTGTCCACTGGTTATTACGAGGAGTAGTCATACGTATCAAGCGATCACAGGCCCTATAGACCACGTGCTGCTTCCATTCCTCTCTGTTTTTGCTCTCGGTTCCTCCAAGTGTCGTCAGTATTTCTGGGCTGCCATATCCTTCGCCAGGTCGTCCATCCAGCGCTGCCTTGGTCGTCCTATGGGGCGTCTGGTGTTTAGTTTCCTCTCAAGTGCTTTCTTCACCTGTCTTTCTTGTGGAATACGGGCTAAATGGCCTGCCCACTGGATTCTTTTGCTCTTCAGCTTCTGTAAGATTCTTGGTTGTTGCATCAAGAGGTAAACTTCCCCGTTCTTCCTCCTCCTCTATTCTCCTTTATCTTAAATCGGTCCCAATATTTTTGTTTCTGAACTGTACATGGCTTCTGGCGTAGAACTGTGTTATATATTCTCATCTTGATATTCGCTGATAATGATTTTGAACTGAGTGTTTACCTGAGTGAATACATGCGTTTCATTCCAACTGCTGTTCTTTCTTTGATTTCCATTTCTGTGCTGTTGTCGCTGGCAAACCAAGATCCCAAGTACTTATCACCTCGAAAAAAATAAGGTTACGTAATTAAAATTTTGTTTTTTTTTTACAGGTACTTGTTTCCAGTACTTGTACTCATTCAAATCTCGGCGCCATAATACCGAAGCACGCCACCAGAGGAGGCAAAACGAAATGACCGACATGACTGACAAAATGGAGTACTCGTATGGTGCAGTCATTCATTTTCTGCATTAGAAGGGGAACAACGTTGGAACAATCCATACTTAAATGAAACTATATGGTTCCAGAAACTTTTTCAAGTCTTAAACATTTTTGATGTATATATGCAGACTGAAGCGACTAATGAAAATTTGTACCAAGGCCGGGATTCGAGCAAGAGTCTCCTGCTCACTAGGCAGATGCGCTAACTACTACGCCGCACGCTTTCCACCGCAGACCAAATTCCCATTCACGCCTGAAGCCACTTGGTATTCCCCCTAAACTTGAACAACATTGCAGACGCTCTTTAACGGTACTGGAATAGCACCTCAGTATGGAACGAAAGGGGGGATCCTGCATGAAATCCAGGCGTATGTGATTTAATCAAGTGAAACTGTATGGTTCAAGAGACTTTTTCAGGTCTCCAACATCTATAATGTATGTAAGCAGACTGAAGTGACGAATGAAAATTTGTGCCAAGGCTAGTGGGGAGTACCAAGTGGGCTCAGGCGTGAATTGGAATTTGGATTGAGGAGAGAAGCGTGCAGTGAAGTTGTGCAGGGTGGTGGAGTGGTTATCACATCTGTTTGTGAGCAGGAGACCCTGGTTCGAATCCCGGACTTTGTACAAATTTTCGCAACAGCACACAGAGTTCGAACGAGTCGGTGTGATAGGGCTACGAGAAGCTGGATGTTCCTTCAGCGATGCTGCAGAAAGACTGTGACAGCAATGTAGCCACTGTACATGACTGCTGGCAGCGGTGCAGACTAGAACGTACGGTCGCAAAAAGACCAGGCCAAGTGGCAGTACCGGTAGGGAAGACCATCGTGTTCGACGTTGGGTTCTGGCGCGTCGTACTGCATCTGCAGCAGCAATTTGAGCAGCAGTTGACACCACAGTGACACAACGAACTCTTACAAATCTGTTACTCCAACGACGGCTCCGACGAAAACGTCCTATAGCGTGCATTCCACTGACGCCAAATCACCGCCATTTGCGATTTCAGTGGTTTCGTGCGAGATCTAATTGGAGGGCAGGGTGGAGATCTGTTGTGTTTTCTTGTGAAAGCTGGTTCTGCCTCGATGCCAGTGATGGCTGTGTTTTGGTTAGGAGGAGGCCAGTTGAGGGCTTGCAATCATGTTTTTTGCTCGCGTATCGTGTCATTTCTGGAAACCCAGAGTCTACTCTGTAGGAATCAACATGGATTCCGGAAACAAAGATCGTGTGAGACCCAACTCGCTTTATTTGTTCATGAGACCCAGAAAATATTAGATACAGGCTCTCAGGTAGATGCCATTTTCCTTGGCTTCCGGAAGGCGTTCGATACAGTTCCGCACTGTCGCCTGATAAACAAAATAAGAGCTTACGGAATATCAGACCAGCTGTGTGGCTGGATTGAAGAGTTTTTAGCAAACAGAACACAGCATGTTGTTATCAATGGAGAGACGTCTACAGACGTTAAAGTAACCTCTGGCGTGCACACTGGACTCGCATTCGGGAGGACGACGGTTCAATCCCGTCTCCAGCCATCCTGATTTAGGTTTTCCGTGATTTCCCTAAATCGTTTCAGGCAAATGCCGGGATGGTTCCTTTGAAAGGGCACGGCCGATTTCCTTCCCAATCCTTCCCTAACCCGAGCTTGCGCTCCGTCTCTAATGACCTCGTTGTCGAAGGGACGTTAAACAACACTAACCCTAACCCCTCTGGCGTGCCACAGGGGGCGGTTATGGGACTATTGCTTTTCAAAATACATGTTCAAAAAATGGTTCAAATGGCTCTGAGCACTATGGGACTTAACTGCTGTGGTCATCAGTCCCCTAGAACTTAGAACTACTTAAACCTAACTAACCTAAGGACATCACACACATCCATGCCCGAGGCAGGATTCGAATCTGCGACCGTAGCGGTCACGCGGTTCCAGACTGTAGCGCCTAGAACCGCACGGCCACTCCCGCCGGCACAATATATGTAAATGACCTAGTAGATAGTGTCGGAAGTTCCATGCGACTTTTCGCGGATGATGCTGTAGTACACAGAGAAGTTACAGCATTAGAAAATTGCAGCGAAATGCAGGAACATCTGCAGCGGATAGGCACTTGGTGCATGGAGTGGCAACTGATCCTTAACATAGACAAATGTAATGTATTGCGAATACATAGAAAGAAGCATCCGTTATTGTATGATTATTTGATAGCGGAACAAACACTGATAGTAGTTACCGGGGAGTATGCGTACGGAACGATTTGAAGTGGAATGATCATATAAAATTAATTGTTGGTAAGACGGGTGCCAGGTTGAGATTCATTTGGAGAGTCCTTAGAAAATGTAGTCCATCAATAAAGGAGGTGGCTTACAAAACACTCGTTCGACCTATACTTGAGTATTGCTCATCAGTGTGGGATCCCTACCAGGTCGGGTTCACAGAGGAGATAGAGAAGATCCAAAGAAGAGCGGCGCGTTTCGTCACTGGGTTATTTGGTAACCGTGATAGCGTTACGGAGATGTTTAACAAACTCAAGTGGCAGACTCTGCAAGAGAGGCGCTCTGCATCGCGGTGTAGCTTGCTCGCCAGGTTTCGAGAGGGTGCGTTTCTGGATGAGGTATCGAATATATTGCTTCCCCCTACTTATACCTCCCGAGGAGATCACGAATGTAAAACTAGAGAGATTAGAGCGCGCACGGAGGCTTTCCGGCAGTCGTTCTTCCCACGAACCATACGCGACTGGAACAGGAAAGGGAGGTAATGACAGTGGCACGTAAATTGCCCTCCGCCACACACCGTAGGGTGGCTTGCGGAGTATAAATGTAGATGTAGATGTAGAACCAGTCTGCGTGCTACACACATTGGACCTGCACCTGTAGTTATCGTCTATGGTGTGATTTCGTAAGACAGCAGGAGCACGCTTCTGTTTATCCCACACATGCTACCGTAAAGTTGTTTCCCAGCAGGATAACCCTCGGCCACATACCGCTGTTGTAACCTAACATGTTTTATAGAGTGTCGACATGTTGCCTTGGTCTGTTCGATCACCAGATCTGTCTCCAATTGAACACATGTTGAACATCATCGGACGACAACTCCAGCATCATCCACAAACAGAATTAACCGTTCCTGTATTTATCAAACAACTGCAACAGACGTTGAACTCCAGGCCGCAAACTGACATCTGGCACTTGCACAACACAATGCAGCATTCAACATTCTGGTGGTTACATCGGTTTTAATGTACCAGCAATACACATTTTCAATGACTTTTCTCGCACTTAGATTAAGGTGTGATCTTTCAATGTTGATCGCTTAAATACTATGTTACCTAGATAAATGTATTCCGGAAATTTGGTTACCGTTCAGTAATGAAAGTCACAGTCACACATGCTGCTTCTTTGGACTATCAAATGTTGCCTCACACCGCTTATTATCCTGAAATGGCGCCCAGTAACTACTTCCTCCTTCCTCAGATGAAAATAGTACCGCGTGATAGGAATTTCCAAAGTGAAAACGAGGTGACTGCGAGGTTGGACATTTCCTGAACAACGAAAATCCAGACTTGTGGAAACAAGGTCTCCGCCATGTTATCTAACGTGGAAAAAATGTGTCACATTGAAAGATGAATATGTAGAGACGTACCAACACATTCATCAAGTTTCGTATTCACAGCTTCACTTTTTCTAGGTGGTAACAAAGACTTCATGACTACCCCTCGTACGTATTGGCGCCGTCTTCTTCTTAACTGTCGCTTTGGCCTGGGAGACCACATGCGTTCTCTACATTCCTCCATCAATCATTCTATTCCTGGCTTTCGAAGTCCACTCTCCTTTTCTCCTGCCCATCGCAACCATATCCCTGTTGATGTTATCCTTCCATCTTGTCCGTGGCCTTCCTCGGCCCCTTCTGCCTTCCACGGAATCTCAGAATGCTAGACGTGGTAGTCTTTCCTCTGCCATCCTCGTTAGCTGTCCAGCCCTCGTCACTCTTCTTTTCTTCATCCTTCGGACAGTATCAGCTTGTGAATATAGATTTGCCAGTTCCAGCTTTTTTACTATCCTCCTGTGATTGGGAGTCCCTCTTGGGGCCAAACATTTTAATCTCTTTCACTCGACGACTAGCAGGTTTTGTTCCTTTGTTTTCCTTAAAATAAATGTTTCAGAGCCGTATAGAGCTACCGAGAGAATTACTCACTGGTATAGTCTGATTTTAAAAATTCTCGAAACCGCTCCACTGCACAGCACGTCCCGTAAGCCAAAATATGATATCTTTGCCACTGCAATCCTTGCCTTACTCTCAATTTTCATTCTATTCTGCTCGCTGAAAATGTGCTTAAGCAAACATAAATTAAAATCTGTAGATATTTGTCCTAACTAATTGGATCTTCAACGTGAAGTAAAACAGCGTATGGAACGAGAACGGTTAGAACGGAAACCAAGATGTTGTGCGACTGACAGCTTGGTTAAGGGGCTGTTGCCCAAATACACATCTAACGAATTGGCAGTCGAACCCCAGTTGGTCATCGGATTTTCTTCTTCTGAAAAACTATAGGTCACCCCACAACTCGTTAGTTTAGCCAGCCCGATTTAGGTTTTCCGTACTTTCCCTAAATTACTTCAGGCAAACGCGGGGATGGTTCCTACTATAAAACCACAAACGACCACCTGCCCCACCCTTGTCAAACTAGACCAGTAAGTACGTAAATACCTGTATGTATGAATTATCTTATTTTTATTGTCATTAAATTGCAATACCTTATGTCCAGTACCTCTGTAAGAGTGAAACACTGACGGAAAAAACTACTACTACTACTTCTACTACCAAAACTACACAGTGCTATACTGTAGATTGTTAACGAAGGTCCCAGCATACGGAAAAGTTTCCTAGATACGTGAGTCGCCCGAAGACTTCTGAAGTAACAGAACCCACTGCATTGTACTCGACGACTAGTGTCCACCACAGACAAGGTTATCGTCAGGGATGCCCCAGGGAAGTGTGATAGGCCCGCTCTTCTTCACTATATACATAAAGGATCTGATGGATAGGGTGAGCAGCAATCTGTGACTGCTTGCTGATAACGCTGTAGTGTACGGGAAAGAGTCGCAGTTTAGTGATTGTAGGAGGAAAGAGAATGACTTAGATTTCTATTTCGTGCGAATGACAGCTTGATCTAAATATAGACAAATTTAAGTTAATGCAGATGAGTAGGAAAAACAATGCAGCAATGTTCGAATACAATATTAGTGATGTGCTTCTTGATAGTCATGTATGTTAAATATCTGTGCGTAATACTGCAAAGCTGTATGAAATAGAACGAGTACTTAAGGTCAGCAGTGGGAAAGGCGAATGGTAAACTTCGATTTACCGGGAAAATTTTCGGAAAGTGTTGCTCATTTGTAAAGGAGACCGCGTACAGAACACCAGTGCGATCCATTCTTGAGTACTGTTTGAGTGTTTGGGATCTCCACCAGGTAGGATTAAAGGAATACGCCGAGGCAATACAGTGGCATTCTGCTAGATTTCTTAACGCTAGATCTCATCAACATGCTACTGTTACGGAGATTTTTCGTGAACTCAGATGAGAATCTCTCGAGGAAAAACCACGTTCTTTTCGCGAAGCGTTATCAAGAAACCGACTTTTGTGGCTGACTGCAGCCGACGTACATTTCACCCAAGGACCGCGAAAACAAGATGAGAGAAATTAGGGCTCGTATGGAGACAATCAAATAGAAATTTTTGCCTCGCTCCATTTGCGAGTAGAACAGGCAATGGAATGACAAGTTTTGGTACAAGGTACCCTACTGCACCGTGCACGGTGTGGTGGTTTGCGGTGTATGTATGTGGATGTACTAGTTTGCAGCTCACTGAAAAACAAGGACACTGCACGGAATTGCTGTAAGTAGTTCGCTGTAAAACAACATAAGTACTCAAATTACGACAATTAATCTCTATGCTACGATGCTGTCATACATTTAGTAAGGCTAACTTACCTTCCGGCGAAGCTGACAGCCAAATCTTCTTTCATACTCGATTCTGCTTACAGGTGGAATCTGCAGACAAGAGAAACATTGCCATCTGAAAAATTCAGTGTGAGATAAGATGTCAGTAATGAATATTGATTTTTGGGAATGTATCACCAGAGATAAAATACTGGAACATAGGTAATTTCTCCCCATGCTAAATCAGTTTTTTTAAAAAGGGTAAGAACTACATATTTTCTGCAATAGAACTATAGTTTCTTTACGTGAAACCATGAAGCAACTGAAACTTTTGCTTCATAAACTGTAAATTTCTTAAACTGAAAACATGACCGTAAAAATTATTCACCATTTACAGACAGAAATTCAAATACATTGACAGTATATTTATTTTGAGACCTTTGCATAGGCATGCCATCTAGCGAAAGAAAAAAATGATGCTATGTCGGTATGAGCGCACCACAGCAAGTTCTTTAGCGTCCATCCTAAAATTTTAAGAGACGAGTTTGGATAGATGTCGAAAAAGTGGTAAAACGCAAGCCACAAAGGAAACAGAAAAAACACACTAAGATCATACTCTCTCTGTCTCTCTCTCTCTCTCTCTCTCTCTCTCACACACACACACACACACACACACACGCACACACACAAAACAACCAAAATCAAATAGTCAGATTTTAAACTTTCAGTAAAAAGGGGAAAAGCAGTGGAAAAAAATAACACAGCAGATAGCTACTGTTGGCTGGTTGCCGGCCGGTATGACCGAGTGGTTCTAGGCGCTTCAGTCTGGAACCGCGTGACTGCTACGGTCGCAAGTTCGAATCCTACCTCGGGCATGGATGTGTGTGATGTCATCAGGTTAGTTAGTTTTAAGTAGTTCTAAGTTCTAGGGGACTAATGGCCTCAGATGTTGTGCTCAAAGCCTTTTTTTTTTTTTTTTTTTTTGCTGGATGGTCGTTGGAATAAAAGGGATTCTGCAACTCACTAAAATCTCCAGCCTAAAAGCTTAGTTCAGAGTCCAGACATTTCACAAAATTTTAAAAGCTTTACCACACTCATCTCGTCAACAGCTAGAATAGAAGGCAGATCCCCAGCTAAATCTGCTTCCACCCGCTTATCAAAATACAAAATGCACACAGTTAAAATGTGACGTATAGTGATATACACGCCACAGGCATCGCCGGAGTAAGAAGCCATGTGTTGGGGGACAGTGCCCAATTCGGAGTTCGGAGGCGGGTCAGGGCCACTTCATCCCACCAGAGCAACACATATGAACAACGCACTGGCTGGATGGATGGCTTTACAATCTGAAGCTTATTTCCCGTCACTGTCAGCCACTCCTCCTCCACACAACTGCATGGATCTCCGACTCACGAGCGAAATGACAATCTGCAAGGAAATGGCAAAATATGTCATGTGATGTCATGTCCCTGCAGGCGTCCTTGGTGGCTTTGCTCGTTCATTTCCCCAAACTCCCAAGTGTCTCGGTGGCCAAAAGAAAGAGATACCAACTTCCCCTGCTACTGAAAAAAGTAGAGTTGACCATGTAAAGCTGGACTATTTTCTATGCTGGGTACATGGGCTGCAATGATTGTAGGGCCATTTTAAAATTTTTGGAAAAATTTTTAAAGGTGCTGGGGAAGCAGAGTGGGACAGTTAGTACCCCACTTTTCAGACAGTCATTTAGTAAACAGGAGCATTTTCGCCTTTCTTGTGCACCGATAGGAGCATTTTTCTGCTAGTTCCCTTTTTTTCCCCTGCTACAGCAGGAAATGTCGCTCATATGAAAAGAAGTTTATGGGTCAGTAACATTTTAATAGTTTACTTATGTGAAACTGAAATAAGCCACACTATATAATTTTACACCTCAAACCGGATTTTATGTAAACAAAAATTTTGCATATGATTTTCAGTACCACAACTACATAGGATTCCCAGAACATTTCTTATGACCAAGGAGACGCTTTACAGTATATTTCTCCGTGGTACGCCACTTTATAAACTACATTTTCGACTCACACTGGATTTTATGTGTGTGTTTTACGTATACAGGTAGGGTAATTTCGAACCTCTGTACGTCGGAAAGGGATAAAAATATCAAGAAAATTTTCAGTGTTGCTCGAGATCCCGATTTTAGTATTATACCGTAAGAATTACAGCCATTTCTTTTGCATAGCCGTCTTGGAATCCTTGGCTCGGTTTTGGCACCCAAAAACCGTGTATCTAGAGTGTTTCTCGATAACGGAAAAAGATGGTTGAAAACGGTAAGGTGGTACTGCTGCATAAATGCCTAGGGAAGACGCCGTTAAAATTTGAGCAATTTTATGCGGTTGTTTATTTTTTAGATTTTGACTCACACCTGATTATAGGTGCGTATTTTACAGGTACAAGAACGGAAATTTTGAACTTCTGTAACTTGTTTGAGATATCGATCCTACAAGTATATTTTAAAAATTTCAGCAATTTGCTGTCCATAGCCGTCTTGGAATCCGCGATCTGGTTTTGGTACACGAAACCATGTATTTCGGTTTTTCTCAGGAATCGTCCATGAACTAAATGATGCTTCTGTAAGCCCCTTAATCTTAACCGTAGACCATATATATCGCAGAAAGACCCAACCGATTTGCTCCACTTGCCTAAGCTGGAGGAAGTGTGTAATATTTACACTTGACCCTGTACCGTAGGACAGTTACAGATAAGACGATCTTTCTGTTTGATGTACAAATGGTCCCTAGCCTACGGACTATCCAAAACACTTAGCTCTAACTTTCTATTACCAATAGAACCCGAGCTATGAGCCCCCGAAAAATACCGTTTTTATGCACAGCATTTTGGAGAATACACTAAAGAGCCAAAGAAACTGGTACATCTGCCTAATATCGTTAGGGGTGGGGCCCCAGCGAGAACGCAGAAGTGCCGCAACACGACGTGGCATAGACTCGGCTAATGTCTGAACAGTGCTGGGGGGAATGGACACTATGAATTTTGTAAGGCTGTCCATAAATGCTCACAAGTAAGAGGAGGTGGAGATTTCTTTTTAACAACACGTTGCAAGGCATCCCAGATATGCTCAATAATGTTCATGTCTGGGGAGTTTGGTGGCTAGCGGAAGTGTTTAAACTCAGAAGAGTGTTGCTGGAGCCGCTCTTTAGCAATTCTGGACGTGTGGGATGTCGCAATGTCCCACTTGAATTGCCTAAGTCCGTCGGAATGTACAATGGACATGAATGAATACAGGAGATCGGACAGGATGCTTACGTACGTATCACCTATCAGAATCGTATCTAGACGTATCAGGGGTCCCATATCACTCCAACTGCATACGTCCCACACAATTACAGAATCTCCACTAGCTTGAACAGTCCTCAGCTGACGTGCACGGTCCATAGATTCATGAGGTTGTCTCCATACCCGTACACGTCCATCCGATCAATACCATTTGAAACGAGGCTCGTCCGTCCAGGCAACTTGTTCCCAGTCATCAACAGTCCAATGACGGTGTTCACAACCAAGGCGAGGCGTAAAGCTCTGTGTCGTGCAGTCATCAAGGGTATACGAGTGGAACTTCGTCTCTGAAAGCCCATATCGATGGTGTTTCGTTGAATCGTTAGCACTCTGCAACTTGTTGATGGCCCAGCATTGAAATCTGCAGCAATTTGCAGAAGGTTTGCACTTCTGTCACGTTGAACGATTCTCTTCAGTCGTCGCTGGTGCCGTTCTTGCAGGATCTTTTCCCGGTCGCAGTGGTGTCGGAGATTTGATGTTTTTCCGGATTCCTGATATTCACGGTGCACTCGCGAAATGGTCGTATGGGACAATCCCCACTTCATCGCTACCTCGGAGATGCTGTGTCCCATCCCTCGTGCGTCGACTATAACACAACGTTCGATCTCACTTAAATCTTGATAACCTGCACTGTAGCAGCAGTAACCGATCCAACACTTGTTGTCTAATATAGGCGTTGCCGACCGCAGCGCCGTATTCTGCCTGTTTACACATCTCTGTGTTTGAATACGCATGGTTCAAATGGCTCTGAGCACTATGGGACTCAACAGCTGAGGTCATCAGTCCCCTAGAACTTAGAACTTCTTAAACCTAACTAACCTAAGGACATCACACACACCCATGCCCGAAGCAGGATTCGAACCTGCGACCGTAGCGGTCGCGCGGCTCCAGACTGTAGCGCCTAGAACCGCTCGGCCACAATGGCCGGCGAATACGCATGCCTGTACTACACTCCTGGAAATAGAAAAAAGAACACATTGACACCGGTGTGTCAGACCCACCATACTTGCTCCGGACACTGCGAGAGGGCTGTACAAGCAATGATCACACGCACGGCACAGCGGACACACCAGGAACCGCGGTGTTGGCCGTCAAATGGCGCTAGCTGCGCAGCATTTGTGCACCACCGCCGTCAGTGTCAGCCAGTTTGCCGTGGCATACGGAGCTCCATCGCAGTCTTTAACACTGGTAGCATGCCGCGACAGCGTGGACGTGAACCGTATGTGCAGTTGACGGACTTTGAGCGAGGGCGTACAGTGGGCATGCGGGAGGCCGGGTGGACGTACCGCCGAATTGCTCAACACGTGGGGCGTGAGGTCTCCACAGTACATCGATGTTGTCGCCAGTGGTCGGCGGAAGGTGCACGTGCCCGTCGACCTGGGACCGGACCGCAGCGACGCACGGGTGCACGCCAAGACCGTAGGATCCTACGCAGTGCCGTAGGGGACCGCACCGCCACTTCCCAGCAAATGAGGGACCCTGTTGCTCCTGGGGTATCGGCGAGGACCATTCGCAACCGTCTCCATGAAGCTGGGCTACGGTCCCGCACACCGTTAGGCCGTCTTCCGCTCACGCCCCAACATCGTGCAGCCCGCCTCCAGTGGTGTCGCGACAGGCGTGAATGGAGGGACGAATGGAGACGTGTCGTCTTCAGCGATGAGAGTCGCTTCTGCCTTGGTGCCAATGATGGTCG
The DNA here is from genome assembly GCF_021461385.2 of Schistocerca piceifrons. Lineage (NCBI taxonomy): Eukaryota > Metazoa > Arthropoda > Insecta > Orthoptera > Acrididae > Schistocerca > Schistocerca piceifrons. The sequence goes on from NC_060149.1 coordinate 247,707,441, forward strand.
TATGCGTGTTTGGCGCCGTGCAGGTGAGCGCCACAATCAGGACTGCATACGACCGAGGCACACAGGGCCAACACCTGGCATCATGGTGTGGGGAGCGATCTCCTACACTGGCCGTACACCACTGGTGATCGTCGAGGGGACACTGAATAGTGCACGGTACATCCAAACCGTCATCGAACCCATCGTTCTGCCATTCCTAGACCGGCAAGGGATCTTGCTGTTCCAACAGGACAATGCACGTCCGCATGTATCCCGTGCCACCCAACGTGCTCTAGAAGGTGTAAGTCAACTACCCTGGCCAGCAAGATCTCCGGATCTGTCCCCCATTGAGCATGTTTGGGACTGGATGAAGCGTCGTCTCACGTGGTCTGCACGTCCAGCACGAACGCTGGTCCAACTGAGGCGCCAGGTGGAAATGGCATGGCAAGCCGTTCCACAGGACTACATCCAGCATCTCTACGATCGTCTCCATGGGAGAATAGCAGCCTGCATTGCTGCGAAAGGTGGATATACACTGTACTAGTGCCGACATTGTGCATGCTCTGTTGCCTGTGTCTATGTGCCTGTGGTTCTGTCAGTGTGATCATGTGATGTATCTGACCCCAGGAATGTGTCAATAAAGTTTCCCCTTCCTGGGACAGTGAATTCACGGTGTTCTTATTTCAATTTCCAGGAGTGTAGTTTCTTTAGTGTTTAAGTGTATTAGATCGGGCATGCTGTTGCATGCGTCCCGGTATTTTATAATACTAATACGATATGGGGGTTTACTTTCCTCGTTCGATGTTTGTGTGAAAAAAACCTGATAGTTGAATGGTTACGAAGATATATTTATTTTACGTGGGGCGCTGTGCCATTACCTAGTCAGTCGGTCATCTGCTCAAAGTGGTTTCTATAAGACGCTCCTATATGCATTCTGGGACCTCACATTTATATCTGTTGCATTCATTCACAATCACGTTGAATTTAAATACCAAGTGAGGTGGTGCAAGGGACTGGAATTACATTCAAGAGCACTATTCAGAGTGCAGGTTACCATGATTTGACTAAATCGCTGAAGGTCGACAGGCAGTATGATTGCTTTTCTTCCTCAGATTGTATGACTTCGTCATGAACTAATCTTTCTGAGTTCGAATAAAAATTTTTTGCATCACAATTCCAGTAACAACGCTCGGTTGTTTCATTCTCCCACCCACCCTCCGCCCCAATTTTACAAGGAGCCTTTTCATTATCGTAGATGTAGGCTGTAAACGACAGTAAAAACCGTCGCTAGAAGACCTCCAGTGGAAGGAACTCAGTGCAAATGGGTTCGATGCAGTTTGTCTCTGGGACTTTCAAGCATCTCTACAGCTTTTGGGTTTTCCAATATTGGCCTATACCAGCGTGTTATAAGGTAAAATTTATGAATCAAGCGACTCTACCATACTTTCAAGTCACGCAAACATAAATTTCTGCCTCCGAATTATGTCCAAAGACAATAAGAGAAGCATATTGTGTACTGAATATTAAATGGTTGTGTGTTCGCCGGATGATCTTTACTGTTATGGTCTCAGTTCGTTCGCACCTTGTGATATAGTTATCATCATTCATCCAAAACAGATATTAAATGTGTTTGCGGTAAAAGTACCAGCTACACCTTAAGCGCTGCCTGTAGTTTATTTACAGCTCAGCAGTCGTTTTGTGCCACTAACGACGAACATACCAGTAGGGGCTTACTGGGAATTCCGAAAACGGTTGCTAAAAAAAAATGGTTCAAATGGCTCTGAGCACTATGGGACTTAACTACTGAGGTCATCAGTCCCCTAGAACTTAGAACTACTTAAACCTAACTAACCTAAGGACATCACACACATCCATGCCCGAGGTAGGATTCGAACCTGCGGCCGTAGCGGTCACGCGGTTCCAAACTGACGCGCTTAGAACCGCACGGCCACACCGGCCGGCAACGGTTGCTATTGAAAACTATACAACGATTCAGTTTAACGACAACGCATGTGAAACGCGTCAGACGTTACAAGAAAATATTATTTCCAGTGATAGGCAGAATTCCACAGGTGTCGATGAACATTCACACCTATTGGTAAGGCACTAATTTCCACTATAGGCGGTAAAACATCTGACCCCAATTACACTCTGCTTGTATTTCTTATCATGCGGTAGTCACTGTTTGTTATTCCTTACGACACCAACGGTATCTTTTAAATCTAATTCCATTAATTGAATTATTATCCCTACATTTTATAGCAGCAGCTTTTATAGGCCGTCTTGTTCATTTGAAAGGTCTCGACTTCATCAATGGTTTCTACTTTCTAGTGGAAGTTTCATTTCCTGGCTACACGCAAGACAGAAATATTTTACAAATACTACCTGCTGTTTTAGTTAAAGGAGTTCTAGTTCGTGAGTGTATATGTGGTTATTTTCTACCGCCTGCAACAGCCTGTTATAACAGTAATAGGCTTGTCTGGACTTACTGTTACCTTGTTTAGCAGCATCTCTTCTCCATAGACATACTATTCGTATTTTTATTCTCAGTAACTCGGCACACATTTAATATTAACCATACATAAAAATGATTTATATATCACTGCTTTTATCAAAATCTGACGCGTCTGAAAGTAATTTGTCTTTACCCGGAATCACGTTCCTCGTTGCACGCTCAGCATTTCCTTTTCTTCTCATATGTAGTAAATCGTAGCATAGGAAATAATTGCCAGTCTTCTGTGTTACACGCTATCCGCTCTGGCTCATCCAGAACCTCTCTCTACTTCTTCCGCTAAATCATTGTTTTTACAGAGAACTTCACGAAATAACGTTCCGGTTAAAGTTATTAAATTTCATGCACATAATTTTTTCTAGTGTGTCCACTGTCTCCACTAATGTTGCTCACGTCAGAAATATGCGTCTACAAACGTACTTTAACAATCACATGATACGTAAAAAGGGGCGAGTATAATTTATTCTGCTTTCTGTCCTTTTACTTTTCTAAACGGAAAATAAAACAACTAGTATTTGGAAACATTAGCAATACTTAATTTAAAGTAGTTTGTCTCCTTATTTTTGCAGCGTAACGTGTAAAACGGCGAGTAGAAATTTGTGAGCTTCGTCTCCCGGCGGGCATTGGAAAATGCTATGCATCTCTGGAGCAGTTACAGGACAATTCCAAGCCATGTCTGCGCCATCCTTACGTAATTATGCGATTATGCCTTCAGGCCGCAGCAAACTCCCTCTCGTAAGTAGTGACGGTTGGCTTTGAGAATGAAGAGCGATATGTGACGTTTATGCATTTTTAAAATTACACCTGCGAACTTCTGCTATTTTTCTGTTTAGTTAAAGTGACAACTATATTTCTCAACGGCCTTGTTCTCTCATACATTTTAGCTGTGCGTTTCCACCTGTGCTCTCTTAACAAGCTATTCAGAGTGCGGCAGACAGTTCTTGGCAGCGGTGCCAATAGCTGAGTTGCCTTTTATTTCACGCAATTAATCCAGGAAAAATATCTTCCACGTTTCTGGTTTCAAGTACTTTATTTTTACGCTGCAAGCAGTGGGAGCGAGGCCATCAAATACCAGTGTATAGGCTTCATATGAGATATATTAACCGGTGGAGCTTTCAGGGTGAATAGTGCCATTAATCTGACATAATAAACTATATTAAAAAAGTCAGTGCCCTGTAAAATTAATAATGTCTTGTAATCCGTCCTTGAGAAATGTGTTTAAGAGAAGTAAGGTTACAACATAATTGTGAACTGCTGATGTGAAGGACTACATTCATGCTTTCTAACAGCTATATCAGTTCTGTTGCTGTTGATTATTACATCGACATTCGATATTTCTTAATGGTTCAAATGGCTCTGAGCACTATGCGACTTAAAATTTGAGGTCATTAGTCCCATAGACTTGGAACTACTTAAACCTAACTAACCTAAGGACGTCACACACACCCATGCCCGAGGCAAGATTCGAACCTGCGACCAGAGCAGCAACGCGGTTCCGGACTGAAGCGACTAGAACCGCTCCGCCACAACGGCCGGCGATATTTCTTATTCTTGTCATTATTCTCAGCTATACATTTTGTCTAAAATAAAATCTGAGTCCACAGTCATTCTAAACTGTTTTATGATACCCATTTTTCTCTTAGTAAAACGCAATCATACTCTGGTTTCCAAAAACTCAATAAGTATAATAATTCAAAAAACTGTATTCCATCTGTGACACAACTCAGCCATAGTGTGGAACATGTGATATGTTACAACTCATTTCGCGTTTGCATTGTGGCGGCGTATATAGCACAAGTGATTAAGTAGCAGTATAGTAAGACTGCGAGTAGCAACAAATCTCCCAGGAGCATCGCAAACACGCCCTACGTGTCTCAGTACTGGCGAAAGAACTGGCCGATCCTGTGTTGAACTGTTTTCTGAAAGAAGTGACCGATCCTGTGTTGAACTGTTTTCTGTTGATCCTTTTCGTCCACAAGACGAGTCCTGTTTAGTCGAGCTTTGTTGTCTTACAGGCTGAAATCGACCCCCATAACGTCCACCTCCATAGCCGAGGCCACTAACTCACGCCTGTTGGTGGCGCTCGATTTGGAGGTAACAGATTCGAATTCTCGTAGTGGAAGGAATTTCCCGCCGGCCGCGGTGGCCGTGCGGTTCTGGCGCTGCAGTCCGGAACCGCGGGACTGCTACGGTCGCAGGTTCGAATCCTGCCTCGGGCATGGGTGTGTGTGATGTCCTTAGGTTAGTTAGGTTTAAGTAGTTCTAAGTTCTAGGGGACTTACGACCTAAGATGTTGAGTCCCATAGTGCTCAGAGCCATTTGAACCATTTTTTGAAGGAATTTCCACTGCGAATATTGAGCCAGAAAGAGAGGATGAGGGTAAAATTTTTGATCATCAGGCTTCGTTCCGATGTCATGGACTAAATTCCAAACCTCTCCGCAGTGCTTCGGCATGAGACGCTGTTGATGGCGGTCAGTCAGTCTGGTGGGGACTTAAGTTCGGTACCCTCCCCGGTCTATCCGAGGGGAGTAAGGCTGTGTTCCGGCACCGGGTTTGACCCTCTCACTTCTGTCTTCTTCAAGCTACACAAAAATGATACTACACTATATACACTGATCAGCCAGAACATTATGAACACCGGCATACTTTAGATATAAACCCGTCCAGGGGAGAGATGGTTCAAATGGCTCTGAGCACTATGGGACTTAACAAATGGTTCAAATGGCTCTGAGCACTATGGGACTCAACATCTGTGGTCATCAGTCCCCTAGAACTTAGAACTACTTAAACCTAACTAACCTAAGGACATCACACACATCCATGCCCGAGGCAGGATTCGAACCTGCGACCGTAGCGGTCACGCGGTTCCAGACTCACGCGCCTAGAACTGCACGGCCACATCGGCCGGCGGGACTTTACATCTGTGGTCATCAGTCCCCTAGAACTTAGAACTACTTAAACCTAACTAACCTAAGGACATCACACACATCCATGCCCGAGGCTGGATTCGAACCTGCGACCGTAGCAGTCGTGCGGTTCCAGACTGGAGCGCCGGTGTCCACGCGAGAGCAGAGCCACCTACGAGGAGTGACTGCTAGTCAGACACACGCATGGTGCATGCAGTCTCAGTGAGCATGCTGTCCGTGTGTAGAATGGCAAAGGCGCGCGATCTACCTGAATTTGACAGAGGGCAGATTGTGATGGTCCGGGGGCTCGGCACGAGCATTTCGGAAACTGCACGACTTTTCGGTTGTTCCAGGAGTGCTGTGGTATCTACAACATGAGGCGAAACCAAGGTGAAACCACGCCTAGACGTCGTGGGATTGGACGGCCATCCGTCATTACAGATGTCTGACGACGTAGGCTGGGCAGACTGGTAAAACAGGACAGGCGGCGAACTGTGGCGGAATCAACATGAGACCTTAATACAGGGCAAGGTACAAGTACGTCTGCAAACACAGTGTACGGAACACTTCTAACGATGGACCTCCACAGCCGACGACTCACGTATGTGCCAATGTTAACACCAAGACATCGGCAACTACGACTGAAATGCACGCGTGACCATGGAAAAAAATGTTCAAATGTGTGTGAAGTCTTATGGGACTTAACTGCTAAGGTCATCAGTCCCTAAGCTTACAGTCTGGAACCACGTGACCGCTACGGTCGCAGGTTCGAATCCTGTCTCGGGCATGGATGTATGTGATGCCCTTAGGTTAGTTAGGTTTAAGTAGTTCTAAGTTCTAGGGGACTGATGACCACAGAGGTTAAGTCCCATAATGCTCAGAGCCATTTGAACCATTTTGAACCTAAGCTTACACACTACTTAACCTAAATTATCCTAAGGGCAAACACACACACACACCCATGCCCGAGGGAGGACTCGAACCTCCGCCGAGACCAGCCGCACAGTCCATGACTGCAGCGCCTTAGACCGCTCGGCTAATCCCGCGCGGCGTGACCATGGAACTGGACGCTGGCGCAGTGGCAGAGCGTTACGTGGTCTGAGGAATCCCGATATCTTCTTCATCATGCCGAAGGGAGGGTGCGAATCCGTCGTCTTACAGGGGAACAGCTGCTTGACACCTGTACTGTGGGACGGAGAGAAGCTTGCGGCGACTCCATAATGCTCTGGAGTACATTCACGTGGGCATTCATGGCTCCAATAGAGCTCGTACAAGGCACCATGACTGCCAAGGAGTATTGTACACTGGTTGCAGACCACATTCACCCCTTCATGACGATCATGTTTTCCAACGGCAGTGGCATTCTTCAACAAGATAATGCGCCATGTCACAAGGTCAGGAGTGTGATGGAGTGGTTTGAGTAACACATCGACGAGTTCCAATTGATGTTCTGGGCCCTCAACTTGCCAGATCTGAACCCGATTGAACAGATGTGGGATGTGACTGAAAGTGGCGTCAGAGCTCATCGCCACTCTCTCCGAAATTTACGGGAATTAGATGACTTGTGTGTGCAGATGTGGTGTCAACTCCCTTCAGCGACCTACCAAGGCCTCATTGCTCCCATGCCACGACACATCACACCCGTTATCCGTACCAAATGTGGAAATACCGCCTATTAGGTAGGTGGTCATAATATTCTGCCTGATCAATGTACTTGCCCATTATACCGAGCTACACTCAACTGGTACACTTCCTCGCCCCAAGGAAACGAGCCATTATGTGCAGAGGAAGAAACCCTTTCCCGATTAAGGGGGCTGAACCTAGTCATCGGGGTCTCCTAGCGTGCAGCTCGTGGTCCAGTGGCTAGCGTTGCTATCTCTGTACCACGGGTCCTGGGTTCGATTCTAGGCCGATTCGAGGATTTTCTGTGCCCGGGGACTGGGTGTTTGTGACGTCATCATCATCTCATCACCATTCGGGTAGTGGCGAGATTGGAAATGGAAAGATTGGAACTTGTATGGGCGCTGATGACCACGATGTTGAGCGCCCCACAAACCAACATCATCGTCAGGGTCTCCCAGCCATAAAAAACATACGTCTTTTCTTCTTTCTTTACCGTCAATAGTGCAGGCATAACGAAATACGCAATCTTCGAAGATGTCATCCCTATAGACCTACGCAGTCTCAGCTGCAAGGAAAAAGACGCGGAAGACTGCGCCTCCAACCATAGGTATATCATCCTACACAAAACTTTACCTCCGACGGCATCCGTTCCACTGATATTTGTTGGATGGTAATGATTTTCAGTTTCTCTCTGAGCTGAAACACATGTAGGTGCTACTGCTTAAGTTAGTTGGCATCAACCTGTGAATGACCTGCAATCTACTATAAAAGTGGGCGTTCTCACTGCAACAATCCCTTCTGCGACGTGTGGCGAAGGGTAGACATGTGGTATTCTCCACGCTTATTTAAGTACCAGCTTTGGGAAAACTTCTGCGCACAGAGCTCGGATATTTCACCCTTCCGGAGGCTGCACTAAAGGTAGATTACAGTTGGAATGGGATCGCGATGCTACCCCTTAAAAACAACGAACATCGGTCGTTAACGAGAACCGTGATCCTTTGCCAGCCTTCACTGAACGTTCTAGGTATCTAACACGCCGTTATACATTTTTAACATAGTTTACGAACAGCAGAAAGACGATCATTTAAGCGTCTGGTGACCTCTTCCTGAGTACGATCTGTCTCCATTTAGCCAACGCCCCTCCGGTCTGAGTTCGTCAGGTAAACGACGGCGCGACACCATGCGACCACATTGGCTTTCCCCAGTTGTTTTCTCTTAAACTCAAAGCGATAGCTACAGTCAAGTTTCAAACGAACGCTTGTCTGCGACACACAGGTGGTGCAGCTGGATTGTAGCGCTGTTGATTTGAATGTAGTAGTTCTATGCACCGCTGTTGTAATAAAAATATACTCAAGTTTTGCTTCTGTTTTCCGTGTCACCACTTTTTTTTATTAATTTTTCGTAATTTATGGAAAATAATGCATTTATTTTGGAGAAGATATTCAACCACGGAAGGTGTAAAAAAATGGTTCAAATGGCTCTGAGCACTATGGGACTTAACATCTGAGGTCATCAGTCCTCTAGAACTTAGAACTACTTAAACCTAACTAACCTAAGGACATCACACACATCCATGCCCGAGGCAGGATTCGAACCTGCGACCGTAGCAGCATCGCGGTTCCGGGCTGAAGCGCCTAGAACTGAACGGCCACCGCGGCCGGCCGGAAGGTGTAAAATAAAGCTTAAGTGGTGCATGAAACACTGCAGATTATAATTGCGGTGTACCAGAGGAAATTATAGAGAATGTCAGGACAAATGGATCTGTGACGGCGTTCAGGATGCCTGCAGTGGTTAAATAGAGTAGGGCACCGTTGTGGATGTTTACTGCAATAATTCTTGAGAAAATTTCTCGTGGAAAAACAGCGGTCTGGCTAAAAGCACTTTAAAAATGGATTTAAAAACAGTCTCGAACGAAAAAACATTTGTTTCGTTGGTAACCGGTTTCGGTCAGTATTTGACGATCTTCAGACGCGCATACCATGATTGTAGGCTGTGGCGGTGAATGTAGTGGATGTTGTAGTTCCAACAGTTGACGTTCGTGGAGTTACAACACCCACTCCTCTCATCGCTACCGCCTACCAACGTGGTAGGACGCTCTGAGGATGGTCAAACACTGACCGAAACCGGTTCTAACAAAAAAAAGTTTTTGCCCTCGAGATTGTTTTTAATTCGTTTTTAAAGTTCACTGAAATGTTTCCATTTACGTACTGTTCTTCCCAAGATTCGAGCCTGTACCCCTGCGTATCGCGGACAGCGCTCTAACCGAACGGGCAATCCAGACACGACCCACTCTCACGATTCCACTTCGCCCAGTACTTGGCTCCGACATTCCAATCTCTCCTGCAGCCCGCTCGCATATCAGCACGCGTCCTCGCGCCGCTTCCGGGATTTGGGGAGGCGCGTCGGTCCTGGATCGAATTCGCCCGGCGGATTAACGACGGGGGCCAAAGTGTCGGCCACCTTGGCTGTGGTTTTTAGGCGGTTTCCCACATCCGACTAGGTGAATACCGGGCTGGTTCACATGTTCCACCTGAGTTACACGATTCGCAAACATTTCGAAAAAAAAATCATACACTTTCACTGGGATAACACCATACGCAGACAGACGGACTACAGAAATACCGTCCTGGGGGAGGGGAGAGGGGGGGGGGGGGCAAGGTGTGACGATAGGAAGGGCCGCTAACAAAGCCAAATCAAGACATCACAGATGGCATAAGCACAGGAGAAAGAAGAAGACGATAGAAACTTCCTGTATACCTTGTCGGACCTGTACCTCAGTTGCTAACAAACAGTTTAGCCCCAGCCTAGGAGATTTTTTCCAGAATTAATTTCACTCTGCAGTGGAGTGTGCAAAGTGATGTCAGTCGATCCTCAGTTAGTGCGTAAGAATAGGTGAAAAGATTGTTTGATTGATCCATTAGCGTTCAATCACTGAAAACAGTCCCATTCTTGAAACATCTATAAGCATTTGTCGAGGTAAAATAGAACGCAAGCATAAAATTTGTCATGCAATAGCCAGAAACAGGGCAAAGATTCAGTGGCTAAATCCTAAGGCAATGTAATTCACCCAAGAAAGAGGTGGTTTAAAAACTCTAGTGCAGCCATTCTTGAGCGCTCGATGTTCTGTATCTCCACTATTAACCCTAATTGGAAAGAGCCCCAGAAGATTCCAAGAACTACGGTGGACTTCGTCAGTCTCCCGTTTAATCAATGTGAGAGGGTTACGGAGATGCACAACTACACTCCCGGAAATGGAAAAAAGAACACATTGACACCGGTGTGTCAGACCCACCATACTTGCTCCGGACACTGCGAGAGGGCTGTACAAGCAATGATCACACGCACGGCACAGCGGACACACCAGGAACCGCGGTGTTGGCTGTCGAATGGCGCTAGCTGCGCAGCATTTGTGCACCGCCGCCGTCAGTGTCAGCCAGTTTGCCGTGGCATACGGAGCTCCATCGCAGTCTTTAACACTGGTAACATGCCGCGACAGCGTGGACGTGAACCGTATGTGCAGTTGACGGACTTTGAGCGAGGGCGTATAGTGGGCATGCGGGAGGCCGGGTGGACGTACCGCCGAATTGCTCAACACGTGGGGCGTGAGGTCTCCACAGTACATCGATGTTGTCGCCAGTGGTCGGCGGAAGGTGCACGTGCCCGTCGACCTGGGACCGGACCGCAGCGACGCACGGATGCACGCCAAGACCGTAGGATCCTACGCAGTGCCGTAGGGGACCGCACCGCCACTTCCCAGCAAATTAGGGACACTGTTGCTCCTGGGGTATCGGCGAGGACCATTCGCAACCGTCTCCATGAAGCTGGGCTACGGTCCCGCACACCGTTAGCCCATCTTCCGCTCACGCCCCAACATCGTGCAGCCCGCCTCCAGTGGTGTCGCGACAGGCGTGAATGGAGGGACGAATGGAGACGTGTCGTCTTCAGCGATGAGAGTCGCTTCTGCCTTGGTGCCAATGATGGTCGTATGCGTGTTTGGCGCCGTGCAGGTGAGCGCCACAATCAGGACTGCATACGACCGAGGCACACAGGGCCAACACCCGGCATCATGGTGTGGGGAGCGATCTCCTACACTGGCCGTACACCACTGGTGATCGTCGAGGGGACACTGAATAGTGCACGGTACATCCAAACCGTCATCGAACCCATCGTTCTACCATTCCTAGACCGGCAAGGGAACTTGCTGTTCCAACAGGACAATGCACGTCCGCATGTATCCCGTGCCACCCAACGTGCTCTAGAAGGTGTAAGTCAACTACCCTGGCCAGCAAGATCTCCGGATCTGTCCCCCATTGAGCATGTTTGGGACTGGATGAAGCGTCGTCTCACGCGGTCTGCACGTCCAGCACGAACGCTGGTGCAACTGAGGCGCCAGGTGGAAATGGCATGGCAAGCCGTTCCACAGGATTACATCCAGCATCTCTACGATCGTCTCCATGGGAGAATAGCAGCCTGCATTGCTGCGAAAGGTGGATATACACTGTACTAGTGCCGACATTGTGCATGCTCTGTTGCCTGTGTCTATGTGCCTGTGGTTCTGTCAGTGTGATCATGTGATGTATCTGACCCCAGGAATGTGTCAATAAAGTTTCCCCTTCCTGGGACAATGAATTCACGGTGTTCTTATTTCAATTTCCAGGAGTGTATATCCATATATAGTAGTTGATGCCACGGGAGAGGTGTTGGGCAGCACTGTGAGGTCTGCCATTGAATTTCGATAGCGCACGTCCGAAGAAAAGTCAAGAAATGTATTACGTCAGCTGTTATGCTGACGAACAATGACTACAGTAAAATAACCAAAAAAGAAAAAAATACCTATCGATAATTGTTTTTCGCACATTAAGCAGGTTCAAATGGCTCTGAGCACTATGGGACTCAACTGCTGAGGTCATTAGTCCCCTAGAACTTAGAACTAGTTAAACCTAACTAACCTAAGGACATCACAAACATCCATGCCCGAGGCAGGATTCGAACCTGCGACCGTAGCGGTCTTGCGGTTCCAGACTGCAGCGCCTTTAACCGCACGGCCACTTCGGCCGGCCATTAAACAGGAAATGTTTACGGAGTACCATTGCCCATAGACTGTAAGGTAGATTGCGGAGTGCAAATGTTGATGTGGATAATTAGGTCGATTCTTCATTAGAGAAGTATGTTTACCACCTCGAATAGGGCTTGATTGCTGTTTCTCTCTTAATTGGCACAGGTGACGAGACGGGTCAGTGAAAGCGAGTAAGATTTAACGAAACTGATAATCACATTTTGTGGCTGGATTAGCAATAGAGCGTACACAGGCCTTCCAGTATTTCATTGCACAAACATTGTTCACTTAGATATCACTTCTTAGTGTCTCGGTGCTGAGTGTTTGAGCGAAATTTATACATCGAATCTCAACGAAGTCCTCCGCTGTGTGAATGCTATGATGCATTTGTTAAGCGCCTTCGTTTCAATCACCGTTTGTGACATACGTCGGAAACATCTTCTACTGGCTATGGTTTTGTTACGCCGCTTTAATTATAGTACTTATACCAAATAATACTATCAATAAAATTTCACATGACATCCACGGTATCCAACCATGTCGTTATATTGCACCTTTCCATTTACATCAGTTTTTCTGCCTCCACCTTCGCCAACTCCTACTTCAGTTTGGCTTTCAAGGAAAGTTATAGTTTCACGTCGAGATCATTAGAGACGTTCACCGGCTCTGATGGACGGCGACAGGTGCACCGAAACGAATAGCCAACAAATAAACGAAGTGCCAATCGGCAGAGGAGAGCAAGCACGCTCAAACACAAGGTTCAAAATGGTTCAAATGGCTCTGAGCACTATGGGACTAAACATCTGTGGTCATCAGTCCCCTAGAACTTAGAACTAATTAAACCTAACTAACCTAAGGACATCACACACATCCATGCCCGAGGCAGAATTCGAACCTGCGACCGTAGCACGAACACAAGGAATAAGTTAATTCTAAGCGTGAAAAACAGCAAAGTACTCTAGCAAATGCAGTTACTCTTAATATGGCAATAATTGGCCCCAGTGAAATAATAATGATAATAGTCATAAAATGACTGTGTACACCCGAAAGCATTAAGAACATGAGCTAGATCACCGAAGTCAGAAAAGAAGTGAAGGATGCTGGCACAACAGATTCAGATATGCAAGACAAATATCCAGTCACGAAGTACTCAAGTGGAAAGTGAACCAAAAGGTCAAGAAATTCAAGCCAGGAACAATTTGGTCGGAGGAAAGGAAGAAAACGTATAGTGGGAAGATGAAAAAGTGTGGCCCTGAGAAAATCTCGCATGAAGTAATCATTTCGCGTGGTCCTCTAGCGGATTACACGTGTACAATTATGAAACAATAATAATAATAAAATCTCTGTCTGGTTGCCATAGTTCCTGTCGAACTTTCAATCGATCCTGGTGTTTATTGGTTTGTCACATATGTCGCACACCACCAGCACAAATCAGCTTTCTTTCTACTTGGAAATGTGTATGGTGAGCTGCCTGGCAGCTCTGAAGAGAATGCGGACGCTAGAGTAAGTGTCACTTGAAGGACAAAATAACGTGTGCTTCGGAAAGATAGTGACGACTGCACTTGTGGCTGTTCTTCATTGTTCCACGTCTATCTTTCTGAAAAAATCTGTTTCACGGAAGAACTAAGAAAAAATATATTTAATGACCTTAAGTAGTTCAGCGATTGTGCCGGAAGTTGCTGAATTAGGAACTACAGTGCGACTGAGTTTTTTTAGGTATCAGTGTATTGCCGGCGTGCATGTCACATTTGACTTTTTACACAATCTTCTAAAGGAATAATTGATTTTTTAACGGGAAAATCGTTAGATTGCAAATCTAATTAGCTTAAACAACTCGTTAAAGTGCAACTCAGGTCCGCGCCCGGCCGCCCAGATTTTTTCCCTGATTTCCCAAATTCGCTTCTGGCAAGTGCCAGTGCAGTTTCTATAAAAGGGTACAGTCGATTTCCTTACCCATCTTCCAAACATTTCGAGCGTGTCTGCCGTCACTAATGATGTCGATGCCGTCGGGACGTAAACGCTAATCTTTCTTCCTTTGTTAAAGTGAAATGATAACTCCACCGCCCCTCAAAACTTCAAAAATGGTTCAAATGGCTCTGAGTGCTATAGGACCTAACTTCTAAGGTCATCAGTCCCCCAGAACTTAGAACTACTTAAACCTAACTAACCTAAGGACATCACACACATCCATGCCCGAGGTAGGATTCGAACCTGCGACCGTAGCGGTCGCGCGGTTCCAGACTGTAGCGCCTAGAACCGCTCGGTCACTCCGGTCGCCCCTCACAACTGCTTACGTACAATTTTTAGCTATAGTCTTCAGAGAGAGCCTTATAGAATCTTTGAAAATATAAATAAACAGCATAGCATTACTCGTGAAGCTGGATGTCCCTCACCCTCTAACGAACTGAGAAGTGTTCTCCATGAACAGTAACTATTGGGTAGTTCTATTTGGCATTTCAAGAAAAACAGCTCCTTTATACATGACTAATAATTTAGAGATTCTGAAAACGGACTCCTTTCCCGTAGGTCATAATCCGAGATTTAAAGGACACTTGTTGCATGCATTTGCAAGCCACCCCAAAAGTCTGTATTTATGCTGCTCCGTATGCTCGCTTCTTCAGTGGTCCCAATCTATCAAATCCCGCTACATGCGGCAGTTTCCTTAAAAACTTTCCAATAGAAGCTAAAATTAATAAGATAAGTAATTCATTAAATATTTGTTTCACAGGTAATTTGTAACCCTTACTTGCATATATGGCTTACTGAACTTGCAAATATCCACCATTTGTGTATTTATTATCGGAGTTTACAACCTGATTCTCAACATTGGAGTGCTATCATCATATATTAAATACCATCAAAAGCAAAAAGAGGTATTTTTTGCGGTATTCTACATGTGATTCGAAATATGTTTTACTAATAAATGCTCTCTGTTGTTGTGATCATCATCTTAGTACACGGTTCGGCAATTATCCGTTAGTTATCGCAACTTTTTGTAGTTAGCAAATTTCTGAATAAGAACAAAAACACATGTTCAACACACTGCAGGTTCACTGAGTAAACAAGGAATACAATTACAGAAGCTTCCAGCTTATGGTATCACGTTCATTGACAACTAGGAGAAGGGAACAGAGAGTGCCGTTGGAAAAGAGAACTAAATGTACGAAGTTATTAAAATACCATCTGTTGACGAAATGTAAGGTACGGCAGAACGGTATGATCCTGCAGCCAGTGGAATTTCAATATCCACTCCTTCACGGAGGATGAGAAGTTTTCAGAATTCTACTAATATCAACAAATGTGCTACGATGTAGATGTTTGTCCGATGCTATGAGCAGACAAGGAATATTTGCGAAATTCTGTTTTGAGAGGTGTCTGAATAGACCAGTTCATGGTTCAAATGGCTCTGAGCACTATGGGACTTAACATCTGAGGTCATCAGTCCCCTAGAACTTAGAACTACTTAAACCTAACTAACCTAAGGACACCACACACATCCATACCCGAGGCAGGATTCGAACCTGGGACCGTAGCAGTCGCGCAATACTGTACGAAAAAATGTAGCATCGGACAGCAAAGGATGAGACGTGGATTCACCAGCTGAGATGGCAAAACGACAGTGCGCAGCTTTATAGCCAAATAACAGTGTCATTCAATGTGAACTATTGTGCTTTCTCCTGTCTACTCAATACACAACATTTACAACAATTTGTTTTACCTCGCTCCTGTTCAGAGGGAACAGTTTCAAAAATAGTAGCAGTAAAACATCGTGAGCATCAGAGATAAAGTGAATCACGTTCTTACTCTTGTAGGTATCTGGTAGGAGCTTGTGTGCTCATTTAGTCGAATAGTGCGTCATAGAGCTCCACTTCTGCGTGCCCTGTGTATTTTATCGTCTTTCTCTTTCTCAGATTTAAAAATGACGCTATAACCATGCTAACCGGGACACACTTGGCTTTGCCATATAATAAAAGCTCGAATGTTGTTTGAATCATTTCTTCTCGTTAACTGCCAGAATGTCTTTACCATTGCTGCTACTGGATTTACAAAACATAAACCTTGGGAGATATTTTCATTTCTGACTAGACAATAAAGAAATTTAAAATGGAAACGGTGCTCCATACAACGGCATGTACGCAGAGATTCTAATTGACTCGTGGAGAAAAATAGGTCTGTTTTTCAAGAAGAGTGCGGCAAGCTATATGCATCTTGACATCTTGGGTTGTCGGGTGTTCTGCCGGATATCAGCGTCGTACTTGCACGATATTTCGGTCACGTAGCTCGTAACCTTCATCAGGTGCGACCTGAGACTGCTCCTCGAGTTTTTTTTTTTTTTTTTTTTTTTTTTTTTTTTTTTTTTTTTTTTTTTTTTGCACTTTTCATTCCCTTCTCGGATGGAGAAGGGCGGGCTGTTATAGAGCATGCGTTGTACTCTTTTCAGCCATGGGTTTTTGTAATTCTGTTTGGTCACCATTTATTATTTTTCTTGCTGGGGTGCGGGGAAGGGGGTGGATATCTCCCAATTGGGAATTTATTTGCAGGAGTTTGTAGGGGACAGTTCCGGTATTTACCTTAGCGGCCAAGGAAAACCTGCAAAACCTGGCCAGAACTGCTTGTGTCTTGCCTTCTCTTTATTTTCCGTGTTGCCAGTGTTGACGCTGGCGTTCACGGCGGGCAGTGGCGGCTTCGCGTCTCCTGTCACGCTCCGCCTCTTGCTCCTCTCTCTGTCTTCTGGACTGCTCGTTCAGGGCTTCCTCCTTTCTTCTTCTGAGCTCCCTGCTTTGCAGGAAGCTCATCTGGTAAACGTCTCTTGGGCTGGCGTCGTCCAGGCGTTCGCTGTCCACCAGTTCCGCCCGGTGGTTGACGAACTCCTTGGTTTGGACGCTTGAGTCCTGTCGTTCAACCGCTTCTCCCTTGCCTTCTAACGAGGCCTGTGCGGCTCGACTAATTGTCATCTTCTTAGGCCAGGCCGTTTGTGTGGCCTGGTCGCGACTGGGCTGTGCTGCTGTTGCTGCCATCCTGTCGTCTTGGTGCTGCGCTTCCTTCTTGTTGGTGTTGCGGCTAAGGGATTCACGTAGAGTGAGGCAGGCGGCCTCCATCTCCGCATGGAGAACCATGCGGAACCGAGCTTCCGCCTCCTGGAGGGCCGACTCGATGTCAGGACCGGCTGTCGTCGCCGTCTTCCCACTCGCTGCGTCGCGCCGCCGCCTCCCTCCTCCGCCCTTGCCACAGGCGGCGGGGGGAGGCGGCCGCACGTGAGCGGTGGCCGCCGTCGAATCACCTCCGGGCGCCGCCGTTGTTCCCGCGGCGTTGCCTCCTCTCGCTGGTTCCACGGTCCCTCCGCGGCTCGCCGCGGCTGCAGGACGCTGTCGTCGCCTTCTCCTGCGGCGTCGCTTCTTTGCCTGGGGCGCAGTCTCCTTTGTAGTGGCGTGATTTCGGCCGTTGAAGGCCTGACATCCGCGCCAGTTCGCGACGTGTTCACCGCCGCAGCGGGCGCAAATCGGTTTGACATCTCTGGTGCTGGTACAAGTGCGGGTGTCATGGTGACATCCGCACTTGACGCACCTGGCGGCGTTGCGGCAGTGCTTTGCCACATGTCCTTCCTCCTGGCACTTGAAGCACTGTGGCTTCGTGTCCAGGTGGGGGGGGAGAGTCTCCGGCTGCACGTGGAAGCCCAAGAGCTTCCGGATGTCGAGAATGCCCCCGCCATTGTCCGCCGCTGGTGTGGCGACAATAAACAGAGGCGGTTTCTTCCTATTGGTTTTGTTGTGCAACCTGACGGTTGCCTCAACAAAACCTTGTCGGCGCAGTCCCTCTTTTACCGCTCGCTCCGTGAGGATCCAAGGCAGGCCCCTCAGGAGCGCCTTGGTGACTTCTTGGTGACGGGTCTTTTGACTCATCGCACCTCTTCCCGGGGCGTCCACCGTGTGGGCGGCCACAAGGGCCTTCAGGGCCCCGTAGTCGTTCCAGTCAGCGGCCTGGAGCTTGATGGTTTCGTCGGAGTCAACGGACTCAACGACGACCTCCTTATCGCAGCTCCGCCCCATCTCATCATAGAGTTCCACCCACTCGACCTCCCTGCATTTAATGTACAGGGCGGGAGCGGGGGAAACTGCTTCTTCTGTCGCCGAATTGCCGCCTCTTGCGACATCACGTCCCACGCTGCTCATCTTAACCATACTGCGCGCTAGGTTTGACAATTTGCTTTTTTGCCGTTAAAACAGCAACACGACAATTTGCCACCCGCGCGCAGTACGATCTCCTCGCTGACTCTCCTGCAGGAGCTGAGCGCCGCGTGCAACAGTACCTGCGCGCTACGGCTGCCACAACTCGACTGTGCGCTCCTCGAGTGGACCTGGTCCAGTATTTATGCCTATGGCCTTCCCCCTCCACCAACGGCTGCAGGCGCTTCCTCTGTGGTCCGCGCCCAATCCCTGCGACCTGCTGGAGCGTTGCTGCTCCGTTTTCCGTCCGCTGCGGTTCTAGGTGTTCCCTCTGCGGTCCGCGCCCACCAAACCCGCTCCTGGGGGTTTCATCTACGGTCTGGGGTACCAAGCGTTCCCCCTGCGGTCCGCGCCCGCTCACCACGACCTGGTGGAGCGTTGTCGCTCCGTTTTTCGTCCGCTGCGGCTCTGGATGTTTCCTCTGCTGTCCGCGCCCACCAGTCCCACTTCTGGGTGTTCCATCTTGGTCTGGTGCGCCTGGCAGTCCGTCAGGGGCTCGTTTTCCATCTCCATGTCTCTGGTTCTTCTGTTTGTGTAGTGTTGCAGCTGGCCCCGTTGCTCCTTTAACAATTCCAGAGCCGGATCCCAGGCTCTGCTTAGCTGGTACCCTGTGTCACGGTTCATAAGATCGTCAGCCATTTTAATTTCTATCGATTCTCTTATAACACTGTCCCAAAATCTGGGTGTTTGTGCTAGAATCCTGGTATCCTCATACTTCATGGCATGATCTAGTTCTAGGGTCGTTTAGACATTAGTGACTCTGGCCGGCCGGAGTGGCCAAGCGGTTCTAGGCGCTTCAGTCTGGAACCGCGCGACCGCTACGGTCGCAGGTTCGAATCCTGCCTCGGGCATGGATGTGGGTGATGTCCTTAGGTTAGTTAGGTTTAAGTAGTTCTATGTTCTAGGGGACTGATGATCTCAGACGTTAAGTCCTATAGTGCTCAGAGCCATTTGAACCAATTTGGATAATTTCATCAACTATGGTTGCGGAAACTGCTTTTTTGAAAGTAATGCACACTAACATCCTCAACTTTCCTAGTCCCGTCGTCCTCAACAAGGCTGTTTCCTATGTAAAAAATATGGTTCGGACTGTTGTTATTCCGATTGATTATAACATTTAAACAGCATTTACGGTCAATATTCTCATATATTATGTGTTATTTTTATGTAATTAAACCTTAAAAAATCATTAAATATCAAGATATGATCACGGATCGAAAACGTAATGTTATTGGCTGATGCTCTGGTGAGTCATAGACTAGGAGTAAGAGGAAGCTGCGCGTGTGTTATAGGAGAATTAGACGAAGTTACGAGGTTTTTACGTACTTTTTCTGGAAACAGTTTACATATTTAGTGACGGAAAACGTAGCTACAACTTTTAAGTAGCAATTGAAACGAATTTTATGAACGCTGATAGTGGAAGCCTTATCCTTTTCCCTGCCCCCTGCAACATCATTAAACTCGCTCAAAACTAAGGTGTTGTAGAACTTCCACAAATTAGTTCGTATATTATAACTAGATTGTCGACTATCGATCATGAGCTACGACCCATAGCACAATAAAACTATTCTTGGCAAATCTCAGTGCTGTTTCGTTTCTAGAAGATACTCAGCAGGAAGACGGTATGAAGCAGACGTTCGGTGGCGCAACGGATGGCGACTCAGACTAAAAATAAAGAGGTCGTATGTTCGGATCCTCCAAGGATTATATATTTTTAAAAGTTTTACAAGAACTACGAAAATACCTTGTAAATAATAGATTTCAGCTATCAGTCGTATTCAATGAATTGTGGACGATGCCCGACCAACAGGCATTACATGCACTGATCAAAAGTGATAGTGCATTGAGAATGACTAGTTTCTTGCTGAAATCTAGATCTGCCAATAAAATTTAAAAAGGACGTCTGATAGCTGAAATCTATTATTTACAAGTCAATATAACAGTCGATGCGTGCAACAGTCTTCTGAATGAAAGGTAACCTGATGATACGAAAATATCGTTGCAAGAACTGAGTGTAGCTGTTGTTTCGATTGTGGGATGTATTATACGTAGCTTCACATTAGTCTAGTCTGAGAAATGGAGAAGAGAGCATAATGCACTTACTCTGCGAAAAAAAATTCACGTTTTTGGAAAGCATTGTTAGTAGTGAAGATAACACCATACGCCCACAGTACAACGAGGTGTAGCACGATGAGGTTATACAGAGAGGTAAAAAGCGTGTACAACATGCAAAACAAACATAAGGGTTGTGGTGTTTGTGAGTATAAACTAACTTTAGCGTCTGAAGTAGACTTATTTCTTCTTTTCGTAATATGATGAAACTGCAGAAGTTTAAACAATTGGGCTCCTAGCTGGACAGTACGAAGATAAAAACATTGTTTCTAATAAAGTAAAAAGTGTATGGTCACATTCACTAGAAAATATATTTTTGAACGCGACGTGTGTGAAGAGCGATTGCAAATGTAAGTGCATATAAACAGCAAGGAACAAACAATAATATTCTGTTTCTGATCGGTGTACTGAAATTTTGTAATTGTAATGTGATTATCATATGAGAGGACTGACGAGTCGTTTTACAAATAGGTTAAAATGTTCTTTCGCTTTAGATTCGAACCAGCGTTCTATGAACATTATCTTGTAAAGTTCGACGCCTTACCGCACTGACAACTGAGCTACCGAATGACTGACGTGTAGTTGGGTTGAACGACAATTTTCACTAGGCGTTTAATGTCGCTGAATGACGCTATCCTTCTCTGTAACAGTGGGAGAGCATATCTCGGAGGTGAATTAATGTTGACTTCACAGTATTACACATTTTTAATTAAGTTAGTGAACTTGTGCGTCGACGTGGTGGCAATTTGCCGGACCGTGTAACAGCGTTTTATGCATCTTCTCGTTCTCTGGAACACTCAAAAACCACTTTTCAGGAGTTTTTTATGGATGTAATTGCCCAGTGTGGTACTAAACGCCATTTGTTACCCATTTTCCGAAACGTAAATTCCAAACGGAGACATCACTGTGAATTCGCTTTCTGACAGTTGGAGCAGCGAATGAGCCAATGATGTCACAGGCATCACAAGGCTCGAATGGAGTGTTTTAGCGGGCTTTCAGATTATTTTAATTTCTTTTTCGTTTGTATAAAAGAATACTGTAATTCAAGTGGAAAAAAGCATGTTAGAAACATAAAATTAATCATTTAAGACAAGTTCCAGATACTACCGTGTGGCACAAAAATTATGTTTTATTCAGTTGGCCGTGTGGGGTAGCTGCGTGTCTTAGGCGTCTTGTCACGGTCCGCGTGGCTCCCCCCGTCGGAGGTTCGAGTCCTCCCTCGGGCATGGGTGTGTGTGTCGTCCTTAGCGTAAGTTAGTTTAAGTTAGATTAAGTAGTGTGTAAGCTTAGGGACCGATGACCTAAGCAGTTTGGTCCTATAAGATCTTACCACAAATTTACAAAAAAATCTTTTATTCAGTTGTTATTAGAGGGCCCGAAAGAATGATTATCACCATACCGTGATTTATAATAATTTAGATATCTACCATATTTCGGATGTTTTATTTTCTACTATCATAACCTATTATACTATCATAACCTATTATATCTACGGTAGCTTCCAGACTCTGGCGTACCCATTGCAAACGACAGACAAAAATTGTTTACTTGATGTATGTTCTTAATAACATCTTCAGCAGTAACGGAGGGTTTTATAAGTAGCATTCATTAATGCAACTAATTCTTTTTGTCTACTTCTACAAAGATGTGTCAGGATCAGAAGCCTGCCGTTGTATGCGTAACTGCCTGTACTAATCGATCTCAACAACAGCTAACAATGTATAATTTATTTTACAATTTTTGTAATTATTTTCCTAGATCATTTCCTACTCCATTACAGTTTTGCAATATTAAGAATATATTAGATGCATCTGAATACGACAGCTACAGCGAGTAGCAGTGGGTAAAATACAGTCCGTTAAGTAAAAATGTGATCGTCATTATGCACAAATGATAAGAGATATCGCCTCGGTTCTTTCATGGTCCACTACAGGGAAGCTTTGTCCTTCAAGCAATGTCCGTGAGGCATTAGTTTACTTTGAATTCTTTACCGAGATTTGCACTTGGTTACCGACAATTTAAAAGCACAGAAGAAGTGTCAAATTTATCAAAGATGTTCGTTGTCGACTGCCAAACGTTGGCTCATCGACAAAAATTAATACTGGATATTGCAGTAGGACAAGAATTTGATGCACCGCAGCAGGCTTTGCAGCAGCTGGAAAAAGGATAAAGGCGTTCAGGTACTGGGTTGTCCCTCATAATCGCCTGACGTTAATCCTGTTGATAATGTATTGCTATACATCAAAAAGAAGTTGCAAGGAAAGAAGATTTTCATTTGGAAACAGCTGTCATCGCAAACTCGACGCATTCGGAGGTCTTTTCCACGTGAATAGGCGGGAAACTTGGTTTCAAGCCTCGGAGATGCCAAGCGATTATGGACACTGCGGGTGACTAGACGTATTATTCATTGTAACTGCATTTGTCTTTTGCTCATAAGTGATATATGTATATGTTTTAGTTACTTGCCAAATACATTTTTCCACTGATTAACCCAGTCACGTTACTTAACAGTCTGTAGGTGCCTCCACGGGAGACAGGTAGCTGTATTCAGCTGATTACTGAGCGGGAACGGGCGTGGTAACACAAGAAAAGCATGTCTACATTTATCCTTCGGGCCCGGAATTCTTCCTGCCCTCCAGGGTGATGTCGTAGATGCCGTATTTTGTTGACTTTCTGCCTTCGGCACGCTGAGTTTTATGTGGAGCAGAAAAATATCAACTCTGTGAAGATAAGTAGGTGAATGTGGTACTAGGTTTGTGTTTCTGTGTACGAGTATAGAGATCGAAGCACAGGATGAAATTGAAACCGGACTGAGCGAGGTGGCGCAGAGGCTACACAATGTACTCTCATTCAGTAGAACGGCGCATCGAATACCCGTTCAGCCATCCAAATTTTGACTTTGCGAGATTTCCCCGAATCGCTGAAGGCGGGTTGGTTCCTTTCAAAGGGCTCAGCCGATTTCCTTCTCCATCCTTCCCCAACCCGAGCTTCTGCTTCGTCTCTAACGACCTCGTCGTCGACGGTATGTTTAACGTAAACTTCACTCTTCTTTTCCGAAGCCAACACCGATAGGGTCTCTCATCTTCACGCTCCATCCGACAAACAAATCACACGGTCCCCAGTTCTTAACACGTAATTCAGCAAGACGAGACGGTAATCTGTGCTTCAACCCAGACGGGAAGCGCATCCGGGCCCCTTTATCAGAAACATTGCCAAATTCAATAATTAACGCATAAGTGAGTCGCCGGTCGGCACTGTCTACTGAAGACGTTGACTTCAAGAGCGCCAACATATATCGTTAGCCTACACCACTTGGGAAGCTACAAATAGTGTTCGTATTCTGAATCACGAAGAGATGCACATGAGTATACGGAGAAATTTAAACAGACTCTCGATGAAAACGATGTTTCATGCGGAAGTGCAGGCTTAAATCCCGCAAGAGATTCCTCAGAAGCTGAACGAGCCCCCGAAGGGCTATCCTGCCTCACAAGAGATGCCCAGGGGCAATACATCGAACTGGAAGATTTAGAGGACATTGAATCATATCAGAACGAGTGTAGTCCCAGCCAAAACAAATCTGTTTAAATGGAGCCTTAGAGATGAAGCAGATAACAAATCCGACTGTGGTGAAATACGGGACGCGGAAAATCTTCTACAGTATACCATCCGCCCTGTGAAATATACCCTTGTCAACCTATAGCTTCTCAAGAAATAATCACTGGACGTGGCCAGATATTGGGCTGATAAACTTTAAAAGAAATTTTCCGAATACGAAAAAGTAAAGTAAGTACCGTCAGCTTGACAACTGGTTCCAGGAGAACATTACGTGACACGACAAATCGCTCTACACGTATCGTTACACAGCCTTTGTCTACTATGGGCAGGTCTCTCACATTCCGAATCTGAAAGGGCTTTTAGCATTAAATATACCGTTTCCACCAAAGTTGGAGAACAAACTGGCACAGAATTTATTGAAGAAAGATTGATTGACGTACAATCTGAGATAAAAAAACGTCGCACCACGAAGAACTTATCCGAATGGGACGGAAATCGGTACATGTGGTGTACATGTACTAAAAAAAGGATAACAACTTCAGAAAAATTGGATGATTTATGAAAGAAAACTAGCTTCACAAATTGAGCAAGTTAATAATGTGTTGGTCCATCTCTGGCCCTTATACAAGCAGATATTCGGCTTGGCACTGACTAATACAGTTGTTGGATATCCTGACGGATATCGTGCTAAATTCCGTCCAATTGGCGCGTTAGAACGTCGAAATTCCGAGCTGGTTGGAGAGCCCTGCTCATAATGTTCCAAACATTCCCAACTGGGGAGAGATCCGGCGACCTTGCTGGCTGGGGTTGGGTTTGACAAGCACGAAGACAGGCAGTATACACTCTCGACGAGTGCGGGCGGGTGTTATCTTGCTGAAATGTAATCCCAAGATGACTTGCCATGAGGGGCAACAAACGGAGCGTAAAACATCGTTGATGTACCACTGTGCAGTACGTGTGCCGCAGATGACAACCAAAGAGGTTCGGCCGTGAAAAGAAATGGTGCCCCAGACCTTACTCCCGGTTGTCGGGCCGTATGGCAGGGGACAGTAAGGTTGGTACCCCACCGCTGTCCGAGGCATCCCCAGGCACGACTTCGCTGGTCATCGAGATCATTTTGAAGCGGGACTCATCACTGAAGACAATTAAACTCCAGACAATGAGATTCCAGGTTGAAGACGTGTCTGGAGACGCCCAGGGCAGTTTTAAAAATCAGTACAAATGACCTTTTCCCAAGCTTCTCGCGTCCAGTGGCAGTGTACCTGCGCCGACGCAAAACTCTGTGCCCTGTAACCTGCGGTGAGCGAAAGTGATCGTGTAGGGGTGGGGGTGAGGGGGTGACTTCTCCACCCAACAGCAAGCAGATGGCTCTGGATAGTATCACGCATCAGTTGCTGTTGTCGTTCATGACTGAAATGACGAGCCATTTGCTGTATTGTAGCCTATCTGTCTGGCGTTGTAAGCTGCGATAATTATCGGCGACTCCTGTCATTAACATGCTGTTCCCCACAGTAGTTAATTCTGGCTGTAGCGAATTTCCTTGCATTGAGGTGCTTACGGTCCAGTCTTAGAACGATGGCACGTGAAATCATCAGTGCCTGCACAACACCGGAGATGATGGGTCCCAAGCCCCTGATACGATCTCGCCGTTATCAAATGCGCCAGTATCGCGCCACTAAGTTTTCTTAGCAGTTTTCCCAACATTCTCTTCTGCAACGAGAGTGTAACAATCCTCGTTTCCAAAAATTCTCTGCATCATAACATTAAACCAAGGTGTGTCTTTGATACCTTTTACTATCTTAGATGCTACATCTCCAATCTTTTAAACGAAAAGAGCAAGTGCTTCGTAAATAAACGGATGAGCCTGACGGGATCTCGTGTATTTTCATAGCCCTTCTTTTATATGAGTAAGTAAGAAACGTAAGCTGCTCCGTTCTAGTCACAATGAACCTATTCGACAATTCACAGCGTGGATGTGCGAAAGCAAGGTGTAATTTGTCAATCTAGCGCAGAGACAGTGATTGAAATTAATGAAGTTTTGTGAGTGTGTTGGTACTTCTTGCACAATAAAGTATGTAGACTGCCAAATTAAACCGTGGAATAATTTTGTTTATGCAACGTTAGAAAGTAACTGTGTTGTGAGCGCGTCGTTCGGTAAACTGGAATACCGTGCAGTCATAATTCTATACTGTGGAAAACTACTAACCGAAACAAAGCTGGTGAAGCTTCATGGGTTCATTTGCAACAGCTACGAAAAGAGTTTCTGCTTGTACATCTTTTGAAGACAATCCGTGTGAAGGACGTGTCAAAACTGCATCCACAGATAGAAAGGTTGAGAAAGTGTTCAATACGGTTGTTATTTAGTTAGTTATACGATCCCAGCAAGCCAGTTTACAGGATATGTATAAATGATTAGTGTTAACATTAATTAGAGTATTACTTTTTTAGTGGGACCGATGATCTCGCTGTTTGGTCCCTCCCCCAAATCAATCAACCAAGGTTTTTAGTCCTACTCACACAACTTTCAGTTTTTAAGTAGAATCTGAGGTGTATGCAATTTAAATACAAATCAGTACAAGCAATACGGTACATTTTACGAGAATAATTAACTATGAGAAAGCTTCGCACAAGGTGGGTGCTGCATTTGTTGAATACTAGACAAAAACGAACACAAAAGCTAATATCTATCAGAAATGTGTTGACTACTTTAAAACAAACCTAACAAATCTTGTGTAACGACTTCTTTCTGCTGATAAGAAGTGGGTTCGCCTCGAAAACCTATCAAAGGCGTGACTCAATGGCCGGGAGGAAGTATTTCAGTTTGGATGCCACTGCAGACATGTGTGTCCCTAATCTACCCCAGTCATCGAAGCGAGTGTAGGAGACCTGTAGTTTGACGGGGAATCCGAATCAAATCGTCGAGAGGTTAAGGCTAGACTAAAGGTAGACTGAAAATTGGCGAGGTCTGACCAGTATTCCAATCTGCGACGTCTCGGTTCTCAGGCACGCACTTTACCACTACACCATCAGATCCGAACTCAGGAAAAATTATTGATAGTGTTTTTTTCATGCAAGAGGGCTAATTCTTACTTATTACCTAGCAATGGATAAAATAACTAGGGGACGCGTTGCTACTGTTCTGGATATACAGAATAAAAAAAATTATGAGAAAAGTCCTCAACTGTAAAATCTCCCTTTCAGGACAAAGCACCTGCCCACAAAAGTTCCTTAGCAAGGAGAAAACTGAGAGCAATGAAGTGCGAATTGTTACAGTATACAGTCTATTTACCATTTGCTTTCAACTACACTGTAGATTATTAATTTAGAGAGATGCGCTATTTATATATTCAAACCACGTCCGGTTCCGAGATTTTAAAATTCCACCTTCAGGTGTATGAAACAGTAACATACAATGCAGAAGAGGGAAGAGGTATAATTCAAGATATCTGTAAAAATCAAAAGAGCAGACTACCGAAACAAGGCGACTTACTTACTCTATTTGGTAACACATAACGTGCGGCCGGGTTTGTCTGTGCAGGACCTCCAAATCACTACATGTTGGCGGAACTAGAAAAGAAAAGGAGTGCCTAATAATCAAACTGAGTAAAAATGTGACTGCACTCACACTGGTCGCCGTCGGGAGGAACGCCGACCACACCTGACTGGAGGGCCATGCCGGAGGTCTGGGAGCGCGGTGCGGCACAGACGCCAATGCGGTACAAGCAACTAAATTGACATCTGGACTGACTGATCCGAGCGCTTGCAATACTTCATTTGAAAACATAATAGAATATGAACGGGCTGTGGTATGCCGATAGGCTGAATAACTCTCAAACATATGACAACGTGCGACGTTTTTAGGCAATACGACGTGGCTCTTAGGTAAGATGAATGAACAAGGGACACAAACAATAACAACAGCGATAAAAATTAATGGTAAGTGGATATTCACATATATGATACATTACGGGTTTGAGTGACATGGGTTTCGAAAAAGACGATCGTGTGAAACCCAGCTCACGCTATTCGTCCACGAGACTCAGAGGGCCATAGACACGGGTTCCCAGGCAGATGCCGTGTATCTTGACTTCCGCAAGTCGTTCGATACAGTTACCCACAGTCGTTTAATGAACAAAGTAAGAGCATATGGACTATCAGACCAATTGTGTGATTGGATTGAAGAGTTCCTAGATAACAGAACGCAGCATGTCATTCTCAGTGGAGAGAAGTCTTCCGAAGTAAGAGTGATTTCAGGTGTGCCGCAGGGGAGTGTCGTAGGACCGTTGCTATTCACAATATACATAAATGACCTTGTGGATGACATCGGAAGTTCACTGAGGCTTTTTGCGGATGATGCTGTGGTATATCGAGAGGTTTTAACAATGGAAAATTGTACTGAAATGCAAGAGGATCTGCAGCGAATTGACGCATGGTGCAGGGAATGGCAATTGAATCTCAATGTAGACGAGTGTAATGTGCTGCGAATACATAGAAAGAAAGATCCCATATCATTTAGCTACAATAAAGCAGGTCAGCAACTGGAAGCAGTTAATTCCATAAATTATCTGGGAGTACGCATTAGGAGTGATTTAAAATGGAATGATCATATAATGTTAATCGTCGGTAAAGCAGATGCCAGACTGAGATTCATTGGAAGAATCCTAAGGAAATGCAATTCGAAAACAAAGGAAGTAGGTTACAGTACGCTTGTTCGCCCACTGCTTGAATACTGCTCAGCAGTGTGGAATCCGTACCAGATATGGTTGATAAAAGAGATAGAGAAGATCCAACGGAGAGCAGCGCGCTTCGTTACAGGTTCATTTAGTAACCGCGAAAGCGTCACGGAAATGATAGATAAACTCCAGTGGAAGACTCTGCAGGAGAGACGCTCAGTAGCTCGGTACGGGCTTTTGTTGAAGTTTCGAGAACATACCTTCACCGAGGAGTCAAGCAGTATATTGCTCCCTCCTACGTATATCTGGCGAAGAGACCATGAGGATAAAATCAGAGAGATGAGCCCACACAGAGGCATACCGACAATCCTTCTTTCCATGAACAATACGAGACTGGAATAGAAGGGAGAACCGATAGAAGTACTCATGGTACCCTCCGCCACACACCGTCAGGTGGCTTGCGGAGTATGGATGTAGATGTAGATATCATATTAATGTGATCACCTGTCAAAAGCCTGAATAACCACCTTTTGCAACGTGAACCGCTGCAAGAAGTGAAGGAAGAGAGTCAATGAGGTTGTGGAAGGTACCGAAGAGGATGTGTGCCCATGCCGACCCCAGCTGCTCTACGTTTCTCGGTTGAGGATACATGGCGCGTACCGCCCGGTAGAGGTAGCCCCACTGATTGTAGATTGGTTTAAATCGAGGGAGTTCGGTTGCCGGAGGAAGGTGGTAACGTCGTCCTTTAGTCACCTACACTGCAAACTATGTGACGCGTTGCATTGTCTTGCTGGTAGCTACCATCGTGCCGACGAAAGACAAACAGCTTGTAGGGGTGGACGTGGTCCCCAAGGATACATTCATTGTGCCCTCCAGAATGACGACATCACCCAAGTAATGCCATGAAAACATTCCCCAGTCCCCCGTGGTGGACCACTTGTATTCAGACGTTTCTCGCCGTACACATCAATTGCCATCATCCCAACGGAGCATAAAACGTGCTTCTTCTAAACAGATAACCTTTGGCCACTCAGTGGACGTCCAGTTGCGGCGCCATTAAACAGCAGTCAACATGGGTGCATGAACCAGAAACAGGCGATCTAAAAAAAAATGGCTCAGAGCACTATACGACTTAACTTCTGAGGTCATCAGACGCCTAGAACTTAGAACTAATTAAACCTAACTAACCTAAGGACATCACACACATCCATGCCCTAGGCAGGATTCGAACCTGCGACCATAGCGGTCGCTCGGTTCCAGATTGTAGCGCCTAGAACCGCACGGCCACTCCGGCCGGCGGCGATCTACAGCGGAAGCCCATTCGCAGTAACGTTCGCTGAACGGTCGTTGAGGTAAGGCTAGGTTAGTGTTGTTTAACATCCCGTCGACAACGAGGTCATTAGAGACGGAGCACAAGCTCAGGTTAGGGAAGGATGAGGAAGGAAATCGGCCGTGCCCTTTCAAAGGAACCATCCCGGCATTTGCCTGAAACGATTTAGGGAAATCACGGAAAACCTAAATCAGGATGGCTGGAGACGGGATTGAACCGTCGTCCTCCCGAATGCGAGTCCAGGTCGTTGAGGAGACACTGTCGGTAGCCCCTTGGTTCATCTGGGTGGTCACCTGCTCAACAGTTGCACGCGCCTATTCGCCCGTACACATCCCCGAAGTCATCGTTCACCCTGTTGCCTCGGCGCCGGTTTTGGATACCGCCATTTTCACATACGTGGTGTACATTAACATCGGCTGCACACGAACAGTTTACAAACGTAGCCCTTTCGGATATATTTCGTTCCTTGGCCCGAAAGCCAATGATCATGCCCTTTCGTACGTCTGGTAAATCGCTCCGTTTCCGCATTACGAGGACTGAACTGTTTACCGCGTCACTCCCGAAACGCTTTATCAGCCCTCCACTGCTAGTGCTGCCACCTGTCGCCTATGAGTGGTTATTTCTCGTTGACGTCGAACATAGGCGGTGGTCACATTAACGTGACTGGACCGTGTATTATCACATCTGCAAAATTTATGGCTGTAAAACGTTCTAAGCCAACTGAAGAGTTTTGACAGCTCTGGAAGAATGTTTTGTACACTTCCCAGAAACGCCATTCAAGGATGGAAACTACTCACTGGAAAAACGCTAGACGAAATGCAAGTTCACTGATCTAAAAGACGACTGTGCCGAGGAATAAAACTATCCTTGACCTCAAACACAGGCTTTCAGAGCTGGCCAGAGAAATTTTCACTATTTTCTCACAGGGTAGTTGTCTATCTGTATCGCTGCATTTTATAAACACATCAAAAAAGTTTTGCGTCAGCCCGGTTCTCAGAACTCGGGAAGATAGACGTTGACTGTGGATACTGTATCACAGACACAGTCACTTTGACTGTTGAGAGATGTCACTAAACCCGCCCAAAGATGTAAACAACGATGCCTGAACAACACCTGTTAGACGGAGGGAGTCCGACAGCCGATGAATTCCAGTCATTCCACCAGGAAGGATGTACACGGCTCGTGTTGTCTGTAGTTCAACCACACCTAGACGGTCAATACCGCGGTTCGATCGCGTCCGCATTGTTACTTTGCGCGAGGAAGGGCTCTCAACAAGGGAAGTGTCCAGGCGTATCGGAGTGAACCAAAGCGATGTCGTTCAGACATGGAGGAGATACAGAGAGAAAGGTACTGTCGATGACACGCCTCGCTCAGGCCGCGCAACGACTACTACTGCAGTGGATGACGGCTACCTACGGATTACGTCTCGGAGGAACCGTGACAGCAACGCCACCATGTTGAACAATGTTTTTCGTGCAGCCACAGGACGTCGTGTTACGACTCAAACTGTGCGCAGTAGGCTGCATGAGGCTCAGCTTCACTCCCGACGTCCACGGCGAGGTCCATCTTTGCAACCACGACACCATGCAGCGCGGTACAGATGGGCCCAACAACATGCGGAATGGACCACTCAGGACTGCCATCACGTTCTCTTCACCGATGAGTGTCGCATATGCCTTCAACCAGACAATTGTCGGAGACTTGTTTGGAGGCCACCCAGTCAGGGTGACCGCCTTAGACACACTGTCCAGCGAGTGCAGAAAGGTGGAGGTTCCCTGGTGTTTTGGGATGGCATTATGTGGGGCCGACGTACGTCGCTGGTGGTCATGGAAGGCCCCGTAACGGCTGTACGATACGTGAATGCCATCCTCAGACCGATAGTGCAACCATTTCGGCAGTGTATTGGCGAGGCATTCGTCTTCATGGACGACAATTCGGGCCCCCATCATGCACATCTTGTGAATGACTTCCTTCAGGATAACGAAATCGCTCGACTAGAGTCGCCAGCATGTTCTCCAGACGTGAACCTTATCGAATATGCCTAGGATAGATTGAGAAGGGCTGTTTTTGGAAGACGTGACGCGCCAACCACTCTGAGGGATCTACGCCGAATCGCTGTTGAGGAGTGGGACAATCTGGACCAATAGTGCATTGATGAACTTTTGGATAGTATGCCACGACAAATACAGACATGCATCAATGCAAGATGACGTGCTACTGGGTATTAGAGGTACCTGTGAGTACAGCAATCTGGACCACCATCTGTCTCAGAACCGAGGTGATGCAACACATTTTTCTATATGTGTACATTCTTGTAATGCGAGCAGACGTTAGGAGGGAGTGTTAGACGAGAAGTTGTGAGAAAGCAGTGATGGATGCAACAGAAGTGGCGCGCTTTCACCGCAGTAGGCTGGCAGCTCGGCCAGGGAGAGACTGCTGTGTTCTTCCTGCAGTGTGTTTGTTGCCTGCTGTTACTCGCAGGTCGCAGCTACTCTCCTAGAGGCCTGATGCAAGACTTTCAATCTGACGTTACGTCGCCGACTTGCGCGTCCCTATCCTAATCCGCTAATCCTATCGAAGAAAACTTTTTTTTTTCAATTTATTGGCTTTCGAGCAGCGCCCACTCAGCCAAGTTAGTAGTAATATCAATTATGGGGGATACGAAAGTAAGGGTAACACCATGTCCCCGGTCGGAGAAAAATCTCCGACCCGGCCGGGAATCGAACCCGGGCCCCTTCGCGTATAAATCCGCCGCTCTGACCGTGGAGCTACCGAGGCGGGCAAAGTTTAACGTGGAAATCGAAGCTCGACCGTTTTTCGCGAATCTTCACGTCATTGAGAGTTGATGGCTAGATTAAATAAAGGCAGACCGAAATATACCGTGATCCGACCCGTACTCGATGCTGAAACCTTCCGGTTTCCAAGCATGAGAATCACCACTTAATCATCAGACACTACTGTAGAGAGTGAAATGAAATGATCTTGTGGTAGCGTTGGCCGGGAGACCATGTATAGGGCCGATCGCCCACCTGGTGAAAATCGTTCGATTTGACGCCACTTCGGCGAATTTTTAGGCGTCGATGAAGATGAGATGAAATGATTAAGGCAATACCAACACCCAGTCCCCCGAGCGAAGAAAATCTCCGACCTGCCTGGGAATCGAGCACGAGACCCTGTAATCTAGAGGCAGCAATGCTAACCACTTTTTGGTCTGTTTTTTCTTTCTATCTGATTCTTAATCGTGTTGTTGTCAGGAGGACCGTGCGGATGTCGCATGACATCTTTGAAATTCCATCGATGGGAATTTCACTCACTGCTTTTATTACAGGAGGTGGCCAGTCCCTTGAACCGAATACGCAGAGCTACGGTGCCAGCGACAACTAGACCGTCAGATGTGGAGTCCTGCAGAGTAAGGGGGGTTGTTGACGACCTCTATGTGTCACTTACCGTCTGCAACGATTCTCACTACATACACTCGCACGCAATTATAGTAAAGGTAACATTTTATTATCACAATATCTAAAAAAACCAGTAAAGTGAATTGACGACATACAAAAGCTTTCGTTGAAGTATCAAATTCTAGAAATAAGAAGCTAAGACTAGAGTTTAATGCCTCGTTACTGCTAGATGGTGGATGCCCGACAAATGCGAAGCTCCATCTCAGAGGTCGAGCAAGCGCTGAGCTTTTCATATACTTGTGTGTCAAGGGTATAGCGAACGGACTATTCGGGGAAAATTGCCGTCACCAGACTGCATTGCCGTGGTCAATATCATATTGATTGAAGGGGTCGTCGCGGGTTGTTACATACGTCAAAGGAGATACAGCACAGCAGGCACTCGCCAATTCAGAGCTAGATAAAACCAATCGGTGAGCAGCCATGCCCTCTCGCTGTGCGGTGCACAAGGCGTCACCTCACGCGCACCTCTGCCCACCACATGTAACAGCCGGAAAGGAACACCGCGGATGCTCCAAACACGGAAAAATATCGCCAGGATTGACGAATCTTGGTACATGTTGCTACACGTCGATGAAATGCAACTTGTTTGTCGAAAGCTGCATGAAGGAAATCATTCCGCTTGCCAACAGCGAATTGTTGGGGTAGGCTGTGGGGTATTCTCGTGTATTTACAATAAATTAATTGATACATTTAAAACCTTCTCTCATCAGCAAATGGTACAGGAAATCTACTGTCCGTTTGTTCGTTTGCAGCTCCTCGCAGACAACCTGTGCTTTCAGCAAGAAAATGAACTATCCAGCAGCAATGCAAAATCGAAGACATAAGGCTGCAAAATACTAATGCGAATTCTTTACAGACGAATGGAAAAACTAGCAGAAGCCGACCTCGGGGATGATCAGTTTAGATTCCGTAGAAATGTTGGAACACGTGAGGCAATACTGATCCTACGACTTATCTTAGAAGCTAGATTAAGGAAAGGCAAACCTACGTTTCTAGCATTTGTAGACTTAGAGAAAGCTTTTGGCAATGTTGACTGGAATACTCTCTTTCAAATCCTGAAGGTGGCAGTGGTAAAATACAGAGAATGAAAGACTATTTACAATTTGTACAGAAACCAGATGGCAATTATAAGAGTCGAGGGACATCAAACGGAAGCAGTGGTTGGGAAGGGAGTGAGACAGGGTTGTAGCCTCTCCCCAACGTTATTCAATCTGTATATTGAGCAAGCAGTGAAGGATACAAAAGAAAAATTCGGAATAGGTATTAAAATCCATGGAGAAGGAATAAAAACTTTGAGGTTCGCCGATGACATTGTAATTCTGTCAGAGACAGCAATGGACCTGGAAGAGCAGTTGAACGGAATGGACAGTGTCTTGAAAGGAGGATATAAGATGAACATCAACAAAAGCAAACCGAGGATAATGGAATGTAGTCGAATTAAGTCGGGTGACGCTGAGGGAATTAGATTAGGAAATGAGACACTTAAAGTTGTAAAGGAGTTTTGTGACTTGGGGAGCAAAATAAATGATGATAGTCGACGTAGAGAGGATATAAAATGTAGACTGGCAATGACAAGGAAAGCGTTTCTGAGGAAGAGAAATTTGTTAAAATCGAGTATAGATTTAAGTGTCAGGAAGTCGTTTCTGAAAGTATTTGTATGGAGTGTAGCCATGTATGGAAGTGAAACATGGACGATAAATAGTCTGGACAAGAAAAGAATAGAAGCTTTCGAAATGTAGTGCTACAGAAGAATGCTGAAGATTAGATGGGTAGATCACATAACTAATGAGGAGGTATGGAATAGGATTGGGGGGAAGAGAAGTCTGTGGCACAACTTGACTAGAAGAAGGGATCGGTTGGTAGGATATGTTCTTAGGCATCAAGGGATCACCAATTTAGTACTGGAGGGTAGCGTGGAGGGTAAAAATCGTAGAGGGAGACCAAGAGATGAATACACTAAGCAGATTCAGAAGGATGTAGGTTGCAGCATGTACTTGGAGATGAAGAAGCTTGCACAGGATAGAGTAGCATGGAGAGCTGCATCAAACCAGTCTCAGGACTGAAGACCACAACAACACAACAAGATCACTAGGAAGAGAAACAGGTAGATGGTTCGATGGAGCGAAGAAGATTGGCGGCCTACATCTTCACGTTTTATTAAGAAGAGATAAAGATCGCTGCAGATGGAGACGTCCAGTCGAAGGTTCACTTACTTACGAAATCAATGAAGAAATGGTGTTGTGGCACTCAGCAGTGAGTAAACCGACTTATGAGGATGAATCGCCCTCAAACCGAATTGTTACAAGATCATGCCTCGGGAATGAAGGTGTTTTTGCTGGATTACCTCACCTCATTACTACTGAGCACTTCTAGGACATCTACGAGTGTCTCGGACCCAGCTCGTTCAAACACTGAGAGACACGGATAGCGGTTGAGCTATTGTGGGTCAGTATGGTTCCCCAGTTTTATTGTTGCAGTCTTGTATAGCCTCCGCCACAAAGGATCACCATTGTGACGAGCAAGGGGGTAGGCCACACGCTATTATTTCGGCGTCTCTAATTCAAATGTACATGAACGCACATACATTGAGCTTTACAAGCCGCTTGAATAAGCAAGCAAACGACGTCCAGTAATTACCAAACGTCATGCAATGTCCAGCGATGTAATCAGTTCGACAACGTTCTCATAAATATACGCAGGAAACAAATTGTGGTTAAGTGTGCAGCTGCTAACTTTAAACGCGAACATTTTGCGTTAGGCTTGACAGTGGCCATTATGAACAGCCATTGAAATTACAAATTAGTGTAACCAATGACAATTTATTACTATTTCCATTACGTGTTCCGGACGGTTATACCTCCATTATCAAATGGATTTATGTCAATTTTGTATACTTAGTATACAAAGGGTATATGATTTAAAAACGACCAGAAAAGGAGCCTGTGACAACAGAAAAATAGTGCCATACGTTATGCAAAAGTCTTACATACACTGCCTTATTAATTGATATACGTCCACCTTATGATACAGCTTTACCCCTTTGAAACACGCAGTGGATATAATAATAAATTGTGACTGGTTATAGTAATTTGTAGTTTCAATTGATATGCAGCTAAGATACGTTAGAAGACACTTATCCACAGGAAATACACTAAATTTTACTGTGAAAATTTATAAATTCCTCTATCCACGATGGTAGAGTACTGCCATAATTATGACTGTTGTGACTGCCATCACCGCTTCCGATTTCTACTTGTGTGTTAGCTTCATTATGTTAGCAGAACCGAAGATCTTCCTACACCAGGGGTGCCCAAACTTTTACTCTGACGGAAAGCTTTGAGAATCCTGGTACTTTGATGCAACAACCTCTTTATTTTGAAGGTTAATAGATTTTTAAAAATGAGAAAAACTTGTTTTATTCAGTGATTACTTCAATTTTTAATCAGAACTAATAACACAGAAATCTTTAAAAATTAAAAAAAAAAACAAGAAAAAATGTAGAAAACAGTTTTCCCGTTGAGCACTTATTTCCCGCGAAACACTAGTGTTTCTTCGGCTACGGAAGTGGGTCTAAACCATGAAACCCTGTCCTTCACTTCATGAAGTTGGTGCCAGTTATTATGCAGAAGGCGACTTTTTCACGAATTTGGCTCTAAGCACTATGGGACTTAACATCTGAGGTCATGAGTCACCTAGACTTACAACTACTTAAACCTAACTAACCTAAGGACATCACATACATCCATGCCCGAGGCAGGATTCTAAACCTGCGACCGTAGCAGCTGCGTGGTTCCGGGCTGAATTTCACAAATATGAGCAAGCTGATTATTATTACTATTATTACCATTATTATTATTATTATTATTATTATTATTATTATTATTATTATTATTATTATATTCCCCAAGTGGCTATCAGATATACTTAGGCGGGCGCGAAAGAAGCTGATCAATAAAGTTTCCCAATTGAGAAGGCGCAGTCATTCAAATACTGGACTTGTCTTCGGGAGAAATTAGCTTCAAATCTCTATGAACTAATTCTGATTTAGGTTCCCAGGTTTTCAGGTTCCCAGGGATCTTCCTACATTAGTTCAGGCGAACACTGGGGTAATTCCTTTAAAAAATTCACAGTCGACTTTTACCCCCTCGTTTTCATTCTTTGACAATGGGCTATTTCTAATTTACTCTCTGTTGTTCGTCAGTTAAGCGCAGGTGCTTAATATAGTCATCGTATTAACTAATCCATTAATTACTTCCTTGGCAGTATCATCTGAAGTAATATTTCCTACTTTTCTTGAATGTTTAACGGCAGTTGGATGATATGCTCGCGTCATAATTCACCTTTCACACTGTAGTAGATGAGTTGTGAATAGCTAATCTATGCAGCTGCCACGGACACGCTTCGCATGTTTCATTTACTGTTTTTATTGTTTTGGGAGTCTTGATTAAGACCAACAAAGCAACTGTGGAACAGGGAGAGTGAAACAGTGGCGTTACAAACGTGAAATATTTGGTCGCCGGTCTGGATAGCTTCGTGCACAAGGAGTAACAACTGTATTGAATGGCAGATCCTAGCCAGAGCACATAGAAAGCTGTACTCAATTTTTTTGTTTCCAAAGCCAAATGTGGAGAAAAGGAAATGAAGTGGACAACACATTAAGGCGGACAGGGCAAATATTATACGCGGACCAGATTAGCAACAGGCACCCTTTATAGTTGCACAAGGACCTGCCAAAATCACGCCAAAGCCATTGTAGTCATATACTCAGCGAATGAGCATTGGGGAGCAGATGGAGTAATCCTGCACCGCCACGCCTCGCAAGGTCCTAGCAGGGATTGTTTGCACTGTCTTCCTCCGATCTGTTAACGCAGTGCAAAGAGACGACTATGGTGAGTGATTGTACAGTGTAGTGTTGGGTTTGTGTTGTTGTGGATGAAGTGAAGGGGGAGGGTGAAACCCGTTACCAGCACATATCCTACTCCTATCGAATAGCACCAAAGGGTCTGCCGAACACGACGTCTCCATCCGACGGGCCGGTCACCAACAAGTGGCTCTGAGCACTATGGGATTTAACTTCTGAGGTCATCAGTTCCCTAGAACTTTTTCACACACATCCATGCCCGAGGCAGGATTCGAACTTGCGACCGTAGCGGTCGCGCGGTTCCAGACTGAATCGCCTTGAACCGCTCGGCCACTTCGGCCGGCCACCAACAAGTGTCCCATACTGTCACTTCATGAGACACTCCAGAGAGGTTTGGAATTTAATCCGGGCCATAGACACAGAGACCAGCGATCAGGAACTTTACGTCACACCTCTTCTACCCTTACCGGACAACTACTGGCACTGAAAATTTCATACCACCAGGATTCGAACTGGCATGCCTCCGAGACGAATGCCACCGCACAAGCGTGCATTAGCAACTTCGGCTACGGAAGTGGGTCTAAAACACGCTAAACTTCTTTAAAAAAAATCTATGTACAGCATAATGAGAACTGATCAGCGATCCATTGTGCACCAGGGCGAACACGAATCAGTATGTTGGTGCTGCATCGATTCAGTTGCCAGAACGAGTGCAGTTAGCAGCAGCCGCCATTACGAGTGCGAGCGAGCGCCATGTCCCCGTTTCTCCTGCATGACGGCCCATGCGCAGACGACAGCTTTTCCCGGCTGCGCTCTAGCTTCCTGCGCCGCTGCATCGTTAGCAGAGGCGGCGCATTCCAAACGGCGTATGTGTACCCGCTCACCCTCGCAGAGGCTGCTGGTAATTTAGCAAACACGCTGACAAAAAGTAGAAAGTCGACACTGCAGGTGTTTGACCAAGCAGAGCGCTCATTTTGTGTGGCGCTCCGAGGGGAAGTCGGGACGCTTCAGCATGTACGGCGTCGCGTGCAATAACCACTCACAAACGGCAGGTGGCAGCAGTGGAAGGTATATAAAGCATGTCGGGGAAACGCTGAAAACAGTGCAGTCGTAATGCGGAAACGGAACAATTGATTATTGGAAATTTGTGGTAAGATCTTATGGGACCAAACTGCTGGGGTCATAGGTTCCTAAAGCCGTCGGCACACGGACCGTGCTGTCGAACGTTAACGTTGAGCGTGCCAAGTTCAACGTGCTGCTGAACGCTCAGGAACGGTGCGACTTGTGCATACGGTTCGTGGGCCCCCAACGTGGTACACGCGATCGCAACGCACTCCAGCGGCAGTTTGAGAGATGTTTCTAGTTCGTAAATCAGACTGTTTACTCAACGGGCGCGCGTAAAATTCCCATGTTAGCTCTATTAAAGCACACATTTCCTCCATCGTCCACGAAAAGGAAAGTACCGTGCCCAATCAATAAGGACACAGGCTTATAAAAGTTCCATTACAAACAGTGCGGTACAAATTTGGAACACTTCTCCGCATAAGATAAACATTATTTCATCATTCCCACATTTTAGTAAAACCCCAAGGTCAGTCTTACTTGATCACTGTTCCTACCCAGTAGCAGAATCTTTGCAACATGTGAATTACGAAGCGTAAAAGAGAAAGGAGCAAAATATCTTTATAAAATGGTTCAAATGGCTCTGAGGACTATGGGACTTAACATCTATGGTCATCAGTCCCCTAGAACTTAGAACTACTTAAACCTAACTAACACAAGGACAGCACACAACACCCAGCCATCACGAGGCAGAGAAAATCCCTGACCCCGCCGGGAATCGAACCCGGGAACCCGGGCGTGGGAAGCGAGAACGCTACCGCACGACCACGAGATGCGGGCAAAATATCTTTATACAAGTAGCGCAAGCTGTCCTGCAGATTAAGCCAATCGAACAAAGTCACCCCTCAAAACAAGGTGAACTTATATTTACATAACATCAAATATTATAGCATATACTTATATTCAACTAATAATAAAGTATCAGAACCTAATAAAAACGTGAATGTTAGGAAAAAAAATTGGAAGTGTTGACACGCGAACCACTGCCTCAACAAAAACTCATAAGCGGAGAAAGACGCTACTCATTACGCTAAACCAACAGCTCGGTCGTTGTACTTAATCATATTATGTTACCGCTTACCGAAAACGTTAATCGTAGATAATTATGTTACTAATTGAAATTTAATTATAACGAACTGTACCAAGAACAATGCGTTTTGGCTGGATCTTCAGTGTGTCGCTGCCTTCAAATAGCCCCCTCTCATAATACGCAAGTTATAGTAATTCTTTTGCCACGAATATGATGTTTCTCATTATGTTATTGGAACGAATCACACAACTGACAACGGGTTTTCCAGTGATTCTCAATTTGCTGGTGCTCGGAAACGGCATATATACGTATAAGCTTGAAATGAATGCCAATATGGCGCCTCTCAAATCTGTACTGAAGGGAGACGGCGTGCGTGTGACGTAGGCAGCGTTGTGCCATCGCATTGGTCAACGTTCAGACGCACGCTCAGGATATCTGACATGCCAGATATTGCTCTGCACGTTCGGAAAGACTCCCGAGCGTGCTATTGTACGCTATGACGTCAGAAACTCGGCACGCTCAACGCTCAACGTTCGGATGCACGGTCCGTGTGCCGACGGCTTAAGCTTACACACTACTAACTTAAACTAACTTATGCAAAGTACAACACACACACCCATGCCCGAGGGAGGACTCAAACCTCCGGCGAGGAAAGCCGCGCGCACCGTGACAAGACGTTCTAGATCGTGCGGGGTAGCCACGATCATTGGCTTTCTGGCCAAAGGTGAAGGCATTTCCGAAAGGTCTAAGATTGTAAACTGTTCGCGTACCGCCGTGGTTAAGTACCCTTCACGTGGCAAAATCACGCTATCCAAAACCGACGCCTAGGCAACGGTGGAAGGCCGGCCGGTGTGTCCGAGCGGTTCTAGGCGCTTCAGTCTGGAACTGCGCGACCGCTACCGTCGCAGGTTCGAATGCTGTCTCGGGCATGGATGTGTGTAATGTCCTTAGGTTAGTTAGGTTTAAGTAGTTCTAAGTTCTAGGGGACTGATGACCTCAGATGTTAAGTCCCGTAGTGCTCAGAGCCATTTGACTTCGGAGCAGCTGTGGTGTACCTGCTGAGCAACTGACCGTCCAGATGAAGTTCTCGTGTAAGGTTGGAAGGAAGGCGAGTTTTTTTTTTTTTTTTTTTTTTTAATCTTATGAGACTTAACTACTAAGGTCAACAGTCGCTAAGCTTACACACTACTTAACCTAAATTATCCTAAGGATAAACACACACACCCATGCCCGAGGGAGGACTCGAACCTCCGCCGGGACCAGCCGTACAGTCCATGTCTGCAGCGCCTGAGACCGCTCGGCTAATCCCACGCGGCGGAAGGAAGGGGAGAAGTACGAGCGGAAGTAAAGCTATGAAGCCGGGCCCTGAGTCGTGCTGGATAACTCAGTCAGTAAGAACTCTGACCTCGAAAGGCAAGGTTCGGAGTCCCGTTCCGGCACACACTTTTAATCTGCCAGGAAGTTCCAGTATGTCTATTAATTTCGAACCATCTTCTGAGGAATTTGTTGAAAACTCTTATTTAGAAACGAAGGGACCTTTGAGAGCCACAAAACAACCCGGGGCCTGCAATAAAAGGTATCCTGGGAACACTACACCATCTTCACATGGAGACAAGATAGACCAGAAAAACGTCCATTAATTGTGGGGTGGGCTGCTGTGGAGTCACTTCGCTGGTGGCTTGTAGAGAATCAATACCGTGTATCATACCCTGGACCCAAAGCCGGCCGGTGTGGCCGAGCGGTTCTAGGCGCTACATCTGGAACCGCGCGACCGCTACGGTCGCAGGTTCGGATCCTGCCTCGGGCATGGATGTGTGTGATGTCCTTAGGTTAGTTAGGTTTAAGTAGTTCTAAGTTCTAGGGGACTGATGACCTCAGAAGTTAAGTACCATAGTGCTCAGAGCCATTTGAACCATCTGAACCTGGACCCAAACCGGCTCTCCAGAATATGGAACTATCGGTACAGTATGGCTTGCAAAGTCTCATGTTGATGGATAAGTGGCCTCTGGAATTCAGCACTGAACACAGGTGGCGATTTTAGGGCTGCATTTCTTCAGCCTACAGCGCACCATGCACGTTCACTATGTTTATGTCTGGAGAGCGATCTGGCCAATCTAGATTGCTATCTCTTCAAGTTACGGGTAGTCGTTCGTTCACCAGGCCAGTCCTGTGGGGTCCAGCAGTATCATCACTCAGATGGAACCCAGACCAGTAATCATCATCAAAGAGTCGCAAACAGCGCGGTAGAATGGTATACATATAGACCGCAGCCGACACAGCACCCCTAGAATGCCGCAGGCATGATGCCACCTCAGGTGAGAACACTGGCGCTGATAAATCGATCTCGATTCTCGATCGACTTCAATTGTAGTATTGCAACATGTACAGCGCTGCAGATACACCAACACAGACAACGACAATCATACTCCAAGCTAGGGTTGCTGTTCGATCTCGGCCGTTCTGCGTTGAATGTGTCCTCTCTACTGTAATCTTTCATGGCTATGGGCGCCGTTCAACTCCAGCCCAACTGTGGTTGGCCACTAATACATCAATAGAACGACCACACGTAATGTCATCACGGTAATACCTTTTTTCAGTGTAACACGAATACTGGGTATCCATTGCACATAATACTTGGTCAAGAAGACTATGTCCTGGACCTCCCCCGTCAAGGAATGCTACAGGCACACTACATTCACCTTGTACTAACATATCGTGTACAATAAGTTAATATTATGTACAGTACAACGTGTTTCTGCGTCGTGGAGCCGCAGAATATCCTGTACAGGGTCACAATAAGGCAATGTTTTCCCTTGGATCTAAGCTATTCCTTAATTTACTTGTATGAAAGTACTTTGTAAGAAATCAAGCTCTATTGTCCTCACTAAACGTCAGTACACACAGTGCGTCGAAGATACAACACTGTAACTCCATATGCGGCCTCTTATTAGTGAGGCTAAATCTGAACCTGCAAGATTTTTCTGTAATGACTCTAATTATGACAGTGATGGTGAAGCGCATACGAATGTTGCAAGGCACCAGCACAACAACAAGTGTTTAATGTAAAACAGATCGGGCGAGGCATTCGAAGCGAATGGAACTACAAATCTTCTAAATTTCTTCGATCTAAGCTTCAGACGTTAAATAGTAATTGACGCTCATATGTATGTGAATGTTGGCTAAACGTGTTTGATATTCACTGTTAACATACGTAGTGTGTAGTAGTTGTAATGAGCGGCAACTCATGCGGACGGAGCATGCCACGTACTAAGCAAGTATTCGCTATTACAAACGCACGACATGGGACTGGCACCACTCGAAGTCTTTACTGGATGGCCAGTAACTTTTGGACATGAATAGAATAGTGATATTGGCTATTTTTATTACTTCTTTAATTGGAAGTAGGCTTAGACTGACTTAGTTCACTGTATTATATTTGTTAAATTATAGCCAGCCGAGGTGGCCTAGCGGTTGTAGGTGCTTCAGTCCGGAACCGCGCGACTGCTACGATCGTAGGTTCGAATCCTGCCTCGGGCATGGATGTGCGTAATTTCCTTAGGTTTAAGTAGTTCTACGTTCTACGGGACTGATGACCTCAGATGTTAAGTCCTATAGTGCTCAGAGCCATTTGTTAAATTATATTCACAATTTTTTTTCCTTACTACAAGTAAGTCAAGGTTCGGGAAATTTGACCATGAGGTATTTTGTGTATGTTATCGGCGTGTACGTTGAACGGCTATGGCGTGTGGAATTTGCTGTAGCGAAAACATGGTTCAAATGGCTCTGAGCACTATGGGACCTAACTTCCGAGGTCGTAAGTCCCCTAGAACTTAGAACTACGTAAACCTAAATAACCTAAGGACATCACACACACCCATGCCCGAGGCAGGATTCGAACTGCAGCGCCAGAACCGCACGGCCACCGCGGCCG
The DNA here is from genome assembly GCF_021461385.2 of Schistocerca piceifrons. Classification (NCBI taxonomy): domain Eukaryota; kingdom Metazoa; phylum Arthropoda; class Insecta; order Orthoptera; family Acrididae; genus Schistocerca; species Schistocerca piceifrons. The sequence goes on from NC_060149.1 coordinate 247,751,814, forward strand.
GCAGCGAAAACATACAAAGAAATAAACCAATTAATGAAATGAGTGATTTTCTTAATCAGAGTAAATCTAGCTTACAGTCGCAAAACAAAAATTATAGGATAGCCGCGGAACACCAACAAATTACGGATGCCTTTCATTAACTGGAGAATGAGTAACCTTGTCTCTACCATTGTTTACCGCATATTCAGTCAGCATTTAACTGTCCGATTAAGATGACGTCAACCTATGAAGTGTGTAATAAATATGACAGAGGATACTAGATGCATTGAATATTCCGCCTAAAATATTTAGATGTCACGATTACTGTTATGGGGCAGTTAGCATACTCCTTGGAGGACGCAGTGGGCTATTACAACTACTTAATGATTGATTAATTAGCTACAACCATATCAATACGACTGTTTTGTTGCAGCTGGGTGTTTTTCTTCATAAAGGCAGCTTATAAACTATAATTTCTGTGGGTATGTTTCATCGTTAACAGTTGCCCAAGCTTAGCTGGAAAACCCAATATTTTTCTTCCTTGAAGTTGGTCTCCTTAGGTAGTTTTTGGGGGTTGTTGCACTGCCTTCTTATTAACTCTGGCCACTTCTAGTCACTGTGTCTTTCCTGGTGGGTGGGACTCATCTTTGCAGCCTTACGACCCTTCTTTCAGTACTATCTACAAGCACTGGTGTCTAATTGTAAGACAGTAATTTCGAGGCATTGTGGATAGGAAGGATGACAGTTCACCGTAATGTGATTGTACTCCTTGAAAACAATGTTGGTTTTCGGCTCCCACGATAAACACGGCTGGCGGACAATTTACTGAAGACTAAAACAATCTGAAAGTCGCGAAATAGGTGGCATACAGCCCACTACTACGTCAGTGTATCACAAATAATTTATGGGAGAGATACATGGCACTGCTGAACATACTTTCAAGGGTGGCCGTAAAGGCTTGCTCTTGCTCGCAGTCATGATGAAGAGAGCAGGCAGTGTGGCGGGAAGAACGGAGGATGCGAAGCGGATGGAGTGCTGACGAGAATGGGAGTCCGCGAGTGTTTGCGCATGCGCGGAGCGATGCCGACCTGTTGCGTTCAACTGTGGGGTGTGGGCCTCGCTGCTAGACCATGCACGTTATTCTAACAAGTCTGTTGTTAATGTCGACAGTTATTAGCTGGCTGCGGAGCGTCAAAGGGTCGCATTTCCCGTGGCGAAAGGACTCTAGTGAATGGCAGACGTGTGTTTTTGTGTTTAAAATAAGTACGACAGGAAAGTGTGTCAGATAAGAATTTTCCAAATGAGGCGTTTTAAACAAGTTCAAAGCTGATCTTTTTACATTTCGTTTCCGGTCGGCAGGCAGGCTGTTTTACTGTAGGCGGCCTTGTAGAATAAATTACGTACAATATTGAGGTTATTCAGCCCAGTTGTCACTCGTGTGATTATTGCACAACTTGTTTCGGGACATTATCCTATTCTAAAGTGCTAAAAACAAGGAAACCAGACAAAACAATCCTCTTTATACCGATGGACATATAAGGATTATAGACGTCTTGAGTTACATCTTAAAAATTTTTATGCCACTAGGCTTCGTCACAACTTAAAAGCAAGTTGCACACGTGTATTGTCAACTCAAACCATAAACATAAAACATCACAAGCTGGTGCTTGGTTCAAATAGCTCTGAGCACTATGGGATTTAACATCTGAGGTCATCAGTCCCCTAGAACTTAGAACTACTTGAACCTAACTAACCTAAGGACATCACACACATTCATGCCCGAGACAGCATTCGAACCTGCGACCGTAGCGGTCGCGCGGTTCCCGACTGAAGCGCCTAGAACCGCTCAGCCACCGCGGCCGGCTCACAAGCTGGTGCATCCACCGTTCCCAAGGTACAGTTGCAAACTGAAAGCTACTGCCATCACCTACCAACGACGATATTTTCTTAACGCCTAATGCTGAGCACCAAGGAAACTTCTGTCTGTCAAAAAAAAAAAAAAAAAAAAAAAAAAAAAAGTTTGAGAAATACCTGTCTGGTGCTAACCCATTGTAACTTTAAACTCCCCCTAAGCTGCAATCTGAACGGAAATAGCATGCGCAAATCCCGTGTCACCATGTTGGTGGCTCCTTTTTAAAAAGACGATATCGCTAAGTGTGCCTAGGAATGCCCTTTAAACACTTCCGTCCTCTCATTTGAAACGCCGACGCACTTCTCTTTCAAGGCACCTCTACCTCCTCTAAATTTGATAGCAACCGTCCTTTTTCTTCAACGTGAACACTCTCATGTTTTCCGTTATACCCCCAACGAATGCTGCTCATTCGTAAGATGCTTTTCCACAACCGACGAGGTCGGCCGCTGTGGACGAACGGTTCTAGGCGCTTCAGTCTGGAAACGCGCTGCTGCTACGGTCGCAGGTTCGAATCCTGCCTCGGGCATGAATGTGTGTGATGTGCTTAGGTTCGTTAGGTTTAAGCAGTTCTAAGTCTAGGGGACTGATGACTTCAGATGGTAAGTCCCATAGTGCTTAGATCCATTTGAACCATTTTACAGCCGACGAGCCGTTCTCTCTACTATTATGCTCTTTACATCTAACTTTCAAATTCCGTCCATTCTGTCCGTTCAAAAATGGTTCAAATGGTTCTGAGCACTATGAGACTTAACATCTGAGATCACCAGTCCCCTGGAACTTAGAACTACTTAAACCTAACTAACCTAAGGACATCACACACATCCATGCCCGAGACAGGATTCGAACCTGCGACCGTAGCAGTTGCGCGGTTCCGGACTGAAGCACCTAGAACCGCTCGGCCACCGTGGCCGGCTTCTGTCGGTTGCTATCATCTTTAGAGGAGGTAGAGATTTATATCGTGACACAGGATTTATGCATGCTATTTCCGTTCAGAGGCGCTCAGCGTAGCCGTTCGGTCAAAGGCGTCTTGTCACGGTTCGCGCTTCTCCCCCCATTGGAGGTTGGAGTTCTCCCTCGGGCATGGGTGCGTGTCTTGTCCTTAGCGTAAGATAGTTTAAGGTAGATTAAGTAGTTCGTAAGTTTAGGGACAGATGACCTCAGCAGTTTGGACCTATAAGGCCTTACCACAAATTTCCGAAATTTCCGTTCAGCCTGCAGCGTTGAGGTAGTTTTAAGTTACAATGGGCTTGGACCAGACAGGTATTTCTGAAATATTTTATGATAGACAGTAGCATCGTTGGTGCTGACCATTAGGCTTTAAGAAAATATCATCGTTGGTAGGTGATGGCAGCAGTTTTCAGTTTGCAACTGTACCTCGGGAACGGTGGCTGCATCGGCTTGTGATGTTTTATGCCTTATGTTTTGAGTTGACAATGCATGTGTGCACCTTTTTTTTCTAAGTTGTGACGAGGCCTAATGCCATAAACAACTTTTTAAGGTAGGCTATAACTCAGGACGTCTGTAATCCTTGTATATCTGTCGGTATAAGAAAGAGTGTTTTACCTGGTTTCCTTGTTTTTAGCACTTGAAAATGTGTAATGTTGTCCCGAAACATGTTGCGGTTCAAAAATGGTTCAAATGGCTCTGAGCACTATGGGACTTATTTTCTGTGGTCATCAGTCCCCTAGAACTTAGAACTACTTAAACCTAACTAACCTAGGGACATCACACACATCCATGCCCGAGGCAGGATTCGAACCTGCGACCGGAGCGGTCACGCGGTTCCAGACTGAAGCGCCCAGACCGCACGGCCACAGCGGCCGGCATGTTGCGGTAATAATCACACTAGTGACAACTGGGCTGAAAAACCTCAGTATTGCTTGAATAACAGTTGTATGATGGCTTCACATCAGTTGTATATAAGTTATGTACAGTATGCGTCATGAGCCAGTAACATAATTATTCCGTTCGCTTCTAATATATCTTGTTCCACCCACCCGGGTAGCTGCGCATGATACCGCGACCGTTTCCGGGACGGGGCGGTGTGCCAGCCTCGAATCGAATTCGCCCGGTGGATTAATGACGAAGGGTCCGCGTTCTGACCAGCCTGGATGTATTTTTAGGCGATTTCCCATATCTCATGTTCCCCCGTCAGATACACGCCATGCAAACATTTCGTACACTTTCTCACACTTGCACAAAGAATTTACTTTATACGCAGAGAGATTGGGTACACTGCTTCTCTCCTGGGGAGGGGGGATGAACAGGAGACTGACGACCTTAGCTGTTCGGTCTCCTGAACTACTTACTCAGCAGCGGCATCCTTGTTCCCTCAAACAAATCTCCTGGACATATTAGGACATCTGAAGGTGGTGTCTGTTACCTCGAAAATGGCTGAAAATTGCATCATTGTTGTCAGATGACAGATCTTCCATGTATTGAAATTTATTCTTCTTGTACCTGGATTGTTCAGGGCGAAAAATACATTTTCATCTTGTGGAACATAGTTGAAGAACATCTAAATATCTAATGTAAAGCGCGCTACTTCGGAAGCAGTGACTGTCTGGTGCGTTGCCACAATCTCATAGAGGTGTGGTTCACATGCTCCAAGCGAATGGGTGTGACCAAAGTGGGACATAATTCATCCTCTCTTTTTACTATCACTGTTTTTCGGGTATAATCCATTATTTTCTCCATAACGTATAATCTATCCAAAAATGTAATTAAACAGTGTTATTGCTGCTTGGAAAGTTTCCGTTAATACCGATACATCTTGAAATACACAGGCACGTTCCATTAATAACAATAATGGATTTTAATGGCAAATTATAACTTAAGGGTCAACTTATTTAGGCACTATCTGATAGCTCGTTATCATGACAGGTAGAGACGAATTTAAAAGGCAAACAGGTTGGAGTATGCTCTCATGTCGACACCCAGAAATGGGGTACTTGTTTAGCTGAAGTAGAAAGCCGTAACCGCCGGCCGCGGTGGTCTAGCGGTTCTAGGCGCTCAGTCCGGAGCCACGCGACTGCTACGGTCGCAGGTTCGAATCCTGCCTCGGGCATGGATGTGTGTGATGTCCTTAGGTTAGTTAGGTTTACGTAGTTCTAAGTTCTAGGGGACTGATGACCATAGATGTTAAGTCCCATAGTGCTCAGAGCCAGCCAAAGCCGTAACCGACTGAAAGAAATCACAGAGAATCTAAATCGAGATGGCCGAACGCGAATTTCAATCACTCTTCTTCTGATTGCGAGTCAACCGTCTATAGTATACAACGAAATGATCCTGCAAATACAATAGTTTCAGTAAGTGATAAGTAGATTAGTTGGGAACTTCAAGCCACTAACAGCATAAAAAGATAACACATTAACTAAACGTAGATTATTATGCAGGAGAATGCACTCCACCCCGTGTCTGTGGGAATTTAAAAAGCGGATTGTATTTCGTCTTTTTTTCCGCTTGTCTACAAAGATTAATAATAAATGGGTGTAATGACGTTTTACATATTTCCATTTTAAATAACTTATTGCTTTAGAGTGTTTTCTGTTATGCATTCATTCTTATTGCTTTGCCCCTTCAATTTCTCGTGCGCGTATTTACACAGTTCCACTTCTGAACTCTCCAACGGCACACAAGTCCGTGAGATAGGGTATGTTTTATTGAATCAGATTTTAATACTTTTCCCCCTTCTGTCCACGGGCGAACTAGGGGCGAACTAGGGAAGGATGTCTGTTCGATGCCCCTGAATGAGATGTTATTTGTCTTATTTTACTTAAGGGCAAAATTAATATATTCAGTTCTCTTTCTGTGCTAAATAGAGAACATTTACTCTATTGCTAAGCTTTCCAAAACTATGGTATTTACATGATATGATACCTAAAGACATGAGCATCGCAACAATCATCTCCATAAAACAACAAAAATTAATTCCAGTGTCAGAGCATTGCAGGCAGTTTGCGAGGAGGGGGATGCAGTGAATCGTTCGCGAAGATCAAAGGCCATTCACAGTCAGTCCCGAAATTACAGGACGACACAGAGCTGTCTACATCTACATCGATACTTTGCAAATCACACATAAGTCCCTGGCAGAGGGTTCATCGAACCGCCTTCACAATAATTCTCTATTATTCCAATCTCTAACAGCGCGCGGAAGAAACGAACACCTATATCTATCCGTGCGAGCTTTGATTTCCCTTATTTTATTATGATGATCGTTTCTCCCTATGTAGGTCGTCGTCAGCAAAATATTTTCGCATCGGAGGAGAAAGAAAGTTGGTGATTGAAATTTCGTGAGAAGATTCCACCGCAACGGAAAACGCTTTTCTTTTAATGATGTCCACCCCAAATTCTGTATCATGTCAATGACACTCTCTCCCCTATTTCTCGATAATACAAAATGTACTGCTCTTCTTAGAACTTTCTCAATGTACTCTGTTAATCCTCTCTGGTGAGGGTCCCATACCGTGCAGCAGCACTGCAAAAGAGGACGGACAAAGGTTGTGTAGGCAGTCTCTTTAGTAGATCTGTTGCATCTTCCAAGCGCTCTGCCAATAAAACGCAGTCTTTGGTTCGCCTTCCCCACAACGTTTTCTATGTGTTCTTTCCAATTTCAGTTGTTCGTAATTGTAAATCCTAGGTATTTAGTTGAATTTACGGCCTGTAGATTTGCCTGAATTATCGTGTAACCGAAGTTAACGGATTCCTTTTAGCGCTCATGTGGATGACTTCACACTTTTCATTATTTAGGGTCAAATGTCAATTTTCGTAGAATACAGATATCTTTTCCACATCTCTTAGCAATCTGTTTTGATCTTCTGATGACTTTACTAGATGATAAACGACAGTATCATCTGCAAACAACCTAAGACGGCTGCTCAGACTCTCTCTTAAATCGTTTGTATAGGTAAGGAACAGCAGTGGGCCTATAACACTGCCTTGGGGAACGCCAGAAATAACTTCTGTTTTAATCGATGACTTTCCGTGAATTACTACTGTGTGTTTGCAAACGAAAATTTATCAACTGTGGAAAAAGAACACTGCGTATATTTTATTCTGTACTTTACAGAGTATTCAACAGATCGTCTGGTTCCCTTGGCGCCCTGCGAACTGAATAAGAACTCGGAAAATGTAGCAAAACGGTATTTGGCTATAACTGCACACTCACTAATGTTGTTAGGTGGCAGCGTCGATCATAGCAATAATATCAAACGTTTCATGGTATTCACACAAATAAACATGCAGTGATGGAATAAACTTTTTTACATACACGTGCTCGGTTGGTACGCAATTAGGAAAAAGAAATTAATGAAGAAAATGGTTCACTTTAAAATCCGCGAAAAACTAACATTGATCTTAGCAGCTGCTGTAAAAAGAATAATTTTCCGTGGGTGGGGGTGCAGGGGGTGAGAGGGGGGCGGGTGAGGTAGGGAGTTCGGGTAGAGCTCAATATAGTATCAGTAATCATTAATCAAACTGTCTGATATTATGGAGGAGAGGAAGGTTTAACCCTAATTTATGCTTCTCGTGTCTTTCCTGATCGCTCGAGGCGAATGTTATCAATAGGACCATGACCGATCCATTCTGCACCCTTGTCCAACTGCATATACACTCCTGGAAATGGAAAAAAGAACACATTGACACCGGTGTGTCAGACCCACCATACTTGCTCCGGACACTGCGAGAGGGCTGTACAAGCAATGATCACACGCACGGCACAGCGGACACACCAGGAACCGCGGTGTTGGCCGTCGAATGGCACTAGCTGCGCAGCATTTGTGCACCGCCGCCGTCAGTGTCAGCCAGTTTTCCGTGGCATACGGAGCTCCATCGCAGTCTTTGACACTGGTAGCATGCCGCGACAGCGTGGACGTGAACCGTATGTGCAGTTGACGGACTTTGAGCGAGGGCGTATAGTGGGCATGCGGGAGGCCGGGTGGACGTACCGCCGAATTGCTCAACACGTGGGGCGTGAGGTCTCCACAGTACATCGATGTTGTCGCCAGTGGTCGGCGGAAGGTGCACGTGCCCGGCGACCTGGGACCGGACCGCAGCGACGCACGGATGCACGCCAAGACCGTAGGATCCTACGCAGTGCCGTAGGGGACCGCACCGCCACTTCCCAGCAAATTAGGGACACTGTTGCTCCTGGGGTATCGGCGAGGACCATTCGCAACCGTCTCCATGAAGCTGGGCTACGGTCCCGCACACCGTTAGGCCGTCTTCCGCTCACGACCCAACATCGTGCAGCCCGCCTCCAGTGGTGTCGCGACAGGCGTGAATGGAGGGACGAATGGAGACGTGTCGTCTTCAGCGATGAGAGTCGCTTCTGCCTTGGTGCCAATGATGGTCGTATGCGTGTTTGGCGCCGTGCAGGTGAGCGCCACAATCAGGACTGCATACGACCGAGGCACACAGGGCCAACAACCGGCATCATGGTGTGGGGAGCGATCTCCTACACTGGCCGTACACCACTGGTGATCGTCGAGGGGACACTGAATAGTGCACGGTACATCCAAACCGTCATCGAACCCATCGTTCTACCATTCCTAGACCGACAAGGGAACTTGCTGTTCCAACAGGACAATGCACGTCCGCATGTATCCCGTGCCACCCAACGTGCTCTAGAAGGTGTAAGTCAACTACCCTGGCCAGCAAGATCTCCGGATCTGTCCCCCATTGAGCATGTTTGGGACTGGATGAAGCGTCGTCTCACGCGGTCTGCACGTCCAGCACGAACGCTGGTCCAACTGAGGCGCCAGGTGGAAATGGCATGGCAAGCCGTTCCACAGGACTACATCCAGCATCTCTACGATCGTCTCCATGGGAGAATAGCAGCCTGCATTGCTGCGAAAGGTGGATATACACTGTACTAGTGCCGACATTGTGCATGCTCTGTTGCCTGTGTCTATGTGCCTGTGGTTCTGTCAGTGTGATCATGTGATGTATCTGACCCCAGGAATGTGTCAATAAAGTTTCCCCTTCCTGGGACAATGAATTCACGGTGTTCTTATTTCAATTTCCAGGAGTGTACATACAGTACATACTCCGCAAACCACCATACAGTGAATCGTGGATGGTGCCTCGTACAACTACTAGTCATTCCCTTCCCTGTTCCACTCGCAGATGGAGCGTGGAAAATTGGCTATCTATATGCCTGCGTATGAGCCCTAGTTTCTCTACCTTGTCTTCGTGGTCTTCTCGGGAGATGTACTTTTGCGACAATACGTCGTCTTCTCAACAAGTATTCCCATTTGGGTTCACGGAGCGTTCCGTAATACTTGCGTGCTGATCGAACCTACCGGTAACAAATCTAGAAGCACACCTCAGAATTTCTTCTTCGATGTCTTCCTTTAGCCCGACCTGGAAAACAGTACCCAACCAGTACTCAAGAACGGGTCGCACAAGTGTTCTGTACACGGTATTCTTTATAGATGACCTACGCTTTCCCAGAATTTTTGCAAGAAACTGAAGTCGACCATTCGTCTTCTCTACTAAATTGGGACCTCATCGGACGCAGCCATTAAGACAATCGACTCGTTCTCGAGAGGCGTAGAAATCTGAATTATGATTTGCGGAATCGCTTCGGGCGGATGCAGGAAGGAGTCCTTCAAGTTGCCCACTGCCAAATTCCTGTCCCATATTTACCCAACTGGTTTTCCGTCTCTGATGACGAAAATGTGGTCGAAACGTTAGACTTTAATCTTCCTTACTTTTAACTACTACATTTTCCAACCGAGATGTTGGATTCTAATTGTTTTCCTCCTCACTAAAACAGAAATTAACTTTTAAACAACTGAAAGTATTGAACGTGCTGCCTACAGTTGGATATCACAGCGTAGCCCTTTCTATCTAATTTAAGGTTCAATATTCTTTACGCGCCAGGTCTCGTAAAGACTTAGCTACCGTCTTAACAGTGCACTCCGCCACGTGTCTGTGGGAATTTAAAAGCGGATTGTATTTCGTCTTTTGTTTTCCGCTTGTCTACAAAGATTAATAATAAATGGGCGTCATGACGTTTTACACATTTTCATTTTAAATAACTTATCGCTTTAGAGTGTTTTCTGTTATGCATTCATTCTTATCCTTTCGTCCCTTCAATTCCTCGTGCGGGTAATTACACAGTTCCACTTCTGAACTCTCCAACGGCACACAAGTCCGTGAGACAGGGTATGTTTTATTGAATCAAATTTTAATATTTTTCCGCCTTCTGTTCACGGGCGAACTTGTGAAGGATGTCTATTAGATGACCCTGAATGAGATGTCTTATTTTACTTAAAGGCAAAATTAATATATTCAGTTCTCTTTCGGTGGTAAATAGAGAACAGTTACTCTAATGCTAAGCTTTCCAAAACTATGATATTTACATGTAAGAATGAAGAAGCTGAAGTTAATAACGAGGATACCAAATGAAGTAAAATTGTAATTCGCATCACGAACCGATTTAGCATTACGCATACATAAGGTTCTACGGAGGTAGGCAACAGTCTATTCGTTTTATAAAAGTTCCTAACGGATGGAAATTCATTTAGGAACAAAGAACATTCCTACAAATTTTGGAATACAGAACACATTTGCCGCGCGGGATTAGCCGAGCGGTCTAGGCCGCTGCAGTCATGGACTGAGCAGGTGGTGCCGGTGGAGGTTCGAGTCCTCCCTCGGGCATGGGTGTGTGTGTTTGTCCTTAAGATAATTTAGGTTAAGTAGTGTGTAAGCTTAGGGACTGATGAGCTTAGCAGTTAACTCCCATAAGATTTCACATACATTTGAACATTTTTTTAACAGAACACATTTCCACAAATCTCTGGGGTATAGATAAACAGACAGCCAAATTAGAGAGGAGACGGCCATAGAGAAATATGCAGTCAAAACGAAAATTTAGAAAAAATGTTATAAATGAAACTTTCAGCAGTCTGTATACGATTTTAGCCTTGAGTTTAGAACAGAGTCGATAAATATGAAGAAGTAGCTCAATTGGATAAAAATACAGGAAGGACTCGAAAACTGTCGTGTTGAGGTGCTTCCATGTTATTTACAAACCAGAGACTCTGAATGAGGAAGGACAGAGTGGGACTTGAAAACAGTTACTTCCCAACGGGTACGACGCTTTTTAACACTGCGCCAAAACGTTTGGACCTACACTGGGACAATGGTAAGGCGAATGAGATCGCAAAAATATGTTCAAAGCTAATCTACACATAATGAAATCTACAGAGGAAACTGTTGTACACAATCTTACATGAAGCACCTGTAACGCAAATTGTGGTATTCGCTTTTTTTTTTATTTGAAGCATTAAAATCGAAATTCATATTGGTCCGAAGACTATCTGCGTTATTTCCCGTATTTGTTGTCCACTGACGAATAGTATAGCAAACCGTGTTAGCGACACCCTGTGTATCTGTTACTAGCGATTTCACCATTCTTAGCAAATTGGTATTTGCCCAAACTTTGTAGATAAAGCTTCCTCCAGTATTCAGAAAACGACAAAATGAATTTAGAGGTTTTGCCGTTATTGCACGATTAAATCGAACGACTCCCGCAATCGACACTAACAGCATCGTAAATATCGTTATGATGCGACTAAACTAAATTACGCTGTATTTAAGCGACGCGTAAACCACTGCATCCAATCACCTAGCAATGTTTTGTAAATTCTGGCGCACACCACCAAATACTATTTCAAATATGCAGTTTTTTTTCAACTAATACGAGTGTTTCTATATCAACAGCAGGGAGAATGGTACGAGTCAATAACACACAAATAAAAGGCACGTAAAACTAGGAAGATACCACTGTCTGAAAACTGGAGTATGACAAGGTACTGTTCGCGGGACAGAAAATAATTGTCTGTGTAGAAGTGGATTACGTGAAGCTCTTCTTCACTCCAGCCTTGGACCTTCCTCTCAAAATACACAGTTAATTCGTTAATGGCGTACTATTAGTAAGAAATAGTGACATTTAGGGAGCTCTAAGGAAACTCTGAAAGAATTATTACATAGTTTTTATACAACTGCAAATAAGGTGAAAAGTCTTCAGCCACACATTGATGTACGTTCCAGAAACGGCGGTCACGCTTATAACTTGTAGGGCCTTATTTTCCTGCAGCACAGACTTTATGCTTTGGAAGTTTATCATTAAAATCTGCTACAATGAAGATTGGATTTGTTCCAATCCTTCCTGAAGCAGCGAGAAGTGTTGCTGTTTTCTTTAAGCTAATCAGTCTAAAACCTGACGGTCGGTCTGTTGAACGAAATGTGAAAAGTGAAGCGGAAAGTTGCACAAACGAAACAGCGAAACCTAATTCAAATATTGTGCGACAGGAAAATAGTGCTCAAAATCAAATCTGAGGAACAGCGAACAGTTAAAATGCCAACAGAGTGGTCTGTGAGTGGCCACACCGCCGAAGAAGACAAGTAAGAACCAATAAAGAAGGAAAACGGTTTGGGAATTGTCCGCTGGACGGACTTTATAACGATAGACATATTGGGAATAACATCTATTAAATATACGGAGGTGAAGGGACAAATGATTCAAATGGCTCTGAGCACTATGGGTCCTAACTTCTGAGGTCATCAGTCCCCTAGAACTTAGAACTACTTAAACCTAACTAACCTAAGGGCATCACACACATCCATGCCCGAGGCAGGATTCGAACCTGCGACCGTAGCGGTCGCGCGGTTCCAGACTGAAGCGCCAGAACCGCTCGGTCACACCGGCCGGCGATACTGAAGAATTACAGTTAATATGATCACATTATTCACCTGGGTCTTTAGCTACGATTGATTCCGAATAGCTGTTTGTTTCTGTCACCCTTTGAAGCAACCATGATGCTAGAGTAGTAAGAGAGAAAGATCAAACTAACGAAATGTCAATAGATTCTCCAATTTGGGGATGAAATTGAAACTTCAATATGCAAAGGTCTTTATTCTGAACTGGATAAACCGGGGCAAAGACTATGGTCTCATAATAAAATGAAGAAATAAAATAAAGAAATAAAAAGTAAAAATGAATAAAATAGTCCCCAAATAACTTTTTCGCCATGATAAGTATCATAAACTCTTTATCTCAGTAATTGTTACTAATGGATGACTCTTTAGCCAAAATTGCATGTGGAGTCCGAAACAGATTGTGATCCTGATACTTTTCGTAAACCAAAAGCAAGACTAACTGAGGTGACAAAAGCATGGAATACCTCCTAACAATCAGTCGGCCCTCCTTTTGCCAAGCATAGTGCAGCAGCTTGACATGACCTGGACTCAATAAGTCGTTACAAGTTCCATGCAGAAATACTGAGCCGAGCTGCCTACATTGTTGCTCATAATTGCGAAAGTGTTACTGGTTGAGGATTTTGTGCAGGAACTGACCTCTAGATTATGGCCAATAAATGTTCTCAAAATGGTTCAGATGGCTCTAAGCACTATGGGACATAACATCTGAGGTCACCAGTCCCCTGGACATAGAACTACTTAAACCTAACTAACCTAAGGACATCACACACATCCATGCCCGAGGCAGGATTCGAACCTGCGACTGTAGCAGCAGCGCGGTTCCGGACTGAAGCGCCTACAACCGCTCGGCCACAGCGGCTGGCTCATAAATGTTCTGTGGGATTCATGACGAAGGATCTGGGAGTCAAAGTTATTCGCTCGAATTGTCCAGAATGTTCTTCACACAAATCGCGAGTAACTGTAGCCCGGTGACACGGCGCATTGTCATCCCTTAACAGCCAATCGTCGTTTGGGAACATGACGTCCACGAATGGCTGCAAATGGTCTCCAATCAATGATCAGTTCAATTGGACCACAAGAGCCAGTTAATTCCGTGTAAACACAGACCACACCATTATGGAGCCGCCACGAGCTTGCACAGTGCCCTGTTGACAACAAGGGTCAATGGTTTCGTGGGATCTGAGCTACATTCGAACTCTACCATCAGCTCTTACCAAATGAAACTGGGAGTCATCTGGTCAGGCCACGGTTTTCCAGACGTCTAGGGTCCAACCGGTATGGTCACGAGCCCAGGAGAGGCGCTGCAATCGATGTCGTGCTATTACCAAAGGCATTCGCGTGGGTCTTCTGCTGCCATAGCCCATGATCGCCAGATTTCGCCGCACTGTCCTAACCGATACGTTCGTCGTCCGTCCCACCTTCATTTTTCCTGTTATTACGCCGGCCGCTGTGGCCGAGCGGTACTAGGCGCTTCAGTCTGGATCGCGCGACAGCTACGGTCGGAGGTTCGAATCCTGCCTCGGGCATGGATGTGTGTGATGTACTTATGTTAGTTAGGTTTAAGTAGTTCTAAGTTCTAGGAGACTGCTGACCTCAGATGTTAAGTCCCATAGTGCTCAGAGCCATTTGAACCTGTTATTACATGCAGTGTTGCTTGTCTGTTAGCGCTGGCAACTCTACGCAGAAGCTGCTGCTCTCGGTCGTTAAGTGAAGGCCGTCGACCACTGCGTTGTTCATGGTGAGAGATAATGCCCGAAATTTGGTATTCTCGGCACACTCTTGACACTGTGGCTCTCGGATATTAAATTCCGCAAACACTTCCAAAATAGACTGTCCCATACGTATAGTTCCAACTATCATTCCGCTTTGAAAGACTGTTAATTCCCGTGTTCCGCAGATAATCGCGTCGAAAACTGTTTCACACGAATCACGTGGGTACAAATGATAGCTTCGGCAGTGCACTGCCGTTTTATACCTTGTGTGCGCGATACTACCACCATCTGTATACCGTTATCCCATGACATGTCACCTCAGTGTAGATAGGGAGGAGATTCTCGAGACGTGTGTCGATATGAACTCTCCACGGCAAGAGGGGCCATTATTCCACACGAGGTGGCCCAGCGCAACAACCTTCATCATGCGAGAGGTTTTCCTGAAGCGCTGCTAATGGCTCCATAGCTGATTACACAACCACCTGCATTACCGTTGGCTACAAAACTGGTCAAAAGCATAGTCCTAATTAACTAACTGCAATATGACATTTTCCTGCTACACAGTTAATGTGGTCTAAGAAGCTAACGGGGGGGGCGGGGGGGGGGGGGGGTGGAGGAATTTGTGAAACGGCGTGAGGACTGGTGTTACTTGTTTTAGCTGTTGCCGGGTTGACATTTTTTCTCAAACTTCCTAAAGCAACTACTGTTCTGATCAGAAACATGGAGAGCCGCTGCCCCCTTAGCGATTAAGCTACACTGTTTAGAATTTTGAGGCACGGCGTTAGGAAGCGGAGCAGGTATGCGGCTGGCGCGCCGCGCGCCGCGGGCTGCGGATGCGCCCGGCCAGGCCATCTGAGTCATCGTGCCGGGCTGGCCAGCGACGCTGCTCTATTGATTTTTACAGCGGCAAACAAATTTCCCGCGCCGGGTGACACGGCGTCG
Source organism: Schistocerca piceifrons (assembly GCF_021461385.2). Taxonomy (NCBI): domain Eukaryota; kingdom Metazoa; phylum Arthropoda; class Insecta; order Orthoptera; family Acrididae; genus Schistocerca; species Schistocerca piceifrons. The sequence continues at coordinate 247,767,087 of NC_060149.1, forward strand.
TTGCCATCTTACCCACCTACTGCGGCCAGGCCTGCACGGCTCGCGATAACGACCCTTCCTGCTCCCCACTGCGGCAAACCACGTAGCCAGGAGCCGGAAACGCGATGACGGTGCGCTTCTGTCTAGCCAAACTGGAAAAAAAACCTAATACAACGCAAACACTTGCAAGCGATTCCGGAAGACCCAGCCTGCATTCTCTCGTCAACCAAAGGCATGCCATTATAAAGCCGTCGGTACACGGGAAGAATTAGCTAACGTTAACGTTGTGCTCTTCGAGTTCTGTGACGTCACTTCCTGCAGTTTAACATTGAGGACTCATTTCGTCACGCGAAAGACAAAACAGGTTCTGCGATATTTCGGTAACGGGCCACATCCAGCAGACCAGCAAGAAGTAGAACCTGCGAGACGCCATAGTGTATTTGTTGGTTCAGTGAAGCTCATATTTTGTGGGTTTTATCGTATAGCTTACATCCTCTTAATAGGCCCTATGTGCCGTTTCTAAGCTCCTGCACATTAAATCTCTCGAGAACACGTTGTTATTAGTACGATCTGCTGTAATAAAATTACGGGAAGCGTCTTCTAAATCTACATTTATACTCCGCAAGCCAATCAATGGTGTGTGGCGGAGGGCACTTTACGTGCCACTGTCGTTACCTCCCTTTCCTGTTCCAGCCGCGTATGGTTCGCGGGAAGAACGACTGCCGGAAAGACTCCGTGCGCTCTCAAATCCCACTAATTTTACATTCGTGGTCTCCTCGGGAGGTATAAGTAGGGGGAAGCAATATATTCGACACCTCATCCAGAAACGCACCCTCTCGAAACCTGGACAGCAAGCTACACCGCGATGCAGAGCGCCTCTTTTGCAGAGTCTGCCACTTTAGTTTGCTAAACATCTCCGTAACGCTATCACGTTTACCAAATAACCCAGTGACGAAACGTGCCGCTCTTCTTTGGATCTTCTCTATCTCCTCTGTCAACCCGACCTGGTACGGATCCCACGCTGATGAGCAATACTCAAGTATAGGTCGAACGAGTGTTTTGTAAGCCACCTCCTTTGTTGATGGACTACATTTTCTAAGGACTCTCCCAATGAATCTCAAACTGGTACCCGTCTTACCAACAATTAATTTTATATGATCATTCCGCTTCAAATCGTTCCGCACGTATACTCCCAGATATTTTACAGAAGTAACTGCTACCAGTGTTTGTTCCGCTATCATATACTCATACAATAAAGGATCCTTCTTTCTATGTATTCGCAATACATTACATTTGTTTATGCTAAGGGTCAGTTGCCACTACCTGCACCAAGTGCCTATCCGCTGCAATTTTCTAATGCTGCAACTTCTCTGTATACTACAGCATCATCCGCGAAAAACCGCGTGGAACTTCATATTGGTGGTTAAAGAATTTTCATGTTTAGTTGTTTTCGTTTTGAATGAAAGGTTGCCGTTTTAAAGTGACGACACTTTGAAGATTCAAAAAAAAAAACGTGTCGTTCTATGTAGGATTTGTTACAATTAAACGTCAGTTAATAACATATCGGCAGTTACAGCCTTCAGTAGACTGTAAGCTGAAGTAGTAGGTTCAGTGTAGTGTGGTCGATAGGAGAACCATGTCACGAAGCAGTGAGTGGCGTGTTTATGTCCCACTGTATTCAGATTCCTTTCTTCACCTTTGCAGTTTCTAAAAGTTTGAAGCACTTTCTAAAAAAAAAGTAATATATATAATTTCTCTGGTATAGGATGTTACATAAATATAACTGCGCTCTGTCAGGTGTGAGTTTTTTTTTTTCATTATTGGATTTCAATTTCCCCCCCTCCCCTCCCAAAGAGGGCGGGGGGCGGGCTGGCCGCAGCGTAATATGCTGCTCTACAGCCTACAGAAAAGTTAAAAAACATATGAGAATATAAACAAACAAGAAAAACAGGCGATAAAACAGTGACATTGCAAAAAACTGTAAAATGGTGGAAAGTTGTGGAATTTAAAATATAAAAACACTGCGGTGACGATGTGGATGAAGACACACAAGAAGTAGACAGACACAATTTAAAGAGAAAAAAAAAGCACGGCGACAGTCTGGTTTCTGTTCGCACGAGATAAAAAAGACAACAAGCGACAGTATGCTGGCTGTCCGCAACACTGAACATTCACTAATAACAGCAACAGCAATATACAGGTGACACGGCGGCAGATGGGGGGGGGGGGGGGGGTGGAGGGGGGGGGGGACACGGACCTATGAGGGGGAAAAGGGGAGATGAGAGGAAAACCAATGGGGAGCCGATTGAGGGAGGGGATGTCAGTTCTTTCGATTATGCGATCTTTTATAAGTTGATGTCCCAACTGGCTGGAGGAGGAGGATATTGGTGTTTAACGTCCCGTAGACAACGAGGTCATTAGAGACAGAGCACAAGCTCGGATTGGGGAAGGATGGGAAAGGAAGTCGGCCGTGCCCTTTCAGAGGAACCATCCCGGCATTTGCCTGGAGTGATCTAGGGAAATCACGGAAAACCTAAATCAGGATGGCCTGACGCGGGATTGAACCGTCGTCCTCCCGACTGCGAGTCCAGTGTGCTAACCACTGCGCCACCTCGCTCGGTCAACTGGCTGGACATTTACTTTTTCTTTATGTCTTATTACATGTACAAGGACATTGAAGATTTTATTTATATATACTACAGACAGAACAATATCAGCAGCATATTGACGAGGGACGGAATGTGAGTTTTAATAGAGCTAACATAAGAATTTTACTCGGATTCGTTTTCGTAAACTGCGTTGTTTGCGAGTCAAATATAGCCGATAATTGCCGCTCGAGAGCGCTGACAGCGCAAAATCACATTAACCTGCTGGTTCATTGTCCAGCGGTGCTGTGTTTCCTGGCGTTGGATTTTCCGTCTGTGTCCACATCGACTTTATCTGCTTCATCCCACGTGACGACTTAAAGCGAAATAACATCAGTTGGCCGAGGGGCGGTATAATTTCTGGTGAACAGCCAGATCCAGAAAGGCTTATAAGTGAGTGGTCACCTATTCCCGTTTCAAATTTAAAATAAGACAATAATTATTGCAGCTATGAGAGCACTATATGGACACACAATATTTCTGTCTTCTGGTAAATTAACATAAATCAGGCCGGAGAAAATAATGGAAGATCGTCCCTTAGAAAGTCTGGCAATGCCAGAAACCAGTAGTTTGATGTGGGATGGGTCCACACCTTCCTGCAATAATCAAACATGGTCGTTTCCGACTGTAAAAATCACGCTCAGGAACCGAGTACGGCCGACAACATTCACTGAAGAAATTTCAGTCAGTGCCGCAGTTGCATTCTTTTACCGCGGCTTAAAAATGTTACCTTCCACTGTGTCTTATATAGAATTTCTACGGCGTGTTGTATACAAGGCAGTCACCGATACGTTATACGAGCTAGTGCACCCGTCTTCTCTCAGGGAGTTGATACGAGATTGTGTGGTAACTGGAATAAAAGGGTAAACTTTAAAGTACAAGAGGTAAAAAATGTTATTGAAAACATGTTCTAACTGTTTACAATACTTATTTATAAACAACATCTTTTATTTTGTTATGCGGGGTGTATGTATGTATATATATATATATATATATATATATATATATATATATATATATATATATATATATATATATACTCACAAATTTTTCGAATTTCCTACTCGAGAGCAAGCTAAGTATAGTTGACCGTGAGAGAAGCAAATTCTTTGAGGCTGAGGCTGCAATATTTTAAAGTTTGTCATCGCGCTTTGTTAACCGTAAAACTGTAGGCTAATTTAATTGGAAATAGCAATCTTTTAAATTGGAACGGCATTTCAGTAGAGATCAGTGGTATTCTGGGGATAAATAGTGTTTATGCTTTGTGCTATGGTCATAAGTTCGGCCGTTTAACAATCACCCTTGATTCATTACATAATTTTGGTGAGTTGAGATTTCTGAGTGGTATGATCCCAGATCTAATGTTAAGTCGAAGGCAGTGTAAAGGCATTCCTGGTACTTGCAAAGAATTTAGAAATTCTGTAGGGAAGTTCAACATTCTTCAGAGTTTACCCCTGTCGATCGATTTGTATATTCTCTCTTCACCGGGAAATCCCTTCTGAATATTAGAGTTCATATCGACGACAATACTATTTTTAGTTGCCAAAATTGCTCTTTCAGATAGCCACTTTATTTTCCGTTTATATTCAGTCACTGCATCACTTTGACTACTCACACTTTACTGTTCGTTTTTATTCAATCACTAGATATCGATATCACCGGGCCAATATTTCGTTACTTTGAAATACCGATAGTTTTTGGCCATCCCTACGCGAGAGAAGTCTTGGGAGTGAAACGCATCTGATCTGTGTACTGCACATGAAATACTGCACTTACCACAAACATTTCAGTCAACAACATTCAGTTTTCCATTAAATACCACTGTAGTAATGTTGTGACTTTTGTGCCGAGTCTACATCACTTTTACAGTGCGTTTATTTTTTCTTGACCCAGGCACTCAAGACAACGAGAGCACACATTCTGCCTCATAGCTGGGAGCAGGAAGTGGTAATTTCTACTATTCTCATACAGTGCTGTCACCAAACGTGTTCTTTTTGCACATCGTACCTATTATTTGGAATGACAGAAATGACACACGGAGGTAAAAAAGTTTCATGAATATATAGTACAGATACGTTCGTGTTCAAATCTGGTGCTCGTTTGTAGTCCTGAATATGAAATAAAATTAAGCCCATTGAAAGACATTTATTGTTGTATTGCAAAGATTGGTAGTAGCTGGAATGGGCAAGAAATCTGCCGACAGAACTTAGTGCCTGTGAGTCAAGAAAAGAGCGACAATAAAACGTATCACCTTCGAAACTCTATATTTAGTGTTGATTTATCGATATAAGATATTATTACGAAAAAATACCGATATTTTTCCCATCCCTCTTTGTCTATTAGGTGACATTCTTAACAACCATCAACTCACCACGTCCATTCTCGAAGGTAACTAACGCTCACGACCGTTACAGCGTGTATTTAAAACAAACCTGATTTGCATCCTCATAGTGGCACCACTGGTGTCATATGTGAATAGACATCATCTTCCAGATGTAGGGACAAGCCTACGAACTTCCGTTTATGTCACACAACCCCTTCTTGGTGCAGCGATTTTTTTCCCGTCAGTGTATATTATAGTATCTACTTGGAACAGACGTCAGTACTGGTGCTGGTGCAGCTCAGTACCGCGTAATGCGTTTCCCGCAGTGGTTCTTTTCCACAGCTGATCCGTCGTTATCCCTTTTACAGCCAAAAGCAAATAAAGATATCGTATGTTCACTAAGGACCCATAAACGGTATTATTAGTTTTTCTAAACGACAGGTTTTCTGTTGAGGGAGCTGCATTTGCCATGCCATGCTTCAAATCACTTCCGCAGTGGAGAATATTCGACAGACACTTCCTTCTCTGGCATCGAAAACTGTGTCTTTGAATCACTTGTCTTCGGTACATGTCACATACGCAGAGACCAGCGCGATTACTAAGAATTCAAAAAATTTCCTTCCGCTTATAACAGCGTTTCTTCGTTTGCCAGTTACGGAAGCTACTGCGTCATTCTTGCTTTTGACATAATCCTCTTCAGCTACTGGTCTGAATTAGTGTCTCAGTAACACGCGTCTGGTGATACTTTATTGCTGACCTATTCCTTACTATCTGTAATACTGTTTCTGTCAAATTAAACTATTGCAATACTGGAATCTGTAATAATATACACTGACGGAAAAAAATCGCAGCACCAAAAAGGGGTTGTTCGACATAAAAGAAAGTTGGCAGGCTTGTTCCTACACCTGAAAAATGATGTCTATTCAGATTTGACGCTAGTAGCGCCAATGTGAGGATGCAAATCAGGTTTGCTTTAAATACACGCTGTAACGGTCGTGAGCGTTAGTCACCTTCGAAACTGGACGTGGTGAGTTGATGATAGTTAAGGATGCCGGCGACAAAGACGCCATTAATACCATCTCGCTGAGTTTCAGCGAAGCCTTGTAATAGGGATACGAGAAGTAGCATGTTCCTTCTGCGTTATTGCAGAAAGACTTGGCAGGTATGTAGCTACTGTACATGATTGCTGGTAGCAGTGGTAACGAGAATGTACGGTCGCAAGAAGACCGGGTTCTGTACAGCCACGTGGCACTCCTGACTGCAAAATTGTACGTCAGTCTGGTGATGCGACCTGTTGCGCTGGCATTCATGAACAGCATTCCAGGGGGTGTTCAAAATGGTTCAAATGGCTCTGAGCACTATGGGACTTAACATCTGTGGTCATCAGTCCCCTAGAACATAGAACTATATAAACCTAACTAACCTAAGGACATCACACACATCCATGCCCGAGGCAGGATTCGAATCTGCGACCGTAGCGGTCACGCGGTTCCAGACTGAAGCGCCTAGAACCGCACGGCCACACCGGCCGGCTAGGGGGTGTTTTCCAACAGGGTAACGCTCCTCCACATACCGCCGTTGTAACCCAACATGCTCTACAGAGTGTCAACATACTGCCTTGGCCTGCTCCATCACCAGGTCTGTCTCCATTCGAGCACATACGGGTCATCATCCTACGACAACTCCAGTGTCGCCATTAATCGTTCCTGGATTGACCAACCAGGTGTAACAGGCATAGAACTCCATACCACAATCTGACATCCGGCACATGTACAACACAATGCATGCACGTTTGCACGCTTGCATTCAACATTCTGCCGGTTACATCCCTTGTTACTGTACCAGGATTTCACATTTTCAATGGCTTTTTTCGCACTTACATTAACCTGTGATTTGCAATGTTAATCACTTAAATATGTTTCCTAAACAAATGTATTCGCGAAATTTCATTAATGTATGTTAACTTACTTTGATATTCCGATTTTTTCCGCCATTGCATTTATTCAGATTAGCTATTCCATTACGAAAATACAATCCGCAATGGAAGAAATAGTTTTTGCTTTGTTTGTGCGGTAACTGTGTCTGTTGCTGTCTAGGAGGGAAATGTCTCTAGTAACAGAGCAAAGGTTTTCCTTTCTCGCGTACTGCAACTATATTCATTCTCAATTTTTATTCTGAACCGTTCACGTCGATGGTATTTTATATATATATTATTCTTAGGCAGTAACCATAACTGAGTTAAAAATAAAAGAAAATTTAATTTAAAAAAAGTTGTGCCGCTACACTCTGTTGAAGTAATAGTTAAATTTGTCATACTTCTTGCGACAGTGTGAGAAAGGTTTACAGACGGAAAGAAAGCGCAGAGGGAAGAGAGAGATAAGGTTTTTGTGTGTGTGTGTGTGTGTGTGTGTGTGTGTGTGTGTGAGTGAGAGAGAGAGAGAGAGAGAGAGAGAGAGAGAAAGGGGGGGAGGTACATGTCTATAAATCAATAACGCAGTCACGAAACATTTCTTTCTTTTCGTTGAACACTTTTCAGACTTAATTCGATGATAATCATAAATTGAAAATACGAAACAATAAAATTAATGAAGCGCCTTCTCAGTGCCAAAAAAAAAATAAAAATAAATAAATAAATAAAATTCTATGAATCTTTTTTATTTGAGCAAAGAGTAACTATAACTGCCGATGGGTGTCCAGTCTACTGGTATAATCATTGAGATACGAGAAGTTGGTAGAGGACTAAAATAAAGTGATAAGAAAAGTGTAGTAAGAGTCTGGTGGAATCCTGGCGGACGAGAAGAAACGCGCGTAACTTCCGGAGACTGCAATAAAACTCTGTCAGCACAGGTCAGACAAATTTTATGTTTGTATAAGCGGATGCTTGTGTTAAGAGGATATGAGACTTGGTATTTAAAATCATTACGAAAGTGACACGCCAGAACAATGACACTTCGTTCTGCTAACGAAAAAGAAGCGCTACGTACAGCTACGAAGCAGCACGCCGACAAAACTCTGGTTCAATGAATGGGATATGAACAGCCGTTGTTTCGCTACAAGCAACAGGTATTTCAGTCACGAGGTGATCTTCATAGTACGCCGTCCAAGCAGCCTTTATATTTCTGTTCGCCAAGCAACAGGTGATCAAAACCAGTGCTGAATAGCAGAAGGAGCTCCCGCCTCTTAGCATACGAAGCACTGGTGCTAGTTGTACTCTTTACACGCGCATCATTGGTCTGTACTTTGCTATTTCCTGTCTACCAACGATTCTGTCTGAGGTGGATGTTACATGCTCTCGCCATACATTCGTAAATCACACGGAAACATAGTAACGATGGAGATAACACACCTTTGTAGTTGTTTTTATCGTTGTTGTTGTCGACTGTGGCTACTGGGCTATATGATATATTGGTTTGGTGCATAAGTTCGTAGCGTTCGTCCATAAATTTAACAAACACAACAGAGACTTTAGTCATCAGTAATATATTCTACTTCACTATTTCCAACCGTCTACCAACGCTGGGATAACTTCTCGATTCCGCGACTGTAGAAATCACGAGGTTTTGATGCAAAGAACTCGTCGAGCCATGTTTGGCAAGCATTTTCATCTGGAAAAGAAATTCCTTCAAGGTTATTCGATAGACTTCGGAAAAAGTGAACATCTGAGGGCACAAGATCAGGTGAATAAGATGGATGTGGAATGACTTCCCAAGCCAACTCCTGTCTGTATAGTGTTGTTCGTCAATCTAGCAGAATGCAGGCGGGCATTATCGTGAAGTTACATCACTTCGCGCAGTCTTCCTCGTCGTTGTTCTTGGATTGCATCTGCAGGGCGTGTCAGATGTTGACAAAAAGTATCAGCAGTGATGGTTACACCTCGGGGAAGCAATCTATAGTCCACCATACCATCGCCGTTCTACAAAATGCATAACATTATCTTCTATGGATGCTCGCAGGTCTTTCTACGGGAAGCTGCTGCTCTGTTTGGGTTCAATCATTCCTTTCTTTTCCTTATGTTAAAATAAAGACACCATTTCTTGACATCAATAACGATGCGGAATAGGAATGGCCGATATTGTTCACTACCCAATTGATGACGAGCAAGCAGAGATATGGCCACCCGCTGGTTTTTTTGATTTTGGCTTAAAGCATGCTTTACCCATACACCCGATTTTTGAACCTTCCCCATTGCATGCAAATGTCGCAAGATAGTGGAACGATCACAGTTCATCACATGTGCCAGTTCTCGTGCATACAGGCGTGGATCATTGAGGATTAATGCGTTTAAACGATCTTCATCAAACCCCGAAGGTCTTCATGAACGTGGAGAGTCACTAATGGTTCAAATGGCTCTGAGCACTATGGGACTTAACTGCTGAGGTCATCAGTCCCCTAGAACTTAGAACTACTTAAACCTAACTAACCTAAGGACATCACACACATCCATGCCCGAGGCAGGATTCGAACCTGTGATCGTAGCGGTAGCGCGGTTCCAGACTGTAGCGCCTAGAACCGCTCGGCCACTCCGGCCGGCCAGAGTCACTAATGTCTAAACGACCCTCCTTAAAATGAGAAAACCATTTTCTTTCCGTATTATGTCCAATAGCATTATGCCCATACACGGCGCACATGTTTCCGGGTGCCTCCACTGTTGTCACCGCTCTATTGAACTCAAACAGAAGAATATGTCGGAAATATTCCGATTTCTCCACTTGACACCCCATTTTCTAGCGTCCACAGCTCCAACCTCTGTCTTCAAATGACAAAATATGAACTGAAATAGCGACAGTGAACTAGAAATAAAAAATGACATTCGATAAATAAACCATTAGCAACCGGAATACCAACATGCAAAACAAAAACGCTACGAACTTACGCACCAACCTAATACTTAGGATAACTGCAGCTTACGATTACTATTTCAGCGAAGCAGTTACGTATTCAGGCTCAGCTATACTACATACTTACATTGTTTTTTTATACTTTGCGTAAAACTAAATATAAGATCGACAATAAGACAATCGGAGGAGGCCTACTCCAATAAAAGTGACACATTTATTATACGGCCTTCCATCGAACTCTAATCTGAACAGAAGGAAACAGCCGCTAATATTGTTTTCCAGTAACGTTTAACTCAGTGAAGCGTAGTGAAGACCTAGCCGCAACAGCGTCCTCTTGTTTACGCACGGGAAGCAGTGATGGGAGGCAGAGCTACGTACATTCCGGTAATATTCTTACGCGAGGAGCACTGTGAAATGCTACATGTCTATACGCCAATGCCACGTTTCGTCTGAACAAATCACTTGCCGCTTTCGTTTTAACACCTGATTTTTACTTCAAAATGTAATGCAGTGTCTGAGTGCTAAAACCATTTTTATTCTCACCATAGACTGTCAGAAATTATTTGTTATATAGGTGAACATACAGTACTGGCCATTAAAACTGCTACACCACGAAGCTGACGTGCTACAGACGCAAAATTTAACCGACAGGAAGACGATGCTGTGATATGCAAATGATCAGCTTTTCAGAGCATTCACACAAGGTTGGCGCCGGTGGCGACACCTACAACGTGCTGACATGAGGGAAGTTTCCAACCGATTTCTCATACACAAACAGCAGTTGATGTGATGCCTCGTGTAAGGTGGGGAAATGCGTACCATCACGTCTCCGACTTTGATAAAGGTCAGATTGTAGCCTATCGCGATTGCGGTTTATCGTATCGCGACACTGCTGCTCGCGTTGGTCGAGATCCAATGACTGTTAGGAGAATATGGAATCGGTGGGTTCAGGAGGGTAGTGCGGAACGCCATACTGGATCCCAACGGCCTCGTATCACTAGCAGTCTAGATGACAGGCATCTTATCCTCATGGCTGTAACGGATCGTGCAGGCACGTCTCGATCCCTGAGTCAAAAGATGGGAAAGATTGCAAGACGACAACCATCTGCACGAACAGTTCGGCGACGTTTGCAAAATCATGGACTATCAGCTCGGAGACCATGGCTGCGGTTACCCTTGACGCTACATCACAGACAGGTACTCAACGACGAACCTGGGTGCACGAATGGCAAAAGTATTTTTTTCGGATGAATCCAGGTTCTGTTTACAGCATCATGATGGTCGCATCCGTGTTTGGGGACATCGCGGTGAACGCACATTGGAAGCGTATATTCGTCATCGCCATACTGGCGTATCGCCCGGCATGATGGTATGAGGTGCCACTGGTTACACGTCTCAGTCACCTCTTGTTCGCATTGACGGCACTTTGAACAGTGGACGTTACATTTCAGATGTGTTACGACCCGTGGCTCTGCCCTTCATTCGATCCCTGCAAAACCCTACATTTCAGCAGGATAATGCACGACCGCGTGTTGCAGGTCCTGTACGGGCCTTTCTGGATATAGAAAATGTTCGACTGCTGCCCTGGCCAGCACATTCTCCAGATCTCTCACCAATTGAAAACGTATGGTCAATGGTTGCCGAGCAACTAGCTCGTCACAATACGTTAGTTACTACTCTTGATGAACTGTAGTATCGTGTTGAAGCTGTATGGGGAGCTGTACCTGTACACGCCATCCTAGCTCTGTTTGACTCAATGCCCAGGTGTATCAAGGCCGTTATTACGGCGAGAGGTGGTTGTTCTGGGTACTGATTTCGCAGGATCTATGCACCCAAATTGCGTGAAAATGTAATCACATGTCAGTTCTAGTGTAATATATTTGTCCAATGAATACCCGTTTATCATCTGCATTTCTTCTTGGTGTAGCACTTTTAATGGCCAGTAGTGTACTTCCCGCTACTGTCGGGCAATATGTATAGTCGTGAGCTTCTTTGTTTACAAGCGAGGAAGGGTAAAGGTGATGCGAGCGGATTTGCATCCTTTATTTAGGCGCTGGGGCCGAGAAGTGTCAAGTGACAGATGTAGAACCAGAATTGTTTATTGCGCTGTCGCTGTGGAGGCCAGGAAGCGCTGCGAGACGTCCGGGAAGAGGGCGCTGGCGCCGCAGGTCGCAGCCGCCGCTTCCGTAGCCACGATTCTTATCTGCGGCTCCCAACACGGGGGGAAAACGCATGCGCATTATTATAGCCACCTCACCAGCAAGCACGAGCTGCAGGTCATGTCTCCTCTAGAATTTTGGAACCCACCTCACCGCAATGACTACCAAAACTGTTGAAGTGTGAGTTAAGTAAGATTTGCAGAGCAAACACGCCCACAAAAGCACAGGGGTAAGGAAATGCTTGCAAGACTTGACAGTGTTCTTCTGCCTAATTGTGGACAGTACTAACTGTGCGGCAAATAAGCTCACTGGACAAAATGTCTACTTGAACCATAAATGTCTCACTAATCGCTATTGCCTTATGCTCAAGCAGAGGCAGTGCGGGCGCTATTCACTACGTGTCTCGATCGCTGCTGCATCTGTAAAGGTTTAAAGATTCATCTGTGTGTGCACAGTGAGGTAACTAATTTTTTTTCCGGCGAGAGCAGTATTACATCGCTGAAAGTTCCCAGTCTTTCCACGGAACACTATCTTCGGTACATTTCCCACGCTGGATTCGTACCCGAGTAGGTCAACATTGCGTTCCACACTTATTAGTGGTCCTATGTGATGGCACGAATACATATACGGATCATAACGATGTCTATATAGTCTTGTGTTCTTCCAGAATTCGTTGCAGAATGCTTGTTTTCCGACGTTACTCGCGGGTCATGACGGTGTTTTCGTCCTACAGAGTTAGGGTTCTCGCCGGAAACGACGACGGCAGTTCATTCTATCAAACAGCAAAGGCACGCATAGGAGGCTACACGTCACCTGTCACCAGCCACGATTGTTTATAATATCTAGGAGTAAGTGCATATAGGATCTGAAGGGGAATGACCACGTAAAACCAGCTGTAGGAAAAGCAGAGACCAGCCTGAGATTCACTGGAAGAATATTACGGAAATGTAATTGATCCACGAACGTTGTGGTTTGGAAAACACTCTTAGAACCAGTTCTTGAGTGTTGCACGTCAGTATGGGACCCTTGCCAGGTTGTAATAATATAAGAGGCAGAGAGAGCAGATTCTACGAACAGCGGCACGTTTCGTCACATGATCGTTTAATAAGCACGAGAGCTTTATGGGGATACTCAACAATCTCCGGTGGCAGGCGCATGAACAGCATTCCAGGGGGTGTTCAAAATGGTTCAAATGGCTCTGAGCACTATGGGACTTAACATCTGTGGTCATCAGTCCCCTAGAACTTAGAACTACTTAAACCTAACTAACCTAAGGACATCACACACATCCATGCCCGAAGCAGGATTCGAACCTGCGACCGTAGCGGTCACGCGTTTCCAGACTGAAGCGCCTAGAACCGCACGGCCACACCGGCCGGCGCGCCAAGGGGAAAAAGAAGTAATAAGAGTGGTACCAGAATTACCCCCCCCCCCCCACCACAAACAGTAAGGTGGCTTTGGGAGTACAGATGTAGATGTAGCCAACGCCAATCCGATTCAAATCCGTTTTGTTGCTGCACTATCGTTAGCAGGGTGTTGACAGAATCTGTGTGCTGTAGAGCCGAAAATGTAACACGACTGTTACGGTAAACACACCAAGCGGGCTTGCCATTGATTTATTTGGAAGAGAGGGAGACGGGTACGGTGTTCCGCTACTACATGTGGTGTGACCTTCGCTAACTTACGTAATCGGAGTTCTCTTCGGATATCAGTGGCACTTGGAAGTTTCCAATTTCCACCATATAAAATTTACAATGGTGGAATTCGTTAACTCAAACGACGTAAGTTCTTCGCAGTTTCATGCGAACAGCTCACAGGTCTTTCCAAGAACACTTTACGCCGAAATCCGTGTATCATCCCTTTTTGCATCTTAGATAAACCTGTAAAGGTTTTTTTTTTTTTTAAATTACCGATACCAGTCACAAAATTTGTCAACTATTGTGTTACTTATTTATTTAGCGACATGTTTCGAGGGTTATACCTAATCTCCAGGCTAAATGGCATTACAAAAACAACTTTACAATAAGGGCATACTGATGTTACATAGTCTTTTCGTAAATGCTGTGGTCATCTTTGTTCTTCTGGCATGGCAGTCTCGTTGTGATGCGTTGCGGTGTTTCCTTTTCCGTGGCTCCCTTAGTCACTGTTCACAAATTGTCACTAACACAGCAGTAACTTGCAAACACGATCACAAACAGTTCTGTAGTGCAGTGGACAAGATGGTGGTATTTTGGTAGAATCAATATTGTTGACTGCACTCCGTTATCGCCTGTCGTGAATTTTATCTTCTTTACGATATTTGCTTTATACTGAATGCCAATAAGTAGCTTCTCCACTCAATAAAATTTTTCAGGGTATGTGACATCATAGCCAACTTGTAAAATTCTCCGACGTTTCGGCCTCAGGGTGTTTTTGCTAACTGCTGAAAGAGGTTCTTTTCCGCCTTCACTGTTAGTTCTCCGCGGCTCGTGGTCTTGCGGTAGCGTTCTCGCTTCCCGCGCACGTGGTCCCCGGGTTCGATTCCCGGTGGGGTCGGGGATTTTCTCTGCCTCGAGATGACTGCATGTTGTGTCTCTTTCATCATCATTTCATCCCCATCGACGCGCAAGTCGCCGAAATGGCGTCAAATCGAAAGACTTGCACCAGGCGAACGGTCTACCCGACGGGAGACTGTCGTCACACGACATCATCATCATCATCACTGTTAGTTCATCCCCCTCGCCCATATGTGTGGTGTGGGGGCTGGAGCGGTGTTGGAGGTGGTGTGGGCTGTAAGTATTACAATATTCCGCTCTTCAGCCACGAGCATTTTTAAAAATGTGACAAGGATAAGACAAAGAACATGAGGGCTCATTTACTATTTTCAGTTACAAATATTTGACAGACGTCTAAAAAACGAGAGTATATATATTTTAAAGTCATATTACGTAATGGTGAAATTTTTCTATGAAAAAAGCTGAAGCACTGCGCTTTCACTTAAAATCTGAAGGACTTGCACTGAGAGAAAAGTATTTCCGAAGGAAAGAATATGTTCCATAGCGTTCAGGGGTAGGGGAAACTATGAAGATGATGGTCGACGTTGAGGTGGATAGTGGAAAGACAGAAGCTTGGAAAGACAGAAGGTGGGGAGGGGTTTGGTGTGTGTTTGTAAGGTAGTGATAACAGCAGGGCAGTGATAGGGATGGATGGGGAGAGATAGGGACAGAGGAACCCTGATGGGTGGGATAGGTAGGTAAGAGTTGAAGTTGGTAAGAGCGATAAATATCGGAGGAACTCATTGACTGGGAGGAGAAGTTTCGTTGAAGTTGCGTTGGGATAGGATATGGTGTGTGGCCGGCCACAGTGGCCGAGCGGTTCGTAGGCGCTTCAGTCTGGAACCGAGCGACAGCTACGGTCGCAGGTTCGAATCCTGCCTCGGGCATGGATGTGTGTGATGTCCTTACGTTAATTAGGTTTAAGTAGTTCTAAATTCTAGGGGACTGATGACCTAAGATGTTAAATCCCATAGTGCTCAGAGCCATTTGCACCATTTTTATGGTGTGTGTTTAGGTGTAAGTACGGAGGTATGTGTGTGTGATGGTGAGTCAGCACAACAGGGCTGGTAATCAGAGGTGAGACAATGGGGTTATTAGAACCTGGTTTGCGGATTGAATAGGAGATGAGGAGGTGTTCGATGTGGTTGAGGAGGATGGGAATTGTATGAGATGGTGGAGGATCCATGTGGGGAAAAGTAAACGGATGCGGAAAGCACGATGGAGTTCATGGCGTTCGAGGATTTTGAAGGACTTATAGAACTTTGGTGGGACTTAAATCCATGCAAAATTTACATACCAGAGAATGCATAGGATCAAAGTTCTGTAGGTGTGCAGAATTGTAGGGATGTAATCCCGATGTTCAGCCTGTTAATAGTTTTAGTCTATTGTGGGCTTTCTGTTGCATAGTTAGTAGGTGAGGTTTCCAGATTAGTAGCCGGTCGAGGGTTAGTCCAAGGTATTTTAGTGTGTTAGTTGATTGGATAGGACTATTGTAAAAGGTAGGAGAGAAATGATGGAGGCGGAAGTGCGGGTGACTCGGCCTATAATTACTGCCTAGGTTTTGGAGGGGTTTATCTCGAGGTTACACCTGGAGGTGGATTCGGAGGTTTTGTTGGGATTTCTGGAGTGTAGGGTAGAGGGCCAGAAAAGCGTACTGAAGGAGTGAACTGATGGAGTTGGTTTGTGCATATCAGCACTGTAGAGCAGATAAAGGAGAGGAGAGAGGACAGAACCTTGGAGCACTCCTGCAGCAGGATGGACTGCTGAAAGAGAAAACTTTAGTTAGGCGAAAGAAGGAGTTCTCGTCGTATGATAAAGAATTGAGGCTGAGGAGGAGGGGTATTAGACTCCTTGATTAGTGTTTGCTTAACTGCTGGCTACTGGTGGAAATAGGCGAATGATAAACGGGCAGCGGTTGTCAGTAGCGCTGTTCACCTGCCGCCTAGTGCCGGCTGAGGCGTGCCAGTACTCTATGTACCTGCGGCCGCTGTGGCCTTCCGCGCGCCTGTGCATGTTGCTTCGCAAGAGCTGCCGTTCAGTAGCGCTGTTACTGCTGGCAGCCAAGACGCCGGAAGTCTGTACCCGTCCTCTCTATTCATGTTGGCGGGTCACTTGGCTATTTCTATCGCCTCTCTAATCTTGCCCCTGAATGTAACTGGCTGTTTCGCCAGTACGCGGGCTTCTCGAAATTCTGTCTGTCGCACTCATCCTGGAGTCCTGCCACCGCTGACTTGGTGCGTTGTCTTGGACGGATGTATCTTTCATGTTCAGATATCAGTGTACTAATCGTTCGCCCCGTCCCACCTAGGTACAACGGCGGAGAGTTTTTACATACTGACAATGCGGTCACATTCCATTAAGAATTTTACTGACTGTGACAATGACTGCAGAAGCTTACATTTACAAGTAGCTTCCAGTTCAGTTTTTCGTCCATGTTCATGACTAGTCGTTTACTTAATAGTGAACTTTGTGTCTGGATCAAAATGGTGAAACGTCCAGCGGCCTGGGAAAGGAAGAAATCATATGACTGAATAATAAGTGATTCTCATTTCCTCATGATGAATTCACTGCGATGTATAGTATCTGGGCCGCGCGGGATTAGCCGAGCGGTCTAGCGCTGCAGTCATGGACTGTGCGACTGGTCCTTGCGGAGGTTCGAGTCCTCCCTCGGGCACGTGTGTGTGAGTTTCTCCTTAGGATAATTTAGGTTAAGTAGTGTGTAAGCTTCGGGAGTGATGACCTTAGCAGTTACGTCCCATAAGATTTCAGACACATTTGAACATTTTGAACATATAGTATCTGGAAGCATGGTTCCTATTCTGAAACTACTTTAGTTAAAGGAATTTAAAGAAAATTAACGAAATGATGACAAATTTTTCTCGCGAAATAAATACTTTCGGCAAGTGACAGCATACACTTAACAATCCAAATGATTAAGTCAGTCCGCAGCTCGTGGTCGTGCGGTAGCGTTCTCGCTTCCGGCGCCCGGGTTCTCGGGTTCGATTCCCGGCGGGGTCAGGGATTTTCTCTGCCTCGTGATGACTGGGTGTTGTGTGCTGTCCTTAGGTTAGTTAGGGTTTAAGTAGTTCTACGTTCTAGGGGACTGATGACCATAGATGTTAAGTCCTACAGTGCTCAGAGCCATTTGAACCATTTTTGTTTAAGTCACCAAACAATGAAAACAATTGTATCTTATATGATTTCTGTTCACGTTAGCTCAGCATTTACCGAAGGAGAATTATCGGTGGTGTAAACCAGCAAAAAGAGAGACAGAGCTTCAATAAATGTAAATAAAAAAAACTAACTGTTCATAAATTCAAACATAAATTTATAATGTAGCACCAGATATTAAGCTTTTAAAACCTACCAAAAATACATATTTAATGCCAGAAGTATGAAAAGTTCTTATTTAAGTAAACATATAAATTCTGAAAATACTTCTATTTTAGAAAATTGGAAATTTGTGGTAAGGTCTTATGGGACCAAACTGCTGAGATCATCGGTCCCTAAGCTTACACACTACTTAATCTAACAAACTAACTTATGCTAAGGACGACACACACACCCATGCCCGAGGGAGGACTCGAACCTCCGACGGAGGAAGCCGCGCGGACCGTGACAAGATGCCCTAGACCACGCGGCTAGCCCCCGAAGCCTGATTTTAGGAATATACTCTTTCTTCATCTATCATTGTAATAAGATACGTTCTTTGTCTCTTAAAAAATCTGGCAATCCTAATCAGGATTCATGTATAACCGAAAATGTATAAGGTAAAAGGTAAGTGAAATCTCTCGAACCCGGAGACAGAGTGAAAACATTCATTTAGCTGACATAGCAACGGAGGCTAGTTTCATTCACTCGTTTCATTCGACTGAACGAAAAATAAATTTGGACGGTCAATCAGTTGTTAAAACAAGGGTCGGCCGCTGTGGCCGAGCGATTCTAGGCGCTTCAGTCTGGAACCGCGCGACCGCTGCGGTCGCAGGTTCGAATCCTGCCTCGGGCGTGGATGTGTGTGATGCCCTTAGGTTAGTTAGGTTCTAGGGGACTGGTGACCTCAGACGTTAAGTCCCATAGTGCTCAGAACCATTTTGTTAAAACTAGGGCATGGGTGTGAGTGTTGTCTTTAGCGTTAAATTAGTTTAAGTAGTGTGTAAGTCAAGAGACCGATGACCTCAGCAGTTTGGTCCCTTAGGAATTCACACACATTTGAACATTTTTGTTAAAACCAATCGACTGTGCCATCGCTGCCGTAGGTGGTTATAGCAATGTGTTCTAATAGCGGAGAACACTGGCGCTATTTAGAAGGATGGAAGATTATGTTTTAACGTCTGCCTACAAAGAAGTCATTAGAGACAGAACACAAGCTCTGATTGATTCAATGACGGGGACTGAAATCGCTCTGTCGCAATATTTGAAAGATAAGAGACGCGTTCCAGGGGCGCGTCAGGTGAACAGACCCCGAGAAATACTCTCCAGGCTAACGTTAAGCGTTTTTGTGTTGTGCCGCCACAGTTTAGTCACTGCGAAAGCTCTTCTCCGTCCAAATACTGCTCATGAAAAACTTCTCGCTCCACCACGAGCGTCACCGTGCTAGCGATTTCGGGTACAGAGGTGGGTTTGCAATGCAAACCTTAATAAAATGCGAATCTCTCTCTCTCTTGTATGTGGGGAGGGGGGGGGAGGGGGGGGGGGGGGCGAGCGCGCATACAGTTTCGGACAGGGAGGGCGGCCTTAATGTGCGAGAGGGTCCACTTTAACCTATTAGCATGGGAAGTCACTATAAAACGATAACCACTAATATTTAATGTCTACGAAATTGTCACCAAACAAAGTGAGAGTCCCAATCTTCTAATCGTCGCCTTAACCAACAGGGTAGAGGAATCCGCTTCCAGGATTAAGTAAATCTTTCATTACCCGTGACATCTCCTCCTATTACTTCCAATCAATTTCCCAAAAGCTCTCCCACGGGTTGTGGTGGAATGACACCATCATGCGAACGTTTGCGGTGGAGGGCCGCGGCTTACCCTGCCGAAGGTGATATGCATAATTTGTATTAAAGCCAATGAAACGAAACGAATGGAATCAACGGAGATAGAATCAATGAAATGTGATGACATGAAATGATGTGAATGAAATTTGATCTGAAATTCTGAACTCACAGTCTAATGAATATGTAGTGACAAACGAAAATTTGTGCCATACCAGGCCCCGAGTGAATTTAACTCATATAATTTCACATCATTCTATTTCATTTATTTTAAACTACATTGAAGCTTTTCGTTCCATATCACCGAATGTAATTCTATTGATTTAATACCCATATGTTCCCATTTATCTACTCGAGGGCAGGCAGATGTGGTACACGCAATCGGGACCGCAGGACCCTGTCCGTTCTGTCGACGAATGTTAAAATGCAAGACTCCAGCAATATACTGTCTCATAAAAGTATCCGGACGCGTATTAGTGGGCATTAATAGAGGGTCTGTCCATCCTTTTGCCTTTATGTTGGATTGAACTCTGCTGGGGACATGTTTAATGAGGCGTCTGAATGTTTACGGACAAATGCAGCACATTCTTTCTCAAGAGCCGTAATCATGGAAATTAGTGGTGCTGGACGCTGGGGTCTGGAGCGTCCTCGCTCATTCCAAAAGTGTCCCATTGGGTTTAGGTCGGGACTCTGGGCAGGCCAATTCATTTCAGGAGTGTTACCGTCCACAAACCATTGCCTAGCAGAGGCTGCATTATGACAATGTACTAACAATCATTGTCTCCGATTTGTTTCTCTAATGTGCGGAGTACACAATGCTGTAAAATGTGTTCATACTCGTTCACATTTAGCGCTTTAAGAGCAATAAGTGGGCCACAATCTGACCACGAAAAACATTCTTCACCTCATCCCTGCTTCACTGCTGGCACTACACATGATGTCAAGTAACGTTCTCCAGGCATTCGACAAACTCTTCCATCGGATTGCCACAGGGTAGAGCGTGATCGTCACTCCAAATCATCCGCTTCTAGTCATCCACTGTCCAGTGGTGTTCTTTATACCACTTGAAGCGCCACTTAGCATTGCCTGCAGAAATGTGTGGTTTATGAAGAGCAGCTGGACCGTCTACCCATTCTTTTTAACACCCTGTGCACTGTCATTGTGCTGACAGGACTGCTGGTAGCACTTTGGAACTCATCAGTGATTCCTTGCTCCAAGAACACTAACTCTTTACCCCGAAAGCCGTCTATCATACTTCTCTGCATCTTCGTATGAAGCAATTGTGTAACGATTGGAATTTACGATATCCAGTGATTTCTGGCGCTATACGACAAGTTCGTTCGTTTGGATAGAAGAGTGTGGGGCCTGAAGATGGCAAAATGAAATGCCGAAACTGGTTGCTTTCAGAATAAAATAAAATATCTTAAAGTATACGGCTGTTGGTGAATTTTATTGACATTGAAAATTACTTACCAGATGATATCCCCTGGCCATCATGGACCAATGGAGGTTTAGTACTAATGTCACATTTTGCCCCCTTTTAGTGCTCTAGGGTTAAGACGTTTACAACAAGCTGTTGTGGCTACCCACAAAGGCATTTCCCACGCACGCTCTCCATGCTTGCAATGTTCACTGCTTTTAACTGGAACGTGGCTGTACCAGGCCAAGTGGTCAAGTTACACTACTGGCCATTATAATTACTAACCACGAAGATGACGTGCTACAGACGCAAAATTTAACTGACAGGAAGAAGATGCTGTGATATGCAAACGATCAGCTTTTCAGAGTATTCACACAAGGTTGGCGCCGCTGGCGACACCTACAACGTGCTGACATGAGGAAAGTTTCCAACCGATTTCTCATACACAAACTGCAGTTGACCGGCGTTGCCGGGTGAAACGTTGTTGTGATGCCTCGTATAAGGAGGAGAAATGCGTACCATCACGTTTCCGACTTTGATAAAGGTCGGATTGTAGTCTATCGCGATTGCGGTTTATCGTATCGCGACATTGCTGCTCGCGTTGGTCGAGATCCAATAACTGCTAGCAGAATATGGAATCGGTGGGTTCAGGAGGGTAATACGGAACGCCGTACTGGATCCCAACGGCCTCGTATCACTAGCAGTCGAGATGACAGGCATCTTATCCGCATGGCTGTAACGGATCGTGCAGGCACGTCTAGATCCCTGAGTCAAAAGATGGGAAAGTTTGCAAGACAACAACCATCTGCACGAACAGTTCGACAACGTTTGCAGCAGCATGGACTATCAGCTCTGAGACCATGGCTGCCGTTACCCTTGACGCTACATCACAGACAGGAGCGCCTGCGATGGTGTACTCAACGACGAACCTGGGTGCACGAATGGCAAAACGTCATTTTTTCGGATGAATCCAGGTTCTGTTTACAGCATCATGATGGTCGCATCCGTGTTTGGGGACATCGCGGTGAACGCACATAGGAAGCGTATATTCGTCATCGCCATACTGGCGTATCGCCCGGCATGATGGCATGGGGTGCCACTGGTTACACGTCTCGGTCGCCTTTTGTTCGCATTGACGGCACTTTGAACAGTGAACGTTACATTTCAGACGTGTTACGACCCGTGGCTCTGCCCTTCATTTGATCCCTGCAAAACCCTACATTTCAGCAGGATAATGCACGACCGCGTGTTGCAGGTGCTGTACGGGCCTTTCTGGGTACAGAAAATGTTCGACTGCTGCCCTGGCCAGCACATTCTCCAGATCTCTCACCAATTGAAAACATCTGGTCAATGGTGGCCGAGCAACTGGCTCGTCACAATACGCCAGTCACTACTCTTGATGAAGTGTGGTATCGTGTTGAAGCTGCATGGTCAGCTGTACCTGTACACGCCATCCAAGCTCTGTTTTACTCAATGCCCAGGCGTATCAAGGCCGTTATTACGACGTGAGGTGGTTGTTCTGGGTACTAATTTCTCAGGATCTATGCACCCAAATTGCGTGAAAATGTAATCACATGTCAGTTCTAGTATAATATATTTGTCCAATGAATACCCGTTTATCATCTGCATTTCTTCTTGGTGTAGCAATTTTAATGGCCAGTAGTATACCTTATCTAAACCACAGTTTTGCAAAAATGAGATAAAATGGTTTCCATAAAAACAGGGGAAATTGTAGTAAACGTAGTTATCGACGCACTTGTTTATCGTGGCGATCTTTATCAGACTGCAAATTAAAATTTTAAGATTCAATCGTCGGTTCGTTCAAGATCTTGTACTCTACGTCACGAGATCCATCTACGCTATTGCTTTGTGTGTGTGATGAAGGTCGGGTCACAGTTGGGTTCAGATTTCACCAAACAGGTCGCCTGTAACTAGATTCGTGCGCCAGCTTTCATGTCGAAAGAAGGCTGTGGAATGCCACATCCATTAAAACCAAGCCAAGTAAAAGTGTAAGATGTTTAAACCATCCTTAGAGTCGAGGGCTGATCCCCTTTAATCCTTGCTGTGTAGAGCCTTATACCACGTGGACAGGAATGAGAAAGGAACAACGTGACGTAACATTTATTACTTAAATAGGTGCAAAACAACAGAAGGTAAAACGCACAAACTAAATGCACTGATTAAATGTACAAGAGCCTAAAGAGAGGTTCCTAACGGAGGCATTTAACAGAGAACACACCTCCCAAGACAATCGCTGAGAGTGAAAGCAAATTCTGTGGTTATCCTGGTTAATAAATTTGTGAATTAACCACTTATTCGTATAAGGGCTGCGGCACGATGAATTACGAGCTACAAACATACGAACATTTTTGTAATGTAGCTTTCATAAACAGTCAGGTGTTTTGTAAAGTTGTGCTTCCAAATAGTAAAAAATGTTTCATGTAATCGGCAGATCCATCTTTTATAAGTTAAGCGTAATTTTTTGCAACGTACAGGTTTGCGGCGAGGCTGTGATCGGAGAGCGAGTTTAGTAATGAATGTAAAGTTTATTCGTAGCCTTAAAAAGTATTGTGCGCGTAGTTGAAAACATGGTGCTACTACTGTTAATGCAATACATACTGTTTTACGACTGTGTGATAAAAATCAGTCGGCTGCCGCAGGTGCGCGAAGTGTATCGCAGTGGTGGAAGTGAAATGTGAGTTTCACGCTGTGTGCGGCATGGAGTTACGAGCAGGATTTCGTTTGGCCAGTGAATTAAGGAACTGCAACTCAGGTACAGTCTGGCATAGATACACGTAATATAGAACGTATACATCACAAGACCACGAACTCTGGAAAAATTGCAGCCCTAATTGTATAAAGCATATTTTAACTTCTTCTTGGTCAGCAGCAGAGAGCGTGGAGGGTAGTGAAAACAGGAAGGAGGAATGAATGCCTTCATAATCCTCTTAATGTAAGAACAACTTTAGACCATACATGATACCGACCGCGCAGGACGTCATTATACAGAAACGAACATTAATTTCGATCAATTGACTAAAGGTGACATCCATTTGCAAGCAGGTTCTGAAATACTGTTCAACCTATCCGTTTCTTAATAACTGTAGTATTTTCAGTAAAGGTTTATTTATTGCAATGACGAAATTTGCGAAGCGTCTCGTAGCACCGCAAGATATGCGAAAGTAATGCAGGGTGATTATAATTAAACTTTCGCTCTTTGAGAGGGCTCCCGTGAAAAACGAATGACCCTAGGACGATGAAACTTTGTGGAAACGCTTATAAGACACGCGGAAGTGAAATAACGAATAAACCATTGAAAGAAACATCGTTCCATTCCTACACGAGAGGATAACTTTTGTTATTTGCGTACAAGCTTTACGTTCCAGGTTACAAACGTTGCTCAGTGTGACGATCATCTGTATCCACGACAGCCTGGAAGTTTGTACGGATACTATTTCACTGTTGTCCGCAGCACTTTTCGAATGGTGGACCACAGGATGTTCAGCTGTCGTGACACAGCTCGTGCGATGCCTGAGATCGCACATTGTTATCCCCACCTAAAATCCAAGGCACGGATCCAAGGCAGGAATAAACGTGAAAGCCTTGTCAATATCGTGCTGTCACCCTGGAAAACAGGAAGTGAACCGTAATCCCGATCAGCGGGTCTCAGAAATTGGCTCACAGCGAATTTGACTCGTTACCATTATTTTTCTCAACAATTTGTGGCACAATTGGCTGTCGGCCGCTCCCAGGAGCAATTCCCAAATTGCGAATTAATTCGAATATCTGAATAATGTTTTTGGATCCCGGGGCAGAAAGAGCACCTCTCCGTATTATTGTACTGGATTAAGCAAAACTGATAAAACATAAAAGCTTATCGTGTGAGAAAATTAGACTTTGTGGATATAAACGGTTATCTATTGTTACAAAAGCATAATAAATCGTTTCATACGTATTGTTCAGGAATAGTCAGACAACTAAATGCCTTCTGACAAGCTGATTATTTGTGTTCTGCTCTTGCGAAAGCGGTGATCTAAATGCTCGCGACAAATACAGAAATCCACTGAAACACTGTAATTATTTCGACCGTAAAAAAACTGTCAATACGATCTCTCAGACAGTTTGTTGCCCTCTCATATGGATACATTTCAAATCAATAACCACAGGATTAATATTGGAAATTTCAGAGAAATATGTTAAATTTTGCTGTTGAATACTAATAGAAGAAGTCGTTCAGTTGTTAAAATCAGTGCTTGATTACATCTCTAAATAAGAAAACTGTAAATGACGGATCCACTTCGCACAGACTCTGATGACAGAAACTTGGCGTTTTGTCCTTCGCCACGTGACTTAGATGCTGGTTGCAAACATTAACACCACAAACTTGGGCTTACGCGATCTATGGTCTAAGTGAAGAACCAATCAAACATGTGTTTCTTCGTGGGCATGTGGGCCCGCACGCTTTGATTCTGGTACGCTGGAGAAGTTTCGCTGAGTAGCCCTTATACATCCTTTATACAGGCTCAATCTCTCCCCAGGCGATTTTCATATTTTTGGAGCCCTGAAGAAAGACGTTCCAGGCCGTCGATTTGCTTCGGACCGAGAGATGCATGCCTGGGTGCTATCGTGGTTCCGTGGGAAACCACAAACATTTTTCCGTGAAGGCATTGGCCATCTTGTCTCACGGTGGGATAAATGTGTCAACATTTATGACGATTATTTCTGAAATAATAAACTGTTTACTTACTTTTTCATCTGCCACGTTTTCATTAACTGCCCCTTATAAAACTCAATTCAGAGGTCTACGAATGGACAATTGAAGACAGGAGGTAGAAGACTAATACTGTATTTAACTAGACGTGAGTGTGGAGAAGAACGGTAATGTGTCAAATTCGCTGTGAGACCATTTCTGAGACTCGCTACACAATACATTTTACAAGACTGAAGTGTACTGCGTACAGTGGAGGAACAGTTCGGAGACGATACGATTGCTTGTATCAGAAATGCACTGCACCCTGTCATAAAGCAGCATCTGTGAGACAATGCTTTGTGGACAATAACATTCCTGAAATAGGCAGGCCTTCCCAGAATCCCGACCTGAACCCCTCGAACCACCTTTAGGGCGAGTTGAACGTCGACATCGTTCCAGACCCCAGCGTCCGACATCATTAACTTCTCTGGTTTCGGAGCTTGAAGAACAATGGGCTGCATTAGTCCACAGACATTCAGACACCTCACTGAAAGTGTCCACGGCAGAGCTCAAGCCGTCGTAGAGGCGAATGGTGAACACAAACCAAATTAATGTTCTCTAATGAGTGTCCAGATTCTATTGATCAGATAGTGTATACATCTCTGATTTGCATAAATAACAGCAGTCGATGGTTTGCTGCACGTGTAGTGGAGAGGGGAAACAACAGAAAAAGCTGATGAACTTCAGATTATAGCATGTAAGTGACAGGGACAAAATGCGGGTATTGGACCAGACAAATTTGTACCCCGACATAGCTGTGAGAGAGAACCGAAAACAAAAAAAATTCCTTCTAGGCATGATGCTAGCAAGCACAACTACACACAATCTTTAAAAGGATTGCTGTGCTGGTAGTATCGCTTTAATTAGTCGTTTTCAATATTAGACACCAGTATAAAAACCAAGGGTCAGGTTCTTACGGATTACAAAGCAACGAGCCATTAGTAACGCAGGTTCAGACACCCGAGAGTATTCTTCTCCATTGCGATGTCTGCTTTTGAATGATTTCAGGTAACACGGAGTGTAGAATATATCCATTCGAACGTACCAGCTGTACACATGGATCACACATCGAAAATACAATCGAGTGAGAGATTATATACTGACATAATACTCTACGATCATCTTTTACGGTGACATTTAAATTTACAGAGCTGGAGAAATTCTAATAGAGCTGATGGGACGACTCATTGTATGTTTCTTTTATTTTCTTTGTCTGAATCCCTTCGTAGTGGTGGCTACGAAAAATAGTTACAAACATATATCTAAATCGTGTATTACAAAGTCAACTTTTTAAACCAGTTGTTTCCGAAGTTTGTTTATATATACTCGGAAAAATTTGTCAGCTCGTGGTTTTGACTACAACTGTCTTTCTCTCGCCTGCACTATAGGCACCAACACAACACATCGCGTAACCAAGCATAAAACAGATACAACGGGTAGTTGCGTCATCCTGCGGTCTGTTCTACCTACGGTCGGTTCACTGAGGCAGTATGAGTCAACGTGCCATTTCCTGTATTCCCCCTTCCACGGGACTGCACCATAGTGTTTCTGAAGACTTACACCGCCCAATAGTACTCCTTTCACAGACTTACGCGCGTCCTCCCACGGTGTAGAAAGACCTTGATTGACCCCAGGCTAGCGTGTATAAGGCGCGGCAAGACAGTTGCAATGCGGCCAGCAAACGACATAGCGCCACTCACCGCTATCTGCTGCGGCAGACGCAGCCGAGAGGCGCAGCCCGCGCTACCTGGCGGCCACCGCGAGAACTGCCTTACGGACGCGTAGCTTCTCGTCCACTTCGTTACGTTATAATTTTATTCACTTAAACCAGTTTAGCTGCGTTCATCAATTTGTGTTATACTGGGCGGCTGTTTCGAGTCAGTCTCCGTCACCAGTGTTACGCCAGCGTTATTCACCTTTTATCACGTAATGTCCTCGTTTTCCGTTCTTCGACGAAGAAGGTAGAGAATGACAGGCATTAAGTCCCCTAATGTGCGATAGTGCAGCAGGAGAGAAACTCGGGACATCGATGCAATCTATCACATCCACGCTCCTCCCCTAACAAGCTAGAGCGCTAGAAGTATTCTCGGACGGAGCGAAGTTCAACTTCCCGTGCAGCCATTCTGATTTGAGTTTACCCTACTTTCTGTATGTCGCTTCAGTTTGGGAAGGCAACGCTTGTTAAAATTATCTAGCTGGCTAATGCTCCGACATCTCTGGTGACCAAGATTGGAGTTCTGACACTTTCTCATTTCGCCATTATCTTCACAGATTTTCTCAACTATTCTCTCTAGATCGATTATTCATATATTACTCGACAATCAACAGCTAGCTGGTAGAAGGTTTAAAAAGTGTTCTTGGCGTCGCTCAGGAACGAAGTGAAGTCTTCCACGTTACTAAAAACACTAGAGTGTATTAAGAATGGATAAACACGTTAGTGAACTTATGGAAACTAAATTCGTTATTTTCAGGAACCAAAGATAAGGTCTTAAAAAACTGTTATTCCCGTAATGAAAATTTTGAAGAAATTTGGGTGGCATTAATCTCACATCATTCCTTATATTAAAGAAATAATTAGGAAATTTTTGCTTGTTTTGTTTTATGCGTAGACAAATATCCATCACATGAACAGTCATTTGTTACCAAGTATCATAGGAGCTAAACATCACTTTTCCCTTAGATATAAAACTTCTAAAATCGTTGTTGATTTTTTTTCTCCTTAGGTTAATTAAATTTAAAATTGTATACAGGCATCTGATAATAGTTTGACTGTGGATTTTAATGCTTAATTTGTGTTTCAATCAACTACATAACACCAGTTTTGAACAGACTCAGAAACGTTTAAATAAAATACTGTACTTGGTGTGACAAGCCAGTAGTACAGACAGACCAGCGTTAGTTCGAGTGATTTCGTAATGTGTTTCACAAGACCGAGCATTTCTCTCCCAAGCAGTCAACACTACCACGCGTAGTTACTATGTTAGGAATAAAGGGAAAATTGGGGTTCAGGTCGCGTCGACAAGAAGATCTTTAGAGACGCAGCTCGAGCTTGGAATGAGACAGTAAATCGGTGTGTCCTTTCGAAATGAACCACTCAGGTATTATGTTAACCAGTGTAGGAAACCTTGAAAAACTAACACTTGATAGCCGGATGGGGATTGGAACCCAAGTCCTTGTGAACGGGAGCCAAGCGTCTTAACCACTGCTCGAAGACTCATTTCATAAGTTGTCTGTCAGAAGAACTGGTTCAGTGAAAATGCCATATCTAACATTAGACAGAGTAATATCATTATTGACAATTGTAAAACGTGCGCCATTGTCTGTCTAGTCTGGGAAGAAGCATTCATCAAGCAGCAGTAATAACATGGAAATTAAGTAAATCTCCAAATAGCACCCTCATAATTAGTTGCAATCACTTTGGTAGAATGTATGGATCAGCAACTCTGATGACCAACCTTCTAAAAACTCGTCAATATGTAGCAGCAGTAGTTGTAATACAAAGTTTTATATATTCCCCAGGAGAGAGTAAGCTCCATCATAAAAATAAAACAGTCACACAAATGATCACATCTCTTTAGTCTTTCCTGTGTGGTGCAGCACATTCGCAAACCGGCGGGGCTGTTCCTCTGTGATATAAGGCACACAACAATATTCTGACAGCCCGTGGAGAAGACAGTGATCAGAATTTTGAAAACTGAGATACAGATTACAATTCCACTACTATCTGAAATGCGACTGAATGCTCTACACTTTCATTCATCTAGTCAAGTCATGAAACACAGGTAACGGGACTAACAAGCATGCAAAATATTTGTTAGGCCGGCATTACACTATCAAATCTCTTTGTCAAATATCTTTGTCCAATATCTTGGTCAAAGATATTTGATGGTGCAATAGGGAACTTTGTCAAATCTAGGGCCTCGCTGTAAATTTGATCAAAGAAGTCGCTTGTCTTCTGTTCATTGCAATATGACAAAGATATTTGATGGTGCAATAGGGAACTTTGTCAAATCTAGGGCCTCGCTGTAAATTTGATCAAAGAAGTCGCTTGTCTTCTGTTCATTGCAATATGACATGTTACCACATGGAGCGCTAGCATCGCTGCATCATTCTGTCGTCTGTAGTGTTTTAATAAACATTGCCGGTAAATACAATTGGTGTGTGCCAACAACTACAAAATTAATAGAGATGTATTAAGCTGATGAGGCGCTTAACAACGTGAGGCACGCTGAATACAAAAATAGATTAAGAAGATTGGATACCTAACCTAACCTGACCTAACCCTCTCCTCTAGCAAGGAATCGGAGTGTTACAATGAGCCTGTCTTCTGCAGATGTAGCAGTTCTTAAGTGAATATTGTGCTTTGTGATATGAGGATACACTTCATTGAGGACATACAGAAATGTATGCTCATCCATTCTTAAGTAATTGATGTATGACTTGACATCCTCCACTATAAGCTCACGTAACAAGTTTTGTTGAATGTTTTTATCGTGTCATCGTAAAACCCACGGCTTCACCCAGGTATGTTTCCTTTTTTCCCCCCCACTTCCCTTCCGCATGTGCACACAGTGCAATTGTGGTACATGCAACTGCTGCGGTTAATAAGTTGTTGTTGTCAGCCATCTTGAACTTTGACGAAAAATATGATGACAGTATAATACCCCTTCTAGCGCTACGTCAAAGATCTTTGTCAAATATATTTGACGGAATATTTGATCTCATCTTTGCTCAAATCTTTGACAAAGAAATTTGATAGTGTAATACCGGCCTTAGGTGTATTGGAAGAAGTATCAAATACAAAGCACGGCAGGCCGTATCTACTCATGTTTCTTACCGCGTCTCTTCGCAGTGAGTCCTCGACATTTCGGAAAACCTCCTTTCATCTATTTCACCGCTCCACCAGCAGATGGAAGGAAAGCAGATGCTGTTCGAAGCGTCGTCTTACACGCTGCTTATAGACCCGGCAAGGAACCCGAGCCTTTATTGCACACCACGAAAATCTTCATATGCAGATACTACTACATTACTTCGCGGACATTCCCAACCATACAAACAACTACACTGTCAAAGAAAAGGAGTGTTTGTCATATCCCCAAACCAGCGACAGAGGATATTGATTCACGCAGAAGAACCTCCGGAAAATTACTGTAGATTACAAAAAGATGAAAGGGTGTTGAAATATAGGCGACAATTTATTAGCAGCATTTTTATAAATGCCCGCTATCGAGAACAGACTGAGTACCACCCATTTACCATAATAACATCTAAAACCTTCCAGAATGAGATTTTCACTCTGCAGTGGAGTGTGCGCTGATATGAAACTTTCTGACAGATTAAAACTGTGTGCCGGACCGAGACTCGAACTCAGGACCTCGGCCTTTCGCGGGCAAGTGCTCTACCATCTGAGACGAGGTACTGGCAGAAGTAAAGCTGTGAGGACGGGGCGTGAGTCGTGCTTGGATAGCTCAGATGATAGCCCACACGGTAGCTCAGCGTGTTCGGTCAGAGGATTAGCAGCCCTCTGTAATAAAAAAAAACTGAGCCAATCGATCAACAACGAACTTAAACGGATGTCTTACGACGTCCGCCCCGAGTAGATGCAACGAACAAAACAGAACAAAATGAGATTAAAAAAAAATGGTAGAGCACTTGGCCGCGAAAGGTAAAGGTCCCGAGTTCGAGTCTCGGTCAGGCACACAGTTTTAATCTGCCAGAAAGTTTCATCTTAAACCTTGCCTGTTGCGTTAAAAAGCAGCGACCGTATCTGAAAAATCCTATCGCAAGAGTTGAGAACGTACACATTTTGGTACAGCTTTAGCGTGCGAAGAAAGGTTTGGCTAGTTGCGCAGATCGTGAGAATTAATCAAATATGGAACTCAAGAAAACAGGCAATTCTGTAAAGAAGTTACTGTCAGGCTACTGACTCCTGGAAGCACTCCCTTTGTTAACAAATTTGTTTCTTTTTGTAAAAAACTAAACGACTAGAAGTACTGACCGTCCCACACGATTCAGGAATTAAATAAAGACAGAATATCTCTTCTGCAGTAATTGGAAGAGAGACAGATGTCGCGGAACGTCTTCTTCCGGTGCATAGGCAAGACATTATAGATGTGAGCCTGGGGCACAGACCGCACGTCTAACTGGTTGTCATTGCTTCGCCTGGGCTGCAGACGTTACTACAAGGTCACGCACAAGGACAACGCCATTCTTAGAGGAGCAACTGACATCTCGTTAATTTCCTCTCGCCAAACAGAGCACTGCCACAACTCGTTTTCTGTGAACCAGGTTTTGCACCGCAGTCAGGTCTGTTACGGCGCGAGTCAAAAAGATGTTACCGATTTTGAAACGTGATTTTGACGTATAAGGCAACACATTACAATAAAAGGGGTGTCAGTAAAAAGTCTTTACAAATTTCACATTTGCGTACGACGTCTCCTGTCTCATACTGGCCTCAAACCGTGTTTCTCAAACGCATTCCTATTCGTCACACCTCGATATCTGCTGTAAAGCGTAGTTGTTGAACACAGTTTTCGTAATTGCCAAGTGGTAACAGCAAATGGGATTTCTTGACGCCCACTGTGACTGTTATTTGTCAGTAGCTTAACGCAATACCGTGTCTAGGTAAACGGCCACAAAAGAAAAGCAACAGCGTTGTGTCTTTCTGGTTTCCGTAAAACCGATCCCACAGTTACTATCCTCCGTCATTAGCAAACCATATTCGGAGTATAACCAGCCAGTAGTTACTGAACCTAGAAACAGTATGAGTCATTAAAAGAAACTGGATGCATTTAGAAACAAATCGAGTGGATGTTGGTTGCTTTCAAATAGCGGGACTAGGAAAAATCCGTGCAATTTTGCTAACGAGCCCTCAGAAACAAACGAAACGAGGTATCTGCGAACATGTCGTGCCGTAGAATCGTGCCGGCCGGAGTGGCCGAGCGGTTCTAGGCGCTTCAGTCCGGAACCGCGCCACTGCTATGGTCGCAGGTTCGAATCCTGCCTCAGGCATGGATGTGTGTGATGTCCTTAGGTTAGTTAGGTTTAAGTAGTTCTAAGTCTAGGGGACTGATGACCTCAGATGTTAAGTCCCATAGTGCTCAGAGCCATTTGAACCATTTGATGAATCATCCATCCAGATAAAGTGCTGATTTCAGGATCATAAAATCTTGTACGTGAATACAGCTGTTTCCTATAAACGCGGCTGACCTTCGAGCCTTGATACTGATTGACGAAGCCATGCTACAGTGGCACTTAGGCATTTTCATTCTTGGTTTTATGTGTGTACCGTCACACGATGTACACAAACTGACCATTTGTAACGGTTTGGAAAAAGCTTTTGAGTCTCTATATTTCTATCAATGCCCATTTTATTCTAATGTATTACCTTATACAGAAAGAATTACTTTTTGAAATAAAAATCATTTTACTCACATCAAAATATTAATTTATAAACATTGTGTCACCCGTCTGAATTAGAGTCAACTCTTTTGGTCCCAGTACTGATGTCTGCTAAGAGCGTTGTTCACCACAGCTAAAGGTCGACCTTCGGGTATCGGTCGGGCAAAAAGTTTTACTCGGTCAAGAAGATTCACTACTCTGTTTATTTTTAAAAGTACACAAATGATTTGCCGGCCGGTGTGGCCGTGCGGTTCTAGGCGCTTCAGTCTGGAACCGCGTGACCGCTACGGTCGCAGGTTCCAATCCAGCCTCGGGCATGGATGTGTGTGATGTCCTTAGGTTAGTTAGGTTTAAGTAGTTCTAAGTTCTAGGGGACTGATGACCTCAGATGTTAAGTCCCATAGTGCTCAGAGCCATTTGAACCATAAATGATTTACATGACCAACATAGCCTGAGCACAAGGGACAGCTAGTAGCATATTCGGTCTCAAAGTTCAGACACTGAATACGATAAAAATTCCTTCTCTTATCCTACGGTGATTTGTTGTTCAGAAGCATGCTTAGGTTAGTAACAAAAATAGTAGTTTGATTGTTTCCAGTAAGTGCAACGTTGCTGACGAGTGAACTGCGTTCCAAATGCTAGGAAACTTCTGTAAATAAAATCAATTTAGCAAAAACTTTGCGTGCCAGAGTATCAGTTAATGATGCGACACCTCTTAATGTCTGTTTCAACTTTTCAACTTAAGTAATCTAAAGAAGCAGTGCAAATGTCTTAAAAAGGCTGAACATTCTGGCTGTTTCTTACGTGATCAGTCAAAAATAAGATCGTAAGAAGCGTTGCAAAGGATGGACCTCGTCTGGGCGCTGGGCAAGAGGAAGGCGAATCCAACAATGTTACCAACAGTCAGACCCATGTCCTCCAGAGCGGTAATATTGTTTCATTTTCTCCCTTTTTTTTTACAATATTCCTGTTCAAAACTAGCAATGTAGTGCTGAATTCGGGACAACGGAGGTAAAAATCCCTTTCCGCGCATTCTTATTTAGATATTTCATGATCATCTTAAATCGTTTATGATGAATGCCAGATGCTTCTTTTGAAAAGGACACGACCAATTTTCTTCTCAATCCTTGCCCAATGCAAAACTTGTAAATCGTCTGTAATAATCTCGTCATCAACGTCCTGTCCAGAGCTGTTTCCTTTTGACTAGGAGCATCTCGTACTGTAGAAGTCCCCGTGGGTGGCTGCCAGATTAAATCGATTCCCGCACATATTTTGTGTTCCACTGCGCCACGATGATCTCTTCAAAGGCGAATAAATTTTATCAGGATAGCTTCTAAAGCGTTTTAGATAACTGAGGAAGATTACATTGGCGTTGTTGTTTTGTTAGTGTCCTCTCAGAAGTGACACTATAGATTGGCTGCTTACTAAGTCAGAAATGCAAAGGAAGGAATCAGGAGTTTCTAGCGTAAGCTCTCATCCCAGTAGAACCGTTACCCAGTTTGAGGAAACAGCAAAAAACAAAAAAAGATTATGACTGGTTTGAAATTGAAAGTAGTGTTGTCTCAAGTGAGTCTGTTCGCAGCACCGCCTTTCCTATGAAAATAAGAGTTACGATATATAAGTAAAAAATGAACGAAATGCTTGGCTTAATGTGAGACATCACACGAGATTTTCTTGTCCGTGTCCTAGTGGAGGCGGTTTGAAGCTTTTTTTCCGACCTGTGGATGATGTATCAGACATGTTACTCTATCATGTCGATGACGGTCGAATGGTTTTGCAGTGTAGTGTCGTATTTGAGTTGTTAAAGATGATTATGGAAACTATGTTGTTGTAACGCTTTACATACAATGTTATAATTACCGAACCTTCATGTTTTATATGGAAATGCATTTTAGTGCGAAGACAATGTTCCTTGTTAACAAAGCAAAACGACACTAAAATTCAGAATGAGATTTTCACTCTGCAGCGGAGTGTGCGCTGATATGAAACTTCCTGGCAGATTAAAACTGTGTGCCCGACCGAGACTCGAACTCGGGACCTTTGCCTTTCGCGGGCAAGTGCTCTACCAACTGAGCTACCCAAGCACGACTCACGCCCTGTACTCACAGCTTTACTTTCTGCAA
Organism: Schistocerca piceifrons; assembly: GCF_021461385.2. Lineage (NCBI taxonomy): Eukaryota > Metazoa > Arthropoda > Insecta > Orthoptera > Acrididae > Schistocerca > Schistocerca piceifrons. Next base: position 247,802,249 of record NC_060149.1, read on the forward strand.
GGTTCGCAGGAGAGCTTCTGTAAAGTTTGGAAGGTAGGAGGCGAGGTACTGGCAGAAGTACAGCTGTGAGTACCGGGCGTGAGTCGTGCTTCGGTAGCTCAGTTGGTAGAGCACTTGCCCGCGAAAGGCAAAGGTCCCGAGTTCGAGTCTCGGTCGGGCACACAGTTTTAATCTGCCAGGAAGTTTCGACACTAAAATTTTCAGTGAGCAGTACAGATTCTAAAAACGAAATAACACCATCTACGACTGATTTCATTGATGACGTATTGCCAGTCCATATAACAACTACGTCTGCGAACATTCTCTCACAGCATGCACTGCGGTTTGACTCTTACGGAAATGAAAGTGAGGTAGAGAGTGTATTGGTACACAGCTTACTCCACTCGGATAGCACCAAAGGGGCGCTGCGCTTAACGTCCCCATCCGATGGTCAGATCGACGCCAACATTACCATTTGTCTCCATTTCAAGAGTCACTGCGAAGAGACTCGACAACTGACCGTCTGGTAATAAGCCACCTAGTCTCCATCACAGTGATTCGAATCGCCTAAGGGTGGGGTGGCGCAGTGGTAACACTGGACTCGTATAGGGGACGACGGCGGTTCGAATCTCTATCTGTCCATCCGGAGTTGTTATTTCTTTAAATCACTTAATGCAAAATCCGGGATGGTTCCCTTCAAAGGGCATGCCCCATTTGCTTCCCCATCGTACTCCGATCCGTCTCTAATGAGATCGTCGCAGAAGGGTTCTTAAATCTTAATCTTCCTATCTCGCAAACACGTTGAGCGACTCCGTACCAGCAATTGTCTCCGTGACCATAGATAGACTGTAGCCAGTCAGCAAGTCGGACAAATCCGCTCATACGAACCACGGCTCCTCCAACTGAATCACTAATCCTCGGCTAAGCTTCATGAAGGCAATGTGCTCAGTCCACATCACTGAACATGCTGTCTCCTTACAGGCTACGTAAAAACTGAGAAACCATAAAACAACATAGAGGAAAATACGACAATAAAGACGGTGAGACGCAACATGTCTGCTACAATCCTAAATACGATAGACACGCTCGTTGACTGAAGGCAGCGGACGAGAAGGGATTGAATGGGGCAAATACAGATTACCAGTTAGAGATAGAAAGAAAGGGCTAAAGGTATCTGGCAAGTTGAGGGCTGAAGCAAATGGCAGGTGAGAAGACGGCGAAGAAGTGACCAGCTGCAGAACAAAGCGCGGCTTGCGAGGTGTGGCCCGTCACGTGATCCGCGTCTCACCCGCTCGACCGGTTGGCCCGGCCAGCTGTCAGTGCAGTTTTTGCACCGCCACACTCCTCCCTGCCACGCTTCAGTCCCACGCGCAATCCAGAAATTACTCCACGTCCAAGTTTCTGAGTCTACGCCAACTTAGCGGCTCGTCCAGCTACACATTTGGCAATGATAAAGATGGCAAATTTGTAGAAGGCTACTAGAAAATATTCTCGTCCTTATCCAACAATTTGCGGGCAAACAGATTTCGGGTACCCTAGCAGAATTCTCATCATATTATCATTCATGTCTTATCGTCGCAAATATGCAGGAGACAGGGTCACACCTTTCGCCTCTCTCCCCAGTACCAAATTAGCTCAAGTTATTGTCTCAGTGGGATTCGGGGTGGAAAAATGTCAATTACTGCATCTTTTTCTGTGTGTGGTGCGCCAGAAACAATTTTACAAGCTTTGGGAAAGATTTATCGCATCAAAATAGGCGAAAAGTTAATATAAAGGTCCGAAAGTTATTATCGACTCAACAGATTCAAAAGAAATATTCAAAATGCCCTCCTATTGCTTTTACACTCGCAGGCACACCTACAAAATTTGTGGGCAGATACAGTCCCCACGGTAAAATTCAAGCTGGACTCCAACAGCAGGGCTGTCTGGTAAATCCACTAATCTTGTCATCACGATCCTTACAGGAGCGATGCGTTAGGGGCTGTAATATATTTCTAGAGTCATCATTCAAAATCAATTCATGAAACTTGGTAAGTAGTCTTTTTCGGTAAAGTTTACGTCTATCTTCAACACTGCCAGTTCAGTTCTTTCAGCGTCTCTGTGACACTCTCCCACGGGTCAAACAAGCCTGTTACCATTCGTCCTGCCCTTCTCTGTATTCTTTCAATATCCTCTATTAGTCCTATTTGGTCCTATGCACGCTAACAATATTCCAGAATGTGTCGCTTGTGTGATTTGTAAGCAATACCTGTTCTAGACTGATCGCATTTCTCTAGTATTCTACCGATAAACTGAAGTCTGCCACCTGCTTCACCTCCAGCTGAACGTATCTGATGATTCCATTTCAATATTCCTACAAACTGTTACATCCAAGTATTTGTATGAGTTGATTGACTAATATTATAGTCGTAGTATACTGCGTTTTTTCGTTTTGTGAAGTAGACAATACCACATTTCTGAACATTTAAAGCAAATTGTCAATCATCGCACCACTCCGAAATCATATCAAGATCTGATAAAATATTTGTGCAGCTTCTTTCAGACAGTATTTCATTAAAGAACCTTCCTGGCAGATTAAAACTTTGTGCCGGGCCGAGACTCGAACTCGGGACCTTTGCCTTTCGCGGGCGTGCTCTACCACACAGTTTTAATCTGCCAGGAAGTTTCATATCAGCGCACACTCCGCTGTAGAGTGAAAATTTCATTATAGTATTTCATTGTAGATCACTGCATCTCCTGTCAAAACTCTGAGGTTACTATCAATATTGTCTGCATCGTCATTAATATACAACATGAACAGCAAGTGTCCGAACATGCTGCCCTGGGACAATCTGAAGTCATTTCTACATCTACATCTACAGCTAGACCCGTACTCCACTAGCCACCGTATGGTGCGTGGCGGAGGGTACCCTGTACCACTAGTCATTTCCTTTTCTGTTCCGCTTGCGAATAGAGCGAAGGAAAAACGACTATCTATAGGGTGACAATTATTGAACTACATAAAATAAAATCGTCATAGCTCCTGAACGGTTAGGACGTTCAAACTGATCGGTTGGCCGCGGGTCATGATAGGAATTAGTATGTGCATGGTGTGGTTTGTTTTAGCGACGAAGCCCACTTTCAAAAATGGTTCAAATGGCTCGGAGCACTATGGGACTTAACTTCTGAGGTCATCAGTCCCCTAGAACTTAGAACTACTTAAACCTAACTAACCTAAGGACATCCCACACATCCATGCCCGAGGCAGATTTCGAACCTGCGACCATAGAGGTCGCGCGGTTCCGGACTGTAGCGCCTAGAACCGACCTCGGGCGGCAAGCCCACTTCCATTTGGGTGGGTTTGTCAATAAGCAAAAGTGTCGCATTTGGGGGACTGAGAATCTGCATTTCGCAATCAAGAAGTCTCTTCACCCTCAACAGGTGACAGTGTGATGTGCAATGCCCAGTTACGGAATAATCGGTGCGATATTCCTTGACGGCATGGTGACCACCGAACGGTACGTGAAGATTTTCGAAGATGATTTTATCCCCATTACCCAAAGTGATCCAGATTTCGACATGATGTGGCTCATGCAAGACAGAGCTCGACTCCATCAAAGCAGGAGAGTGTTTGATGTCTTGGAGTAGCACTTTGGGGACAGCTTTCTCGCTCTGGGGTACCCGGAGGCAACTATCATGGGCCTCGATTGGCCGCCACATTCTCCGGATCTGAACACATGCGACTCGTTTTTGTGAGGCTTCGTTGGTTCATTAGAGACGTGCAAAAGTGTGGTTCAAATGGCTCTAAGCACTGTGGGACTTAACATCTGAGGTCATCAGTCTCCTAGACTTAGAACTACTTAAACCTAAATAACCTAAGGACATCACACACATCCATGCCCGAGGCAGGATTCGAACCTGCGACTGTAGCAGTAGCGTGGTTCCGGACTGAAGTGCCTAGAACCGCTCGGCCACCTTGCCGGCGCGACTGTTTCAAGCAGGACACTACTAATGCTGTATACGAACATTACGGGTTTCTTTTACCTACTCCTCTGCATTAACTTACATTTTTCTACATTTAGAGCTAGCTGCCATTCACCACACTATCTAGAAATTTTGTCTAAGTCTTCTTGTATCGTTCTACAGTTCCTCAACGACGAAACCTTCCCATACACCACAGCATCATCAGCAAATAACCGCAGACTGCTACTCACCCTGTCCGGCAGATCATTTATGTGTTTAGAAAATAATAGTGGTTCTATTAGACTTTCCTGGGCTACTCCTGACGATAGACTTGTCCCTGGTGACACTTGCTGTCGAGGACAACATTCTGGGTTCTGTTAAGAAGTCACACCTGTCTATGACTCTTCTTCCAGTGCTGTGACCTCCCCATTAAGAAAGCGTCAGCCCAGTCTCAAATTTCGCTTGAGATCGTATTTTTGATAATGAGCATGGATGTGGTTCTGAGTCAAATGCTTTTCGGAAAGCTGTGAGGAAAGGCCTTTTATGAAGTATCCGACTCCAAATACCTATCACATGTAGTTTCCTTCTGAATTTCGTTCGGAAACTGGTTACGATCAGGGTTGAGTAAAACTGGGGTATTTTTAGAAAAAACGATGCAATGGGTTAAACTGGATTTATGTGGCTTTTATTTGTTTTTTGGAGATTTTCATATTGACAAGTAAATAATTCAGTTTAAATTATTATGATCAGTTCATTGAAAGCACTAACCCTTCCTTACAATTAAACGGACAAAAAATGATAAATTAAATATTCTTTTGTTTGCAACCAGAACCTTTCACCATTATGAAATTCTTGTGTTAAAGCACATCGTGGTAAAGGCCGTGTTGTTATAAGAATTAATACTTTCTTTCAGCACTGGATCCATACTATAAAGATGAATTTACTTTAGTTACTTTTTTCTTGTATTTCGACTTTGCCACAGCAGGTAAAATGTATCGAACACCTGTCAAAGAACGTTAAAAATTCTTTGCATCTATTGAGAGAATCATCTCTACCTACGGCTTTGTTTGATCAACATTAAGAAATAACTTAGGAGAGAAGAGAGCCGAGAAGTTGGTGAGCATCTATAGATTTCTGCATGCTTTCAAATCGACTGTCACTGAGAAGACGTGACGCTTGCCTCCGGCCCCTGTAGGTGGTGATCTTTTTACGGCAGCTGCTCTTACTCTGTATCACATGGCTACGAGTGGTACACCAATCCTTGTACACCTGCTGGACAGTCTTCGTCGAGGTATCAGGCAGTCTGGCAACTTCGTTAAGATTTGGTCATGGGCATGTCCTAACACTATAGCTTCCTTCCGCAATTGCTTTGATCCATCTTGCTGCACTGATTTCATACAACCGAGTGGCACATAAACACCACTTCGCTGCCGTGACTTGTCTCTGCGGCGAGGGTCACGTGACCGCCAGGTAGCAGTTCCGCGCAATCTACAGCGCTCCAAGGCGAGCAGTGTGGAGGTTTAAGAGGGGGGGGGGGGGGGGAGGACTTGTATTTTATCCGGCGTGTTTATCGACCAAACCAGACGGATACGTAGGGGAAAGACCATTTCGTGGCCTGCACGTTCCCCTAAACGCAGTCCGTTGGATTATTGACTGCGTGGCCACCTTAAACAACCGATTCACGCAGCATACAGTCCTGCAGCAGAGACTCCCACGAGTCGTTATAGCTTATGGAATCATTTGATGTCATCCATATATGCTTCAAAGTTTGCGACAGTCTCTGTTTCGCCGAGAAAGAGTATACCATTTTGAACATCCATACATTTTATAAAAATGGATGTACAGGCGTGGACAAAACGAGTGAGACCCCACGCCTTTTCGTTATGCTGATCCGCACAGATTTAAAGTCTGCTACACAGCACAACAGGCAAGGCGACGAAGTGCTACCAACATACTATGCAAGTTCGCTCAGCTGAAGTGCTGAGATAGCACTGGAGCAACTCGCGTTTCGAAGATGCCACAACATTGTCTGCCACCACTTCGTGGAAAACGAAACACCTCAAGTATAAGCCAATGTGTTGTACTCGCATATATGTGACTATGACTTGGCGCTAAAGTGTGATTATGGATACTATTTATGCTCAGATTGGAAATCTGACATCATAAATAAAGACAAGGGGAAATGAATTAGGCGTCCTTCCTCTTCCGTAACATCAAATATATTTTAGTTATTCTTTCTTAAATGAACTGCGCAGAAAATCATTCACCAGAAGTGAATAACTTTTTAGTAACACCAGATGATATTAACAGCTTGCCGGCGCGGGTTAGCCGTGCGCTCAACGGCGTCATATCGCGGACCGCGCGGCTCCTTGCGCCATCAGTTCGAGTCCTTCCCCGGGCATGGATGTGTGTTAGGTCCGGTAAGTTGAAGTAGTTCTGGATCTAGGGGACTGATGACCTAAGAAGTTTGGTGGCATAGTTCTTAGACTCATTTTTTGACCTTTAGCATAAATTTTCTTTACATAAACTGCAGTTTGCGTTGACATAGCTCACTTTTTTTACACCACCAAGGGACCGTATACCGCAGGAAGTGCGATACATTTCCGCTTATTATGTCCACCCGTGCTCGAGGTAAACGGGTTTTAAGGGTTGGGTAGACAGATAGACGGTCAGGAAAGTGAGACTCGTAGGGTTCCATTTTTACCGATTTACGTGACGAAATCCTAACAACGAAAATAGCTACCACAGTTACTGAAGAAGAGGGTCGCATAATAATTTCCCCTACTCTTTACTCGAAATGTTCCAGTTGCAGTCGATGCATCAGCGTATTAATCGTAGCTACGCTTTCGATCCAAATCACGTTTACAGGAACGCAAATAAAATCAATTTGCCTATACACGTGGTAATTCAGATCCCACTATTAATGCCACCGCATTGTAGATGTGCGAGCATTCACATTACTAGCTACCTTAAGGAACACTTCGGCTAATGAACGATTTCTGGCTGTGGCGAGTCTAATGGAGAATTCGAAACATTGTAGAATACGTTTGGCAACTACGTCGCCGTTTATTTCCTGTGGTGGTGCAGAAATATCCTACTAAATTTACTGGCTAATAAAAGTTTTTTGTTATTTCGATAAACATCCCGAATGATTGTCACATAAGCGGTGACACAAAGGTAGACAATTCATGTTTTTGAGTCCAGAAAGCTCTGTGCAACAGAAACTACAGATAATTTTGCCATTTTCATTGAGAAATTGCCGGCTTATTCATGTCTGGGGTAATAATAGAGGGCTGTTTGCCTGGGTTGTCTGCTAGTGTAGTGAAAGGTGTTTACTACTGCAAGGGAGGTATGGTTTGTTTTCAGTTCTAATCTCGACGGAGGCAGATAGACTATCAGTAAAGGAATTTTAAGAAGTTCTCGCACCCCCAGTACGTTTTATTGCTACCCTTATTCTGTCCCGGCGCCCCGTGGATTTCGATATGAAACTCTTGTAGAATTTCATACTTGTTACTGCCTACTTTTTCCGCTTCTGTCAATAATTGAATTGACTTAAGTGTGGCACTGAATGATTTTTAACTGAATTTCGTTATGAATCTTCACGCATTGCTAAACTGGCACACTTTCATGGTAGGTCAGCAACGGTAATCCATTATGACTGGTCTGAACGTTGACACAGACCATTTCGCGGCCGACTGCGCATATTTTGCTAATTCGTAACGATCTGGGATACTTTGCCGTACTAAAACAGTTATGTTATCTCGATAAGCTGAAATTCATTTTTATTAGTACAGTTCATACTAATTAGCGTTTCTTTTTTCATTTATATCTTATATTTAGGTGTTGTGGTTAAGACACTAATCAGCATTGATATAGTCTTACTCATGATTGAAAACAGTCTGACAAATTTCGGATAGTTTTTCAATTTCACGCCTGTGCATAGTGTGTTGGTAGCACTTCGTCGCCTTTCCTGTTATGCTGTGTAGCAGACTTTAAAGCTGTGCGGATCAGCATAACGAAAAGGCGAGGGGTCTCGCTCGTTTTGTCCACGACTGTACGTACATACGTATGCGCTGTATGTAAGTGTATATTTGAGTATGTTTGTTCCACATCTCCTCCTAAACAAGGGACAGATTTCGATCAACCTTGGTACATACCGGGTGATCAAACAGTCAGTATAAATTTGAAAACTGAATAAATCACGGAATAATGTAGATAGAGAGGTACAATTGACACACAGGCTTGGAATGACATGGGGTTTTATTAGAACCAAAAAAATACAAAAGTACAAAAAATGTCCGACAGATGGCACTTCATCTGACCACAATAGCAATAATTAGCATAACAAAGTAAGACAAAGCAAAGATGATGTTCTTTACAGGAAATGCTCAATATGTCCACCATCATTCCTCAACAATAACTGTAGTCGAGGAATAATGTTGTGAACAGCACTGTAAAGCATGTTCGGAGTTATGGTGAGGCATTGGCGTTGGATGTTGTCTTTCAGCATCCCTGGACATGTCGGTCGATCACGATACACTTGCGACTTCAGGTAACCCCAAAGCCAATAATCGCAAGGACTGAGGTCTGGGGACCTGGGAGGCCAAACATGACGAAAGTGGCGGCTGAGCACACGATCACTGACGTTTTGCTGTCCAGCGCCATCTTTCGGACATTTTGTGAACTTTTTTTGGTTCTAATCAAACCCCATGTCATTCCAAGCATGTGTGTCAATTTTTACCCCCCTATCTACATTATTCCGTGGTTTATTAAGTTTTCAAATTTATACTGACTTTTTGATCACCCGGTATATCACCTACTGTTCTGAAAGAATTGCTATGGTTACGCACCTGTGTATCTAAGGGTGGGGGTGGAGGTGAAAAAGCAGAGTACCCCACGACACTCGAATACCCATACTTTAGTTATCCAATATTTGAATATGAGAGCATTTACCGACTTGCAACAAAGTTTGCACATAATTTCAAATCTTTACAGGTTTTTTCCTCGCAGACAACTCCGTAAAATGATGAAAGGAAAAAAGTTTGTCACTTACAACATTTTCGCTGTTCCTGCAGTAAAACTGCCGCACCAAGCATGACGTTTTAATTCACTACTTCTTTATTATCATCTGTACTCTCGACACATTTTGCAGATAGTATTCACATATACCACTGAACGTACAACAAAATTGTATCATTGCACGACACGTAATTCAGGATATATGACGTCATAAACACTGAGATGCGTGAAAAACTTCCGCATCACGCATACGTTTCATACGCCAAAATTTACCGCATCTTGCACGATGCTCTAGTTTATTATTTCTTTAGTGCTAATTCTATTCGCAACACATCTCGCAGACAGAATCCACATATGCCGCTGAATGTACCTAGAGAAACACATAATTGTACGACATACAGTGCAGGAGATATGTCATAAAAACTGAGATGCGTGAAAAACTACCTCATCTTGCATCACGTTTTAATTTGTTACTTCTTTAGTACTAATTCTGTTCACAACACATTTTGCAGACAGTAGCCATGTATACCACTGAATGCATCTACAAAATTACATCACTGTATAACACACAGTTCAGAAGATTCGACGTCAAAAACATTGAGCTGGGTGCAAATTCGCTAGCGATAGACGTTATGTTAAATATATATGAAATATATTTGACACGTGCGTACGCGGCTAAGGCACGGGTAGAAAACTGATTTTGAAGCCGTGGCATGATTTCAACCAGTTATGATCTGGAAAGCAATTCTGTGGGAGTAAGAATCACCAGCTTCCTCTTGGGGTGAACATGATAAGCGGCCTGAGAACTGGGGAGGAGGAGATAGCAGAGGGGAAGAAGCAGATAGACAGAAAGAGTGGGGAGGATGACAGGGACAGAGAGAGAGGCAGGAGGAGATGGAGAGGCAGTGGGAGGTGGGGGGGATATAGAGAGGGAGTGTAAGAAATGGACATAATAATGTGGGTGAAGGAGATAGACGGAGAGGGGGAGAAGTAGGAGCTGGACTAATAGAAGGTTAGAATAAATACATACTCGGGGAACGCCTGGTATTCAGCTAGTTTAATATAAATGCCTGACTTGAGAAATTTTTCACTTGCACTTCCATTAATAACAACTAAAAAACGAAAGATCTTCGGATGTATACTTACGTGAAAGTTTTTTTGTTTTGTTTTCGAAGGACGAACATGCTGCCAAATATTGTAAACGATTTTCGATCCATCTTGTATATTCGGCCATTATCGACAACGACACGTCACGTCCCAAAGATTCCAAAGTGGTTACGTAATCAGACGACGCACCGACTTCATAATGTGATTTAATAGTGACGCACAAATTATTTCCTCCAGCGGATAGAACCTGTGCGGGTGGTGACAAAGCCGGTTACTTGAACAATCTCGGCTGCTACGCGCACGCTAATTCTCGCGTGACTTTAATATGGCCTTGTACGCCATATTCATGGTCATGTTGAGCGCTGCTCTGGATTGCCTACCAGTTCTACGTGGGAGCATCACAAAACACTAGAGAACCGGAATGAGGAGAAATATTCCGGACTGGAATATCCCCCGAAGCGTATTAACGTTGCTAGCGCTGCTCGACATACGCAAATACGGTCTTTCCATGACAAATCTCTACCGTAGCTTTGGTCCCTACTTTTGGCAGTACTTAACTGCGGTGTGTAAGAAGCTGTATTTGTAATCGACAAAAGTCCACACATCTCGAAGCAACAGCGCTTTAATTACAAAATACAGAGTCGCAATTTTGCGAATGGTATCAGCAAATCGTAATTTGTGACGAAGGTAGTGTGGATTGACGAGGCACAATTTGAACTTAATGGAACCGTGAATCGGTATAACAGTGTGTACTGGGCATCGGAAAATCCGCATATTTATGTGGGTGAAGCAGTCAATCTACAAAGGGTTCATGTGTGGTGTGGACTATCATCTAGGGGCTTAGTAGGACCATTTTTCTTTGATGCTACTGTCACTGGGGAAGTGTACCTGGAAATGTTACGCACACATCAATTTCGCCAAGTACACGTGCTTTTTATGGAGCTAATGAACAGGTCTTCTACCAACAGTACGGGGCGCCACTGTGCTATCACCTAGCCGTACGAGCTTTCCTGGATGACATTTTTCCAGGGCATTGGATTGGACGAAGAAGGCTCATTGAGTTCCCTCCACTGTCACCAGACCTAACACCTATGGACTTTTACTTGTGGGGAACTGTGAAAGATAACGTCTATCGAAGTAAGTCACGCTCGCTGGAGGAACTTCGCCAGGAGATTACAGCGACATGAGCAGCGATCTCCACTGTAACATTGACTGACGTAGTTTCGGCGACCGCTCGTCGTTCTGTTATGCGTGTAGCCGCCAACGGTAAACATTTTGAACATTTAAAGTAACTATGCGCTAAACTGAAGGTTGTACAACATGTGTGATCAATTATTAAATGTAAAATAAACGCATAAATAACACTTTGCGTTCCTTAAAGTGTGTATACATTTTTCTGGCGGACTCTGTATGAGCAATGTATCTGTACAATTCTCTTTGAGGACTGCAACGGATAATATTAGTATAATTAAGTAACAAGGTTGAATTGTTTAAGCCTCATCAGATAACAAGATTATTCCTTGTTGTTCGGAGACGCTTTCAGAGATACCGCTCTGCGTTTTGACTGTATAAGACGTCCGGAATCCAGCATAAACCCACTTTCCAGGCAGATGAATTTTTCTTTGCAGCAATTGGTGCAGTACCGAATATAAAGTTTTCCGAAAGTCTAAAGGAATTTAAACCAACTGCTTTTAGAATAGTATGCGTGTAGATCCTGAGTTAGGTTTCGAATGGCTGCCATGGAAAATCATTTTGTTCCAGGTAGGTTACAATGTTTAAACTTAGAGTGATCTGCGATTTTGCAATTTACTCTAATGCGCACAAAGAAAATCCTAAGCTGAATAGAATACTGAAGATTCCTTTTGCAGTAGCATGGCAAGACCGAATTCTGTACTTTCGTTTTATTCTAGTCAAAACTTCGATAATCCCGGAGCATATACGCGCCATTTCGGCTGGAGGTGTCTAACGAATACTTGTTGGTCAGATACGACGTCATATCTCTGGTATTTGAAACTAATGTTGGCGCTCAAGTACGTATCGCGACAGAGTGCAGTCCATGCTGATAAAATTTAATGAATAAAAAAACTACTTGTATTTCCGTTTTATGGTTATCAGTACGTATTTCGGAGTGACATCTTGATCTTAAGAGACTGCATGTTTCAATTGAGGCATCTCATCAGGGCCTGGTGAAGCAGTTACACCTGAATTGTACGAAAATCCGTTACTCTGTTATTCCAGCGTGAAATTCCTTTATGTTGTTTGAACTTTAATACATACCTATCGCTACAACAAACTAATGTATGGAAACGTTGGTGATATGGCCTGCCTGTGTTACTAATTGTGGATTCGTTAAAATGTCTTAAAAATTACCGTTTCCCAGGAGTCTCCGTTACGGATGTTGCCCGGTTAGAGACCTCGAATGGCTATGTCTAAACACCACAAGCTCCTCAGTGTGCTTCGATACACACAGACTCTGTACCGGCAGGAAAATAAAAACGATATTTTAATTCCGTATAAATTATCAGACTTCGGAATCTGCTTTAAGGAGATGATAGCAGTCCTGCTTATCTGCATGAATAACTCACCGGCACAATATCATGTTTCTGAAACTGGGAGGTGCGAAGCAGCTAGAGATCGAATCCGAGCCATGCCTGTCATTCAGAAACATGTTGATTTGTTTCACCTTTTATTGATAGAAAAGGTTCACAAGTACAAATCTGGCAAATTCAGCGGTAGTTCGTAATTTTATTACACACGTGCTTAAGAAACACAAAAGACCACTTACCGATCATCTACAGAAATCTGTGCTACAGGAAGACTCAACCTTAAGGTGTCAGGAAACTTTCATTAAATGTAGACCTTTATGTTTATATCCACAGAAAAGACACAGCTACCATAAGCGCTAGCCGGCCGCTGTGGAGGAGCGGTTCTAGGTGCTTCAGTCCGGAATCCTGCCTCGGGCATGGATGTGTGTGATGTCCTTAGGTTAGTTAGGTTTAAGTAGTTCTAAGTCTAGGGGACTGATGACCTCAGATGTTAAGTCCCATAGTGCTTAGAGCCATTTGAACCCAACCATAAGCGCCCATACCCGTGGGCAAAGGAAGATGAGAGGGGGTGGAGGGGGGGGGCAGCCTTGCTCTTAGCGAAAGGAAAAAATTTAGTGTTGTCAGCTGCTTTTTTTTTTTTTTTTTTTGCAAGAAAATGCATTACGGGTTGGTATTACACAGATTTTGAACAGGGTCGGAACTAGAGCATTTTATGGCTATTTTCAAGTCCTTCATAAAACTCATGACCCAAATTAAGTTAGCAGTTGTATGTCACGCATTTTACAAAGTATTTACAAGCTGATAACTGCCTTATCAACACGTTTACTTAGAAATCGCCATTCGTCTTCCAAAGTATTAAAAATACTCCATACCGTCAGGTCCTGCCGCCTCCCCCCCTCCCCCACCCCCACCCTATACAGCCTATCGTATGGGCGCTGTTGACAGCTACAGCTAAGGGTGTTATACGGAATGAGTACCAATAATCAGTCACTAACTGGTATGTATTTTTTCACATGGTATGTGTATTTGAACAATTTGGACTCCGCTTCTGGTATAAACAATATCTGAAGGTCTGTAATACATATATTTTGCCTGAGACTGTTTTGACAGCACTGAGGTAGTCGAACCTCAACCTGCTTAAACAAGCGCAGGAATTACTTCATTTCCGTAACTGTGCTTCGTTTAATAAAGCTCTGTTCGTAAATTAAAAATCTAATTTATGGTAGACACGCTGAACCACAGATGTATGAATTCGTTGTGGATTCAGCATTGATAAGTAAATGAGCCACGGAAGTCTTGCACAAGAAAAGCTCTGCAGAGCATATGGGAGTCGTGATACACACGATGTTTCTAAAAAATGGTTCAAATGACTCTGAGCACTATGGGACTTAACATCTGTGGTAATCAGTCCCCTAGAACTTAGAACTACTTAAACATAACTAACCTAAGGACATCACACACATCCATGCCCGAGGCAGGTTTCGAACCTGCGACCGTAGCGGTCGCGCGGTTCCAGACTGTAGCGCCTAGAACCGCACGGCCAACCCGGCCGGCCACACAATGTTTCTCAAAAGATGTAGCGTAAGGCAGGCCTTCTAAATAAATATTTGTAGCTTATAATCGAAATTGGCTGTGTGTTACGCTGCTGTGAGTATATTAACTGTAACGTGCTTCAAGGTGTAAATATCGTTGCAGCTACAATTCCTCTATATGTTGTCTTCTTTGTTTTCGGTCTCTCTTTCCGCAGTCACAGTTATATAAATTATACAGGTTAATACCGTCTTTTGCAACTGTAATAAAAGTCGTCTTTACACCATACGCTTTGTTTTAAAGCATCTTTAGTAGCCACCGTAGCCACATGGTTTTTCTTACAATTCTGTTAATTAGGATAGTGAACCGTTCTCATACCTTAACTTTAAGCGTGAGAATGTCTATGATCCTAGCTAACAGAACTGCAAGAAAAACCATATAATGCATTAAAACGCTTTAAAATGATGATGTAAGGTAATGATGCTTTAAAAATGCTTGAAAATGCTTTAAATATGATGCTTTAAAACAAATCGAAACGCGTAAGGTCTACATAAGACTTTTATCACAGTCGCAAAAGACGGTATTAACCTATATAACTTGTAACATTCGCCTCATTATTATGCAATAGATTTTTGATCTCCTCAAGCGCTCTAATTTTTTCACAATTTCTGTCAGTTGTCTTAGGAGGGCTCGTGGACGGTTTTTAATTAACTTCACGCGGCAAAATCCGATTATCGATATTTTAAGCGGCACTTCAATCATTATTTAAAATATCTGTCTTGGAAATAAACATATACCGGACAACCTAAAATTAACCTGGTGAGTACCGCACCTGTTCTGAGCGATATGCGGTTTCAAGATACCTGTAAAACTTGTAAGACACCCTGTGGCCCCTATACGCTGTGCAGCCCTCACCCTTCACAGACTGGCTATACGAGACCACAGTCGCTGCTTTCCCACATCTGTCATCCACTTTCAAATATCACGGTCACTTAATTGCATGGAATCTCATTGACTCATCTTGTCCGGCAACAGTCTTACACAATATACTCCGGATCATGAGCGAAACCTTTCCCGTATCTGGCACGCAATTCATTTTTCTGAACACCGCAGAATGTCCTCTTCTACTCAAATTGTTCAGCCCTTCTGCTTAATGCATACAGGTATCGGTGTCTGAGCTTCTGCGACGTCTACAAAGGTACATGCGGACAATAATATTTGAAGACAGACCTTGGATAGCTCAGACGATAAAAAAATTGCCCGCGAAAGGCAAGTGTCCTGTTTCGGGATCCTGTCCGACGCACGGTTTTTATCCGTCAAGAAGTTTACTGCTGCCCCTCAGTACAGGTAGTGGCATGTCGGTTGCCGGCAAGTTCTTATTTACAATGAAAATCGCTCTTATTTGGATCACTGGCAGATACTCATTTTCGTCAGCGACTTCCATCAGTTAGAACTTGACAGTCAGGGCATGTTTAGCGTAGAGCTTGCTTTGATATAAACGCTGTTATCAGAGTTGCGCTCTAGCAAAACTACGGTTCGGTCGTTTTGGTACAATACATAAATGACTTAGTTAGCATTACCGGTAGTATTGGCAGCACTGGTAAGGAAAGAACAATGAATGTGTGAGAGAGAAACTGGGAGCTGACGACTTCTCTTTGTTTTTTGTTTGTTTTGAACAAAATCATAACCGCACATTGGTCAGTGCTAGTCCGTTGTGTATTCTACGTCTTACAAAATATAAATTGCATTTTATTAGTAATTAAAAATTAATTGATCGCGCAACTTCTGCGCTTTTGTGTAACCAAGGCAATTTCTTTTGATGCAGTTACCGTTTACCTGCACAAACATAAAAACTCCGTATTATTGTTGTTGTTTTTTGTACTTAATACAGGGTTATTCATCCTACGTATTGTTGTTGACAAATACGAAAGTTGTTTATGAATAACAGGAACATGTTTTATATAAGTTCGATAAAGTATTGAAGCCATGATTGATATGTTTTTGTATTGGGGCTTTTCCTACTTTTACCTTTATTTAAGGAAATTGTTTTTTATAGCGCTATATGGTAACTCTGTATTTTTTTTATTTTTGCCACAACGCCCCTCTGTTTCACGTTACAAATCGACAATTTCGAATAAAACTTGAATTACATATTGACAGTTTCAATTTTGCTATAAATACTGTTTACTTTTGAGTAACAGACAGGAGGGTAACTATGTAGAACAAAATTGTTGCGCAATCTTTTATATATCCTCACTCAGTTTCTAGACGGTTCACCACTTCCATTTTCTAGGGGTATCTGGTAAGACATTGATCCCATGCGCAAACAATGTGATTCAAATGAGTTAACGCCAAATAGCTATGCAACACACTCAATATACAGGTAAAGCGGTTACGGTCTTAACTAACCAAAGCTACTAAGAAAACAACGTAGTTTAAGCGTACTTGTGATCATCCTACAGTAGCCTATAGTAGTTTTACAACTCTGACTGTTATTAATTGTTCCTTATATGAATCAGAAAATGAGTTACCTCCTTCTTTATATGAGTTGGATATAGATTTACTTATCACGCAACATTTGTAACACTGAGTGCCGGCCGGAATGGCTGAGCGGTTCTAGGCGCTACAGTCTGGAGCCGAGCGACCGCTATGGTCGTGGGTTCGAATCCTGCCTCGGGCATGGATGTGTGTGATGTCCTTAGGTTGGTTAGGTTTAATTAGTTCTAAGTTCTAGGCGACTGATGAGCTCAGAAGTTAAGTCGCATGGTGCTCAGAGCTATTTGAACCATTTTTTTGACACTAAGTGACCAACAATTGTCCTGGAGGTGGGTAAAGTTGAGATCGGAACCAGAGTAAACTTCAGACGTGGTTAGATGTTCTTCCATTTCATCAGCGTTATCGTTGACCGTCTAACTTTCTAAAAACGAACAGGGGGAAACATTCCTGTGTCGTCATGAAGAACCTAGATTTCAAATTTAAACTGATAAATTTCAAAGAAAGGTAACTTTCCATTGATACGGATTCAAAAATTTCAAACAGAACTGTTCCCTATCTAGCTTTTCCTACCTTATGCCGAATTCGCTTATTCATGTGCATCTGTGAGGATAAAAACAAAATACCTTTCGTCGCACATGAAAACGTTGATTCTTTCCATTGCAGACGGAACGTAACTCGTAAGTGACTTAGCAAACATACAAGACATTACCACTCGACAGAGAGGACTTTTTCGCTGTCGCAACATTTTAATTAAAAAAAATTGTATGTATTTATTATTTACGCACAGCACAAGCTTTTTTGTCCATGTGTTATAAAACTCTAATCATTTGACATTTTCAGATATTTGATCTGTTTTGTAGAATAACTCGTAGGAAATGAATCACGTTCTCATACAATCATCGCCATGTGTCACTAAAACAAAGCAAGCAATAAAATAAAGATTAAGGAGACACATAACCCATTATTATAACGTGAGTGAGCGCAACGAGAGTAAGGTAACTTCCGGTATTAACAGACGACGCCACCCTCCCCCATCAGCATTAAAACTTTCATTCCAAGAATCTTTGACGGTGACATTCCGTTCCATCCCGTTCCTTTCCGTGACATCCGGTGTGAATCGACCTTAAGTAAGACAACATACAGAAGAAAATGCCTGTAGTCGAAAAAGTGTGAAGAAGGAAAAAAGTTCAGACAACAGCGAAGGCCGAATTGGTGGTGGGATATAAAAACCCCAAAAATATCTAAACGGTTGTAGTTAGCGTACTGTGCCGTAGACATCAGGCAAATTACATGTCTTCCCAATATGGGAGTTGAGTTTTTACTTGTGAATTTATTTCAGGCTGCGAGATTAAGTCTCTGAAGTCCTCTCCTACACCTAACCACGCAGCTTTCTTGAAATTCTTATGCGAATAACATTACTTTGACGTCAGGTCTTCAATCAAATAAGTCAGATTTTCTTAGCAAAATATGACATTATTTATCACGCAGCATTTATGTCAACTTGTGGCATTGAGTGACCAAGAGTCGTCCAGGAGTTGGGTAAAGTTGAGATCGGAATCGGCGTAAACTGAAGACGTGATTAGAAAGAAAACGGACCTACTCGTATTTCTTAACGAGCAATACGCTAGCTTGCGCGGCATGTGAGTGAGCCAGATCTGGATAGAATTCGAGCCGCGAAACGGCCTTACTTCGCGAATTAACGAGCGTTAGTCTGGTACACCGAGCACCCCGAGTATGGTTCTCAGGGGGCTTTCCACACTCGTTTAGACAAATGCTGGTATGGCCCTCTATCTTCGCCTTAGAAAATATGACACATAACGGCTAAAATACAACAGAACAAAATTGACGTTAATTACACACAGACTGCGCGCACGACATTCCTCCCATAAATTAACCGACGACTGGGTCGGCAGGAAGGGCATCTGGCCAAAAAGTTAAAATATAAAGGGCGATCAAAAAGTTTCCGTTTGAGGGCGTTGCTGTAGCGGATGTACAACGTAGAGTTACTCCAACGTGGGTATACGAGGGTTGTCCAGAAAGTAAGTCCCAATCCGTCGCTAAATGGAAACCACAGTGAAAATCAGAAACATTTTATTTGCAAGAGTTAGCTACACTTCCCAGATACTTCTTCACAAAGCCGCCGCTCCGAATTACACATTTGCCAGAGCGTTATACCAAATTTCCGACACCATCGTCATAGAAGGCAGCCTCCTGTGCTTTCCGATAATTCTCTACGCTGGTCTATAGCGCGTAGCCTGCACCCAAGTGTTGTCTTCGTATCCAGCGTTTCATGTGAACAGAGAAGATACTCAGGAAGAGCCAATTAGGCTGTGTTGTGGGTGATCGAACACTTCCCATCGCAAAGGCTGCAGGAGCGTCTCCACTGCCCCTGCCCAGTGCGGCTGAGAATTGCCATGAAGAAGGAAGTGCTTGGCAGTTGTGTTAGGTGGGCTGCATTCATTAAGGCGAAGCCTCCCAGCGGCCCCCCTACTTGGCGGGAGACATCGTTGTTCTAGGCACCTTTACTCGCTCACAGTGCGCTCACAACTGAAAAGAGCGTCTTGATACGATCGACGGTCATACTAGAGACACTACCCAACACATCAGGTTTTTACTGTGGTGTCCATTTCACGACCAGTCGGAACTTACTTTCTGGACAACCCTCGTATAAGCACCGACAAGTGGGCATTGGCGTTTTTCCGACGTGCGTGCGATAAACGCGGACAAACCAACTCTGGCGACGTTATTGCCAAATCCGTCCAAAGAGGACCAACGTCTTTTCTTGGCTGCCAAAGGACATCCGTCGGAGACTGTGAAATGTGTATGGGGGTATTACGGCGAAACGTCCGGGAAAACTGCGACAAGGGGTGTTGCTGCTTCATGATTACGCACGTCCGTATATCGCAAATGTCGTAACGCATATGTTAACGCCAACTCAAGTGGGGAGGGGGGGGGGGGGGTGCACTTGAGCACCCTCCCTTCAGTCCTGATACCTCCCGATGCGATTATCACCCTTCGGTCTCTTAAAAAAGGCATTGAAGGGTCGACGATTCCTCTCGGACGAGGACGTTCAGTACGCTGTTAGAGACTTCTTCACGCAAGAGGACATAGTATTTTACCAAATGGGTATCTTCAACCTGGTATATCGGAAGGATGATTGCGTCAATGCTCATGGCGATTTGCCTGATTGACGTACCTATTCTGGACTGTATGGCCTTGGAACGGAAACTTTTTGAGTGCCCCCTATAAACTAAATCTGGCGACGTTATTGCCAAATCCGTCCAAAGAGGACCAACGTCTTTTCTTGGCTGCCAAAGGACATCCGTCGGAGACTGTGAAATGTGTATGGGGGTACTCTTACGACGGGATGAACGCTAGGAAAGAGACACGAAGAGGACTGTTCCAGTACACTGATTCGGAAGATGCGCCATTCTTACCGTCTACATTACATACCACAAGCCACATTTCGATGTGTGACGGTGGGTACTTCGTGAACGACTCTCACTTCCCCCCTTTCTTGTTCCAGTGTCGAGTGGCGCTCAAGAAGAACGATTGTTGGTAGGCCTCTGTGTGAGATCGAATCTCTCTGATTTTACATTTACGGTCTTTCTGCGAGTTAGCAGCGCAGGATTAGCCGAGCGGTCTGGGCGCTGCAGTCCTGAACTGTGCGGCTGGTCCCGGCGGAGGTTCGAGTCCTCCCTTGGGCATGGGTGTGTGTGTTTGTCCTTAGCATAATTTAGGTTAAGTAGTGTGTAAGCTTAGGGACTGATGACCTTAGCAGTTAAGTCCCATAAGATTTCACACACATTTGAACATTTTTTTCTGCGAGTCATAGAGGAAGCAAGATATTGGTTGATTCAATTGGGACGAATGCAGTAAACGACGCCATGATGCAAAATACTTCTGTTGTAGCGTCTATCACTGGAATTCGATTAGCATCTCCGTGACGCTTTCACGCCTACTAAACACACCGGTAACAGAATCCCGCTGAACTTGTTACCGGCTATAAAGTTTGAGCATTACCTTGCGACGTTTAAAGCCTGTATTCTGATGTGGATGATGACACATCGTCCGTAGTCTCTCCTTCACAAAATCAAGAAACTACGAAGTTCAAGAATTGTACTAAAGATAGACAGTACTGACGTGCGTGGATACGAACCAATACGTCTGACTACAAGAGCCGCTGTCCGAAAAAAATTGGAAGCAACCGTACTTTTTTTGTTTCAATAACTAGCAGGTAAGAAATAGGAGCTACGCTACTTGAAAAAGTAGTTCTATCTCTGGATAGAATTGAGCGACAAAAGATGAATTAAAGTGAAGAGAGGAAGAGCAGAGAATTATTTGTGGAAAATTAGAAGCAAGTACGTCACAGCCTGTCTACTAAGACGAAATTTTTGTTTGTAAGGTACACGTCCAGGACAGTACAAACCTGTAAATCAGTTAAGAACCAGTTAGGCACACTGATGAAGTGAGATCTGGTGCGGGGCATAGTGGGCCACTCGGAAACAGCAGCAACATGACGCAACAGTTAGCACAGTATTGGGTCGTATTCCGTACCCAAGAACACAAAGGCTTCATTTAAGGTAAGGACTTCAGGACACGTCATCCCATGCTTAGACCATCTCGCAATGAGAGTGGCACATTGTCAGAGGCGTGTAAATGTTCCGGGTTTCCTGCAGACACAGTTCTACTACGGTATGGATAAAAGGTGCTTCACAGCGTGCGACTGAAATGACGTGGAAACTGGAAACGAACCCCATATTTGAAGTACGTAGAACAAAACGATTCTTGGGGCAAAGCGTCTAAACTGCACACAGTTTCACCGTGAAATTTTGGCAGTATATAGACCAAACGCAATTTCGTGTCCAGCCGTAGTGAAATGGTGGCAGTTGTTTGACCAAGGCTGCAGACGTGTGGCTGATGTTGATCAGGAAATCTAGATTTTGCACCACTCGATTTCCATCTTTTGGTCAAGCTGAGAGAACATCGGGGGCAGGGAGAAATTTTCCACCGCTGAGAACGTTCACACAGCGGTGCTCGAGTAGCTCCGTGATCAAGGAGCGGATTTTTGTTGTCCAGGAAATGAATGGTTGGTAGAACGTTCTAACCGTTTTTTACAGAAATTTGGTGACAGTGGTGAAAGTTAGTGTCAGGTATCTGTGTCACTTTGAAATGAAGTGCAGCATTCAGTAAAATTACTTCGATTGCCATAGCAACGTACAAAGACGACAACAAAAGACATAACGAGCCTTACAGACTCACGAAAGGAAGCTGCCACAGATTTTATCATTTCTGTGAGAAATGCGATCCAAGTGGCATCGCTACGCAATGGCGAATGTCGTGAAGAGTGCTCCAGGTGCGCTAAGAAGAAACTGGTAAACGACGGCTGTATGATACTCTGCCGCATAGTCTTCAAATCTGTTTCACTGTCAGAGGGGGCACAGTTTTTAAGACAATGGCAATATATTCGGAAGAAGCAAGATTAAAATCCGTGTAATGGCTGTTCTGATTTAGATGTTCATAGTTTTCTCTTACTCAGTTCGGCAAATGTCTTAATAAAGACCGAAGCCGATCCCTCTCCATTTGTCCATTCTGAGTTAGTTCTCGTCTCTTAATCATTTCAATGCCAAAGGACCTCAAACTCAAATCTTCCTTCCCCTCTTCATTCATTAAGACCCCAAACGTCATCATCCAATTGACGCAGACAATGTTTTGTGCTCCTTTTTGCATTACCTGGTTTACAAGAGGTGTGGAAATGACAGTTTGTTGTGCAGTTTCTCTCTTGCTATTTTCATTTATATTTCGTTCGCTAAACGCGTACCTAGCTTATCAATCACTTCCGTGGCATAGATAACAGCCTTCTTTACCACCCTCCTGATTCTGTCAGTAAATTCGGCCTTACTTCCACGATTACGTAAAGCAGACCAAGATTCCTCATGAATTTCTATATGCTGTTACGACACTAAATACAATAATTGCAAATAACCAAAACAGATTTGTGAATATTATCACGGATGCGAAATGGGTACAGACTGGTTATCCACGTAGGACGTTCGTAAGGTCCGACATGATAGTAGGAAACTCTCTACGACAATCACAAATACATCAGGGACTTAGAAAACTTGCAGAAATGTAGCACTGCAACGATAAAACAAAGAACAGCTCTCTGTGTTACAGATAACTCAGATTCAAATGGTTCAAATGGCTCTGAGCACTATGGGACTCAACTGCTGTGGTCATCAGTCCCCTAGAACTTAGAACTACTTAAACCTAACTAACCTAAGGACATCACACACATCCATGCCCGAGGCAGGATTCGAACCTGCGACCGTAACAGTCGCACGGTTCCGGACTGCGCACCTAGGATAACTCAGAAAGCAAGAATATCTTAATCGGTACTGGCTCCGTATATCCGGTGTTCATACAAGTGTGTTCATATTTTCTCCATCCACTGGAAAGTTACAATTTACGATTGAAATTGCACCTCCGATTCCATCTACAATAGAAGTTCTAGGTCTGAACTTCAAACATCTAAAGTCAAAGCGTTGCCAGACGTGTATCCCGAACTGCCTTGGACCACGTCAAATGGAAGCGACTGATTCAAAATCGCTTCAGATATGTCCACTCTGAGAATGATTCGTAAAAATTCCGAAGAGCCTTCTCCAACAAAGAAGAGTATTCACGAGGTGGAAACTGGAAACACGTCACAAACTGCATTCAGTTGACGACTAGGAGTCCGTAAAGTCTTTTAAATCAGTCTGTAAGCACATTATTTCAAATGCTGTTGAGTTACTCCGTGTGTGAGGCGTTTTAAATGTATCAGAGTTACTCCGTGTGTGAGGCGTTTTAAATGTATCAGCCACTTCTGATTCTAAAAAGTAGTGCAGCCTAGCGAAGTGTGATTTGGAATTACCCAGTGAAGTCGGCGAGAAAACTGTGACGTGTAACAATTTCGAGAAACGGTATTCAAGAAAATGAGGTCCAATAACTCCTTCAAAAGGCCCGTTAAGCCTTTTCACACAGCAGAATATGAAGGATGCAGGAAAGTCGAAAATTAAAGAAGTGTAAGTTAACCATATTCCACTTCAACCGCAATATGAGAAACTACACTAAAGAGCCAAAGAAACTGGTATACCAGCCTAATACCGTGTAGGATCCCCGCGAGCACGTAGAAGTGCCGCAACACGACGTGGCATAGACTGGAATAATGGTTGGTTGGTTGTTTTGGGGAAGGAGACCAGACAGCGTGGTCATCGGTCTCATCGGATTAGGGAAGGATGGGAAGGACGTCGGCCGTGCCCTTTCAGAGGAACCATCCCGGCATTTGCCTGGAGTGATTTAGGGAAATCACGGAAAACCTAAATCAGGATGGCCGGACGCGGGTTTGAACCGTCGTCCTCCCGAATGCGAGTCCAGTGTCTAACCGCTGCGCCACCTCGCTCGGTCGAATAATGTCTGAAGTAGTGCTGGAGGGAATTGACATCATGAATCCTGCAGGTCTGTCCATAAATCCGTAAGAGTACGAGGCGGCACGTTGCAAAGCATCCTAGATATGCTCAATAATGTTCATGTCTGGGGTGTTTGGTGGCCATCGGAAGTGTTTAAACTCAGAAGCGTGTTCCTGGAGCCACTCTGTACCAATTCTGGACGTGTGGGGCGTCGCACTGTCCTGCTGGAATTGCCCAAGTCCATCGGAATGCACAATGGACATGAATGGATGCAGGTGATCAGACAGGATGTTTACGTACGTGTCATCTGTCAGAGTCGTATCTAGACGTATCAGGGGTCCCATATCACTCCAACTGCACACGCCCCACAGCATTAACAGAACCTCCAACAGCTTGAACAGACCCTGCCGGCATGCAAGGTTCATTGATTCATGAGGTTGTTTCCATACCCGTACACGTCCATCCGCTAGATGCAATTTGAAACGAGACTCGTCCAACCAGACAAGACCTTTACAATCATCAACAGTCCAATGTCGGTGTTGACGGGCCCAGGCGAGGCGTAAAGCTTTGTGTCGTGCAGTCGTCAAGGATACACGAGAGGCCTTCGGCTTCAAAAGCCCATATCGATTATGTTTCGTTGAATGTTTCGCAAGCTGACACTCGTTGATAGCCCAACATTGAAATCTGCAGCAATTTACGGAAGAGTTGCACTTCTGTCACGTTGAACGATTCTCTTCAGTTGTCGTTGGTACTGTTCTTGCAGGATCTTTTTCCGGCCGCAAGCGATGCCAGAC
The DNA here is from genome assembly GCF_021461385.2 of Schistocerca piceifrons. NCBI lineage: Eukaryota > Metazoa > Arthropoda > Insecta > Orthoptera > Acrididae > Schistocerca > Schistocerca piceifrons. The sequence goes on from NC_060149.1 coordinate 247,827,110, forward strand.
ATTTGATGTTCTACAGGATTCCTGATATTCACGGCACACTCGTGAAATGGACGTACGAGAAAATCTCCACTTCATCGTTACCTTTGAGATGCTGTGTCCGATCGCTCGAGCACCGACTATATAGCACCACGTTCAAAGTCAGTTAAATCTTGATAACCTGCCAGTGCAGCAGCAGTAACAGATTAACAACTGCGCCAGACACTTGTTGTCTTGTATAGGCGTTACCGACCGCAGTGCTGTATTCTGCCTGTTTACATGTCTTTGTATTTGAATATCTATGCCTGTACCAGTTTCTTTGGCGCTTCGGTGTAAAAAGCAGGTAACTTTGAAGATGTCGTTGACTAGAAATGAAAAATGAGAGAAACTCATAAGCTGGTTTGTTAAAAATCTTTATTCGAAGACGTGGCCGGTTTCGCAAACTGTGTTTACATCATCAGCTGTTTATAGTCAGGCCATAGAAGCGAACTGTTTAAAACCCGGAAAGAGATCGCTTCTATGGATTGACTATAAACATCTGGCGATGCAAATATAGTTTGCGAAACCGGTCGTGTCGTTGAATAAAGATTTTAAACAGTCGCAGCGGTCCTTCTTATTCAACATGGAATATTTCGACTGCGGATGCCCTATATACAAGGAGTTAAGTCCTGTTGTTATTCAGAATTGATAACTACGTAAACAATTCAGCAGTCTCCAGACTCCTATATACGTTTCAATAAAACCACAGGCGTTAGAATCCTAACATGGTTCCTTCTCTCTCTTATAACCACTGGAAAGTCGAAACGACAAATAAACGTATAAATTGACAATTTTAGTCAGCGTTGTTGTCACTCACAAATGAGCATTACAAAAAAATGGTTAAAAATGGCTCTGAGCACTATGGGACTCAACTGCTGAGGTCATTAGTCCCCTAGAACTTAGAACTAGTTAAACCTAACTAACCTAAGGACATCACAAACATCCATGCCCGAGGCAGGATTCGAACCTGCGACCGTAGCGGTCTTGCGGTTCCAGACTGCAGCGCCGTTAACCGCACGGCCACTTCGGCCGGCTGAGCATTACATAAATACCATTTCCGCATCCGTCAAAACGGTCGCGCTCTCTCCGACTGCGGCTTCTGTTCCGATAAAGCCCCTCTCGTTGTCTCCCTAATCTCTTAATACCTAAAAGGGTATTTCTCTGCTGCTCTCTTACGACTATTGGAAGAGGTTGACTCCACAAGAAAGAAGGAACTGACACCCTTAGATCGTTGTACTGTTATTCAGAAAGAAAAGTTACGTAAATACCAGGTCCGTCTTCGACAAAAAAAAAGTAACGTACAGCTTCTGATTGCGACTAACTACCCCCGTTACATCCCTATTACGTAACCCTCTCTATTCTCCTCTTTTGTGACTACTGGAAGGAGTCACGTGTGTGATTTAAAGCGCTTCTTTGCATCGATCTCCTGGGAGAGCAAACGCTTCCGCTGAGGGCAGGCGAGGTTTTGAGATGGGAATCAGGGGCACTCCGGCGCCTACCTGGCAGGGAGGGGAGATGTAAATTGCAGCGCAGGCAGGACAATGGAATGCGCCTTAGCGCGCCCGGACGGGTTCTGGGCGTCCAGCGCGGCGTAATTAGAAAAGGCGAGGCGGCCAGTTGTGATTCCGTGCAGCACAGCGGCTCCACGAGACAAAGAAGCGGCCCCAATCAATAGCGACCAGCCTCGCCCGGCCGCTACGCCGCCTCTGCGTTCGCAGCCCCACAACTACTCCGCTGTTGACAGAGCTAGCAACACGCGTTCGCCAGCAAAAACAACCGACGGGAAAAAGGGCACGCTGGTGCACGTTCCCGCCACAGCTCGTCATCTCGTTTCTGGACTTTTCGGTTCCTTTTTATTTCTCTCGGAACAAAAGGCAGCGGTTCGCACTCGAAAAATGTTTCTGCGTTATCCGATGAAACATCGTTCCGACTGGAGGCATTTCAGTATGAAACGAAATCTGTCGAGCACTGTTCAAAAGAACGTTATTAAAACGAATTTTTAAAAGGCTCTCGGTTCAGACGTAGAGCCTGACGCGGCATTTGATTAAAAATTTGTTTCCGCCGACAAGAGTCCACACCGACATACGTACTCCGTATTCGCAAGTCATATCAAGCGTAACAAAACCCAAAGAAGTATTGGCTGGCCTCACACATCTTCTGTTAGTTCAGTAAATACATCAGCATTCAGTTTTCCGCCACTGTCTCTGTGTTAACAAGTCAGCGAATGAGGTGTACTGCTAAGATTGTTGATACGTCCAGTTGTATCTCAACCAGAGTTGTAAAACTACCATAGGCTACCGTGGAGTACCATAAGTATGGGCACACTATGGTAGTTTTCCAAATAGGTTTGGTCAGTTAAGCTCGTACCTGCCGTTACCTGTATACAGGGTGTTACAAAAAGGTACGGCCAAACTTTCAGGAAACATTCCTCAAACACAGAGAAAGAAAATATGTTATGTGGACATGTGTCCGGAAACGCTTACTTTCCATGTTAGGGCTCATTTTATTACTTCTCTTCAAATCACATTAATCATGGAATGGAAACACACAGCAACAGAACGTACCAGCGTGACTTCAAACACTTTGTTACAGGAAATGTTCAAAATGGCCTCCGTTAGCGAGGATACATGCATCCACCCTCCGTCGCATGGAATCCCTGATGCGCTGATGCAGCCCTGGAGAATGGCGTATTGTATCACAGCCGTCCACAATACGAGCACGAAGAGTCTCTACATTTGGTACCGGGTTTGCGTAGACAAGAGCTTTCAATCAGCTGCTGATAGTGCCTGCACACGCTGTACATGGTACGGAAAAAACTGGTTCTCCGCCGGCCGCGGTGGTCGTGCGGTTCTAGGCGCTTCAGTCCGGAGCCGCGCTGCTGCTACGATCGCAGGTTCGAATACTGCCACGGGCATGGATGTGTGTGATGTCCTTAGGTTAGTTAGGTTTAATTAGTTCTAAGTTCTAGGGGACTGATGACCACAGCAGTTGAGTCCCATAGTGCTCAGAGCCATTTTTGAACTGGTTCTCCCGTAGCACTCTCCATACAGTGACGTGGTCAACGTTACCTTGTACAGCAGCAACTTCTCTGGCGCTGACATTAGGGTTATCGTCAACTGCACGAAGAATTGCCTCGTCCATTGCAGGTGTCCTCGTCGTTCTAGGTCTTCCCCAGTCGCGAGTCATAGGCTGGAATGTTCCGTGCTCCCTAAGACGCCGATCAATTGCTTCGAACGTCTTCCTGTCGGGACACCTTCGTTCTGGAAATCTGTCTCGATACAAACGTACCGCGCCACGGCTATTGCCCCGTGCTAATCCGTACATCAAATGGGCATCTGCCAACTCCGCATTTGTAAACATTGCACGGACTGCAAAACCATGTTCGTGATGAACACTAACCTGTTGATGCTACGTACTGATGTGCTTGATGCTAGTACTGTAGAGCAATGAGTCGCATGTCAACACAAGCACCGAAGTCAACATTACCTTCCTTCAATCGGGCCAACTGGCGATGAATCGAGGAAGTACAGTACATACTGACGAAACTAAAATGAGCTCTAACATGGAAATTAAGCGTTTCCGGACACATGTCCACATAACATTGTTTCTTTATTTTTGTGTGAGGAATGTTTCCTGAAAGTTGGGCAGTACCTTTTTGTAACACCCTGTATTCTGTAAGGGTATAAAACACAAAACAGACTAACACTGAATGATGTGTGGTTCCAATTATTTGCAAATCAAACAACCAAACAAAGAGTAGTCCTGAGCTCCTAGTTTCTCTGTTACACATTCACTTATGTCCCTTTCCCTACCAATTCTACCAGTGCTACCGGTAACCCTGCCATTTAATCCGTCATTTGTGTAGCGTACCAAAAACAACGGAACCGTAGTTTTGGTAGAGCGCGAGTGATTTTTAATATTCTCCATTCCATAGATACGCCAGAACACTAACTTTTCGGAAACAAGAATTTATCTCGTGATACGACAACTTTTATGTGGAACTAATTCGTCTGCGTGACAATGAACTGCGATAATCCGTCGGTGACTCGTGTGAGAGAGAGCACACTGCCGAAGGATACGGCCACGTGACGTCCTTAAATAAAGATTACTGAAGGTGCACTCAAGCATCTACACGTGCCTTTGAAAATATTTTATTTTATAGTAATAACTGGTTCGGGGGGGCTATGTTCAGGGCTACATTCGCGTTGAATGTTCATAGCGGCATGTCTACTTCTATGCTGGGTCCTTAATTCGGTTTTTTAATCCTCATTAGCATGCCCGAGTTTCCGGGAAAACGCAATCTACGCATAAAACAGCGAACAAATTCGAGCCGCTCACATACTATTTTGTTTAGCCGATATTAAACATTTCATAATTTTTTCTCTCACAACGTTAGGCATGTGTTTCACAACAATTAGTGTTTTGGTCCATGAGATACAACAAGGATACAATAACATTAAAAGCTAAAACTACGATGTGTTTTCCCCCTCTCTACTAGCTTTAGTGCATAGATCAGGACAATAACTTGCTTTTATTAAGAACCTCCTCTCTAGTAATATCGAAAGTCACTCAGACCACCGGCAAAGATTACAAGACATATTTAGTAAATAAAGCAACTTTTCAATTAGTTCTAATCATCCATCAGGTCACATAGTTGCTGAAGTGTTGGTAATCTCGTCGAAAACATACATTTACGAGGAAACCGTTGTAAACAGCAAATAAATTTCAAAATTTTGGAGAGACACTTCTTACATCAGTAAAAACAAGTTCCTGATGAATGCACGCCGGAGCAAAGTCGTATAACAGAGCTCAAGAGGAAATAAAACCACTCAGTTCTTCAGCTAGCGTATTTTCTCTCGTCAAACGACCTGACTCTAACCGTGACTGCATATTACTCTGTACTAAAACGGTACTTCATTCCACGAACAACGATGGCGTACTGGGGATTAGCACTTTATTAAAACATCATTGCATGAGCGATCCTGCAAGGTTTTTTCTATATTTTATGCAAAGCCTGTGGTATCACCGACAGGGTAATGTTTCATAGTTGCGTGATTGTCGTGGGGCCACTTCTTATGACCGTAATAAAACGAGGATTTCAAGTGCTACATCACACTATCTAAAATTTGAGTATCTGTGAGACATTCTGCCAATATTCGTGTAATTGCAGAACCAGGTCCTACACTGTTAGACGTTAGAAACGATGTCGTCCTATCACATCACTATATGCATTAAATAGAGGCAAGCTAAGAAATACTTGACAACGCCTTGTACAGCTTTCTGAGTGCAGCAGAAACGTAAACTTCCGCTAAGTTACTTTGCTCATGGTGAGATAAACGTGGCAGGAAGTGGAGCCGCAAAGCGTCCCTGACTCGTTGCTGTGGTATTACCAAGCCTCCAACGAGCATGCGATACTAGATTCTGTCGCTTTAAGTTTCACCGCTAATTTCGGATTCCATAATTGAGTGAGTGAAGAGTGACTCACCAGATAAAACACCCATCTCAATGCGTGTTTTCGACTGTGGCATCGACTGTATCGCAGTTGTATCTTGCGATGCAACGTACCAAAGGTGTGCAAAAGGAGTTGTGCCTATAGTACATACTCAGATATACGGTCGTGGATGATTTTCGAAATACAGCGAAGGCCTCGCAGACCCAGTGATCTCTTCGACGATGCGTAGTAATCTACAACTGGTGGTCGATGCTTATGAATATTTCCTCGGTACTTCCGATAGAGGAAATGTGTTGTCTATGGTGAGATCAATTTGCGCGTATAACCTACAACACACAATCCAAATGAGCTTCTATAGGGCATTCAAGGAATTTGACAAGATCATTAACACGTATACCGTATCTCTGGTATCGAGCCACGCAAATGTTTTTTTTACATCAATTATCGTCTTGGATTTTAATTTAACTGTAATTAGTTCTCAAATTTATATACTTTGGAGCACACTGTTGCCTTTACCTAATTTTTGTCAAATACGTAATAAGGCCTTCAAAAATGTACGCGCGTTACATTTTTCAACTAGCCGTAGGTTACTCTTACGCTTGTTCACTTTCTCTCTCTCTCTCTCTCTCTCTCTCTCTCTCTCTCTCTCTCTCTCCCTCCCTCTCTTTCTCTCTATCACATACAACACAGAAGCTTGCGCGCACAAGCTCAAATGGTTCAAATGGCTCTGAGCGCTATGGGACTTAACATCTCAGGTCATCAGTCCCCTAGAACTTAGAACTACTTAAACCTAAGGACATCACACATCCATGCCCGAGGCAGGATTCGAACCTGCGACCGTAGCAGCAGCGCGGTTCCAGACTGAAGCGTCTAGAACCGCTCGGCCACCAGCGGCACAAGCTCAAAGCTCAAACACATGCACACATTTTTTTTCTCTTGTGTACAAGAAACCCACCGTCTTCCCCATTCCACTGCGCATGTGGAACACGTTTCTAGGAAGAGACGAAATTTTAAAACGATAATGACTCAGGTTACATGTGATTAGGAACTGCTTCCATATTGATTCAACATTAACACATAGAGAGCCCTGTAAGTATTATGTTAATCCTAATTGATGTGGAGCTAGAGAAGAAGTCATTGTCTTATCATGTGTTAATGATCTTGTTAAATTCCTTGCATGTCTTATATAAGGTCGTTTCGGTTGTGTGGTGTCGATTATACGAGCAGATTGATCTTCACAGAGGCAGGACACTTGCTTTATCGAATGCACTGTATGCTGAGGAAATCCTCATAAGCGTCTGCCTACAGTTGCATACTGTTACGCATCATCGAAAGAGATCGTAGTGTCCGTGTCTGCTGAAACGCCTTCTGTTGAAAACTGATCCAAGATACACGTTTTTTGGAACAAATTAGAATATTTAGTCATAAATTGTCCAACCAAGTGCACTTGTAACATTGTCTTGCAGTATTACAGTGTTTCTGAAATTCTTATCTCGGACTGTAAGCCAAACTGTAAGCCCAGGAGGAGTTTACAGGTCACGCGTCGGATGTCCAGTTAGCGAGCTGTAGATCCAGCTGATAACTCGGTCTCACATTGGCTCGATCAGTTCTCTATGGCCCGTGAATTACGAGTCAACGGTAACGCAGCAGTTACTTCTATTTCTTGAGAACAATTGACGTTTTGTGCCATGGAACAGTGCATCCTACAGAGCATGCAATGAGGCCTGGCAAGTTAAGTGTGGGAAGGGAGTGCAAAAAACGAAATTACGTACTTACCTACCATTCGTTCTAAACTCGAAATAACAGCTGTGAAATTCTTTTCATAATGAAATACTTTCCACAGAGGTCTGTTAAGTTTATATACTTCCGCATTTAGTGAACTCTGTTGTCATTCATTTTCAGACAACAGATGAGCTATGAATCCAATGACACGTAGGATTCTGATGTGACTACAAGACATTAGAGGATAAAATGCACTACCATAATAAGACAGACCACTGACATAGCTATCGATACCAGCACGGGATCCTTGAAAGAGAGCAACTGACTACAATGTCCGAAAAAAAAGCACCCAGAAGACACGCTCAGATGACAAAGTAACTTTGCACACTTACACACCATCGACAGGAATGTAAATAATAAGAGCTGCAATTCTCAGTGACAAGTAGAACAGCCACCAGAGTGCATTACTGTTAATCGTGTTTTGTGTTGTTATCAGACGTGGTGTGGTATATAAGGGGCGTGAAAGCGTCAGATTTGAGTGACCGCAGTGAAAGACACGAAGATGCCGCGCACTTGTGTGAGACAGCGTTACCAGGACATATGATGAAAAGGTCCCATACTCCGAGGAGCGTAGGGAACGATGCGGGAGATCCGCAGCGCCGACTAGGCAAGGTCCTAGCGGAGGTGGTTTGCCATTGCCTTCCTCCGACCGTAATGGGGATGAATGATGATCATGATGAAGACGACACAACAACACCCAGTCATCTCGTAGCAGGGAAAATCCCTGACCCCGTCCGGAATCGAACCCGGGACCCCGTGTGCGGGAAGTGAGAACGCTACCGAAAGACCACGGACATCAAGACATAACAGAGCTTCAAATGGGCCTCATTGTGGGTTTGCATTTAGCCCATAATATCCAGATTTCTGGGTCTTTCGGGTGTGACAATGGACTGCATGGGTCTCGTCGTCAAGGTTCTGGTCGACCATGTGTGACCACAAGGGAGGACCGCCGTATTGTGCACTGAGCACATTGTAACCCCTTCACATCTGCGTCTGCTGCCAGAGAACAAGTAATGGATTCCCTGCAACATTCCGTGTCGTTTGGCACCATTGGTCGGAGACTAGCTGCAGTTGGACTGAGGAATTATCGTCTAGTGCCTAGGCTGCCATTAACACCACAACACAAATGGATGCGTTTGGAGTGGTGCCGTGACTTGGAAGCAAGAGTTGTCGATGAATGGCGTCGCACTGTGTTCAGCGACGAACCGTGGTTATGCACTATCCCGGATGATCGTAGTCGGGGAATATGGCGGCGAACTGGGAAGAGGTCCCATTCTGCTAATGTTTTGGAGAGGCACAACGGCGTTACTGCTGGCGTCATGGTGTGCAGGACCGTGGGGTATGACTTCAGGTCATGGCTGGTTGTGATTGAGGGAACTCTGACAGCACGATGGTAAGTCATTGACATCTTACTTCCATTTATGTTGCGACACTATCGTAGTACCATTTTCCAACAGGACAGGGGAACATGATTCTATGAAGTCTGTGTAATGCTGTTGCTAGCAACATCCGTAGATCTGTCCCTGAAAGAACATGTGTGGATCAACTCGGACATCAACTTGGTCCCAATGCCAGTATCCAAGATATTAAGGAGCAATTACAACAGTTGTGAACCAGCTTGCCTCAGAAGAGAATACAACGGTTTTATGACCCCCATTTCAATCGAATCAGTGTATGTATCCAGGCCAGAGGGGGCGCAACGTCATACTGATACGTCGGCTCATACTGCAAAGTTCTTTCTAAATTTGACTTGATTTTGTAATCACTGAAATGACGTCATATACTCTCTCAACCCATAAAGTTTCGTTTCTTTTCCTCCTCCTCTCCTGCTTGCTTCACGTTTTCAGCCTGGCAGTGTACATTCCTTTAATGACATAAAAGTTATTGCAGTTGATAGTGACTTAACACGTGGTCCACTGCACGCATTACAACAGTGCACCTTCAAACTCTCTCATGCAGTGCTAATTCCGCTTTCAGTTCAACCCAGTCGTTCCTAATGACTGTTTGCGCTGTATGTAAACGGTGTTGAATAATAAAGTTTTAGTATCTGAGAACTAATTTTTATCCACCAAACAAAAAGGAAACATTCATTAGTAATACGTGTTAAATGTAACATATTTCGAGTACTTGAAGATCTTTATAGAGGTATTGATAGATTTTAATGACTGCAAATGAAAAAAAACAGGCTATCAAGTGAAAAATACACATTATTATGTAGAATAGGAATTAGTTGTGTATCAGAAAGTCCCAGTGCATAAAAAATAACAGAGGTATTGTGTAAGTGTTGGAGTTTGGGTTAAGTGCGCTGACAGCGCAGTTGTCTACTTCACGATGGAACATCAAACAATTTCCACTACCATAATCTAGAACATTTAACAGAAATGTTTCTTATGGAATAAGATGGTCGAGGACGTCAAATATAATACTCTCTGCTTTCCCGCATCATTCATCCCTTAGATTTTTGGTCAGGCTAACATGTAAAATAATTAGTTTATGCCATCCACATTAATCGTATTCAAATGTTCTAGGGATGTATGTTCCACCACCTACAGCACATTCGAGTCCAGTCTTTCTTTTCTTTCTTTCTTTTGCTTGTGCCTTTGTCCTGCAGTGATGCAGGGTCGGCATGGTTAATCGGATTTGGCAAGGTTAATTGAAGGGGTGGCCGGATGCCCTTCCTGCCACCACCCCGTACCCCCGGGACGGAATTAGTGTACCTCAACTGTCTGCATCTAGTGTAATCCATGGAATAGTGTGAATGTGTTCAGATGTCTGCGAGCTGTGTAACTGAGGCGGGACGTGGGGACCAGCTCAGTATTCACCTAGTGGGATGTGGAAAACCGCCTAAAACCACATCCAGGCTGGCCGGCACTCCGGCCTCCGTCGTTAATCCGCCGGGCGGATTCGAACCGGGGCCAGCGCGCCTACCCGAGTCCAGGAAGCAGCGCATTAGCGCTCTCGGCGAACCTGGCGGGTATTCGAGGCCAATCTTCTGTATTTAAAAAGTGTGTAGTTTCCTATGATGTCCTACAGACACATGGACCGCGTGGAAGAGAAATCTCATTGAGCATCCCTTATGATGTTTGAAAATCCAAGAAGATACTAATTTTAGGATCCATATTG